>NW_022900927.1:47642471-47643143 GCF_012274545.1 Fukomys damarensis | reverse complement strand
ATTTAAAAATAATTTTTAAAAAGTAGCTGGACTAGATGACAAACCAATATGTTGGCTCTGCCCTCCAAAGTCAACAATAAACCCAGCACATGAGAGAATCTTTTCTGCAAGATCTTACAAGTTTGGTAATTCATCCAACCTCCTGAACAGCAAGATTGTTGGACATCAAAATGATAGAAATCAACAATGCAGTGTGTCCAAGGAGTGTCACCTGGAGAGAAAAAGCTCCCATGCTTTCACAGAAAGCAATGTGGTCAAGCAAGGCCATGACACATGTTGATGGAGGACACTGATAGGGGCTGAGAAGCTCTATGCATGGTTCCAAACTTGCTGAAAGAGACTTAATTGACCTTGATAGATAACAAGAGGATAATTTCATTTAATGTAGGTCTCAACTTAGCTTGGTTTCGAGCATCCAGTAGAAAAGTATAACTAAAACTTTATAGTCAAGAGATATAACAAACCAGATTTCAAAAGAGGCTCCAACTGCCTACCATTTCTGACACCTTCCAGATACACCAGTACTAACTACTGCTATGGGTCATTAGATAAAACTATGGTAAAATTTATAAGACCTCAAGAAAAGCTTTTCAAAATTTTCAGCTAAAATTGTTTTTTAGGGGCCGGGGATTTAGCTCAGCATTTCGGTGGCCTGCCTTGAAAGCGCAAGGA
>NW_022900927.1:47629363-47642397 GCF_012274545.1 Fukomys damarensis | reverse complement strand
ATAAATAAATAAATAAATAAATAAATAAATAAATAAAATTGTTTTTTAAAGTTGTTAAAAATTTTATCCTTTTATAGCTAATATTTAAAAAAAAATCAGACTTATAGATAACCTCCATTAGGAAAAGCTCCAAAAGCCATCAGGTTATAATTGCTATTTTAGTCCCTTAAAAGTAGTTTCTAAACATGGCTCCTTCCCCAATCTTGTTTTTATTTTAGTGCTTATACTTTAACTATACATTCCCTAATTTCTTTAAAAATTGTATTTATTACTGCCTATAGGTTGCCAAACTCCGGGTAAGCATAGAGACATCACCAACACATGTACTAGACTTTTTTTTTTTTTTTACCACAATCCACCAGATTGATTTTGTGAAGAAAGTTTATAATTGCTATTTTACCACATGACTTTGATTTAAGGCCTATCAAATTAGAAGGGGTCTCTAACTGCAGTCTTCCCCTTATAAAAAAACACTGGACTTTCTGGTAGTCCTTTGTCTTTCCTGGCCAGAGTAGCTTACATCAGCCCAAGACTCAGTTTCTCTCAAGTCTCTATCTCTGTGTTTCTTTTAATTCCCACTTTCCCCTCTCACAGATGTCCCACTGGCTTACAGGAGACCAGGACCAATGTGGGGGTCTCTGGCGACTCCCATCACCCTTTCCCTACACCTGTGACAAGTCCTTTCTGGAATAATTAAATGTGCTCTGTGTGGATGCATTGGTAAGGTCTCTAGAAAGCTGGCACCTGGCTCCTTTTGAATTTTGTTCCAATTATCTTTTCTCTGTATTGACTCTGCTTTGTTTTCTTCCTCCACTGTAATAAGTGCTGCCCATGGCTTATGTGTTGAATTCAGTCTTTGTAATAAATCAATTGAAACCCTCTACTCACTCCCTAAAAAGGAGAATTCTGTTTTCATAAAGGGTTGGAGCCATCTGAGCTACAAGAACAATGCTGTCAATACACAGAAATTTACTAACTCCTCCAAAATATTTGCTTTCTATGTTTATTTTCTTAATGTCACTCGTAGTGTATCACCATTTTCATTTGCCTCCTTTCTTTCATTCTCAAATCAGTCACTAACTCAAGCTGAGCACATTGGGTATTTCAAATGGTATCTCCTGCTCCTGTCCATGTATTTGCTTACTCTGCTCCCATTGCTGTAATACCTCCTAACTCCTGTTGACAGAGACCTTTGCAGACACTGATAGGCAGGACAGTGGATGCTGCCATGAGGCAAATGTTTGTCTCCTGCAGTCTGTATTTTGTAAAAACCACACTTGAGTCATCAGCTAACGATAGGTGGAGGCAGTACCTTTGGGAGGTGATTGTGTCATGAATGTTCTGCCCTTACGAAAGATTAATTAATTCATGGATTAATGGGTTATGAGGTTTTTTAGGAAGTAGCTCTTCTATAAAAGGGAGCTCTCTTCGTCATATTTGCTCGGTCTTGTCTGAACTGCCTTGGATTCCACAGAATAATCAACAGCAAGAAAACTCCGAAGAGTACTAAAGAATACACTACACTCACTTCCCAGCTGCTCTCTGGAACACACAAAATGTAACAGAGCTGGACTCCAGGGAGTGGAAATGACAGAGGAGATGTTGGGAGAAAGGAGAATTTTCATAACATGAGTTATGGGTCCAAACTGGCTTCTGTCTTCTGGAGCAACTCACAGAATGAGTAACTTGTTACTGGGCCTGATCGCAGAAATGCCCGCGTGGAGTACTGTTTCAAGCATTCTAGAAAAATCTCATGAGGGAAGGTGTCAATCTTTACTAATTACCCCAAAATGAACTGCGAACAAAACAGTCACAAAGCATGGGGAATTTTGCTTCTTTAGTCTATAGGACAATGACAAAATATGGAAGCTTTGTGTTTATTTGGGATTCTACTAGTGTGTGACTTTGAGTTCTAATTTTTCTTCTAAATCCATGCAGCTAGAGAGGTTGGGCCTCCTGGCCTGCTGAACTCAAAAAGACTGTACAGGAGATAAGAAAAAAATCTTGATATCTTCCCACACTTCCTGCCACTCTGCCTATTAATCGCCCTGTAAAAACAGTTATTTTATCACCGTAGTTCTCCAGGCCATTAACCGCTCCATACACTCAAGATCTTACTCACCTTCTGTTTTCACCTATTTTTAAATTTAATTAGATTCATGATTCATCAGTAATTCTTATTTTTTGGTACTGAGGATTGAACTCAGGTCCTTGTGCTTGCAAGGCAGACCACCGAACTGCTGAACTAAATCCCGGCCCTTCATTAGTAATTCTTTACAGCCACTCTTATCTCTACCTTAATCTCAGCAGCCAATTATTCTGACTTCATTGTAGTTGAAGTTGGCTGGAAAGAAATTTTACAACTTTTCAGGGCACTATAAGATCATGATCACAACATTAAATCAGCACTCTACTTTCTTGGCAGTTCTAGTGGTTTTCTGATAAGCACCACCCCCATAGGAAAAGCAATTTTGTGGAAGGTTTTATGGAATAGAGGAGAAGTGAATTTTAATGGAACCATAAAATGATCATAAATTATATATATTTATATATACATATGTATATATATGCAGTTTTCTACTTACACATTTAATAAAAGTTCATCTTAATCTTTAGACGGGACTTAGAAAATAGTACCCTACAGTGGGCTAACTGGTTCTAGATGTGGAAGCCCCACGGTCCCACAGGATAGATAATTTGCTTAAAATGATGGAAAATTCTGAAAATTACTACACTTATGATTATATTGTATTATACTTATGCTTTCTAAACAGGATGCAAATCAGTAGGATCAGCCAAAGGAAGATCGCATAGGGTTTGTTATGGGAAGGAACACAGAAATTCTGTGAACTCTCACTACAAAATTAAGTCATGTCACCCTCCTGACATATCAAAGTAACCAAGACATTCCATTGAGTTTGCTGAATACAGCTACAGTTTCTTTATATTGGCCTTTGTGCTGGACTCATTCTGCAGCTTCCTCTCTCTCCCTGGGGGCTGGACTTTGGGTTCACATTAAGCAGCTAAAAACTGCAATTCTTTAATCACATGGTTGGTTTTTCTGGACTGACTTATCCACATCCTAAACTGGCTTGCTAACACAAGCAAAATATCAAACCACTATGAGTCAATTTACTTAGCATAAGCTTTCCAAGCCTTCTGTGAATAATAAAGAAATCACATCACTGTGTCAATCCCGAGGAATTAAAGTTTGGCTTCTTAGAGCAAGAGTTAAAGGATAGTCAAATTTCTTATGATGCAATGGTTATGCTGGTTACATTATTAGTACATTTATGAATAAAGAGGTGGAATATACAGGTGCATGAATGTTAGGAAAGCATGTAATATTTGCTATTGCCTCTTGGCTTGTAATTCAAAGTACATTGTTCTGCAGTTCCATCTCTTGTCATTTCTGTTACCTCTATAGTCAATGACAAATCTGTACTTCAGTCTTCTTCTTTGCAAATGTTGAAAATAAATCACCTACCTCAATATTAATTATTTATTAACTATCACAATTTTCAGCTAGTTTCTATGCTCTAAATGTCAGAGCCTTTGTCTCTTCTATTTTCATACCATTCCTAGAGGATATCACAAGTCACAAATCCAGGGAATTCTGTGGATTACTAACCAAAGATACAGTCATTTTACAGTTTAGTTCCTTCACTTACATTATTTAGCTCAAAAGTGTGAGACTTGGTAACTAAGGAACTTGTTCTTAGTCTTCTTTTCCAAAACAAGAAATGGGAAACTCAACCCATAGCAAGGACATACATAATAAGGAAACAGGTGACCTTGCAAGTGAGCAGTCCATGGATGATCCAACCTGAGCCACTGAACACATATTTTAGTGGATTCAACCTTTTCCTGCAGTGTTACTGAAGATTTGAGGTCTCTTCCCAACTGTCAGGGTACCACAAGAGAAACCTCTGGAGTTGGTAGAAGAAATAACAATGCCTGTAGAATGAAGTCACTTCAAGGGAACAATGACTTGGATCTAGTGACATTTCAACCCCAAGCCAAAGTAAAGCACAATATAGAAACACAGTGTAGGAGAGCAAGTCTGGTGGTGGGCCACTGGTGTCAAGTTGACCTAATCCAAACCAAATTCAGTAAGTAGAACTTTCTGAAAAAAGACAAGATAAGTTTTAAAACTGGGGATTGATGAATGCTATGAAAGCAACTTACACATTTCGGTTTCAACCGGCATCTTATAAATGTCATTTTCCTTTTATCATTGAGTCTATGATATTCTCCAATGTCCTTTTTACCTTTTTATTTCTTTCATTCTTTCTACTACTAAACACTGCCCAACTTAATTCATTTCTTCCTGCTTCTCCTTCACCCATATTCTCTCCCTCCCTTTAGTTATATCTTTAAAAAATTTTGTCATTAATCAGAGTGCAAAATCAACTAGCCAAATAGATAACCTGAACAAAGAGTTAATCCTTCTTACCCTGGAATAGTTCTTACCTTGGAGTACTTCCTCACACCCTGGAAAACTGCCTTTAGGAGAATCCTTCAATTAACTCTTTCCTTTCTGCACAGAACACAGATGAAAATGATAGAAAAAAATTTAATCAGGGACCCATTTTTAAAAATTGAACCACCAATATGCTTGATGCTCCAAGTCTCAATGCACTGTTTGTTACATAATCACAGAGATGAATTGGTTTGTCTTTAATAGCTTGAAGCTGGGATTCACAATTATCCTTTGGCGTGTGATGCCTACAAAAGCATTTGATTTTAATATGCAACTGTTTTGTCAGTTGAAACACTTTCTGACCTATATCCTTTCCTCTGTATAACTTCTTCAGCTGGGGAGGAAATGCTACCATGGCAACATGTCAGCTGTTGCTAACTTCTGATAGCCTCAATTGTCTACTGAAATGCAATTAAAAATTTCAAATCCAGTTTCAGTGAAGTTCCATGGCAGTGCAAAAGATTTTCGCATTCTTTTGCCTCAGGGAACGATATGTAAAGACTCTCTTAGATTTGTTTAAGTTACAGATATCCTTATATAAAAAGTTACTCACATTTTAAATGTCACAAAAGTTCTATCTCATTTGATGAAGTTCTGCAAAGAAAGGAATTCTTTCTGAAACAGTTTTGTGAATCTTTTGTTCACATGGAGTGACATTTTGTTTGTAACTTTAAAATTACAATCTGGAGATAAACTATCAATTTCTTTATCTCTTGACTTACACTTTAATTTAATTGCAAACCTTAAGAATTGTAGTTTTATTGATCTTTTTTTTCTACAGCGAAATAAATATGGTTTTATAAATTCATATGATAAAGCACACTTAGAAATATGGCCAGATATGGTTGGCTTGCTTGCTTATGAGCCAAATGATTTCTCTCATGCTATACACCACTTCTTTTTTTTTTTGTTTTGTTTTTGTTTTTGTACCAGGGATAGAAGTCAGGACCTTGCACTTGCAAAGCTGGCAGAGGAACCACTGAGCTAAATCCCCAGCCTATACCATATTTTAAATTTAAATTTTAAAATTCTATCCTCCATATCTTTTTCTTTTTTAAAAAATATGAGTACTGATTTTTAAAACATAACATTTTCTTTTTTTCCTCCACTCTGGGACGAGCCTGATTCAGTTTGACGTTCCAGTTCACTTACTACATGTTTCAACCTATTATTTTTCATACTGATTATAACACTTTGGGTGTGTGTGTGCCTTTTCTTTCACCTTAGAGGTTGTTGTGGTGGCCCAGAGCATGACTGTCTCTTGTGGTAAATTGAGAAGCATGATACAGGTGTGGAATAGCAAGAAATCAGAATGAACAATAGTTTTCATTCCTTTCTACTCTGGGGATTCATTTTAATATCTTTAATTCACAAGGCAAACACAGACTAGAATCTGGCCTTCAGTAATGGTCAGAGGCATTGGTAGATAGAATAACTAATACTCCTAGAATAATGTAGTTCCAGAGACAAAAAGAACCAAGAAACAAAGAAGCACACTTACTAACATGGAAAAAGGAAAACTGAACAACTGATACCATCAGAAGAAATATTAAATGACAAACAAATCAGGAATTTAAAATAGGCCAGAGAATTATGCTTAAGGAGATAAAAAAAAAAACCTGCAACAATTTGATGCTACTACTCTGTAGTACTCCACAATTCCAAGTGAAAATACATTCTGAAAAATACAAAGCACTGTTTGAAATGAATACGGTATATGGAAAAAAAAGAAGGATGCATACTGATGAAGAGTAAAAGGCAAAGTGGGAGGTTTGGATTGAGGAACTCTTTCACACAGAGACATAAGAGCAAAGTTGAAATATATAGAAAATAAAGCAACAACACTGAAATGAAGGGTCCCAGAAAGCAAGAGAAGCATTTAAAAAGGGTAAAGTACTTCAGACGGAAAGTATAGATTTGGGTACTAAGCAGAGATGTGACAGTAAAAAGGCTTAAGACAAAATTTCATAATTTTCAGAGGCGATTATATAGCGGAAAAATACAATGGAATGAATAGTATCACTTTTAGAAATAATAAGTAATTTAATGGAGTTTTCTAGGTCAAAATATATGCCATTTGCTTCACAAATAACAGTTGGTGATAGTGAAATAGGAAATCTAACAAAAATGTGACACCATTTATAATAGAAAGAATATCTATAGTATTTCAAATAAAATAATTCAGAATACAAAAAATTACAAAGAAAATGCTATATTTTAAAATGGTATAAAAATGATATGGAAAATAGAAGAAATTTGAAGTATTGGATGAAATTATATCAATTCCCCACAAAATAATTCACTCATTTCATAAAATCCCATTAATAATTCAATTTGGATGCGTTTTTCTCTATTTATAATCTCTCGCATCTTTTTTCATCTCTGTTTTACTGTGTTCTCTTGATATGTTGATTTCAATAGAGGAAATAAAACAAGACGTCATGCACATCATCCCCTCTGTGTATTCTTCAGTACTAAAAAGATTTGAGGATTATTTCCAACTTCCTTTTCTCCAAACTTACAATAATATTTTGCTATCCCTGTTTACAGCCTTTCTTTTATTTATGGTTTATCTTCCATTCACAATGAAAACTCAATATTTGGCTTTTAAAATACATGAATAAATGGAAAACTATTTTTCTCAGAGTCCTCCTCTTTTGTTCTATACATGAGAACATCATTTTCAAAATAAGTAAAAGAGAGTAGTAAGCAGCTAAAGATTCTCAACAATTTTTGGATCTGCAAATTGAGTGAGGTTGGGCTCCATCACACTAGAGATGGACACTTGTGGCTCCAATGCCTCTGTTTTATAAAACCTTAGCTAGAGTAATGTTCACGCAGCTAAAGCTAAATTTCCTGACCTCCCTTGAGGCTGAAGTAGTGATGTAACTACTTTCTGTTGAACAAATGTGAATGGAGGTGATGTTTTCAACTACAGTGTTGAGTCAGGCCCATAGAAATGAATGTTCACACCCTCCCTGTTTCCCTTCTACTTCCCAAGGCTGGTGGTAAAGCACTTTGTACTCTCACAACTAGCTGCATATTTGGTGTGACAGAGAAACAACATGGAAAATATATGGATCTCTAACACTGTGGAGAAGAAAGGCCAGCCTTGGAACACTGCCCCAAAGTACCAGTTAAGAGAGAAGTAAAGTACCTCTTTTATGAGTGTATGTGTGTGTCTGTGATATGCGTAGGAAAATGTTTAGTTCTTAGTATCACTTTAAAAATTAAGCTATAGTAAGGGTAAAAATAATATAATGGTTTAATAAAGAAATTCCATTATACATGTGAGGCTTCAGCCTTCCACACATTTTAAAATCTGCTGCTAAAGTTTTAGAAGTCAGGCAGTGTTTCTCAATTTGCAAATTTTCTTAACTTTGTAATGTCAATCCATTAAAACTTGTTCTTAAGAAAGAAAAAAAAATCTAGATTGAATATGACCAAATCTGTGTAAATGAAATGTAAAATTTTAGGATAGTTTTACCAATCTATATTTTGAATATTCTTCATGAAGCTTACATTATTTTTATTAACCTTCACAGCAGACATTTCCACAGGTAAGGAAACTGAAACAGAGAGTCAGAAAGTAATTTGTGTGACAACTTGCACTTAGGAAAGAAAAGATCTGGGACCAAAAAAAAAAAGCAGAGCAAAAAGCTCTTAACTGTCAGTTGGTCTCTCAAGACTGAGAGCAGGAAAGACTGATGTACCTCGTCATCCTCCTGAGCACAGAGTCACATAATACAGTGTTGCTCTTAGTCCTCATGACTTTAGAATCTTACCTACTTGATTTTACCATGGTGCTTCTAACTTCACCTTTCACTGGATCCTTCCTGTGCCAGAAGTGTAGACTAAGCAGTTAGGAAAAAGAAGCTAAATAATGAGGTATGTTAAGAGAAATGTTCATTTCCCTCTGACCTAAATTGTTGATACATTCACAGATGCAAGTTTTCTTTCTCTTGTTCCTCTGTGTGGTGAAATTAGGTAGTCACAACTTCCAAGTTACAGTCTGGGGGCTGACAGGATTATCGGAAGTAGAGAGTAGGCAATTTCCATTAAAGCACAGTGGAGAATGCAAAGATCACTTTCACTCATGCTTTACTGGCTGGAGTTAAGTACTCTGGAAGTTGGAAATGAAGTTGAGAAAGGACGTCTCTAACTTAGGGATCAGGAATCCATTTAAAATATTTCAGATAAAAATAGAGTACTTTTAAAGGACAGGTACCAGGCTCTCAATTTTTACATCAATGTTTAAGCCTACCCATGTTTCTTGTACCCTGAAAACAAAGCAAAACAAAGTTAAGCAAAAGCCAGAAACCGTTGCCTTGTGTTTGCTTTATTTTCTAGCTATCATCTTTCCTTATCCTTCCCATTTTTGACAAACTTCTCAAATCCGAGAGACGGCCAGTCACTGTTTTGATATTTCCCTTGTTCCTGAATCTATCTGGGATTTCCTTATGCTTTTTATGAGATTAACATGCCTCTCTCTGTAGTTTGAAGGACATACTTAAGTGTGATAACTTTAATCGATTTGGAAACAATTTTGGAGTCAGACACATTTCTAGGGGATGAGCTAAAACAGTGAAAGCAAAATCATCCCCAATGTGTTGACATTCTTTTTAGAAGACAGCAAATAAATAAAACACTCGATCGCTGTTTTATTTCACCAGTTTGATGCAGACTGGAAGGTCAGGATTTAATGATTCCTTGAAGCCGTGGTCACATGAGGCAAACCATGAGCACTGAGCAGTAACCATGCCTGTCTTTCCTCCCTCGTGTTTCTGGTGACTAATATAGTGTCCAACACAGAAAGTAATAAATACTTGTGAAAAACATAGAGAGTTAGAACTAGCCATGTGTTTATTGAATTGGTTTGGCTTTTTGGAGGCTCAGATTGAAGATGTACTCCTCACCTTTTGCAGTTGTATAAGACCTTATGATTTTAAATGTGTGCGCACACAAGTAGAGTAATAGGAAAAAAGGGTGTGAAATAAGACCGAGATACAAATATACACATTGCTAACTTGTAGCCTGGTAACTACTTTTACTCTGTTAAAGTTTCTTATCTATAAAATGGATGTAATCCCAGGTACCTCATAGTGTTTTTGCAATGCAATGATACAAAGAAACATAAATGTCACAAGTGACTCCTACATGTTGATTCCTACATTGACTGAGCTATTAAGAAGATGGGTAGTTCATACATTTCTTCTCTTTGTGGTAGAAAACATGATAGTACCAAGTGAAGATACTTTCTGCTTTGAGATTTGGTCTCTTCACAGTAGACTATTAGATGCTCTGACATTTACATAGAAGGGTTAAATGACCACGGAGCACATTGGTGATCATGATATGTTTCAAGCCTGGTCACTATGTTGTCACAGTTGTATTTTTTTTCTCACTAAAGATACAACCTTAAATACAGTGAGTAATTTTTAAGTTTGTTTATAATTGTATACAACAGCATAGTCTCCAGTTTTACTATTAAAATAACCTAAACTTCAAAAATTTATATTTAAAATGCCATCCATTATTCCATCAGGCATGATTAGGCAATGTGATTCTGTGTAGTATATGATCCTTTAATGCTGGTCATTTAAACTGTTTTATGAACTATAGAGGAAAGCTTCTCTGTAAATTTATTTCTCAAGCTTTTTAAAATAAGTATGGTAATATTCAATAGAATTCTTGGTACTGTTCATAATTGTGATGGCAACAAAGAAAGGTCTTTGTGATTATGGCCTATTACTTTTCCTATCAACTAACAGGACAGGGTTTGGCTTTGCTTGTTAAATATATGTTTAAAGATGATGGAACAAAGGAAAAAATGGGTAATTTATTTCCCAAATGTACAGAGTTTAGTTATCATTTTCTCATTCCAAACTGTTTCCTTGGATTGTTTTCTTTGCTCTCTTCTCCTTCCTTACCAATCTATACTGTTGGAATATTCTTGAAAACTGCAGTTGTCTGAATCAATATTTCTATTGGTTTAATTTCACTTAAATCCTTCTACACACTGTTGTAGGCCAGCAGAATCACATAAACACTGTCACATGCTTTTATGTTGCTAATGGCAACACTGCAGATGCCAAAAGCTGGCTATCACAGTGTCACATGCTGTGCTCGCAAACACATGATGGTTTAAAACAGCTTAAACTATGTCAGGGCGGTTTGCTGGGAAGGGTTGTGATTGTACACTCCACGTGATCCTGCAGCCTTTAAATGTACTGCTGAACCTAGTTAAGTGAAATTATTTTCTTTCCATGTTATTTAAAATTATTTAATTGCCCTCATGATGATTAGACTAAATGAAGGGCCAAAAAGGGATTTATACCAAACCAATACATTTACCTTAATTATGAAAATAGATTTTTGTTTTTCAATTAATATTCCTCCTGATTTTAGATAGCAACCTGCACTCAACCTCATTTCAAAGACAAAACTAAATATATGAACTACATAAAAGGTGAGGTCATTTGTAAAAGAGGATATGATCGTTGATACATTGTTTCTAATCTCTATCCTCATAATCTACTGTACATACAGCTGTTGTGTTATCTTTACTTCAATAAACGTGTTTCAGACTTGCAGATATAATACGTTTTAATATAATTACTATTTAAGATAAAAATGCACATATAAAGTGTAAAAACATGGCAGGTGATGAAATTTATATGTATATAAAATGATAAAAGTATCATTGAATTTTAAATCTAATTTTGATTTGCTTTTCCTTTGTTTCATTTTTCTTTCTTTAATGGATCATTGATTCTTAGTTCAGAAATTTGTCTGTATTTTGTCTGAACACCTATCAGTCAGTTTGATGAACAAAATTGAACAGATTAGGAAAAAAAAGCAATGTGATTTTCATGCAATGAAAGAAAGTTCAAACTTAAGTTAAATCTCCATAGACAAAAGGAATTGAAAAGCTGAATCAATTATTCACCTAGTTAAAGTGAGAGAGGAGGGAGCACATTGCTAATTATATAGAGGAATTACACAATTTTTGTATAACTATTGCGGGTAGAAATTTATAATGTTATTTCAATAATCAAATCATCCAAAACCTGTAAATGTTTAGTGGAACAAAATTTGGTTTGTAGGTCATATTTATCTGTATCCATATTATTTCTATATTCTCTATTTTTGGTGAATTTGGGACATGATTGATTTAAATTAGTGATCAGGATTTGAATCTCTCCTCTCACACTAAATGGTAATAGGACACTGGACCAGGCTTAAGCTGTCTACTTCTCAGTTTCATTACTGGTAAAAGCGAAAAATGAGTAGGATTAGTACATCTACATGTAAATCTATTTTTAAATAGCCTTCATTCACACAAATAAGTGTTGTGCTATTACTAGGCACTGACATGCTGTTTTAGGACCTGTCTAGGGTTTCTGTGGGCTTCATTGTACTCAACTAGATATTAGTGTGGTGTGATTACCATGGTGGATGATAGTATCCAATGCCTATCCCTCCTCTTACTACTCTTAATTTAGCACGCTAAATTTCTTCTTGGAGAAACTGATTTTCCACCCTAAGAGCAAATCTGTTTCCTTCAGCCTCTGAAGTTGCATTTACATTTTCACTTAGCAAGGAGCTCAACATCTAGGATCCCTGGTTCATATGACTACTCTGTTTCAAAACTATGTTCAGCAATATGTATTTTTATTTAACAATTTTTAAAAAACTCTCTTGAAGGGAAGGAAAAATGGATAAAATGTAATCTGAGACACAGAAATCTAGACCCTGAAGTATCTTTGCTAAATTATGCTAAAACTGTGGGCTCCACCATTTTAGGATACTTTGGTTACATCCTAAATTCCAATAAATAATTCAACTTGAACTATTGTAGTGTTCCGCTCCAACTGATGGGACAAGATACTTAAGGAATGCGATTTAAGAAAGGAGAAGTTTCATTTGACTCACGTTCCAGAGATTTCAGCCCATGGTCAGAAAAGATTTCAGGGCAGAAATGTCAACTCCTGCTCAATTCATGTTGACTGGGAAGCACAGCATAAGGTAAGATTGCTGGCAAATGATACACCCTCCAAATGCATGCCCCAGCTACATACCTCCTCCAGCTGAGTCCTACTTCCTAACGGCAGATTTAGCTGTGAGCATGTTGATGAATCCATTGATGAGCATAATGTCCCAGGATTGACTGACACAACTACATTTTCTTTCCTAAATGAATTTAGGATTTTCCTTGACCTTGTTACGTAAACTCTAAAACTTTTTTATGGAATTGAATTGACCCTTGAAAAAATGATGAGATAATGAAAAATATAGCCAAAGTTACCTGTGAAAAATTACAATTTTAATGAACTAAACTTCTTATTTGAATTTCATTTACAGCGATTTTTATTTTTTTGGTATGGGGATCGAACTCGGGACCTTGCACTTGCAAGGAATGTGGTAGAACCACTGAGCTACATCCCTGGCCCCAATGAATTACATTTAAACAGACTGATTTGAGGCATTGGCATATTTCTTCCTGTCAGTTAAAAAGAAGAAACTGGGCCAGGGATTTGGATCCGTGGTT
>NW_022900927.1:47603286-47629328 GCF_012274545.1 Fukomys damarensis | reverse complement strand
GCCCTTGGTACCATAAATAAATAAATAAATAAATAAATAAATAAATAAATAAATAAATAAATAAAAGAGACAAAGGGGCCAGGGATTTGGATCACTGGTTCCACTACCTGCCTCAAAAGCACAAGGACCCAAGTTTGATCTCCAATACCAAAAGAAAAGAAAAGAAGAAGAAACTAAATAATTAAAGAAACTAAAACAACTCGAAAAACAAGAACATCTTTGATATTAATAATATGGATATAATCTTTTCCTTTTTAGAAGTCAATAAGTATTAAATATATAACTTCCAGAATGGGGCAGATATTAAATCATTATATTTTGCAGAGAAAAGGTGTGAGACACTCTATATGTGAGTAAATAAGAAACTCTTGCTAAGACTACCCAGAAAAAGCCATATTACACTGGGAACTGCAAGAAGAATTGGATGTTAGTGCAGAGACCAGAGAAACATAGAGGAAGTTGTATAGTGCTGATTAGAAACAATGTTTGGGACACATGAGCAGGACAGTGATGAAGGGTGACAGCAGGAAAATGGTGACAGATGGTGTTGATGAAGAGCATCCGGAACCTACAGGATAGGCAAATAAAGGAGTTTGGATTCTACCCTAAGTGCGCTAAAGTCTAATGACATTGTATTAAACAAGGGAATAAATGATCAAATTTTCCTTTTATAACTTCACTAATGTTTTAAAAAATAATAAATCATGGATCGGAGGAGTTATTCTAGTCATTTTACGGGATTAATACTTGGTCTGGGAAGGAAGCAGTGTCAATGGAGATAAGGAAATTTAAAATTTTTAATGCAGTAGAGTCAAGGCTACATGGCGATAGGTAGAGATATGAAAGAGAGGAAAGCATCAGCCAAGGTTCCCAGATTAATGTCCTCCGTAGTACCTAGATGGAATAATGAAAAGCAAATTATAGATAGTACAATACAGAAGATTTAAGTGAGGGGTGACTAGATAAGATTTGAATCAGAAGAGTAGGTAGGTTTTATATGGGGAAGAGAAGAGATCTATTTTTGCATATAGGTGGTAAATGTGGATACACCATTGATATTGGAGATTGTTAGATAGAGACGGAATTAGATTTTTTGAATGTTACAGTCCTGATTCTGTCAGACAACGAGTTTAACCAAGCAAATTATACAATGGCAATATTACTTTTGAAATGGATCATGAGATAGATTAGAATTGTTTATAATATTCAGATGATAAAATTATGGTAAACCAAGAGGCAAAAGCAATAAATCCTCAATAAGAAATTGCAATAAAAATGTGAACTTATAATTTACAAGAAAGTATGATGGCTATTGAACTTATAAAGCAATGATTGTCAAAAATCAACAGATCTGAGAACTAAATAAGAAACCCTATTTACAATATAAAATTAGTAAGCATTTTTTTAAGTGCTGATCTTGTGCTTCAAGTGTGTGCCTTTCAAGTGTCAACAAAACTGTCTTAGGAAGTGCCTAGAGGACTAGGAAAGCACACTTCTGGATGTATCTGAGTGGGTCACGGACACATGACCACTGTTACTATATTTAGTGTCTAGTTCATACCTCTTTGATGTTATTCCCCTACTTTGCTTCCCAGTTGCAATGAACTAACTTTGCTATTATATAATTTACTTTTGTGATGTTTTTGCCTTAAAGCCTGATAAAGATAGATTGAATGCCTGAAGCCATGACTGAAACAAACAAACAAACAAAACTCTCATCCTGTAAATTGTGAGTACCATGTAATTTGTCCCAGAAATGAGAAATTTACTATTACAGAAAATTGTAACAGCGAAGTGGGATCATTACTGTGACTATCCCTGATCATGTGTTTCAGACACCTTTGGAAATGACTTGTAAAAAGAGTTTGGAAAGCTTTGGAGATTCAGGGTAGAGAATCCTTCAAATGCTAGAAGCAGAGTCTCGATAATTATTTCGGTCAGAGATCAGATGACCAGAATGTTGACAGAAATGTGAAGGAAAGGTCAGGCTCAGGTTTCAGGTGGGCGTGAGGAGTATGGGAATTGGATTAGAAGTCATGCTGGTCACATATTCACACACACAAAAAAAATTGTAAACATTGTGTTCATGTCTTAAGACTTTCTGAGAATTTAAATTTAATGTCTTTGGATAAATTGTTGGAGGATTTCATTACAGTCCAACATTCAGGCTGACGCATGGATACTGCTGGCTGCTTTCCAATAAAATATATTGAAAACCTTAAATTTGGCCCTGGAAAGAAGCACATGCAAGTTGAAGGCAAAAGAAGTGTGGTGGCATTAAAAATAAGTACTTTGGGGAGATGGAAAAAAAAGTAGCAAGATATATCATACACAAGTATAAATTTACTGTGATGAATGTTATCATTATTTATATCTTAAATGTACCAATAAATATTTTACTTCAAAAATAAATACTTTGAATGAGAACCAAAAACAAAAAATAGATGTTTTAAGAATATCTCACGAATCAACAAGACTCCGACCATCACAAGCTTAAGGGTGCAGTAGCATAACCTGTGTGAGACTAGAAGCTGTGAACTGTGAACTGTGGCTCTTTGCTAATGAAAGTAACACAGGAAATTGTTCCTAGATTCATTTCACCCTGCTCAGTCATTCAGGTGTCAGAGCTGTTGCAGGCTTTGTTCAGTGGGGGCTGGATATAGCTCCTGTTGGCAGAATACCTTGACATCATCCACTTGATGGTTGTTTAAGCATGCAGAATGCAAGAATTGTGGCTCTGTGGTTTTCCACGCAGATTCCATAGGAAGGCCTGAGAGGCCAAGGCTATCTATCCCTGATAGGTTGGTGTGCAAACCTATGAGAATAAGGTTGAAGGTGCAGTGGATACCTGATGATGGATATATGTAATGTTTGTTGAGAAAACTACAAGAAATGAAAGAACCAACCCAAGAGAGGTCATGTGGGCTGACACTGGTAAGGCCACATGGTTGATTCACAGCTAAAATGTTTCCATGATTTCAGAGATGCTAGACTTAGACTTTTGAGCAAACATGGAATTGTTGAGTCTTTGGATTAGGTATTAGTGTATTTCTGGTTGTACACTGGGTATTTAAATCAGGTTAATTGGAGTTATGACCTTGTGTTTGTTCGTTCCAAGACCAAATAGTGACTAAGGAAATGTGTTTGGGTATCAAGCTGACAGGAAATGGAATGTAACCATTCAACTTGTCACCTTGATTGGCTTGTGATCTGCCTAGGGGATTCGTAACTTATACTTCTGGCTGTGTCTGGGTAGGTCATGAATGTATGACCTGGATGGCTGTATCTTGCCCATGGCCTCTTCTTTCTGGTGCTGTTTCTCTTGCTCTGCTTCTTCCACTATGAACTCAGCAGTTTTTCCCTACCACGGCATTCCCCATAATGCTTCTGCCTTGAAGATGTCAACTATGAAATGAATCCCTAAACCCATAAACCAAAGCACAGCTCACCTCCTTTAAGTTGCAGATGTCATGTATTTTTGCCCTACCAATAGGAAAGATGACTACTACAAATGGTAACAAAACAATTAATCATACATTTCTGGGAGTAGAACTAGAAGAAATGTATCAAGATTATTTTAAGATTCAATAGTGCATACCATTCAAATCCCTATTTACACCTCCCATCCTTTTCTGTCATTATATATGTACACAGATCCCTAAAGAGGTGTTATCTATAATAAGGAAAAAAGTCACTACTGAAATACATATGCAAAAGTTTGAACTAAATACCAAAAGTCTTGTTAATTTGTGAAAAAGTAACACATTTAAAAATCATGCTTTCCAAGAAAAATGACAAAAAGCTGAAAGTACATACAATAAAATGTTGATAGATATTTTATACAACACAGCCAAAACTCCTGTTTTAAATCAGTGGTATTTGAAAAGTTTATATATTCTGGTTATTTAAAAATATTATTTAAAAATAATTGAAAAAATAAATCCACTTTTATAAAGATTATTGTAATATTTAGTATGAGATCATTCAGGTAGACTAGAATCAGTGAGAAAAAAAAAAAAACCCAGGAGAAAAAGATCTAAGAAACTTTTTTGAAGAAAAATCATTGTCACAATTTAGAGGTTCTTTTTTTTTTTGGTACCGGGGATTGAACTTGGGTCTTTGCGCTTGCAAGGCAGGCCACCAAACCACTGAACTAAATCCCCCGCCCTAGAGGTTCTATATACTAGATTAACAACAGAATAATGGACATTTGGCTCATGGATGATTAGAATAGCAGAGTTTTGTTTAAAGAAAGATATGTGACCTTTTTGGAGGAAAGATGAATAATTTAGCGCTGGAAATGTTTAAAGAAATACATGCAGTGTTCTATATGACAAATAAAACTAAAGCTTAGCGAAGAGTGTGGTAGATAAATTCATGGAAGAAAAAAACAAGGAAAAAGGCTAGAAGAAGATTGAAGCCTGTAGCCAATGTCATTCAGATCAAAGCTTGCTTGTAGCATTACAGTGGTAGAGATAAAATGATTTATATTTAATGTCACTAATTAGAAGATTAATACTTATGACAGCTCCATATATACTCACTGAGTGAGATTGTAAATTAATTGTTTAAATCTATTTGTTTTCCTTATGTCTAGACCCTGAGGCTTTCCTAAGGAGATACGCCAAATGCAATTTATATCAGGTAGGTATCAAGGACAAATCTCATGATGTTTTTAGCTATGGTTTAAACAAAAGAAGAATCAAAATTTTAAACCTTAGATTATACTTCATAATGGTACCTACTCAACTAGCTTCATTTTGACTAATTAATTTCATAAACTAGCATTTTATAACCATACTTATTTGGTTTTTCCTTTTTATAATAAATTTTATTTTATCCCAATATTCTCTCCCCCCTCCCTTCCCTATATGCAAAAGCTTTGTTTACAGTTTTTCCTTTTACTTTCACTTTTTTTCTTGTCCCTTCCATCCTTTCTTCCTCCTCCTTCATTGTTTCTCTTCCCCTATGAACATTTTTTTCCCATTTCCCATTTCCCAACATCTATTCCTTATTTGCAATTTTGGTTTCTCACACCAGAGAAACAACATAGTATTTAAACATGTGTGTCCAATTTATTTCACTTAAGACTATGGTCTCAAGGTCCATCCATTTAGCTATCAATGTTATGACTATACTTATAAAGAATGAAGAATAGCCGGGTATGGAGGCACACACCTGTAATCTCGGCACTCTGAAGGCTGAAGCAAGACTATCACTGTGAGTTTGAGGCCAGCCTGGGCTACAAAGTGAATTCAGGCCTGCATGCACTACATAGAATGACCCTATCTCAAAAAAAATTAAAAAAAAATTAAAAATATTAATGGGACATAAGTTGCTAAGTATTGGTACTATTACAGGAAGCATTATGAAATTTAATTCAATATCATATTTTCATTAAAATGTATTTCATAATATCTTATTTCCAGTTAATTATTGATAATAAATATTTCAGAACAAAAATAATATTCAAGTAACGTAAGATATTTAAAGAAAAATCTTTCCTCAAAATAATTTTAATTAAATGTGATGTACTGGGCCGGGGATTAAGCTCAGTGGTGCTGTGCCTGCCTTGCAAGCACAAGGTCCTGATTTTAATCCCAGGTACAAAAAAAAAAAAAAAAAAAAAAAAAAAAAAAAGTGATGTACTTAGGTTCAGAAAAATTGTAAAAGAAATACCTTTTCTTCTATTAGAGCATGGACAAAAACAATTTATTGTGCTTATCCTCATTTGACTTTGAAAAAGAGTTGCTTGATGAATAATTATTGCATGAATTAATGCATGCCGTGTTATGTTTGATATGTCCTTAGGAAGTACATAACAAAGATGAAATATTCATTTTAACAATTTTATTGTATTTAACCATATGCAAAGTATGAGGAAAAAGATCTCACTCACAGTTCAAGAGAGATATTTTTTCTTTAAATTTTATTTTTCAACCTTATAGAGTTGTGTGATAAATATGTCACCATCTAGACTGTATCATAAATCTTTCATTATACTTGCTTGATCACATAATTATCAGTCCTACTATCCATGTAACAATGCATATTATTTTCTGGTGCTTTTCCAAAGAAATTGCAGACTTCAGTACTTCCCCATATATTTAAGTATATATAAAATTATTTAAAGGTAGACATTTATATAATTATTATTTTACACGGAAAGGTGTAAATTTTATATAAAGTAAATTGCAAAATTCTCATTTGTTTTACCCATTTAGTTCAGGAACTACTAACAGGACATGTTTCTATTCGACCCAAATTTCCCATCAGTGTGCCATGTTCCTTCATGCTCTGTTTCGGTTAATCCTTGCTCTTACCATCTCACAGAAAGTCAATATCCTTGTTTCTTCTGTGGCTTATTTTTTTCTCTTCTAGCCCTTCATATAAATCAAATGACATGTTCTTGTGTGTGTGTGTGTGTGTGTGTGTGTGTGTGTGTGTGTGTGTTCTGTGGTTCCACAAATTGAACCCAGGGCCTTAGCTCTGGGCTACATTCTTGAAACAGTGTTGATAAGTCTCTAAGTTTTCTGGGCTGGGCTTCAACTTGTGATGCTCATTTCTCAGCTTTTCAGAGTGCTGGAGTTATAAGTGTGTGTTCTACCACACTCCCTGATATGGACTTTTTTTTGTAAGTTTTCTTTAAGCACAGTGTGTTTGAGATACTGCCATTTGTTGCATTCCTATTTACTGTTGAATAGTAGTATTCTGTTGTATGAATAAGACACAGTTTTTCTAGTCTCCATTTGGTAGGCATCTGGGCTGTTTCTAGTTTGGAGCTATTATGGATAACAGCAAGGAACATTCTTGTATATGTGTGTGTGTGTGTGTGTGTGTGTGTGTGTGTGTGTGTGTGTGAACATGTGTTTTCTCTTGAGTAAATTCTGGGTAAGTGTAGGCTTAGTTTTATACAAACTAACAGACCTATATTCAAAATGATTGTGCTATATTCATTCCCCAAAATAATGTACAAAACCCTAGACCGGGCTACAATCACACCATATTTAGTGCAGTTAATCACTTTTAAATTAATTGTGGTAGATATAAGATTTTTTCAATGGCATTTTTGTTACTAGGTTCTTCTTTTCCTTTTTCTTTTAGGTTATTCTAGTATAGATCGCAGAAAACAGTGTTTCATTCTGGTTTTAAAATTTCAAAATATGAAACGATTCCAGTGGGAAGATTTCAACATGCAAAGTGTCCCTGGGGTTTCTTCCTTGCTTGTTTTCTTCCTCCTCATCTTTCCCCCTCCCAAATTTCTGTAAAACTTGAAAATAGAAAGCAAAACCCTCAAATGTTGTAAATATGCAATTAAAGTTGATTACTTATAAATATGAACTTCGGATCACTGTATAGACTGATAAGTTTTATTTCTTATTACCTATTGTTAAATAAGCTGTGTGAGAGAGACAAAAAATTTCAAAATATGAGCCAGGCATGACTACAATTATAATTGCAATGATGATAGCTGTATTCTCAGCACTCTGGGAGTGTGACGTCCTAGTATTAAAAGTTCCAGTTTCACCTGAGCAATTTGTGAGACCTTGTTTCAAAATAAAAACAAAACAAAAAGACTATGTTTATAGCTCAGTGTAAATTGCATAATCTTATCAAAGTGATGATTCTTCATGCTCTCTTCTCCAGGTTATCAGAGCTACTCTCAGGTATTTCTCGACTTACGAATCACAGAGGAACATGAGATTAAAAACTTTAAAGAAGATTATCCCTCCTTAGGGTCTACAAATTCCATGTCATCATTGCCCAGCAAAAGAGTGGCCCCCAAACTCTGCATGCTTCTAGTGAAGTCATTGTTATTTGAATTCTGTCATTAGTTTATAACTTCTATAACTTAAAAAAATCATTTTCTGTTTTTATTTGTTGCTATATCCTTAGTTCCTAGAGTTCCCAATACAGGATATAGTAAAGAAATACAAAGGAGAATGAGACTGCTTTAAATATAAATGTGCCAAGAAACTGGACAATCTAGAAAAATAGTTAAATTCCCAGGAACATATAACTTACTAAGTCATAGAAAAGTTGAAAATATGAGCACATCAATAAGGAGTGTGGAAATTGAGTTAGTAATTTAAAGTTTCCCATCAAACAAAAGCATGGTAATGGATGATTTTGTGAGATATTTAATCAAATATATTTAAAAAATAATAACAATCCCTCTCAAACTCTTCCAAAAAATTAAAGGCTAGGCAATATTTCCACACTTATTTTATAAGGGCAACATTATCTTAAGATCAAACGTAAAGCCACTATAAGCATTATCACTGATGATCACAGATAGGAAAGTCCTGTATATAATACAACTCATTTTCATCAGCATATTAAAAGGATCCTTCACTGTAATTGAGAAAAATTAATCTCTAGAATGCAAAACTGGCTGAACATATGTAAATCAATAAATGTGAATCATAATATTAACACAAAGAGATGCATAAAAAGTATTTGACAAAATTAAACTTCCTTTATGATTAAACTTATCAGTGCACAAAAATCAATAGCTTTCCTGTACATGAACAACACAGTCACTGAGAGAGAAATGGAGCAAACAATTCCTCTCACAGCAGCATCCAAACAATTGAATACCTAGGAATCAAACTAACAAAAGAAAGCAAAGACATGTACTCCGAAAATTACAGCATTCTGAAAAAAGAGATCAAAGAGACTATCAGAAGATGAAAAGACATCCCTTGCACCTGGGTAGGAAGAATCAACATAGTGAAAATGGCCATTCTTCCAAAACTGCTATATAGATTCAATGCAATCCCAATTGAAATTCCAGCAGCATACTTCACAGACCTTGAGCAAACAATACAAAAATTCATTGGGAACAAGAAGAGACCTAGAATAGCAAAAGCAATTCTAGGTAATAAAGATAAGGCGGGAGAATCACAATCCCCAACTTGAGACTACACTACAAAGCTACTGTGATAGAAACAGCATGGTGCTAGCAAAGAAACAGTCCTGAGGACCAGTGGAACAGATTAGAAGATGCAGACACAACTCCAGCACACTCAGCCACCTCATCTTTGATGAAGAAGCCAAACACCCTCACTGGAGGAACAATAGCCTCTTTAATATATGGTGCTAGAAAAGTTGGGTTTCAACTTGCCAAAGATTAAAACTAGACCTATATCTCTCACCATGTGCTAAACTAAAATAAAAATGGATTAAAGATCTAAATATTAAAACAGAAAAACTAAATGTGCTGAAAGAGAGGTTAGGCAGAAGTCTTGAAAACATTGGTGTAGGAAAAGATTTTATAAACAAAGGCTCAGTTGCCCATGAAGTAACACAAACAACAAACAAGTGGGATCTCTTCTTATTATAAAGCTTCTGCACAAAAAGAGAAACCACCAACAGTGTGAAGAGACAACACACAATGTGGGACAAAATTTTCACCACAGTTTCTCAGACAAAGGTCTACTCTCTAGAACATATAAAGAACTTAAAGAATCAGAACTCTCAAATTTAAAGACCAAACCCAAAAATAGGAATTTGAAATGAACAGATATTTCTCAGAAAAATAAGTATGACAAAGAAAATATGAATGACAAATAAACATGTGAAAAAATGTTCAACATCAATGGTTTTTCAAGAGATGAAAATGAAAACAAGGCTGAGATTCCACCTCACCCCAGAGAGAATGGCTGCTATCATGAAATTAACCAATAACAAATTCTGGTGGGGTTGTGGGGAGAAAGGAACCCTTGTCTAATATTGTAGGAGTGCAGACTGTGGTACAACCACTGTGGAAAACAGTATGAAGATAACTCAACGAACTAGGATGGGAAGTCCCATTTGACTCAGCTACTCCCCTGCTGGGTATCTTCCCCAAAGAATTAAAGAATCATACCACAGTGATATATGTGCACCCATGTTCATAGCAGCAAAATTTGTAATAGCTAAAACTTGGGAGCTGCCCAATTGGGAGACTGGATAAAGAAAACTTTTTTTTTTCCTTTTTAAATAAAATGGGGTACTACTCAGCCAAAAAAGGTAGAAATTAGAGAGTGAAATAAATAGTATACACATGTGCAAATAGCAAATAGTTTCCCTAGCGTGAGACACTGGAAATATAAATAAGGACCAAAAGGTATAATAGATAATGTGAAATAGGAAACAAAGGGGCAAAGGGGAATGGGAAATAAGAGGGGTAGAGAAAAGAAAGAAGGGAAAGAAATAAACAAAGTCTATGTAGATAGGGAGGGAGGGATGACTTGAAGGGAGGGCAGGTGAATGGGCAAAATATAAGAACTAAGATGGATTGTGTAAAGATTCAAATTTGCAATGATCAGTGTCATTATATTGTATACCTTAAATGTACCAATAAAATTAATAAAAATAAAGAAAATGAGGTTGATGAAAAAATGGAAAGATATAGCATGTAGATGGATTGGAAGAATACATTTTTGATAATATATCCATACCACCCAAAGCAATCTAAGTCACAAAAGTTCCTATCAAAATCACAATACCAGTCTTCACAAAATAGGAAAAAAAATCATAAAATTCATGTGGAATTACAAAGACAATAGCCAAAATAATCTACCTAGAAAAAAAAAGGTAGAAGTATTACAATTTCTGATTTATCTATAAAACTGCAATAATCAACACATGGTAATGATAGAAAAAGACACGTAAATCAATAGACTAGATATAGACCACAAAATTAAACTCAAAACATCAAGAATGCATCAGGTTTTTAAAATAAAGTTCTAAACAAAAAACAACAAGGAAAGGATAGTTTTGGGACAACTAGAAATGCATGTGCAGCTGGGGACTTAGCTCAGTGGTTCTGACGCCTGCCTCACAAGTGCAAGGAACCAAGTTCAATCCCCGGTACCAAACAAAATAAAACAGACAAACAAACAAAAAAACTGGCATCTATACATGCAAAGAAATGCATGTGCAGAATAATGAAAATTAATCTTTTTATACAACAGAGAATGAATAAATGATTAAACATAAGACCTGAAAATATGAAACTCCTAGAAGAAGGAACAAAGTCAAACTATATGGTTTTGATCTGGGCAGTGATTTATTGACTATGATACCAAATCTTAGTCAATGAAGCAAACCTAAACAGATGAGATTGTATCAAACTAAAATGCTCTGAACCACAAATAAAACAATAGATTAAAGAGATAACCCATATATTGGAAGAAAATGTTGCAAACTATATACCAGAGAAAAGGATTAACATTCAAAATACATAAACTACTGAATAAATAGAAAAATAAATAACCACGTAAAATAATGGACAAAGGATATGAATAGAAATTTCTCAGAAGACATTCAAATAAGTAGCCAATAGATAAATAAAAAAATCTTTAGCATCTCACATACTTTGATTGATGTTAATTGAAGCCATGATGAGCTATCACCTCACACATGTTAGATTGGCTGTTCTTGAAAATATGAATGACAAGAGTCAATAAGGAGGTATACTGAAGGGGATATTAATAGACTATCAATGGCACTGTAAATTTGTACATCCATTTTGTCCATGTATCAGTCTCATTTCTGTGTATCTATGTAAGGGAATTGAAATCAGTTACCCATGAGATATCTGCAGTGCTATACACACTGCAGAATTTGCCCCAATAGTTGAGATATATAATAGTCAAAATATCTGCCTATTCATCAGTGGATGGCTAGAGGAAATGTTGTACATATAAACACTGCAGTACTATTAAGCACTGAAGAAAAAAATAAAACAGAAAAGTTCCATCATTTGTGACAGTAGGGATGAATTGAGAGGGTATTATATTCAGAGAAATAATCTAGTCTTTGGTGCCTAGGATGAGACATTCTACATATTGAATTGATACTGTTTGGTGACTTCAAGAAGGCAAGCAAATTCTAATTATCTAAGAATAATGTATGAAATCAAGGAACACGCACATTTTCACCCTAGAACATAAAGAAATTCCTCATAAAGGCAAAAAAAAATACATTTCTTATTACATTTAATGACACTCATTTGTTGAAATCCCTGATTGCAAGAATGACTTCTTAGGGCCGGGGATTTAGCTCAAGGGTTCGGTGGCCTGAGTTCAATCCCTGGTACAAAAAAAAAAAAAAAAGAATGACTTCTCAAATCCGGGGATAGCAGATACCATGACCTAATCCTTATTTTGGCCCTGTGATACAGCTACAGCTCTCTTGTAATAGTTGACTTTCAGAGCAGGATGGGAGAAAACATTTTTTTTATCATTCTACTATAGAGATTTTAGCATACTACTCACTTTTTCATTATTCAAATCAGGATGACATTTAGGCACACACAAGGTGATATCATAAAACAAATTCCTTATGTTTTTGACTGTGTTCTCGTGATGGTTGGGGTTTAAATAACAAAAAAATTGTAAAGCAGTTAATCTTTGTATCAAGGATTTTTTAACAAAAATTTTCTATAATTGCAATAGAAATGAAATGTAATACAAGTGATTACATATTAAATACTAAATAAAATTTACTTAAGAATGTAATTGTGATTGAAATATTTTTGTCAATTGAGCCTCTCCACACTTTTTTTCTGTTGCTTATGTGTTTCTTCCCAAAGAATGAAGAGCTGGAACAATACAAAATGCATCCCAAATCTCCAAATCAGTCTCAGAAGTAAACATATGTTGTACACACACCTTAGATTCTGATGGCCTCAATGAAGGCAAGCAATTGAAAATAGCTTTGCTTTGATTAATAGAAGCTGCCAGTAGACAAGGAGAAACAAGTAAAATTCTATGAAGGAGAAACCTTTTATGGCAAAACCACATCTTCTTTATCCAGTTTCCAACTGATGGGCAAATGGGCTGTTTCCAAGTTTTAGCTATTACAAACTGTGCTGCTATAAACATAGGTGCGCATATATCTCTGTGATATGATTCTTTTAATTCTTTTGGAAAGATACCCAGGAGAGGGATGGTTGGTTAAATGGAACCTGTAATCCCAGCTCTTTGAGGTATCTCCATATTGATTTCCATAGTGGTTGTACCAGTCTGCACTCCCACCAACAATGGAGAAGGGTTCTTTTCTCCCCACATCCCCACCAACATTTGTTATTGGTTGATTTCTTGATAGAAGCCATTCTTTGTGGCATGAGGTGGAATCTCAGTGTTGTTTTCATCTGCATCTCTTGAATGACCAGTGATGTGGAACATTTTGTCTTATATTTACTTGCTGCTTTTACTTCGTTGTCTGATAAATCTCTGTTCATTTCAAATGCTCATTTTGAATAGGGTCTTTATATTTGGGGGGCTGATTGTTTTGAGTTCTTCATATATTCTAGAAAATAGTCCTTTGTCTGAGGAGCAGCTGGTAAATTTTTTTTCCCACATTGTAGGTTGTCTCTTAGTTCTGTTAATGGTTTCTTTTATTACTCAGCCATAAAGAATGAGAAATTAGATTCATTCATAGGAAAATTGATACATATTGAGGATATACTCCTAAGTGAAATTAATAAGTCACACATGTGTAAATACCAAATAGTTTCTCTGGTGTGAATAAACTATAATAGTACAAAAGATCCTAACGATATAATGGACATAGGAAGAAAGGGGCTAAAGGTGTAGGGGAAGTGGGAAGGGTAGGGGAAAGCTAATAAGAAAAAGGAAAAAAGATGAGAAAATGGAAATGAAATGTTTGTAAAGAGGAGGGGAGGAGAGGGTGAAGGGAGGGCAGGGACAAGGGGAAAAAATGAGAACCAAGACCTGTCATGTAAAGGTACAAGATCCCAATAATGAATGTGACTGAACTGTATACCTAAAATGTAGCAATAAACTCAATGAGGAAAAAAAAAGAGAAACCTTAAGTATGGTAACATTCCCCCTCACAAATGAGGGCTTCTGGATTGAGATTCTACCCAACTAGGATGTTTTCAGCCCAAACCCAGTCCTCTAACTCTCCTTAGGATGGGACAGATCCTGACCCGAGTATGTAGGCATTCTTTTCACGTATCATTCTGCCAGACACGTCAGTTCGGGGAGAAAAAAATGCCTGAACCCATGTGAAACTTCTGTTGTTGTAGGTCATGTGCCTAATAAGCTTTGGAGAGTTGATGTGTAGGTGGTAATAAGATTGCAAGCTTTACTCCTTTGTCTTCACTATACAACCTATGAATATCATTCTCCCTTTTTGTAAAAATACGTAGATAATACTGGCTAGTATAGTTCAACTTTCTAGATTCAGGAAGATATACATCAGACTGTGTAAAAGTCACATGTTTTCAGAAAGCATTCAACACAGAAGCAGCAGAAACCTAAATATTCTGGTTATATCAATGTTTAGCTGGAAGAGCAAATGAACGTGCCATCCTATTTCCAAAGATAGTTCTGAAGGATTTCATGCATCTCCTGTTTTGAATGCTGCTATTCTCATAAGAAGTTGTGGTTATGTGCTGGGCTGGACTTGCCCTTGCTTTGGCCAATAGAAGGAAGGTACCTTCTGGGATTTATGAATCTAGGAATATGAAAGTCTGATATGTAGCTTCCCTTTCATCCTTAGGACACTGATCTTCACATGAGCAAAATGTAGATAGATCTGCTGGGGAAAAGAGGCAACATGGAGGAGTAAAAAGGCAACAAACGTCTAGTCTCTATCTGTATTAATTGGAAATTTGGGGACTCCAAGCAATGCTGGCAGAGAAAATTCTTATCTGGGCTCCAACTCAGAATGTGAGTTGCGACACAAAGGTTGGTGTTTTATGACCCTGTTTGGGGGAGTGGTTTGCTGTATAAAAAAATATGACTGAAACAATGAGGGTCTCCAACTCTTGCTTCTTCTAGAATGTACTGCATTTCAATTGCTTCTTTTCCCCCATCAAACAAAGTCTACTTCTGCTAAGGCCATTAAGCATTAGTATGTTTTACTTGGCTCCTAACATTTGTCTCACATGTATGATATCTCATTTAACCTAAAGCAAATCACATGGAAAAATCTCATTCCCTGTTTATTGGACAAAACATGCTATAATAGCTCCTTTCCTTCAGGGGAAAAAGACTAAATTAAGAACTCAATGTTTATTCCAGTTACACATGGTGCTACCAGACAAGTCCATGCCAGAAAACCAATAAAGATATAGGAGTTGTAAAGGTGTAGGGAAAGTGGGAAGGGTAGGGGAACGATAATAAGGGAAAGGAAAAAAAATATGAGAAAATGAAAAAATGGAAATAAAATATTTGTAAATGGGGAGGGGAGGAGGGGTGAAGGGAGGGCAGGGACAAGGGGAAAAAATGAGAACCAAGACCTGCCATGCAAAGGTACAAGATCCCAATGATGAATGTAACTGTACTGTGTACCTAAAATGTACCAATAAACTCAATGAGGGAAAAAAAAAGATATAGGAGTTGTCCAAGGTAACTTTACCCCATTTGTTTGATATTTCTGTGCCAGAATTAAAATGGTAGTACAGTGTGATTAGATTTAAAAAACTTAATATTATGCAAATTTGTGATCATGTCATACAAAAATCAAGTCTCATTTTATGATACAGACCTCACAAATAAGACATTTTACAAATCACATAATTTGTGAGGTTACTGGCAACTTTTAATAAAGTATTACATATTCCCTCATAAGGGGCCTACATTAGCTGATAGAAAGACTCACCACCTTCACAACAATAATCTGATCCATCACTCAGAAAGCTAGGGCAGGAGGATGGCAAGTTGAATGTTAGCCTGGACTAAATAATGAGACCCTATTTTTAAAAAAAAATGTAAAAATATTAGAAATATGAAATTATCAGTGCTTTCAATTATACAGGATGTGAGAGTCAAAATCTATTAAATAATTTCTCTCTACTCTCAGTACTTTAGGCTATGTTTTCTGTAAGGGAGGTGAATATATGTAAAGAGTGATGGTTTTCTACATATTATTATAAATATTAAGAGCTATATATCAATAAAGAGACAACATGCATATTTTAAAGGCCTTTTATAGGATGAAGGATATCGAACTGGTCCCTAGATCTAGCACTGCCACTTACTGAGTGAATGCAGTACCTTGCTCAGCCCCTTCATAGTATTTCAATGATAGGGTTTGCATTCTATCTTGTTTATTTATTCTCTCATTCATTCAGTGAACTTTTTTTGGTGTCTATGATGATCTGGGCACTGTGCCATGAGAATAAAAGCAAGAACAAATGATTGTTGGTGTTATAGAAATGGTAACACCTTATAAATGTGTCCAATAGCTAATTTCTAGAGTTTTGGGTTTTTTGTTTGTTTGTTTGTTTGTTTGTTTGTTTGAGACAGGGTCTCACTATGTAGTTGAGACTGACGTGGAACTCACTATGTAGCCCAGGCTGGTCTCAAACTCACAGCGATCCTCCTGCCTCAGCCTCCATAATGCTGGGATTACAGGTGTGTGCCACCACACCAGGCTCTAGAGTATTCTTTAGCTCTGAAGCTGTAATTTGGATTCCTGTTGATGTTATAACACTAACTGAAACAATAAATATGAAAAAGACAAGGTACATATTATTTTTTTATTTTTGATATTACCTCATAATACTCTTTCCAAAGAGTGTTTGCTTTGATAGAATAATAGCATCCCTGTATAGTCTTGTAATCCTTAATAAAATGCTCCGTGAACTACAGTATAAGCACTAAGAAAAGATTTATATCATTGCAACACTCTGCTGACTTCTAGTGTGGCCTCCAGGCAGACGTTTCAAAACTTTGTGGATGAAATGAATCATTTCAATACCATCAGCGTTTTCCCTGGTTCATTTTGCAACATAGAATAATCACTTTCCTTTCTTTTTACGGAATCTGAAGGAAACACTGACTTGAGGATTTATGAGAGGTGGAAGGAGACTTGGAGAGAAGTTGTCATATTTTCAGGGTTTCATGCTGGGATTTGGAGACTACCTACTTCAAAAATCTCCAGGAGCTTTGTTAAGAAAAGTAAGGTGTGAGGTTTACCCCAGCCCCACTAAATGAGAATTTTTAAAGCTGACTGTGGGAGTCCGCTTTGTAACAAATTCTCCGTGCTGATTCTTACACACTGGTAAAGTTTGTGAGCCATATATTTTCTACTCTTGCTGTTTTATTTTGCAGGTGAGAAAACTGAGGCATTGAGAAATTAAATGACTCATTAAGTAATTTAATACACTTTCTAAAAACGCACAAAAAGGAAAAAAATCATTATACTTTTGAATAGATTCTAAAGTGGAAAGGAAGAAAAGAAAAAATACATCAAGTAGATGAAGGAAATTTTTCACATCTGTTTTTTCCTTGTTTTGACTTATGACAGTTCTTTTCATTCCTTTCCGTTCTCCTTGGAAAATTCCTTCAGTTATCCACTGTTGGGCTGGAATTTTAAATGCTGGTGACCTAAAGTCAGCATCAGATCATCTGACAAGTAAGACAAGTAAAGTCACAATAAGTCTTTTCTCAGCAAAAGCCATCATTTTTTAGGCTGTAGACACAATCAAAACAATGTAGAAGGGATAAACATCAGTTTGTTTAAACAACTGAATACATTTTAAGCCATCTGTCTTGTGGGTAATTTGAGTGACAAACTACTCATTTATTAAAACTATACTGGCACAATAAGTGTTAGTTCACAATTATCCTGTGTAGGGCAGGTACTGTACACTTTTGGAATCAGGTATATAATTGAATGAAACCCTTTCTTCAGTCTTTAGAAATTAACCCATGAAACTATCATCTATGGAAAATAAAAATCACTCTGTTCTATTTTATTCTGACCTATACTTATTTGGGATTAATATGGAAATCATATGTACTTCACATAGATGCTCTACTGACATTTAACAACTGAGTCTTAAACCATGCTTTGCTCAGGGACATTTTGAATAGGTACCAAACCATATAAATGAAAAATATCTGTAATATGGCTAACGTGTTTAGTCTTCATTTCTACTTTTTTTTATTTTTGGACTGGGGATTGAACTCGGGTCCATGCGCTTGCAAAGCAGCTGCTGGAACCACTGAGCTAAATTCCCCAGCCCCTTCATTTCTACTTCTAATAAAACAAATAATATTTTATAGCTATATATGTAAGCATTTAACAATCATAAATTACTTCATAGCTAGGAAAATATAACTTTTAAAATGTCACTCTGGAAAATCATCTCCTCAGAATGGAATACCAGTTATTTATGATACCTCCTTCCAAGGAAATAGGGAAAACAGAAATACATTTTCAAATTAGCAGAGGGGCAACTGAGACTTAGAGAAACAGTATGTGTTAGTAATGTTAGCCTGTCTGTATTAGGATTTCACACCACACTGCTGGTAGAAGTTAATGTTTATTTCATGTTGAATTATTGATGAAGCTTTAACTTGTCAGGAATTGTAAGCTTGTAAATATGTGTAGATGGTGAAATTTTACTCAGTTAAACTTCATAATGCTTTAGGTATTTTATTGTTCAAAAGGAGATCTTTTGAACATGTTTCCTGTACCCACAGGCTAACCCTCAAAGTGTAAATGCATAACTCAGCATTAGCAAATAACTGTGGAATAAATCCTGTGACATTCAGTAGTTAAATATGTATTATTTCCTGTATAACACAGATTTTTTTTATTGACTCATTTTTTCAAATACAAAGTGGAGGTAAGGCCTTTTTATATCCCTTTTCAATGTAAAACTACGAATAGATCTGATTTTAAATAAGATTACTCTCAGTGGAAATAGAACAAAGACACAGCAGATGTTATGAGTACTTTTAAAGAACCAGTGTAATGATTTAGTATACTTAACATTATGACTTCATGTAAATATCTGTATTTTAAGGCAAAGTTATTTAGAAATGTTTCCTTTATTTCCCACAAAATATGTGTGTCATTGCAATTAAATAATAAATCCATAGACAATCTATTCAGCATAAAATTTAATAAGATGCTGCTGAGGATGTTGAACCGTAAGCCTTAGTTAAATATAGAATGACATTTGGCACAAAGAGTGCAAAAGCAATAATCATGTTATAATCCTTATAAGAATTGTTATTGCTGCTTATATTTATTGAAAGACATATTTCCAGCAGTGTGTTAAATACTTCAAAGCATTTTTGTTTTGTCTGTCTTAACTTCACAGAAGTCATACAAGTTAGCTAAGTCACAAATCAAACAATAGCATGTATAAAAGTAAAAATAACTAACTCAAAGGGGTTTAATTGATAAGGCAAATCTGGGATTTGAAAGTGGGCCTGAATCCAAATTTCACAGAAGAAAAGTATAAGTTTAAAATGTAGGTATTGGCCGGGGATTTAGCTCAGGGTTTCTACCACCCTCCTGGCAAACACAAGGTCTGGAGTTCGATCCCCAGTACCAAAAAACAAAAACAAAGACAAAAATAAAGTATAGGCATTAACTTTAAAAGCAATCCATTTGAAATATATGCCTCAACTCTTCCTGTTTGTTGGTGTTTGTATAAAGAGAGGTCGCTATCATACCAACGGGAGCTATGTTGATCATGAAAGTAAAATGTAACGGTAATAACAATACCGGAATGAGTCAGCATATTGTAACAATGGCTAGAATGCTGTGTTAGAATCCACATTCTGGAGTTTGAAAAGTAAAGTAAAATTTCTCCGTTACTATTTATACTGGCTGTATGAGTTCCAGCACATTACTAATCTTCAGAAAGTACCCTAATTTCATTACCTGCAAAACAGGCATATTAAAACTATGAGCTACACAGAGATATGGAAGATTCAGTTAACATGTCAAGTTCAGTTCTTTCACACAGTACATGAATCATAAATGTGACCTAGTGCTCCGTTACACGGACCATTTGTAGGTCTTGATCACGATATTATGTGGTGGATACCAATTTTCAGGTTAGGGGAAGATGGTGAAGGAAATTTTGAGTTAAAAAGGAAAAGTTTGTGTGTTTAGCTGATTAATGTGAAAAATGAAAAAAGAAAAACCCGATTCACATAAGTAAGGTAAACAGCTCATTACGGTATTAATGCTTAATCTACTGTAACTAATATATTCAGTAAATATCTACAGGGTTTTGCTTGTCAGGCATAATGTTAAATGTATGAAACATTAAAATGAGAGAAAATGTACTATCCCTGTCTTTTTAAAGCCACGGATTTCTATCAATGACAAAATTAGACTTAAGTCAACAATTATTCCTTAAAACAGCTATGAAACTGAGACTTACTGGGGCCTCTAGTATCTGTCCCATAAAATGCTTCATGAAGTTGCCTATTACTGCAGCACCATATAAAAGAAAGTTTTTGAATTAGTCTGCCTGTGAATGTGGCACAAAGCCACCTAAACATAAATCACCCTGAAAATTTAAGAGCGTGTAAGAGCAAAACGTCATGTGCACTATGTAGACTTAGTCAGCACTTGATGCCTATAATGTTATCTTACTTTTAGTGACATTATATCTAATTTCTATAATGGTTCTTATAGAGTAAATTAGATACATAATTATATTCTCTTAAATGATTTGTACAGGAAAAAAACATGGAGCTGTTTAAATGGACATTTTAAAAGCTTAAGTAATTAATGACTTAGAAGAGGTAGCCTACCCATTGTTTTATTTTGTTTTGTTTTTATGCAAACTGTACACTAAAGAAACTGGCTTCATTAGATTGAATAATCTTAGCTAGTTTAATGAAAAAAGAACTTTTTCAAAGTATGATTCAGACGTTTACTAACAGCATGTATTAATGGTGTCCATAATTTCACATTTTATAAGACTGCTTCACGTTAAAATATTAGTCATGAAATCAGTTTAAAAACGTGGTCAATTATTATATAGTAAATAAAAGAATAAGTTTTGATGAATATCATATTTATTTGAGTATCTTATTGAAATTTCCCTTTTGGTGCATGATCTGACATATAAGTGCTTCTGTATATACAATGAATACATAGAAACTTGAAATTCACTATTACCTTTCTAGCACACTAAGACTTCATTACTCGTATTGGCTTAATATAGCCTTAAAAGAAAAAAAAAAGTTATTGAAGGTCATTACGCTATTTTAAGAGGATTATAACAAACATGAGGAAAAACAAGACATTAAGTTTGCATAATACAGGCCAGGGATTTAGCTCTGTGGTGCTGCTACCTGCCTTGCAAGCGCAAGGTCCTGAGTTCGATCCCTGGTATAAAAAAAGAAAAAAAAAAGTTTTGATACTATAACTTAACATTAAATAATGCTTGTTTTAACCCTTTACCATGAAATAAAAAAAAATTACACACCGTCGTATACATAGTATATCTAAAACATAGAAATTTGCAAGAACATTCTTGCTCAGTGTCTCAGTGTCAACTACATAGTGAGACCCTGTCTCAAAAAAAAAAAAAAAAAAAAAACCCAAAAAAGAACATTCTTGCCTCAATGAATTTATAAATCACCAGGAGAAAAAGAGTAGAAAACAGGAAAACACTAAAAAGTGACCTAAAAATTAAAGTAATGTTAAAACAAAGATGAAAAATGTATGAATACAATCAATTATTGATTTTCATTTCAGTTGCTTAGAAAATGTAATGGAAATTTAATATCGGTGGATTTAGAGTAGATGCTAGAAGAAGTCATTCTGGGTTGGTAAAAAGAAGAATGAATAAAATTATAGAAAATGAAAAATCCATGATGCTTTCAGAGGATGGTGGATTCTAAGGGTTGATTTGAATAAAAAGCCCATAAAGCGAGATTAGTTTAGCTCAGTTCTGAGAATATTGAGTTCATACTCTACACTAAGACTATGCCAAATACTAGAGGAAGGCCATACAGATATCAAGAAGATACTTGTTAATTCAAAATTATTATTCAAACACCTGAGACGTGCTGGTGAAAATCTCCTCTCAGTTTATTCAGGAGAGAGTCACAGCAATACCCTCATAATTTCCTGATATTTACACCCTTGTGTGAGCCTCTCCACTGGGTCTTCAGCCTGTACCTATAGACTTCGTAGAAAAGAGACAGAACACAGAAAAAAATGATGGACTATCCCTTCTAAGTTTGGACAATAAAAAGACTATTACTTATGCCTTGTTTACTGTGGTTCTTTCTGGGCAAACCAAGAGTACGTATGCCTTGGAGATAACCGTGGGTCTCCAGGAAACAGCTATTGGGGACATAATAACTGCTGTCAGTTACATGGGTGACAGTGGAAGTAGCTCTTCCTTCCCTAAATTTAAGATGACTTCAGCTTCCGAAGTATATGTTCATCATACCCTCGTGAGAATCCTTGGGCCAGAGTCATCCTCTGGGCTGAGCTGGATTCCTGACTCAGAAATGAATACTAATGAGTTTGCTGGTAGAAGCTGGTAAGATTGTGAATTAATTTATTTTTCAGCAATAGAAAATGAGTACCTGCTCCAAACATGATGTGGCAAGAGATGGTGGGGGTGTCTCAGAGGCATGTAGAATTCGCAGAAGAGGGGCACTTTGCCTCTTACAGGTTTCATAGGGGTCTTTCTAGAGGAGATAATATTGGAAATGTTCTGTGTGGTGAGTGAGAGAACTCATCAGCTGAGGAAAGTGCGAGTCATGTTTTCGTCACTGGGCATTTTGTAAATAAATGTCTAGAGAGTCCGGAAAATACACAGCATACTTGAGAAGCAATCTTCATGTTTCCATACTATTACAACCTGAATTGCTAAGTGCAAAATTAGGGGAAGTCAAGTTAATCATCTAAGCAGGGGATTTGGTTTTATTTTTCAAGCGATGAACATTTTAACCAAATAAAATCATTTCATATAAATGTCTAGAGAGTCCGGAAAATACACAGCATACTTGAGAAGCAATCTTCATGTTTCCATACTATTACAACCTGAATTGCTAAGTGCAAAATTAGGGGAAGTCAAGTTAATCATCTAAGCAGGGGATTTGGTTTTATTTTTCAAGCGATGAACATTTTAACCAAATAAATAATCATTTCAATAGATATATGTGCTTGTGCATTATGAATAAAGCAATATCAAGGGTGGGGATAAAACTAAACACAATTGGGAAGCATTTTCAGCAGTTTTCAATCAGTACAAGGGAGAGTTGGGCCAAGAGATGTCCTGGCATGAATGGAAAACAAAACATGATTTTGAGAAATAATCAAAGCATCACATTAGCAGGACCTCACACACACTTTGCTGTGGAATGCGGTAGAAAGGTAAGGGTGAATGAGAAGTTGAAGATGATTCATAAATTCCTGCTTTGGCTGATGTGTACAGTCATTCTTCCCTTTCTTCTTTATAACATAAATTACTTTTCCTGCGTGAAAGGCTGAAAAATATTTCTTATGCCTTGCTTCTAGGTGGATACAACCATGGGGCCAAGCTGTGGATAATAAGTTGCAAGTGAAAGTCACATTAGTCTTTATTCCTTCCACTATCCAAACCTCATGTGATGGCTGGAACTCTTGCAAGGCACTGCATTTCATGAGGTGTCTTTATTTTAGGTGTAGGCGGTGAGGCAGTCCCATGGCAGCAAAAGTAGAGGAGTTTGGGTCACATGTGGACATAGGATCTACCGTGCTTCACTAGAATCACTGTATTTTTTGTGATAGAACAAACTTCTGTGCATGTTTAAATCATGGTTATTCGTGACATACTGAACATGTAAAGTACATTTTAAAGTGTGTGAGATATCACCAAAATATATGATGATTATTCAAATTTAAAAATAATAACAAACATTGCCAATAATTCCTCTCAAAATTTGTCCCCTTACTTCAAATGCACTATGTCATCATTCTTGACACTTTCCTGTTTGTTCTTTTGTGACAGGGTGTCTCCATGTATTTCAGATTGACCTTGAATTTATTATGTAGCCTAAGGTCACCTCAAACTCACAGTGATCCTCCCGCATCACCCTCTCAGGTGCTGGGATTACAGGTGTGCGCCACCACGACAGTATCTGGACACTTTCTGAAGCAGTTCTGGGCTTCCTCTTACATGAAAGTCTTTTGATCCTATGATCAAAGATACGGTGAGTGCTCCTACCAAGTACCCTCCAAAGGACACAGGCTTGAAAAACATTACAGGCACCCTCTTTCACCTTAGTCTGCCACGATACAGTGTCGGGATTTTTCAACTACTCAAAATGACCATGATAGGTAAACATTTTTGCACCAATTCAGGACATTGAGGCAGTCATGACAAAGCAAGTAAAGAGTCTATCTAGTGAAAGAAGACTTCAAGAACGTCTTCAGGAAGTGACAGGAACAAAGGATAAGGAAGGGAGCTTAAGGTGAGGGGGAATATTTTGAGGAAGGCTAGCAGCAATGTGTCTTTCACTGTAATACATTTATTTTAATTTAAATACTCACTATAGTTTTTTCAATCAGATCTGCCATAGTTCTCTGAGTTTAGACAAATGTACATAGTCATGCAGCCACTACTGCAATCTTGATATAGAGTATTTTCATCACCTTAAAAACCTCTTTTGTGGCAATATTCACCACACTCCAGATCCAGGTGACTACTGGTTTTTGCTCCTAGAGATTTATACTTTTCAAGATATGTATAGATAGAGTCAGACAACAGGTGTCAACTTGGCCGGGCCTTTGGACACCTTGACATTTAGTCAGACATTATTCTGGGTGTGTCTATAAAAGTGTTTCAGATGACAGTACAGAGAGTATTGGTGGACCTCATCCAAACAAATGAAGACCTGCCGAGAACAGAAAGGCACCAAGAGGAAGGTACTGTTGCTGCTTGACTTCAGAGCCAGGACATTTTTATTTTCTGGTCTTAATATTGTTATATCAATTATTGAGTGTTTAGTATGTCAGCTATTCAGATGGAATTTGCAAAATTGGTTCTCCTGGTTCTCACGTCTTTAGGCTCAGAGTGGAAATACACATCAGCTCCCCTTGAGGATCCAGCTTGAACACTGAAAATCATAGAATTTACCAATTTGATTGGTGCTTGAGTTACACCTCTGTACTGTTCAATATTTGAAAAATCAATCAAAACTAATACAATGCACTAGTAAAAATAAAAGAAAGTAACAGAAGATCATCTGAAAATCTAAGGGAAAAAGCGCTTGAGAAAACTAAAAACCTTTCACGGGAAAAATGTCCAGCAAAGAAAGATAGTAATGTTGCCAACTTGAAATTACCCAGCTTCAAGCTCAACTTTGAGAAGGGATATCTGTGAAGACTTCACAGCTAAAATTATATTTAATATTAAAAATGGAATGAATGTTTTCTCTCTAAGATTAAAAAAGACTGTTCTCTCACACTTCTGTTCCCCGTTGCACTAGTATAGGGGATCAACAGGGAGAAGACATAAAGGACATCAAAATTGAAAAGGAAAGTAAAACACTGTGCAGATGCAGTTGGGGCATATAAAATTATCAGAGATCTCCAAAATTCTAAGGAGCTAATAAGTGAGTTCCCCACAATCATAAGAAACAACACTAATATACAAACATCTCATGTCTTCCTATAGACTATAATGAAATATCTGAAAATAATAATGAATAAAATAATACCAGTTACAATGGCATCCCTCAGAATAATTGATCTTGTTGAACTGGAAGTGTGTGCAGGATATCCAGAGGCAGATAATCAGTAGGAAGTGGGGATGAGCCGGAAGGTAGTGGGGGTCAGCCACGTTTCTCAAATAGGTACATATTTAAAAATAAAGTGGTTCAAATGGCTTGTAGTCTACGCTTTGTTGTAGTAGAAAATGTAGATTGTAATATAGCAAAATATTACTCAGTGATTAAATTATGATTCAGGCAATATAAACCTTTATACAACACTAAATATATAAAAGTGCAATGTATAATCCCCGGAAAGAAGTTTTGATATATGTTTAGAGTTTCATTGTATTCAGCCCATGTTAGATAGAACTATACCATTTCTGCATTTCCAGTTTGGGGATATGAATAGCTTTGGAGTAGTTATGCATTAATTTTTAAATGAAGAAACAGCCAGTTATAGGATTGGTGAGAAAAGGCAAATGATGACCTGAGGACAACTTTACACAGGTTTAATTAGATGCAATCTCTGGAAGTATTTGTACATGACCTATTTATTTAAGGGGACTGAGTAGCCATTAGTTTTACACTGCTTTTTTTTTT
>NW_022900927.1:47599741-47602965 GCF_012274545.1 Fukomys damarensis | reverse complement strand
TTGAGACAGGGTCTCACTGACCTGGAACTCACTATGTAGCCCAGGCTGGTCTCAAACTCACAGCGATCCTCCTGCCTCAGCCTCCCGAGTGCTGGGATTACAGGCATGTGCCACCACACCCAGCCAGTTTTACACTCTTAATGTGCCCACTTATGTTTCATGACTATCACACTGCTGAATCTTGGACACTTTGATGAACTGCATTTTTCCAAATTCCTCAAATTACACATTAATATGACTTAACTTACAAAAATAATGTAAAATAGCCAGGCATGGTGTTGCATGCCTACATTCCCATCACTTGGGGGGCTGGGGCAGGAGAAGCACTACAATTTTGAGACCAGCTTGTGCTACATAGTAAGTTCCAGGCCAGGTTGAATGGCAGACTGAGATCCTATCTCAAAAAAACAGACAGACAAAAATAATATAAAGTAAAGGAGTTTACACAATTTTTTGTGATAACCACTAGGATTATTATTACACATGTGATATTGACGTTATCTTGTTATCTCTAGTGCCATAATCAAAGATAAACATAAAAAGTAGAGAGGAAATATAATGAAGGGAATAGTGCGGTCTTCTAAGTGTCTGTTAACAGGTCCACAGCTATATCTACAAATCTAAAATTCAAAAACTGGAAGTGCCACACAGCTAATTTATTGCCAATATCTGAAGTAAACTGAAGAGAGACATTATGGTTTTAATACTGTGAGTGTGTATGCAAGTATCTATATACCAATCTATAAGCTAATATATTACTATATCTGCATACCAAATATTTATGTCTGCCTCCTTAGCCATCTGTCCATTTACATGTATTTTTGCACAGTGCTATCCTAGGTTTTCTAATATTATTAAATAGTGTAGGCTATGTCTACTCTTTCTAAAACTATAAGAAAGATTACAAAACACTTCTTAATCCAAGCATTTTCGGTTAAAGAATCATGGGCTTGCACTGGCTTTATTTTCTGAATAAACGTTTTCTAACCGTGACGGTAAGCATTCTCATGGTCTTGGTTATCGCTCTACTTAACTAGAAATCCAGAAGTAGAATAGCATCTTGGCTATCCTAATTAGATATCTCTAATGTGTTCTTCTGCAATTCGCCATTCGTCCCACCCCACCCCTCCACGCCCGGCACCAGGGATCAAACTCAGGGCCTTGTGTTTGCAAGGCAGACACAGCACCACTAAGCTAAACTCCCAGCCCCACCGTTCTTCCTGTCTACAGTTTAATCTTTACTTGGCTAAAAGAATTTTCTGACCTTCTTTAGGTTCCGATCTATGTTACAAAATCTAAAAAAAAAAATTAAATACTGATTCCCACTGCTCTTTTGTAAGAGTGACAATATGTTCTCTAGAAGACTGAGTGTTTCATTGGACTGTATTATCTCATATGTCGTGTTAATTCCACGCAGGAGTAAGGTGATGATGCAATGAAAATAAACACTCTAACCAATCACATAGAAGTTGTACTTTGGGCCAGGGATTTAGCTCAGTAGTTCAGCCACCTGCCTTGCAAGCACAAGGACCAGAGTTAGATCCCTGGTACCGGAAAAAAAAAAAAAAAAAAAAAAAGTTGTACTTTGCTGTAGTAAAAATGTAAAGAATATTTTCAGCAAAGGATCCTGGGAGATATCAACTAGTATATTAAGAGAGATGCTTCCTAGTTTACCTGGGCATGCTGCTTTGGGGCATAGTGTTCTGTGTGTTCTTTTAGGTTGTGATAAATTTTGAGGGTGGGCTATTGGGGCATATTTCTTGCCATATCTCCCTATACCTCTATATCTTACCTTATAGAGTTGCACAAATTGGTTCTCATAAAACATACCACCAGTGTCCAAAATGTGAATTTAGATTTTTCTAAAATGCACCCAGGGATATTTTGCTATGGTCTAGGCACACTACAAAACAGTCACTAAACAGTCTGCAGTCTCTGATGTTACCAGGAGAGACCAAAGACTACCACCTGACCAGGACACACAAATGAAATGAGGACCTGTACTAGTCTTGATTCCCAAAACACTCACTAGATCCATGAATGTAAAATTGTGATTAGCTTACTTAGATCAATAATTCTGTCATGGCTGCACGTTCCATTTCCCAAGAAATGGAAATAAGGACCAGAGGTCAACAAAGTGAGGCTTTCACATCAATAATTTCAGAAAGCCTTCCTCTTCTTTCTTTCTTTGTTTCTCTTTATTTCCTTCCTTCTTTCTTTCCTTCCTTCCTTCCTTCCTTCCTTCCTTCCTTCCTTCCTTCCTTCCTTCCTTCCTTCCTTCTTTCTTTCTTTCTTTCTTTCTTTCTTTCTTTCTTTCTTTCTTTCTTTCTTTCTTTCTTTCTTTCTTTGTTTCTCTTTCTTTCCTTCCTTCTTTCTTTCCTTCCTTGTTTCTTTATTTTTGAGGCAGGGTCTCACTAAGTAGTTCAAACTGCCTTAACCTCATTGTGTATAACAGGCTGCACTCAAACTCATGCTCAAACTCGCAGCGATCCTCCTGCTTCAGTTTCCTAAGTGCTGGGATTGCAGGTATGCACCACCATTCCTGGCTCCCTCCCTGCTTATTCTAATGTGCTGTGAGCATTGAGAAGTGGCTTAGACTAATTCACAGCACCTAACTAGAACAGATTAAGCTCACAAACTGCTGGACTAAAATATAAGAAAAAATGTTCATAGATGATGAAAAATAACCACAATATCAATACATTAATTTTTAAACAAAATTCTTGATTTAACAGTATATATTTTCCCAAGCATATATTCAAAAATTATATGAATAAATATTCTTTTCCATTTATTTTTCCACTTATCCTTGTTCAATAATATTATTCTTAGTTTTCCTTCTTTTCATTTTATATTATCTGGGTAGCATTATCCACAGGCAAAACTTCATACAGCATTCATGTGTTCTAAGAGAGCTGATTTACAAGGAAACAGATATTCACGTGGTTTAGTAGGAAAGTCACCATAATTTTGGTTTTCAGAAAAAGTTCCTCTGCATAATTAAAGCTTTTGGGAAAACTTATAACTGGGGAGCCACCTATGTATGTATAACCATGTATACTTCACGACATAAAGAATAATGCAGGCCAGGCATGGTGGCACACGCCTGTAATCCCAGCACTCTAGAGGCTGAGGCAGGAGGATCACTGTGAGTTCGAGACCAGCCTGGGCTACATAGTGAGTTCCAGGTCAGTCTCAACTACATCGTGAGACCCTGCTTCAAA
>NW_022900927.1:47579936-47599268 GCF_012274545.1 Fukomys damarensis | reverse complement strand
AAAAAAAAAAAAAAAAAAAAAAAAAAAGGAGGAAATTAAATAATAACAAATGCTAAAATCCCTCTTACACTGCTGGTGGGAATGTGAACAAGTACAACCACTGTGGAAATCACCTCAGTGGACCCTTGGCTTACTAACGCCATTCATTCTGAAGGGTTAGTTGTAACCCAAGTTGGTCAAGCTCCTCTACTCAGCCTTCAAAGTCTCTCTGCTGTATAATGTTAGGTCACACTTTCTTCCAGGTCAATCTCAGTGTCCTTAGAAAGGCACTGGTCCAAGATTTCTCAATTAACCCCACAGAAGAAAGAATGTTATAATGTTGCTTCTAGAACTCTTTAAAGGTTAAATGTGTATCTGAGTCCATCTGGAAGCACTCGCATTCAGGTTGTAACTCAAGACTTTGGTTGTAAGTTAAAACTAAAATTCTGATCATAACCCAATTTGTTCAAATGTCAGGCCAGTGGTTAACTCAAAAATCCACTGTATGGGGATTCCTCAGAAACTTAAAATATAAATTCTATTAGACCCAGTTATTCCTTCTAAGTGTCTTCCCCAGAGTTAAAGGTGTCATAGTGGAGTGACATAGATGTACCCATATTTATATTGCACAAGCCTATATACAGTGGTACACGAATTTAATTTGTTCCAGAATTCTAGGAAAGGTGGCTGTGATTCTGTTTATCACCTGATGTGGAGTTCACTAACAGAAGCAAAATTTTGTCTAATGCCTCTGTTCATGTACTGAATTGTTCATGATCAGAAGCATTTATGAACCAAGGTATAACTATAAGTCCATCAATAGTTGAATGGATAAAGAAAATGTGAGGTTTGCACATAATGGAGTACTAGCCTTCTATAAAGAAGGATGAATTTGAGTTACTTGCAGGAAAAAGGATGCACTTTATATCCATAATAATCAGTGCAATTAATCAGACACAAAAGCTTAAAAATTGTATGGTTTCTCTTATATGAGAAACCCAAAATATAAATAAAGCAAATATCAAAAGATAAACAATAGGAAATAGGAAGACAGATCTTTGGCAAAAAGTAAGAGATCTAAGCATGAAGGTGAGAAGTAAGAGGGAGGAGCAGGGAAAGAAAAAAACTTAGGAAGTTTCATGTACATGTACCAAGTGACCACAATGAGTATATTCATTATGTGCTCTACGTGTTACTACAAAAATAAATAAATAATGCAAGATGTGATTAGATGTCTACTTCAGAAATGCTATCTTCATATCAACATGGGGATTTTAGTCCATAAATGTATATTTCTGTGTCACTTTAAGGCACATAATTTATTACAATGTCAAAATCACAGAATAATAAAAATGCAAAATTATATAAGCACATTTTAGAGACTATTGGCAGTTTTAGTTTTAGAGGGGAGAATTTTTCATTTTATTTCTTCTATGGAATATTTGGCTATCTGGACATATTAATATATTATACTCTAACTGTGCTTTTTATCTTTTCTGTCCCTATTAATCTATAATTTCTTCTTTTTTTTCCAAAATTTGAGCCTTGCCTTATATTTTCATCATATCATACCATATTACATTTCTGAGAGAATATGCTGAACGAATTAATTCAATGAATTAACAAATTCTCATCAGCTGTCATTATGTAACAGTTGAGTCCAACATCTTTCTTACATTCTTCTATAAAACTTGCCCAAAAATTGAGCAGGTTGCAGTTCCTTACCCAATGTCAAATCCTCTACTGCTTTTCATTTGGTCTATATCTCTGCCTCATATTTGCAGGTGGGAAAGAACCAATGTTTATTAACTTTAAGTGACTTTATTAAAACCAATTGTCTTAGTTGCTTTCTTATTGCTAGGACAAAACCCCTGATGCCCACAAGTTGAGGAAGGAAAAGTTTATTTTAGTCATGGTTTGTAGAAGTTTCAATTCATAGCTGTCCAGCTCCAAGGTTGGGCAGCACAGCAGAGAGGCATGCCAGAGGAGAAATCATTCATGGCATAGCAGGCAGGATTCATCAAGCTTCCTTCTGTTTTCTCTTTATTCCATCCAGACTAAAAGTCTGCAGCCAACTTGAGTCTTATGTCTTCAACATATCCATCACCCACACTCAGAAGTATGTGAAACCGATCAGTGGACTAATCCAGAAACACACACCCATAATAGAATATCACATGCCCATGACCCAATCACTACCTAAAAGTCCACCTATGAATGCATAAGGCTTTAGGAGAACATCTAGATATGTCATAACACCAATTATATTATATATAAAATTAATCATATTGCTAACATTCTTATGTGCTCTTCTTTTGACAGAAGAAAAATGGAGCTATAATTAATACAGAGGTGAATATCACATAATTATTTTTATACTCTTGAATATGTATTGATGGTGTACATCCTGGCCAGAAAACAATTAGTGCCAGTACCAAATGAAGACAGAAAGGGAACAAAACAGGTTGGCAGAGGTCTGTTCTCATCAAAAGAGAGAAGCTATCCAGTCTGTTCTTTCGATAAAATTTCATAAGGCACTCCTTTCTGAAAGTGGCTGAAGCCCAAGCTTTGATTTGCCTGTTGGAAGATCGGGCTAATAATTTATATGATGTAGTATCACAAGAGATATTTACTATTGAATAACAAATAGAAAAATGATTAAACTTTACCTTTAAACTTCTATAATTGATGTGAACTAACAAGAGAAGCTTATTGATGGTTTATTATCTTTTTTCTTTTTCTTCCTCCATATATTTTATTATTGTTTGAGGGTTTCTAGCAAAATGCCATAGCTGTGAAAGAAATAACAATGAAAATAAAAATTGAAGGACAATGTTTTCATTTTACTAACAATTGACCTTCCTAGGAAAACAAAATCTAGTATTTTCAAGTGTTCCTAAAATTATTTATTCCTCTGCCTCATCCATTTTTCTGATGTGTGGTGAGGCCCAAACTGCCCACCCACTTGAGTTAGAATTGTAAATAATACAATGGATTACCCGATGGGAGGTAAGTACGAATTAAGCACAATAAATCATATAGTTCTTAAGAATGCAATGAATGTTATAGTAAAAGTAGGAGAACTGAGAATGCTAGGGCCAAGGAGAGGAGTGTAATTTTAAATAACATAGTCTAGGACTGGGGGTGTTGCCCTGTGGTAGAGTGTTTGCTGGCATGCAGCACAAGAGCTTGGAGTCAATCCCCAGCGCTGCAATACATAAAATAAAAAATATGGTCTAATATAGCAGAGTTGGAGGACAAGAAAACATGAGTTTGCAGCAAGAATGTTTCTGTCAGAGGACTTTGCACATGTTCTGAGGAAGGTTTAGCAAGCATGAGGTGCACATGTCCTACTAAGGGTGCAAAAAGCATGAGGTGTCCAAGAGTTGTAAGGCACACAATGTGGCAGGAACTGAGTAATCATGAACAAAAGGGAGTTATAACAGAGAACTGCATATAAGCCTGTGCAGTGTATTAAAAGATGGAAGTACAATAATGTAAGACTTGTAGGCCATATGATGGAATTTGATGTTACTATGCATGAAGTGGGAAAGCTCTGTCATTTTTTTTAAAGCATAAAAGTAACAGGATATAATTTTCATTTTCCAAATATTATTTTGGCAGCAATTATAAATTAAGGACAGGACAAGGGAAGAATCAGGTGAACCAGAGAGGAGGTAACTGGAGTAACACAGGCGAGATAGACATGATTCACACTAGCGCAGTAGAGAAAGATGGGATGCAAAGTAGTTGCTAGATGTATTTTGGTTTGTTTGTTTGTTTGGTACTGGGCATTGAACTAGGGACCTTGTGCTTACGAGGCAGGCTGCAGAACCACTGAGCTAAATCCCCGGTTCTGGATGTATTTTGAAAGTTTGTCAGTATTTTAAATTTGGTTAATCTCATTTGCTCTTGGCCATTAAATTCTTAAGATGGCCCTAAATGCTAAAACACTCATTCAAAATGTTGAATTTAAGGGAGGGGATATAGCTCAGTGGCACTGTGACAGCCTCGCAAGTGCAAGGTCCTGATTCAATCCCCAGTACTGAAAAAAAAAGTTGAATTTATTATTCCTTTTCAAGTATATTTGCATTATCTCCCAGGAAGATGACAAGGTGCATAGTTTGTCTAATGCTTTGTCATCACCGTGAAAGGTGTTTAGTTAGTACTCCTGTAAATATGTGCCAATAGGATACCCTTGAGAAAAATTAAAGAAGTACATTTGAATTCAGACACAAGATACAAAGTGTGACAAATGAGTGCTTTTTATCTTACAAATTTTGAAGTTTATAAATGTCTAATAGCCTCTATAAATTTAATCTCTATAGTAAAGAAAACCAAATGATATAGCTGCCAAAAGATATAAAACCAATTGAACACATGTATCTAGTTTTTGCCTTTTATGGGTGAAAACATGCGTCTTAATTTTGATGTAACAGAATGCATTTTTCCCTAAAGTTAAGAAAAAACAATTGAACAAATTTTGATTTGGATTTTTAAATTGAAAATTAATTACTATTAGCTTAGTATTACCTTTTTTATTATTTTGATATAAATTCCATAATATAAGTTAAAATAACTCATCCAAAGAGACAGGGAATATTTCCAGTCAACAGACAATCAAAGGATCTTACTTGAATCATTGGAAATAATCACATATTTCATATACAGCATACATGACCTTTAAATTGATATTTAAATTTCATTATACTTGAAACTAGGGGTTTTCTAGTTAGAAAAAATAAGCACAATATTGCAATTATAAGTGATAAATTTGAGATACTTAGGGCATTGGACACAATGATTAGAGAGATGTTTTCATAGAACTTCATGTAACACAAAGAGTTCAGTTTAAAAATACCTTTTTTGTTTTTTAATTTTTGGTAGCAGGATTGAACTTGGGACCTTGTGGTTGCAAGGAAGGCAGTGAAACCACTGAGTTAAATACTTGTCTTAAATTACTTTTACAGCATGTGCTCTATCAAATTATGAGTTCATTGGGGGCCAGGGATTTAGCTCAGTGGTGCTGCCACCTGCTTTGCAAACTCAAGAACTCGAGTTCGAACAATGGCAAAAAAAAAGAGTTCATTGGAAAATTTTATAATTTTTATTCTAAAAATTACCCTCTTGTAAGACATATAGAATAGATAACAATACAAAAATTACAAAACTGTTTTATAAGTATCCTTCTGGGAATTTTTGGTTTTTCAATTTTTGACTTTCAATGCCAAAGCAAAGAGAAAACAAATATTTTTAACTATCTTACTATGGAGTTGAAAATAATTCAAGTGGAACCACATGGAAATGTTATACACTTTTAACCTTCTCAACAATCCAGACCAGAAAAACTGAATGCAGACTATAAAAATCTGAAAGGCCCATTGATATCTACTTATTATGAAACTGTGCAGTACAAATCTGCACTGATAGCCACTAGATTTGTGAAGCTCACATAGCGCTGCACAGTTATCTATAATGATAGTTTTGCATAGGAATAGGTAATTTACTTGCTGGACTTCCATCTTTGCTAGGTGTAATACTCTCTTACAATTTCCTGTCCTCTCTGAGAATGAAAATTATCTGAGAAGAACCCTGAGAAACCCATGATCTAGGTTTGTGTTTCTCTAAGTGCATAGATATCTTTCATGCCTGCAGATATTTTTGCTTCAGAGACAGCCTGCAGTTCTGCTTGCCAACCTGAATCTTGTTTCACAAATTTTTCAGCAGCTGGTGTGATCATAAGCCAGTTTTTATGTAAATTTTTGATCTTTCTAATCAATTTTTAACCAAAAAATTAAAATTTTAAAACTTTTGGGTAAATTATTTTTTCCAAGAAATTAAATAATGTATCAAATTTATTTTGTGGCTTGATTCACATTATAGTAAGTCTCTGATTTTAAGAACTACTTGCATGTATTTTTATGATGCCAAATAAAGTTTTCTCATGGATATATGGGTTTCTTATTATGTGATTCAGTTCATTTCTACTGAAAGATTCATTTTACCTTTTGGGGATGAATAGTCCTAACCATGGTTCAGTTTTATTCATTAAAATATAGTGAAGTTAGCATATTTTTAAACTACTGATTTAAAGGCAATATGTTCACATCAGTCATTTCTTTAGAAAAGCAAAGTAGCACAAAATGAAATTGCTACTTTTAATGCCAAATTATTCCTTTTAGTTGCCTCAGCCAATGTTTTTCAAACTACAAATTAAGCAGCTATTTGAAATGTATCTTGTTATTTTAAAAGTACAAGTTATTTTATTATTATTCCACACAATAATCAGTCTGGTTAAAGTGCAATACTTAACTTCTGATGAGTTACTATCCTATGATTGTATTTATGTGCATAAATACCTATTTTTCCAATTTTCTGAATTGAAGCATTGTAACAATTCAAAGGTGAAGAGACTTAACCTTTATGCAAAACAGGGAATGACATTTGTTGTTATACTTATCTTTTAAGTCTTAATACTATGTAATTTTTCTCAAACACAGTTAGCCATGTATTTAGATGCAGCTATTCCTACAATAGTCTGGGGGTAGTTGTGAATTTAAAAATTCAAAATTCAAGCAAGACCTATCTGTCACTCAAAATTATGAACACTTCAAACATATATTGAACATGCTGTCAAACACAAATATGCTGCTAAAAGCTGTAAAAATGTTTTATTCTCATCAATTTAAAATTTTATTTTATGAAATTTATCTTTACTATTAAATGTTTAGTTTTTTCAAAAGATAGATTTGGGTATGTAGCTTTTATTAAAAATTCTGTACTTTGACTTTGTAAATTTGATATGGTAGTAATAGCTTGTTTTTTAGAAAATTAGAAGTAAAAATCAAAACAATTGCTTTATATTGACAATACCATTTCTTTTTCCTTTTCTTTGTAGATTCAAGGTCTACTTCTGGTGCAATATTCTTTTCTCTGTGAAATGGTGCATTTAGGCAAATGCCTATCATGAACTAGATTCTCTTCACATTAACTGAATAAATGAATGAGAATGGAAATGGTTTCTTTCCTTGTCATTTTATTAACTAACAAGTGTGAATAAGGATCAAAATGTATAACTGATAATTGAAATAAGAAGAAAAGGTCTAAAGGAGTAGGGGAAGTGGGAGGGATAGGGGAAAGGAAAGAAAGGAAAAGAAAAAAAAATATAAGAAAAAGAAAAAAATGAAAACAAAGTCTTTGTAAATAGCGAAGAGAGGAGGGGGTGAAAGGAGGGCAGGGGGATGCGGAAACAAAATAAAAACCAAGATGCATCATGTAAAGGTACAAGATCCCAAAGATAAATGTAACTGTATTGTTTGTTTTAAATGTACCAATAAACATAATGGAAAAAAAGGCAAGATGTACAAACTAAAAGCTACAGAAAATTGCTGAAATAAATTAAAGATCTCTGGGGAGGGGAGGAGGCGCTGAAAGGAGGGCAGGGACAAGGGGAAAAAATGAGAACCAAGACCTGTCATGTAAAGGTACAAGGTCCCAATAATGAATGTAACTGTACTCTATCCCTAAAATGTACCAATAAACTAAAAGAGAAAAAAAAAGAAATTAAAAATCTAAATAAAGAAGCACTTCATGTGTTCCTATAGAATGTAATACAATAAAATGATAAAAGGAATAATTTTTAAATGAATCTAAGATATTTATTTCGTTGTTTTTTCCAATGTAAACCCATCTGCTATTTTTCCTTTAATTTCACGGCCCTGTACTTCTGTAAATGTTTGTTTTTTGTTTTTTGTATTTTTTTGTTTTTTGGTTTTTTTTCCTTAACTCTACTAAAACCAAATAGAACTGTCAATGGAGACAGATGACCTTCAGAACAAATGAATCAAGTTTCTTTCATTTACCTTCATTCTTCCATTTCTGTGATTATTCCCCTCTCATAATTTCTCCTTCCTTTTTTCATGTACATTTCTCTTTTCCTAGCATAAATCATTTCTTAAGAAAACAAAGCATGAATTCTGCTTGGGCGCTTATGTTCTTTCACCTTTCATTAAAATCTGTGTTCCTCTCAATATTGATTCTAATTGGTGGCCAAATTTTGATGTCAAAAATATTACTCATAGAAAGGTAGCATGTGCATAGATACATTTTTTTTTTTTTTTGTACCTGGGATGGAACTAGGGACCCTTGCACTTGCAAGGCAGGGAGCAGAACCTCTGAGCCAAATCCCCAGCCCCATGCATAGATACATCTTTAGGTTAATTTGTAATTCTACTCTTAACTATGTAGCTGTGTTACTATTAGCAAATTATGACCCCTGACCTATAGAGTTCTCTTCTATTAAAGCCTAAAATTATGTTTTCTATATGATTGTTAAGCTTCCTCTTAACTTGTAGCTCAGTCTCTGTGATTTATGTTTAAATTCTTTATTTTTCAAAATAATTCTCCATTTAATAACTTCATTTTTTCCTCATTGAGTTTATTTGTACATTTTATAGTTCATTTATTTTTTAATGTCCCATTATTTCACTCTTTACCTTGAATATTTTGAATTTTCATAACTCTTCCTTTTTTTTTTTTTTTTTTTTTTTTTTTTTTTTTGTACCAGTGATTGAACTCGGGCGCTTGTGCTTGCAAGGCAGGCAGCAGATGGCAGAACCACTGAGCTAAATACCCGGTCCTGTGCGTGCTTTTTTACTATGCCAATGAATATTAACTGGCTTATAAGGAACAGGATTATTTCATCAGCTGTAGATTAATTGTAGAAAATGAATTCTTGTGGCATTACCAACACTATACAAAAATCCCATTATTGTGTAGAAAATTGAAATAGTTCATAGTATATAAGTGCCAGACAGTTTTCTACATGTTTTACATAATTTCTTAACTCTTGTAAAATTTTTTAAACTAGGTTATATTTCTGTACTGTACAGAAGGGGAGACTGAGGCACAAAAATGTGTAGTGTGTTTCCAAAGCAGAGATGGTCCATGGCCCTGCTGTCCTCAAGCGCCAGCAGGCTGGCATAGTCATTAAGCATAGGTTTGTTTGGTTTTGTCTGAAAAAAGAAGTTAGATGCTTAGCAAGCCTGTAGTTCCTATGCCAGGCATTATGATACTTTTTACAGCATGACTTAACGGAATAGAAGTCATTTATTATTCATGACTCATGAGTTGAGTGAGGTTGTGGCTACAAAGAGATCATTAGAAATGCCACTGGATAAGATCAGAATTGCCAATAAAAATTGCTAGATATGGAAACATATAGGAGTAAAAATCATAAGAGAGAAGTCTGGGATTCAGAAAATATTTCTGACTTCTTAAGTGCTGGTGTTCTATTAGATTATTGTTCATTCATACTCTGCTTTTTCCCTCAATCTTATGGAAGAAATATCCTTTACTATCTCATTATGTGAGGGTTGGTAAAATGACTTGCTTTGGCCAAGAAAATATAGGCAGTTATAATAGTTTGCCTGTTCTCATTCTGGCCCTAAAGATCCTAAGCTTCTGTTGGCCCTTTCTGCATTATGGCTTTTTTGCCATGTGAAGTTAATGGTTTGAATACCACTGACCCAAAGAGACTAAGAAACACTCTTGGCTGAAGTTAGAAACAACAGAGTCAGGACAGTTTAAAAAGATAATTGCCAAACACAATATAGATATAAAAGTAAAAATTGTAGTTTTCAACTTTTAGGTTTGGAATGTTTTGTGTTGTAGCATTACTGGGGAAATTATTGACTTATCTTGTGCTAATAATTTTATTCTTGAATTAGTACTATCTTCCAATTGAATCTTTCCATTCTCTACCATTTACTTCTTCTGTGTTATATTATTTCTAAATCTGACTTTTATTTTGACTGATAGTCAGAAATTGACAGAGCTTTGAAGATAAATGAAGAGGGACCATTCAATAGTGATTGTGGCATGATCAAATAAAGGAGAATGTAAATGATAAAAAGCAAAATTTATAAAAGTCTATTTAAATGAGTAGAAAGTACGAAGTTAAAAAATTACCCAAAAGAACCATATAAAACAATCAAATGATTACAATATGACTAATTCAGGATAAGGCCATATAAAAATACTAGAATAGAAAATTTTAGTAGAGCTTTCATAAGATCATATATTCTTTTCTGATTCACTTAAAACTCATGTTATGCATATTTTCTCAAAACCCTCATAGGCAGCTTAAAGTAACTTCTCATTACATACCGTTGTAATCTGCTTTTCCCTGAAATTATACAATTTTATTTCCCTCTGTCTCAAAATTCTGCAAATTAGTTTGTCTGAAGTCCAACAAAGGACCAATACTTATGCACTATTAAATTTTAAAACCTTGGAATCAATTTTAAAATTATTTAATATTATTATTTTCAAAAAAATATGATTTTGGTTACATTTCCTAAGGCAACCAAAATCATATCTATAAAATTATTTGACAGACTCATAACTGCAATTGGGCTGTGGCACCTAAAATTAGAACTAAAATTGCCTTATTTTTATTACAGAACAGTGTAAGTAAGGTTTTATCTATGTAAAATCTGTAATACTTAAACTGAATTACATTTAGAAACCCTTTCTTTTATCATGCATTTGCTATATATATCAGAAACACCATGTTTCCTAGAACTTGTGGCTTCAAAAGTACATGCTGCTTCTTATTTCTAGCCCTTACTTCATTTTCTTTCTCCTACTTTTGCGACAGACAGTATCAACTTGTCAATTATTCAGACTTTGGCTAATAAGAAGAAACTTATAGCGGCTGGGGATACAGCTCAGTGGTGCCTCGCCTGCCTGAGTTTGATTCCCAGTACCAGAAAATTAAACAAAGAAAGAAAGAAAGAAAGAAAGAAAGAAAGAAAGAAAGAAAGAAAGAAAGAAACCTACAAACATTTTTAGCAAATGTAATAAAATTAACCCCAAATTTCTTCAGAATTTTTTTTTGTTTGATGTTTCTCAGAAACACTATCTCTTTTCCTAATTTTGTATTGTTTAAAAACTTTAACACCTCTTTGTAAATGGCTATCAAAACCACTCTGGTGATAAACTTAGTGTTAAAAATGAACAAGGGACAGAATGAGTGGTTACTCGTTCTCCCCAAAACTCATTTGATTGTCCATTTTTCAGGCTTACGACCCAAATCTCAGGACTATGATCAAGAAAATCTTCAGGAAAATTTTTAATTGCCTTTATAATCTCATCTCTTACTACAACCACTTTCTTGTTTTCTTCTCATTATCAAAACACACTCTCACATGGCTATGCTTTTGTTAGTATTGTAATTTTATCTAAAATACTCTTCTCTCAATTTTCCATTTTTAAAAAAATGTTATTTTTATTGGAAGGCTCATGCCATATCTATAGCATAGTCACTAAGAGCATAAAACTTAGAGCCATGGATTAGCTCAGTGGCACTGCACCTGTCTCTCAAGCCCAAGGTCCTGAGTTCAATCCCTGGAACAAAACAGAACAAAGCAAAACAAAACAAAACTTAAAAACCAGACTCCTGTGGGGGAGGAACCTATCAGTTTCTATGAAAGCAAATATATACTGCCACAGTGCACAGAATTTCTATTCCTATTTACCCAAGATAAATAAAAGTATATGTTCATAAACATGCATAGATGTTTGTACCAAATGTATTCATAACAATCCAAACTGAAAAATATACGATCAATAAAAGTATGGGTAAACACTGTGTATTTGTATTCTTAGGATTAGAGCAAAATGTGGTGCACATGTCTATAAGCCCAGTGGCATTCAAGAGGCTGAAGTCAAAATATCATTGTGAGTTCAAGGACAGGCTAGACTACATAGTGAGCCCAAGGTTAGACTGAACTACCTAGAAACTATCTAGACAAAAAAAGAACTATACTCAGAAATAAAATTGAAGAAGATAGAGCTGTAACAGTAGCAAGTCAGCTTCTCTGAGATTCAGAATACAGACACTATAATGTAACAACTTGGGAAGAAAAGAAGGAAGGAGGTGGATCCCCAGAACCTGGGAAGAATCTGAAGGAAGAATTGGAGCCCACAAGGAAGCCAAAAGACAGACCTAAACAGAGAAAAGGGAGATGGAAAACTGCATTTTCCCTCTAACTCCTAACTCATGGCATGACAAAGGAGGCGCAAAGCCTCAGAGACACAATGAGGGTAGGTGATTCCAGAGGCCACCAGAGAAAAAACCACACCAGTGGATTCTGTGCATTACAACAGCTCGTGAATGACTCCAGACCAAGCATTTGTCAAGTCTTCTAGAGAGAGTCCATGGCCAGATAACATTTTAGGGAGGGGCTACCTGAACCTAGGACTCAGAGCAGAAATAGGATGGCCTCATCTCAGGACTCTCACTGGCTGGGTGAAGGACAACCATGAGAGACACCCAGAGTCAGTGACCTGAGATCAGTCCAGCAAAAAAACACCCAAAGTATTTTACACTAACCAACTCAGGAACCAACTCCACAGTCAGAGACAAGAATAACCATGCACATCTGTGGTGTTGAATACACCAGAATCAGGACCCTATTCCTACTGCAGGCTTTCTGGGATCATCTAACATGGATCTGGGCTCTCTCTGCCTCCTTTACCTAATAGTGATAGCAGATACAAACCCTGAAGTGGACCCTACCACAAAATCAAAGACCCCTGAGGAGAACAACAGGCTTGAAATCATAGGGGAATTTCTTATTTTTTTCTTTCTCTTGATAGTGTATTTTCATTTTTTATTAGTGTGAACATTGTTTTTGATTTTTTGCTGTTGAGTTCTCATTTTTCCTTTTTCCTTTTTTCCCTCCTGTCTTTTTCACCAGATTTCCAAACATTGGGTAATCTTCCTCTATGCTTCAACCTTATTTCTAATCTATTTGTCTCCTTTTTTCCCCTCTAATTCCTTTTAAATTTTCTCCCCATAAGGAAAATGACTCTACTGGGGGATATTAACTTTATATAATTTTGGGGTTTCTTTTAGATTTTGTTACATAACCATAAGATTTTATACCAATAGTGAAAGATGACAAACTAACAGTTACCATATTTTCTAGACTGCTTGATGCTATTGTTATTACTGATTGTAGTACTTTAGCCAAGGTGGCATAGTTTTTGTGATCAGTGGTTCTTTCTTTTATGCCAATACTGAGATTTTTCTGGAAGTCATAAACAAGGCATGGTTCAAAATTGGGTGCTAGGAAAAACAGGCAGCAACCTCTTATCTCTAATAAATGGAAGAGGCAGGAATTTCAGACAGACTCAACAGCCACAAGCCAGCTACACCTAGAAGATATCTCTGAAAAGTGCTCAGTTCCTAAGGACGTCTTGAAACTACTAATAAAGCTACCTGCAATAAGCAATTCATAAGGATCAAAGCAAAAAATAAATATGAAAAAAATTAAAATTAGAAGTCATTAAAGCAAAATGTAACCTCAGACTTCCGGCTCACCAAAGACAAATCTAGGAGGCATTGAGATAGAAAAATCAAATCAAAAGCCACCCAGCTGAGCTTTCTGAAATAATGCCAAGCAGGAGTACAGAGCAGATGAATGAGTCTCAAAAAAATCATAAATAATCACAATGATAACTACACAGATGATGAACATAATGAAGGACATAGTGTATCCAAAGTAGATACAGATTTTAAAAAATGAAGGAGCTTAGGAAATAATAGAAACCATGAATATCCAAGATGGGAAAGAATTGGATGCCATGAAACAGATTCAACAAGTATCCAGGAGATTAAATATGTATTAAAAGTATGTCCAACAGCATGAAAAATATGAGGATAGACCATCAGGTAAAGATGATAAACTTGCAGTTAGTGATCATTAAATAAAAGACTTTTTAAAAATAGTAAGGAACTACAAAAAATCAATCCAAGGCTGATAGTTGATAAAAAGAATAGAATAAATTGATTGAATCTATGAAAAATCAGAAGATAGCACACAGGACATAAAAATGCTGCTGACAGAAGTAATACCAGAAAACTTTCCAGGATGGAAAAAGAATTGGACACACAGATAAGTGAGGCATAAAGAACTTCAATTAGCCATGATAACAAAAACTACACCAAGACGTATAATACTAAAGATTCCAGAAATTCCACCCAAGAATACAATACTAAAAGTATTAGAAAAAAGAAACAAATCACCTATACACGAATGCCCACCAAAATCACAGCAAACTTCTCACCACAAACCCCTAAGTCAAGGAGAGCTTTGAGTGAACTATTTTAAGCTCTAAAAAAAAACAATCTCCAACCCAATTGATGTACTCCACAAAATATTTCTCAAAATTGATGAACACCTGAAAAAATTCATAACCACCAAACCAAAAATTCCAAAAGACATTCTATATAAAGACAATGAAGATAACAATTCCATTAATCCCAATAGAATGAATCCACCAGGCAAAGGAAGCAATTAGCCAGAGGGGAAATAGAAAGAACCAATAGCAGTAAAATAATATGATGAGGATGTCAATACCTATCAGTTATAACCATGAATATGAATGGTTTTAATTCACCAATGAAAAGAAATAGATTGACAAAGTCAATCAGGAGGCAAGATCCAAGGCCAGGGATGTAGCTCAGTAGTGCTGTGACTGCCTGGAAAGTGCAAAGTCCTGAGTTTGATTGCCAGTACAAAAAAAAGAAAACCAAAGCAATATCAAGCAATATGCTGAATATAAGAAACATACTTAATACAAAAAGAATTTCATAGGCTGAAAGTTAAAGGACAGAAAACAATACAGCAAGCAATAAGAAACAAATGAACAAACAAAAGCAAGGTTATCTAGTCCATTTTCAGATAAACTGGATATCAAGCCAACACTGATCAAAAGAGGAAAGGAGGATCACTACATACTTGTTAAGGGAACAATCCAAGAGGAAGAAATAACAATCATATAAATATAAGTGCACCAAATAGTGGCACACCCAATTATATAAAACAAACATGGTAGTATCCAAAACAATGAAATACCTAGAATCAACCTAAGGATAGAAGTCAAAGACATCTACTCTGAAAACTACAGCACTCTGAAAAAGAGATTGAAGAGGATATCAGAAAATGGAAAGACATCCCTTGCTCCTGGATAGAAAGAATCAACATAGTGAAAATGGCCATACTTCCAAAACTGCTATTTGAATTCAATGCAATCCTAAGTGAAATTTCAGCAGCATATTTCATATAACTTGAGAAAATAATCCAAAAATTCATTTGGAACAAGAAGAGATGTAGAATCACAAAAGCCATTCTAGGCAATAAAGGTAAGATAGGGGGTATCACAATACCCGATTTGACACTAAACTACAAAGCTACTGTGATGAAAACAGCATGGTACTGGCAAAGAAACAGTACTGAGGACCAGTGGGACAGATTAGAAGATGAAGACACAACTCCAGATGCATTCAGCCACCTCATCTTTGACAAAGAAGCCAAACACCCTCACTGGAAGAAAGATAGCCTCTTTAATATAAGGTGTTGAAAAAATTGGGTTTCAACTTGCCAAAGATTACAACTAGACTTATATCTCTCAGTAAAATCAAAATGGATTAAAGATCTAAATATTAAAAGAGAAACACTAAATGGGCTAGAAGAGAGCCTAGGTAGAAATCTTGAAGATATTGGAATAAGAAGACTTTATGAACAAAGCTTCAGTTTCTCATGAACTAGCACAAAGAATAAACAAATGGTATGTCTTCTTATTGAAAAGCTTCTGCACAGCAAGAGAAACCATCAACTGTGTGAAGACAACCCACAATATGGGAAAAAAATTTACCAGCTGTTCCTCAGACAAAGGTCTACTATCTAGAAAATATAAAGAACATTAAAAAAATTAGACCTCCCAAATTTAAAGACCCAGTAAGAAAATAAGCATCTGAAATGAACAGATATTTTGCAGACAAAAAGTATAAATAGCAAATAAACATGAAAAACTGGTCATTCGAGAGATCCAAATGAAAATAAGGCTGAGATTCTACCTCACCCCATAATGGCTGCTATCGGAAATTAACCAATAACAAATGCTGGTGGGGTTGTGGGGAGAAAGGAATACTTCTCCACTGTTGGTGGGAGTGTAGATTGGCACAACCACTGCGGAAATTATTATAGAGATACCTTAAAGAACTAGGATTAGAAGTTCCATTTGACCCAGCTATTTCCCTACTGGTATCTGCCCAAAAGAATTAAACAAATCATACCACAGTGATATGTGAACCCATGTTTGTAGAAGCAGTTTGTGATAGGCAAAACCCGGAAACAACCCAATTACCCATTAACTGAAGACTGGATAAAGAAAATGTAGTTTTTTAATAAAATGGAGTACTACTCAGCCATAAAAATGATAAATTAGAAACATTTATAGCTAAATGGATTCACATTGAGGCAATACTATTAAGTGAAATAAATGGGACAAATACCTCATAGTTTTTCTAGTTCGAGAAACTTAAAGTGTAAATAAGGATCAAATGGTGCAATAGATGATATGAAATAGGAAGAAAAGGTTCAAAGGGGAAGAGGAAGTCAGATTGTTAGGGAAAAGGAAAGAAGAGAAAGGAATTAATATGAGAGAGGGAAAAATTGGAAACAAAGGTTTTGTAAATAGGGAGGGGTGGAGGTTTTAAAAGGAGGGTAGAGGAATGAGAAAATAATAAGAACCAAGGTAGATTATGTAAAGGTACAAATTTCAAATGATGACTGTCATTATATAGTGTACCTAAAATGTATTAATAAAATTAATTAAAAAATAAAATAAACAGTAATGGACATGAAATATTAGATAAGCACTAATACGATTGTTTTTTTTTTCAGTGAAACTTCAGTTTTATTTTATTTTATTTTTCTCATTGAGTTTATTGGTACATTTTAGGTAGACAGTACAGTTACATTCAGCATTGGGATCTTGTACCTTTACAGGACAGGTCTTGGTTCTCATTTTTTCCCCTTGTCCCGCCCTCCCTTCACCGTCTCATCCCTTCCCTACTTACAAAAACTTTATTTCCATTTTTTCATTTTCTTATATGTTTTTCTTTTGCCTTAGCACTAATATAATTGTAGTGGGGTATCTCATTACTCCATTGTCACAAATAGACAGGTCAACTAGACCAAAAAAAAAAAAAATCAAGGAAATATCAGAACTGAAACAAACCTTTGAATACATGAACTTAGTAGATATCTACAGCGTTCCAACCCACAACAATAAAATACACATTTTTCTTAGCTTCACATGGGACTTTCTGCAAAATAGACACACACTAACTAGCTCATAGAATGTGCGTAAGTAAATGGAAAGGAACTGAAACTATCCCAGGCATATTATCAGATTGTAGTGCAATTACTCTGGAAGTCAATGGCAAAAGAAACCACAGAAACTGTAAAAACACAAGGAAATTAAATAATATCCTTATGAACAAGTAGAGTCATAAATGAAATTAAGATACTTTTTATAATAAAACAATGCCAATTCAACATAATGGAACTTATGGGACAATATGAAAGCAATCCTAAGAGGGAAATTTTTAGTGGTCAATTCCCACATTAGAAAAAAAACAGAACAAGCTCAAATAAATAATATCGAACCCAAGCTTCTAGAAAAAGAATAAGTTAAGCTCAAACCATGCATGATGGGGGAAAATTATAAAGATCTGAGAAAAATTTAATGCAATTGAGACTCAGAAAACAATGCAAAGAATCAGTGAATGGAACAGTTTGCTCTTTGTAAGATTAAGTAAAACAGACAAACTCTTAGCCAACGTTATCAGAAAAGGAAAGAAAATACTCAAATCCATGCAATTAGGAATGAAAAAGGTAAAATCACAACAGGTGCTTTAGAAATCGAGAAGATTACCTATCAATACCTATTTTGAGAACCTGTACACTAATAAGATGGAAAATGCAGAAGAAATGGACAGGTTCCTAGACACATATGAATTACCAAAGCTGGATCAACAAGAAATAAAAATTCTAAATAATCCAATATAAGTCAGTGAAAATAAAGAAGTAATTAAAAATCACCAACAAAAACAATCCCAGGTTGTGAAAGATTCACTACTGAATTGTACAAGAAATTTAGATAATATCTAATGCCGCTACTGCTCACTCTTTCATAAAACTGAAAGGGAATAAATATTCCCAAAGGCATTCGTAGAAGCAAGAGTTACCCTGATACCCAAACTGGAAAAGGACCCAACCAAATAAAAGACCTACAGGCCAATCTCCCAAATGAACATCAAATGCAAAAGTCCTCAATAAAAGTTATGAAAACAGACTGCAGCAATTCATCAAAAAGTTTATATACCAAGCCAAGTATGATTCATATTAGGAATACAGGATTGGTTCAATATATGCAAATGACTAAGTGTCATGAACCACATGAACCAAACCAAGGACAAAAGCCATATGATCTTCTCAATTGATGCAAAAAGAGCATTTTCCAAAGTCCTACATCCATTCATGATACAAACCCTACAGAAAGTGGGAATAGGAGGTATTTATCTCAAACTGATAAAAGCCATCTGTGCCAAATCAGCATTATACTAAGTTATCAAAAACTGAAAGCATTCATTCTAAAATCAGGGACAGATAAGGATATCCATTGTCACCACTCCTGTTCAATGTAGTTCTGGAAACGTTAGCCAGAACAATTAGAGGAGAAATAGAAATAAAAGTATATGGATGAAAAAGGAAGAAGTTAAATTATGATTACTTGCTGATGGCACAATACTCTCCATAGAAGAATTCAAGAACTGCACCAAAAGACTCCTAGAATCAGTAACCTAATTCTGTAACATAGCAGGATACACAGTCAACACTCAAAAATCAAATGGCTAAATAACAATCTCACCAAGAGAGAAATTAGGGAAACCACACCTTTCCTGATAGCATCAAGAAGACTAAAATACGTAGGACTCAATCTAACAAAGAAAGTGAAAGAATTTTGTATTCAAAACTATAGTACTCTAAAAAAAGAGATTGAAGAGAATATGCAAAAATGGAAATATATTCCCTGTACTTGTATAAGCAGAACTAATATAGTGAAAATGGTCCCACTTCAAAAAGCTACATAGATTTGATCAAAATACCAATAGAACACCTCACAGAACTAGGGAAAACAATCTTAGAAGTAATCTAGAATTAGAAGAGGTCTAAAACAGCAAAAGCAATTCTGGGCAACAAAAGGAAAGCATCACAACCCCTGACTTGTAATTATGCTACAAAACTACCATAATATAAAACATTGTACTGGCAAAAAAAGAAAAAAAAAAGAAAAGAAAAAAAGAAATAAAAGAAAAATAGAAAAACAGACCTGAAGATCAGTGGAGCAGAATAGAAGATGCACAAACAGCCAGGCGTGGTGACGCACGCCTGTAATCCCAGCACTCGGGAGGCTGACAGGAGGATCGCTGTG
>NW_022900927.1:47576689-47579858 GCF_012274545.1 Fukomys damarensis | reverse complement strand
AAAAAAAAAAAAAAAAAAAAAAAAAAAAAAGAAACAACAAAAAAAAGAAGATGCACAAACAATTCCAAACACATTCAGCCACCTTACCTTTGACAAAAAGGCAAACAACTGTCATGGCAAGAAAGAAAGAAAGCCTCTTTAATGAGTGGTGCCAGGAAAACTGGCTTTCTACATGCTGCAGATTAACCCTATATCCATATATTTCACCATGCCCTAAACTACAGTTCAATTGTATCAAATATCTAAACATTAAAAAAAGACACTAATCTCCTGGAAGATAGAAACTATTGAAGACATAGGTGAGGTCAAAGCCTTTATGAACAGAATCCTGATTACACAAGAAATATCATAAAAATTCAACAACTAGGATCATCTCAAATTTTAAAGCTTTTTCACAGTAAAAGATACCACCAGCAGAGTGGAGACAACCCATAGAATAGAAAAAAGTTTTTAGCAGTTTCTCAGACAAAGGACTAATATCTAGAAGATATAAAGAACTAAAAAAGTCAGAACCCCTCCCCAATTTTGAAGACCCGATCCAAAATGAGCATCTGAAATGAATAGATACTTCTCAGATGAAGTACAAATAGAAAATAAATATATTAAAAAGTTCAACATCACTTTTCATTCAAAAAAATTCAAATTAAGACAACACCTTGATTCCATCATGGTTGACATGGTGTTGTACACCTGTAATCCAAGCACTTGGGAAGCTGAGACAGGAGGAGCACCACAATTTTGAGACTTCAGTCCAGGCTTGTAGTGAGTTCAAGGGCAACCTGGACTACATAGTGTGACCCTGTCTCAAAACAAACAAATGAAAAAGCATTTGCTTTATGTAAATTTTACCGCAAAAGAAAAAAACAAGTAACTACACATACGCACACACACGAGTAGCGACAAAATGAATGACAAATACTTAAATTTAAAGATGCACTGCATTAAAGACAAATTGCCACCAATTCCCCTCCAATACTGTCCCTCACTTCCAGTACACTTATCCAATCCAATCATTTTGCCACTTTCTGAAGTAGTTCTGAAAGTGCTTTTTCATGAATGTCTTTATTTGCACTGTCCTGGATGCCTTCCTGTCCAGAGTAGATTCAAAATGCTTACATTTTATGCTCATTTTGACTTTGCTTTAGAGCCAAAAGCTTCACAAGGCCAAATCTGGTGAATCGAGAGGAGGCCGTAGCAGATTTTTATGAGCCTGCCAATCCTTTGGATGAAATCAGAAGTGACATGCATTGTATGCAAGGACCTCACAAAGAGGACTTCCAGAACTGCTTCAGAAAGTGACAACAATAATGAAATAAATGTGTTTGAAGCAAGGGTAATATTTTGAGGGAGATTAATGGTAATGTGTCTTTTATTTTAATACAAGTTTTTTGAGTTTAAACATTCACCATATATTTCTGTCACACCTCATTACTCAAGTGAATGATATGTATGCTGAAATGTTTAGACAAAAATTCAGTGTGTATTAAATGTATTTTGAAATGCTTCAATAAAATAAAATTAGTTGATGGAAAAAGAATGGTAAAAAACGGATTGCTGTGTAATGGAAAACTGTCTCCTTATAAAAAGCATCTCTGATGTCAAATTTGCAGATTTTCCATACTGAGCAGTTCTGGACGTCTTTGTGTGCACCAACTGGGTGCCGTACAATTGCATTAAATTCTGACACACACTTACCAGTGCTTTGTGCCAACCCCTCAGGTCAAAGGCAAAGTCCCACTTCATGCCACAGTCACAAATGTTAGGAACCCAGTGGTCAACCTGGGTGCAAATGTGATTCCTCTAACCCTCTTCTTACATTTGTAATTTGTCATAGTAATCCACAGAACTTGGGGACACACTTTGTTCATGATTACCAGTTTATTAGAAAGAGTATGATAAAGGATACAAACAAACAGCCAGATAAAGAGGTAACAAGGTGAGAGCTGACAGAGTACAGGAGCTTTTTTCCTCCTGGAGTGTGCCATCCTATGGGCGTATGTGTCTGCAGCTTGGAAACTCTTCAAATCCATACTGTATGGCTTTTTATTATTTGTTTGTTTGTTTGTTTGTTTATTTGTTTATTTATTTTGCTTTTTTAGAGACAGGGTCTCACTGTGTAGTTGAGACTGACCTGGAACTCACTATGTAGCCCAGGCTGGTCTCAACTCACAGTGATCCTCCTGCCTCAGCCTCCCAAGTGCTGGGATTACAGGCATGCGCCACCATGCCCGGCCTGTATGGCTTTTTATAAGTCTCATCACACAGACATAGTAAACTACTAACTCAGTTGCCAGCTTCTTTCCCCTCCCTAGAAAATAAAAGGCAGAGCTGAAAAGAATCCAGTCATGGCGTAATCTAATCTAATCACAGCATGGTATTTCTTTTGCCCAACCCTCATGCTGAAAACAGATAGGAGCCCATCAAAAATATTTTCTTTATGAAAAAAAAGCCTTATTACTCAATAAATTCCAAGGAAATTAGTAGTTCCTTCTTAGTTCTTGGGATCAGAGACCCAATAAACTAAATATAATACTTTAATGTTAATTTCAATAAACTAGATATAATTTACTAAACATAAGTTTAATGAATTGCATAAGCTTAATAAACTATATATAGTAGCTTAATGCTGAAGTACATATAGCAGTAATATGTTAAGGATTGAGTCTAAAGGATAGGTATATTAATTTTCACTAAAACTTCCTTGAAACTTTCTACACATTTAGAATTTTTCTTAAGCTTTGGAAAATATTTTAACTACTGATTTTAAAAATTAGAGATTATTCCTACTCAAATCAATTATTATTTTCCTGGTTTTCAAAAGGTAATTTTTAAGCTCATTGTTCCATTCACATTTATTAGTTGACATTTTATGACAAAGAACTACTTATATTCAAAATTATTATTAATCATAAGCTTGACTTCATATATTCTTATTGTATTTATTAAGTTATTTTAAATTCCAAACTCAAAATTCCTCATGGTTAATATGTTGGGAATCTTTTAAACTATCTCTTATTTCCTTTTGATACATCTCTATCTCTTTTGAATCATTTCTATCATAATACAAATAATCTGCAATAAAACATAAGATCCTAATAAGATTACTGTCATTTAGAAATGAGAAGAAAGGAGCTAAAGATGTAGGGAACGTGGGACGGGTAGGGGAAGG
>NW_022900927.1:47562332-47576552 GCF_012274545.1 Fukomys damarensis | reverse complement strand
TGTAAGAGCCTGACTGAACCAGAGCCACTCCATGTTGACCAGCAAACAACCTAAAGACTGTCGCTTCCCCCATCCCTTATAGGATAACTAATGATTAATTATGAATTGTTAGGTAACTGCTTTGAAGTAGCTGGGAGGCTAAATGGAGACTATAGTGAACACAGAGACACAACATGGATTGCTTCACTCCTTGCATGCCTGTAATCTGAATGTTCTGAACATTATAATCTAAGTTGTAAATGGAACAATGGATGAGCAATCTGCTGATCATTAGTACGTGACGGTCAAGTATATGCCTGATGACCACTAGGTCAAAACAACTGATTCTTTGCCTTTGTCCTCTTCCTGTAAGTTTTAAGTGTAAACCTCCCTTCAGCCCTATATAAAGTGGCCTCTGTTTCTGAGCTAGCTGCCTCTCTGAGCTACTTGGTTTGGGGAGTGCCGTCTGGCCAGACTAATAAAGGTCTATTTGCCAACTTGCCTGGTGTGTTCCTTCCTGGGTGACTCTCGCTGTCCGACAAGCTCCTGGAGCCTCGCTGAGCTTCTGAGCCCAGCATCATGGAAGCCTCTTGGCTGTTCATGCTCCAAGAGTAAAAGTGAGACTTAAGTCTTACATCTTGGAGGCCCCAGCAAGATCCCCAAGTGGGAACTGTAAATCCAGCCGAGATTCTCTGTCGCAGGATCCAGCAGGAGATTCTCAGACATAGACCTGAAAAGCCTCTGGAGGTAAGTTTTAAATCGGTTGCAACCATTTGATGTCAGGATAGAGGTGGCTGACGAGCTGGGAAGCCTCACCTGACCCCGGCCCTGACGAGGATTCCGGGTAGAATCTAGGTTCTTTTTCTTTTGTGTGGTGCCTGTGTGTCTTGTCTGTGTCCTGTCTGTTGATTGTTAACCTTACATTCATTCCTAGGAACAAGATGGGAGGATCAAGCTACAAAAATACCCCATTGGACTGTTTTCTCACTAACTTTAAATTGGCTTTTTCCCCTGAGCAGGAAGATGAATATGGAATAAAGTTTTCTCGAGGGAAACTCCGAACCCTCTGCAACTTGGAGTGGCCCGCCTTTGGAGTGGGCTGGCCAGCTGAAGGTTCTTTTGAACCAAGACTTTGTCGGGCAGTATGGGCAAAGGTCATTGAACACCCTGGCCACCCCGACCAATTCCCTTATATTAATATCTGGGCCCAGGCCTGTGAAGAACCTCCGGCATGCAGCACTGCTCCCTGTGCACCAGTTCTCATATTCTGGTAATGGTACCAAATGGGATAAAGTCTGCAAAGCACCCAGGCTGGTGTTCACCCAGGAGCCAGACTCCTTAGACCCCTTAGAGCCTACTGACCCTTTATTCATGAAGTCTTTGCCTACTCCTATGCCCTCAAGTGTTTCTGTTTTAATTTTTAGATCATTGATCCACTTTGATTTTAGTTTGGTGCATCGTGAGAGACATGAGTCTAGTTTTAGTCTTCAGCATGTAGAAAGCCAGTTTTTCCAGCACCATTTATTAAAGAAGCTATCTTTCCTCCAGTGTATATGGTTGGCCCCTTTTTCAAAGATAAGGTGGCTGAGTGTGTTTGAGGTTCTTTCTGCATCATCTACTCTGTTTCATTAATCTTCAGGTCGGTGTTTTTGCCAGTGGCACAGTTTTTATCACAGATACTCTGTAGAATAATTTCAAATCAGGGATTGTGATGCCTCCTGCCTTGCCTTTGTTGCCCAAAATTGCTTTTGCTATTCTAGGTCTCTTCTGATTCCAAATGAATTTCAGGAATAATTTCTCTAGTTCTGTGAGGTTTGCTAATAGTATTTTGATTGGGATTGCATTAAATCTGTATAACAATTTTGGGAGTATGGCCATCTTCTCTATGTTGTTCTTCCTGCCCACAAGCAAGGGATATCTTTCCATTTTCTGATATCCTCTTCCATCTCCTTTTTCAGAGTACTGTAATTTTCAATATAAAAATCTTTTACTTGCTTTGTGAGATTGATTCCTAAGTATTTCATTTGTTTTCACAGGACCCCAAAATTTGACTAAAGACTTCTATATTTAATAACGAAACTCAGTAGCATAAGTAGATACAAAATCCATGCTCAAAAATCAATAGAATTCTTGTACACATATAACAAATGCACAGAATGAAAATGGTGAAATAATACCTTGCACAGTAGCATTTTTTGGTTTCTTTGAGGCAGTCTTGCTATGTCTGTCAGGCTCACCTTGAACTCACTATGCAGGTCATGCAGGTCCTCCTTGAACTGGCAGTGGACCGCAAGCCTCAGCCTCCTGAGTGCTGGCAGTACAGGTCTGCGCTGTCACACCTGGCTAACTCTCATGCTCCCTCAGTGGTAACTTTGTTTATTTTGGGAGTCCCCAGATCATGGATTTTTCTTCCTTATCATCTGTCTGACTAGTTTTAAATTTTTTCTCCATACCTCTTTTCAGCACATCATGCTTACATTCATCCGGGAGGAGCTGGTCCATGTCCATGACATTTCTTACTTCTATCTCCCATCCCCTTGCCCACCCTCCCTCTCCTCTCATATATGGAGTTCATTAAAAAAATGTATATATCGGGAAAAGAAAACTTTGTATAAAGATTGTAATACTAAATTTAGTGAGACGTCATGAGATTAATAGAAGTTACCAGTGGCTTCTACAATTACAAGAGTTGCTCAGAATTGTAGTCATTGGCTGCCAGACATCTATTAGTACAGTTATCCGCCGCTTGGTCATTGGGATAGCTGCATGTACATTTTCACTTTCTTCTCTAAAGGCCAGCACTGTAGTGTTTTCTGTGGTATATGACACCCTTTAGGGTCCCCTGCATGAGGGTAACACCTTCTGCTGAAAAAAGCATCGTACTATTTTTCTCTTCCTGAAGTATGTGTGCATTTTTGGAGAACTATGTATATAAGAAGGCATTAATAATTCCCCTGAGAACAGCAAATGGGATTTTGATAATCTCTGCAGTGTTAGGAGACTAAAGAACAGTAGAAAAATTAAGCCTGAGAAATATGCATGTATTAGACACATGGTTGTACTTCATGATGAACATGTCCTCATCAGGACTTGGTGCGTATAAACAATAATTCATAATTCCTTCCTTTTTATCTCATCTCCACCCACAGCTCACCCCTCCTTTTATTATTTGGTTCCCTTCCCATATGCTAAAGATCCATTCTCACTATTTCCTGTTTCTATCTTGTATTTTGTACTTCATTTGTATTTTTGGGTTTCCATATAAGGTAAACCATGTAGTATTTAAGCTTTTGGGTCTGATTTACTTCTTTTAACATTATGGTTTCAAGGTGCATCAGTTTTCCTACAAATGAGTCATGTTTGCATACACTTTTTTTATCCTTTCATCTATGGACATATAGGCTGTTTCCAAGATGTATCTATAGTGAATTGTGCTGCTATAAACATTGAGTATACATGCTTTCACCCTGGCATGAAGTCTTTGACTGGAAAGATACCTAGAAGGGGAATAACTGGGTAAAATGAAATTTCCACTTTTGGGCATCTTTTTAGGAACCACTATACTAATTCCATAGCAGTTGTACCAATTTAAACTCCCATTAACAATGTAGAATGGTGGGTCAGGGATTTGGTTCAGTGGTTCTGCTGCCTGCCTCGCAAGCACTAAGGGCCTGAGTTTGATCCCCAATAACAAAATAAAACAAAAAGAAGGTAGAATGGCTTTTTTTCCCCTGTGACTCTCCAGCGTTTGTTATTATTTGATTTCTTGAAGATAGTCAGTCTTTCTGAATTGAGATGGAATCTCAATGTTGTTTTCATTTGCATTTCTTGAATGGCCAGAGATTTTTTTATGTGTGTATTGAACATTTGTATTTATTCTGAAAGGAGTTTGTTCATTTTAGGTTCCATTTTTTGATTAGGTCTTAACAGTTGGAGGGGCTAATTTTTTTGAGTTCTTTAAATTCTAGATGTTAGTCTTTTGAATGAATAATAGCTGGAAAATATTTTTCCATTCTATATGTTGTCTCTTCACTCTGTTGGTTTCTTTTGCTATGAAGATTGCAGATTTTTAATTTGGTATGATTCCCCTTATTGATTCTTGGTATTATTTCTTGTGCAAGTGTTTCTTTTTGTTTGTTTGTTTTGGTTTGTTTGTTTGTTTTTGTTTTTGGTACCAGGGATTAAACTCGGGTCCTTGCGCTTGCAAAGCAGGTGGCAGAACCACTAAACTAAATCCCAGGCCCCATGTAGAGTTTAGTGGAGAAAGTCTTTGCCTATACCTAAGTCTTAAAATGTTTTACCTTAGGCCAGGGATTTAGTTCAGTGGTGCTGCACCTGCCTCAAAAGTGCAAAGTCCTCAGTTCAACCCCTGGAACTGGAAAAGAAAAAAGTTTTAAGCAGATTAAACATTTGTTTAAATATTAGATCTGATCCATTGTGATTTTAGTTGAGTGCATGGTGAGAGATATGTATCTAATTTCAATCTTCAGCATGTAGAGATACAGTTTTCCCTGAATCATTTGTTGAAGAGGTGAACTTTCCTCCAGTCAAAGACAAGGTAGCTACCTCAGTGTAGTCTGGAGTTTTATCTGCATTCTGTTTGCTGTTTGATTTATCAACAAGTCTTATTTTTTTGCCAGGATCATTATTTTTTAAATCATTCTAGTTATGGAATATAAGTTGAAGTCTGGAATGATGTCTCTTGCCTTGCACTTTTTTCCCAGAATTACTCTTGTGATTGTAGATATTTTCTGGCTGCATATAAATTTTAGGATTATTCCCTCTAGTTCTGTGAGGAATGTTATTGGTATTTTGATTGAGATTGTTTTAAATCTTGAAGACATTATTAAAAACATTATGTTTTATTATTGTATCTGAAACACATTTGAATTTCCATTTTATTATAAAATAACTTTTAACCAGTTACATTTATCTAATTACAAGATATTAAATGACATAAAAAAAAAACCCATTTACTGGGGCTGGGGATTTAGCTCAGTGGTTAGGTGGCCTGCCCTGCAAGCGCAAGGACCCAAGTTCAATCCCTGGTACCAAAAAAAACAAAAAAACAAAAACCAAAAACCCTTTTACTGATAGGCATGGTGGCGCATGCCTGTAATCCCAGCACTCAGGAGGATGAAGCAAAAAGAATGCTGCAAATTTGAGGCCAGCCTTAACTATGTAGCAAGACCTGTCTCAAAACAACAACAACAAAGAACAGTAAAACAAACACCTTTTACCTAAATTTATTATCTTTTAGTAGAGTGCTATTTAAGTAGAATGCACTTATTTGTAGGTATATTTCATAGGTTATTAATGTGTAAACTTTTGTCTTCATAGTGACACTGCCTGAACCTCTAACTCATGAAACAGTTATATAACATTCATATAAACATCAGCATGAAAAGGGCTCACATTTCCTTTCTGGCTGTCTCATGTTGAATTGGCATACACATTTCATGAAAAATTGTTGTAACACAAGTAAGGAAAACTAGATTCTTGAGCCTAAAAAAGTTTACCATACTAAACAACTTTAGCCTGGGAGTCAACAAGTGATAAGGGGTATTTTTAGTGTTATGTCTTTCAAGGCTAAAACACTTGTGAAATACAAATAAATGTAAAGTACCATGAAGTAAACAGTAATCAGCATCAAAGCTTTATGGAAATTTTACTTATATTTAGTTTTTGCTCTGAGGGCAAATATTATACTCCTCTAACGGGTTTTACAAGATGTAGCTATACTGACAACAATTGAGGACATATTTAGAGCTCTTACAAATTTAAGAAATAGTATTTATAATGACAGATAGATTGCTATGAGTTAGAGGACATCCTGAATACACTGTGAATTCAAGACCAGCCTGAAGTAATGGGAAGACTCTGTCTCAAAACAAAACAAAACAAAACAAAAGAGTTTAAAATGTCAGGACCAGATTTAAAGCAGTCAAATGTTTATCATTTTATATGTTTAAGATCGAGATGTATAATGTATAATAGAGAATATTTATTACTTACTTTGTATGTATTAAACTTATGTAGTCTTACATCTACAAACTTAACTGTAAAGATAGACACACAATATTTATTTTAGATGTATAAATACATATGTATTCTCAAATATACGTTATACCATAAACTAAGATAATAGCTTAACCAATCTTTAATTATTGAAAAGATTTTATGCCTAACATTTAAAATACTCTAACTCTTAAAGCTCACTGTTTAATAACAAAAAACCAATGAGATGAGGAAAAACACAAGAATTACTATCTTAAGAAAGTCTTACTGTTTCAAACATAGAAAGCTTAGCCTTTTAACTATAGCCAACTTAAATAAATTATAATAACTTATCTAATAATCATTGTTGGAGTGTGCCATCCTGAGACTCAGGAGAAAAAAACAAAGAAGTTCCATCAGTAGATAAAAACAACAAATTGGCTAAACAGTTGAATTTTTAGCCATAGAGGGGAGTTTTTTCCAAAAGTTTCCCAAGCACAAGGGGTCCCCACTTAGTTACTTTATTAACGACCTTAGATGACTCATTAGAACCAGATCATAACAGGTAACATTATATATATATATATATATATATATATATAGAGAGAGAGAGAGAGAGAGAGAGAGAGAGAGAACTATTAAGAGAAAAATATTAATTACTATACACAGACAGTAATAGATACAACATTTATAAAAGTAATTTTTTATACCATCTTGGTTGTCTAACAACCTGGGTGGAAACATGTCACCAACCTTAAAAATATCTTTTACTCTTGCCAACTTACCTAAGTTAGGCTATTAAGCTACATAAGTGAACTTCATTCATTTGGGCAAATATCTTGTGTCATTTATCTATGAGCCAACATAAGTAGAACATGTATGTAAAAACTGACATGTAGAAACACACAATATTATATAACCTTTAAACTATCCAGTTTTAAAGCTTTTATATATAAGTCTTATATAAACTTCAAGCTTGTCAGTACTCAGTAAAGTTTTAAATGAGTTTGGCTACTCTTAAAACTTACACAACTAGATTTCCACAGAAATCTTAAAAAGAGCCAGAAGTTTACAAGGACAAAAATAAAACAAAAAATAAAATAAGTATGAACAAAAACAAACTTTAATGAAGTAGTTGTAGGTACTTTAACTGGTTATTGACAGATAAAACAGGCAGATGGGCAAACATGTAGAACACACAAAAGTATTACTTTTGAATCAGAGAGCATTCTTTGATGTGTTTGCCAGTTGAACTATAATAATTCTTTTGTAGTTTAAGGCTCATAACTACATAAAGAACAGTCAGCACTTTCTTCATAGATCTTTAATTAGAACTACTCAGATGAATTGTAAAAGAGATCTCTTGAAATATCACCAGTAAGAATCAGAAGGGCAAAGATGCAAAACAAAAACAAACACAAAAACTTTTTATACAATGAAATCCAGGACTGTTTTAAGGAGGACTTTAGGCAGATGGCTTATCTTAATCTTGGAATAGCCATTGTATAGATCTTTAATTAGAACTACTCAGATGAATTGTAAAAGAGATCTCTTGAAATATCACCAGTAAGAATCAGAAGGGCAAAGATGCAAAACAAAAACAAACACAAAAACTTTTTATACAATGAAATCCAGGACTGTCTTAAGGAGGACCTTAGGCAGATGGCTTATCTTAATCTTGGAATAGCCGTTACCACTGCAAAGCTTCCCAGGGGCCCTTGGTAATAGAGTTATTACAGTAAGCCATTGTTTTGATAGCCACATGTAAATATTTCTTCTAAAAGAACAGACAAAGGTGCACTTTTGAAATCTATACATTTTCTTTTGGCAACTATTTTACTTTTCAGGTGTACTCAGGTCAGATGAAAGGGACTAGATGACAAGTTTTTTATTCGGCATTTTAAAGCATTCCTGTAAAGTTTGTATTCCAAAGGGTGAGGAGAAGACAAAGGTTTGTTGCAGCTCCAATCTGCCCTGCTGCAACCTGCCCTGCTACCTGCAGTTTCTTCCCCACTTTGCAAAGAAACAAAGAGAGAAAAGGTGTCCCTCCTCATCCTCACTTGTTCTGTACCCCCTTTAACTGAACTGTCCCTTCTGACTCCGTCCAGTGCCAGCAGTATCAAGTGCATGGGAAGTGTTCAGAACTGCACTGTCCACTTCTACTAACCCTTGTGCTCCTTTCTTCATGATCCCTTGGCTCATAGTTAGCTATAAGCCTTTCCTTTTTCCATTCTCAGCACAGCTCTGAGCGTACAATGACTGCTGGCCTGGTGACATGTTCTAGAGAGAAATTATGGCAAGAGAGAGGCACAGAGGTAGAGACCAGGGGCCATGGCCGTCTGTTCCCTAAATGCTGGTTTTGTTTACAACTGTTGTCAGACTATTAAGTGTCCCTAGAAATATTTTCTACCAAGGGCTGATCAAACCCTCAGCTATCTTTTGGGGGAAGCCATGAAAAATAAAAAGAAAGAGACAGAGACAATTTTCAAGATATAAAGGAGAGGACCAGAGGAGACTTGCCTCTAATGGACAGACTGGAGTAAAACACCATAGTTGTCCCACTTTTATTAGCCAGTGAGAAGCACAGGGGGAGGGCTAGCATGTTTCATGGAACAGCAACTGTAAAGAATGGGTGGATAAGGATTAAATTAATGCGGAGCCAGATTTTCTGCACACCCAAATGCCTGTATAGTGACAACTGTCCTCAGCAGATGCTGTCTTGCCTGAGGAGTGCTGATTATTGAAATTCCACCTGTAGCTGGGGGCATGGGGCCGCCACATACTTCCTTGTTCCCAAGGCCAGGTAAGGCAAGATAACACCAAGCTAGAGACTGTGAGATATGAGTTACATAGCTTGGGTCCCAACCATTTTCTGTTCATCAATGAAGTCATCTGCACAGTGATGCTCCTATCTTAAAACAAGTCAGTTCCCTGGACCAAGTGACATTCCTGAGGAAGAGGGGAGAAAGCGAATGGAGATATTGCCTAGTTTCTGGCCCTATCCTAAAGGGCAGAAAGACAGATGAATTGGACCTAAAACTTTTTCATTTATTGTTTTAGAGTTTAAAATTAAAATAGAATGTTTTTAAGACTGTGGACCCAGGTAAGTCACAGGCAAAATAAAATAAAATAATTGTTTGAAGTCCAATACATAAAGGTTCAACATTTAACTGTCTAAAATTATTATAGGCAGCTAAATATGATAGAAATTAATAGGCAGCCATTCAAGGCTAGGCCCTTGAGGAATTCAGTGCAGAGGATGAGAGCATACCAAAACTGTAGCTGGAGGCATATCGGAAGGCAAGACCTTGAGATTAAAGTCATAATGGACAGATTTACACACTTTCCTAAAGGATGAATAGAAATTTTGAGATTGTACTGTAAGTAGTACCCCCGCTTTTGGAATTTCACATAGAAAAAGCCCATTATCTCACTCGGGGTCATCTATTCTCTCTCACCCACTAAGTCTCAGACTACTAAGAGTAAAGACAAGACCAAGACTACAGATTATCAAATTGCACAGATTCCACTTCCCAAGACACATAAATGTTCCCCAGTTCCCAACTGTGTGTGCCTCACTCCTTTGAGCACCTGCACTTTCCTCTGAGTGCATGCTATATCTTTCTCAATGAATCTTTCCCACTCTCAACCACCTGCGTTGTTCCCTGGAATTCATACTTTGATCTCAGAGAACACAAACTTGACACACCTGACATCTAGGAGGTTAAGAGTTATATCTCTCCTATATCAAAATGCCAAAGAGAAAGTTGAAGGAAACCAGATTTTAAAAAATGCGTATTTGTACTAATACAATCTAAGATTTAACACTAAGAACTAACTTATGGAAACACTTCATTTTATAGCTATTCTGATGGTTTTACCCTTTCGGTAATATCAAATCAAATACTTCTCTTTGTCATGAAACACTTTTCAAATAAATTTTATTTTATCTCATTCTCCTCCTCACACTCCCTCCCCTGTGTACAGCTTTGTTTCCTTTTCACTGTTTTTCTTGTCCCTTCCTTTCCCCCTCCCTCCTCCCTTGTTCTCTGTCCACTTTCTTCCCTTTTCCCAACAACCATTATAGATTTCGGTCCTTATTTCCATGTTTGGTTTCTCACACCACAGAAACAATACAGTATTTAAATATGTGTGTCTGATTTATTTCACTTAAACTTATGGTCTCAAGGTCCATCCATTTAGCAATAGGTATCTGACACTCTTCCTTCTTAATGGCAGAGTAGTACTTTATTGTATATTAAAAAAACAGCAACACATCTTCTTTATCCACTTGTCAGTTGATGAGCATTTGGGCTGTATTGAAACAATTTTAAAAATTATTTTTTAAATAATGTTTTTTAAAAAATGAAGTGCTAAAATGCACTCTTTAACTTAAGAAATAGTTAAACAGATAAATAGGAAGTAAACTGGGCTAGGGATTTAGCTCAGCGGTTCAGTAGCCTGCCTTGCCAGTGCAGAGACCTGAGTTCAATGCCCTGTACCAAAAAAAAGAAGGGAAATAAACTGAGTTAATTATCTGATACCTCATTCCTACTAAAGTAATAATCAATTTCTGTTTTACTGATAGGAGCAGCTTGCTTTATCTGTCGGTTCATCTGCTCAGCTGCTGACTAAATCAAAGTGTGGCCAGTAGGCCATTTAGGCTTATATGTTCAGGTTTATTTGTTTGCTACTGACCAAATCAGAGAAGGCCCTCTATGTAGGTAAAAAGGAAAAAGGATTTATTCAAAGCTAGCTCTGAAACTCCAGTTCACCTCAAAGCTCCAGTTTGCTGTGTATAGGCGGGAGTTTTTTCTAACAAGAAACAGTGTAGAAGAGCCTACAGCACAAAGAAATGACATTTCCAGCCCTTTCTAAACCCAAACTTTCCTAAAGGAAGTAAATTGGGCTCCATCTTCAGGGGCCATGATCCAAATATTCTGTCTATTGCACTGGGCAGAAGAGATGTGGGGCAGCCTTTTATGCCTTAGGCCTGAGGCAGTTTGGAAGCCACTAGACTCCAGAGGAAAAAAAATCCAACTTTTAAAGTTCCATTTCACATTGCTAGTTACATTATGAAATTGTTTTTGAGAGTATTGTGAGACCAAGAGTACAATATTTGGAGTCTCAAAGGTGCTACAATAATTATGATGAACATTGTGAAGAGAACATAAATCACAAGTCAATTTCAATTATGTATGTAGATGAAAAGTCCTATTGTTATTGGAATATACTAGTTTTTGATTCTCATGGCTGGCTCGCCAAAATGTTATTGGGTAGCTCCTTCTAAAAGCAGCTTGTGAAATAAATATTATCAGGTTCTGTGTTGCCCACCTTTCCTTCTGGAGCTGAATTCCAGGTGTTTCTTGTTTCAAACAGAGAACAAAGAATATAACCAAGCAACCAAAAAGCAGTGGTAAAGTTTATTTGAAAAAGTAAAAATGAAGAGTGAGGGATAAAAAAGTAAAAGTGCACAGTGGGCTTGGGTTAAGGAAAAGAGGAAAAAGCAAGATAAAGTACACCCTGGAAAAAGCAGGAAAGGCTACCTGAGGAAAGTTATGAGAGCAGGCTCTTTGTGTTTCACCTCCCCTTTTATGCTAAGTTACTAGGAAACCTGTAAAAATTGGTGTTGGGACACCACACCTCAGGCTGACATCAAAGCTAAGCCATCCTATTAGAAATCTGCTCTGGTTTTCATGAGAAGTCTATGTGTAAGGCTTTGGGGACTGTTCTGCACATGTGTTCTGGGATTTTATAATTAACAGGCCACACTGACTTCCCCACTCAGCCTTGCCACACCCTAGTCTCCTATGTCATTGGGACAGAGAGGTTTGGTGATTTAGCTTCCTTCACTCCTGCTGTCTAGGAGAAAGTTTACTTCTCTCCACAAAAATTTCCTATCATAATTTTAAAGTGAGACTTATAATAATACTAATTGCTTAAACATAGTTATCAAATTCAGAAGGTAATGTAGACAGCAGTAGGTATTTATTTATAGTGTGTAGCATATACCTCTTGACTGGAGACCTTGGAAAGCCAAAGCCTGAGTCTTTTCTTTTGCAATATTTGGCTGATAACCATACCTAATGAAAGGACTAGTGGAAGGATTTACACAAATCAGAGAAATGAATTATTTCAGGCATTTCAAAGGCAGACAGTTGAATCAATACTTGCGATTACACAGCATGGCCAGAAAGACAAGTCTCTTCAGCCATGGGGTGAAATAATCTTTCAAGGGCTGCTGTTCCCCTTCTGAATGCTTCCTCTTCCTCTTCCACCATTACCAAATGGCCACTTTTACACAGTGTAACAGAGAAAGCATACAATGATTACTAGCCACAAATATATTGGTAAATTAAATTTTAAATCTTTGAAGATTCCCCATTGTTAAAATTTCAAAATAAGAAAAAATACATTTTGCCTATGACTGTGACATAAGTTCTCAGTCTTTTTTTGGAAGACAGTATCTTTCCATTTCCATTTGACTTACTGTTTTCAAAGGTGCCTTGCCCTGGTGTTGACTCTATCCAATCTTCTTGTCAAAGTTCTCTAAATTAATAAAATTTTGCAACATATTATTGAAAAGCATGAAGTCTGAGGCCAGAAAATCTGAGTTTAATTCTTTATTCCATCACTGAACTAGGTGTGACATTTTGCAGGGTTTTTTTTCCTCAGCATCGCCTCTCTGTAATCTCTAAATTAGGAAAAAAATCACTTCATTAATTACTTGAGAAGATGAATAAAGTATGATAAAGCCCCAGGTACTTAGTGGGAAGCTCAGTACAGCAATTGCTCTCTCCTACTTCTCACTGTCATCAAGTGTCAATCATCATTGAGGACACAAGTACAAATATTATTTTTTATTTGAGATAGGTGTCAAACACCAGTGAAAAAGTGGAAGAGGGAAACACTTTCATTACTTCTTGGCACTACTGTATAACTTTCTTGTAAGCATACAGATACCTTTGTGTCCTCATAGATAACAGTACTTTGGAATTATAGCAGTATTTTCTTGAATTCTTCTGAGGTGTTATTGGTAATATTTGTACTGCATTGCGGTTTCAATCTATAAAACAATGGTATATGGTAACGTAAATATTTGCCTGTTACCATTAAGTGAAGTAAAAACTGAACTGTGTAAAATATTCTGTAAAACATTTATGGTAACCTTTTAATGGGGGGGGTGTCAACCAAAGAGCACTCATTTCCCAGTGGCAGGAAAAGCATAGCCAGGGGATGAGTTCTAATTTTTTTCTTTTAAATTTTTAAAGGTGGGATTTGAAGAGTCTGAGAAAAAGCTTTCCTGGCTGCTTTAAAGGGATTAGTAGTAATGTTGTGATCTGAAATTTAGGTCTTGTGATTTCTTTCCAAGGAGATTTTTTTTTTTTTTTTACTGCATACACACACACACACACACACACACACACACACACACACGTCTGCAAAAACCTTATTATTTAATTTAATCTTAATTGGATACAAATGACTAAAATCTAAGGGGTTGTTGGAAGGCATAGGTGCACAGAGGTATTTTTTAATGATAATATTAATCATCTAGAAGTTTAAATTCATTCTGCCAAGTAACTGAACCTTTCTTCTGTGACATTTTCTAGGTTCCTTTTGAATTTCTTTCAATATTGGAGAGTTTCAACCTCCATAAATCTAAACGTGGCTAAGCCTTGTGTAGAGCAATTTCCCACGTGTTTTAATTATGAGCATGCCTTGATGATGCGAAGAGGTAAGCAGCTTTCATCTGCAAGGAGGCCTCCCGGGAAAGCCTGTGTGCTGAGACACTGAGGAAGCGTGAGGATCAGCTACCTACAGTAGCCTTTCACAATTTGCTAGAATCTTTCACTGCGCTCTGTGAGGCCACTCCTCCAGGGGAAAGCAAGTGACTAGATGACTTGAGTGTTTTGCTTTGCCGCACCCCCCCCCTTCAATGGCTGGCCGGGGAGAAAGCTCACTTCTAGTCCCTTATGGACTCCAGGACAGTACCCAGAAGATGCCAAGTAGGCCCCTTCCTGTTGTTATGCTCCCTGAGACAAAAGCAAGCGCTGGCAACTGGTGCCCACTTTTTGGACGAGAGCGTCCAGGGAAGGCAGAATGGCAGAGAGCTAGGAGCGGCTGTTTTGTTTTGTTTTGCTTTGCGTCGGGATTCCCCAGGTCCCCCCTGCGTTCAGCGGGCCCAAGCCTAGGCTCTGGGAGGACGCAGCGGGCAGCCGCAGTGGCCGCTGCAGGAGGAGG
>NW_022900927.1:47556635-47561955 GCF_012274545.1 Fukomys damarensis | reverse complement strand
GCCAGAGGCGCTGTGTGGAGTCCCGCGGACGGTGAGGACACTCCCGTGCTGAGGGCGCGCGGCTGGGGTGGGCGGGAGCTGGCCCGGAGCCCCCCGGAGCAAGCCCCACAGACGTTGGATCTGGGAAGGACCGGGCTGCGTCCGTGCGGAGGAGGGAGGGCGGCTCCCAAGCTCCGGGAGGCGAAGCCGGCTCCTCAGGCCCCTGTGGGTCTGAGATCTGCACCCCTTGCATGAGGGCGAGGTGGAGGGGGCCGGGGACAGCACTGGCAAGGAGAAGCACCTGGGTGGAACGTGCCACCGTCCGCCCTCCCTCCCAGGGGTGCAGAGTGCCCGCGGCACCCCCGGAGACCTAGCGCTTCCGTGGGGAGTCGTTTGGAGGGTGGGGTCCGCGGTCCGGAGGTCCGAGGATGAAGTTGGGAGGGTCTGGGAAGGCGGAAACCTGCGTCCACCCCAGGTGAGGAGGAGGCAGGTGGAGCGCGGGCGGGCGCCGAGGCGGGAAGAGCAGCAGCCTCGATCCTCATTCGCTCGTGCTCCCTTTGCGACCGCAGAAGGCGACGACCGAGGCAGACCGTTTGCACGTGACCCCGATTCCCCTCCACTCTGGGCATCGTCCCGTGATAAACGGTCCAAAGCGAGCCTGGCGCCGCGCTCCGGGCACGTGGCTCCCGGGGAAGCGCAGGCTGCGCGTTTCTGCGAGTCCTGGAATTTGACGGTGACTGGCGGGCTGGTGGCGCCGGGGATTCGGGCTAGGAAGCAAGTGCAAACCCAGATCGCTTCTGACTTTCGTTCACCGGGCAGGTCTGTGCGTGGTCCGGGCAGGAGACAATTTTGATGATAGTACAGGAGGGAGGATGCCTTTTTTAGGCTGGCGCACAGCCTTAAAAATGCGAATGAACCCAACTGTACCCGAGGCTTCCCGGGGACAGGCGAGACCCGCCCAGTCGCAGAGACCCGAGCAGCAGGAATTCTCTCTCAGTGGAGAAGCGGCGTTTGACTGGCGTTGGGACTGAGCCCAGCCCGGGGCGCAGCTCTGGGGTCTCCCTCCCTTGCAGCCCCGCCCTCGCAGAGTGGATGGCGTACGACGGGGCGGGGCCTGCACTCCGGCGCGTTGACGTCGCAGTGTTTGGGTGCTTATGCAAATGAGGCTGCCACCGTTTCTATGGTCACGCGGGCCCCCGCCACCCCCACGTCTTAAAGGTAGACCCAGGCTTAGCCTGCATCCTTCCTGTGTGCGATTCACTACGCACCAAGTAGGGGAGGAAAGAACTGTTTGGTTTGTGTGCTCCGTTTGGGTCCCTCCTCGCCCTTTGTATTAGCCGTTTCGTACCTATCAAAGCCTGAGTTCTTTTTCAAGCTATCAGGAACAAAGTGTTTGTTTTGTGAGATTAACACTGTCTGCCAAACAAGCCTTTCTCATTGCTAATCCCATCCTGCCTCATTTCTGCAAGAACTCAGCTGAGATCCAAACCTATTTAACTCTTTTGTACCTACTAATTAGACTTGACTTGTAGGTGTTTAGAACATTCTGGACTGAGTGAATTTTCTTTGAAGAGTATGTGTAGTTCTCCCATATTAAATTCAGAGTATTTGACAATCAGGATCTGGCGGAATTTATATTATCACACCAAATGTAAAATTGAATTCACTGGCTATTTTCATTACCAGTAAAACTTTCAATGTACTTTTTCAAAAACATAGGAATTAACAGAATTTTGAAAGGAATTTATTATTGTTTACTATTAAACATTTTTTCCTACTGCACATTATAAACTTGAATATAAGTATGTGTGTATGTGTGTGTGCATATATGTATATATATATATATATATATATGTATAGAGAGAGAGAGAGAGAGCGATATAATATTTTAATGGATTAAGAAAGATATTTATACATGTATCCAGGAGACATGTACTTAGTTACACAGTGAACAAGAAATAGTAAATTATTTTTAAATTAAATAACTTAAATATATGTGATACAAAAATACAGATGAAATGTCTTATTGTTAATCGTTGAAATGTTGAAATGATTGAAATATCTCAAATAAGTCAGAATAGTTAGTAAAATTTAAGCTCCGAATTTACAATGATTAATTTGCATGGAGATCACTGTTCAGATTTTACTGTGTGCATGTTCAAAACCATACTTCTCCTTTCATAGACTTACTTTCAAAATTTACATTTGTTTAATGTCTGGGATAATCATCTAGGCAAATTAAAGTCATTTACTTAGATCCAGGCATGGTAGTGCACCAATCAGGAAGCAGAGATCGGAGGATCTGTAGGAATTCAAGGCCAACCTGGGATACACAGTGAATTCAAAGCCAGCTTGCCCTACAAAGAGAGATCCCCCATCTCAAAAAGGCAAATAGATAAATAAATAAATAAAAAATAAAAACAAATTATTCATGTAGAATGACAGAAATGAAAGAAACCTGGATTATCAAAAGCTTCATTTTGTTCTTTACTTCTCAATTTACATCTTGACTTTTTTGAAAAGTATGTTCCTTCTTTATTATACATACATGGACATGATTGCATATTTGCATCTATTCTTATGCAGAATAGATTTTGAAATGATTTCAGAGCAGACAGCATCAACAAAAATCCACAGGCATAGTCTGATACACAAAAAGCATTCAAGTTTATGTGGCAGGAATCTTCAGGTTTAATCTTACTTTTCTTACAATATTGCCTTTTTGGTGATTTTAGTAAATTTCTTTATATAAACTTATCTGTTTAAATGTTACTTGGATCAATAATTGTCATATCTTTCTCTGTGAATGACAAGCCCTAAGGGTAGATTGAGATAGAGGGTGATTTTGGTGTAGGATAAAGCTGTTGTTAGCCTTGAAGCTCACTTTTTTTTCTCTTACGATAAATGGACTAATGCACAGTGTCCTCTCACATATGATTAATTTATTTTTGTCTTTGAAAAGAATGCTTATGCTAGGAGCCTTTTTTCATATCAGATTGGCAAAGATAAAAAGGTTACTCATTGGTAAGAAGGGTAGAGAGAAACTCACTGTCATCTATTATTAATGCAAACTGAGGCAATTTTATCAAGCCATTTGCCGATACTTATCAAAATTACAGAATTTATATACCTTAGATAAAGTGGTTCCACTTCTAGGAATGTAATATACAGATATGAAAAGGCAATATATAAAAATTATTTTTGAAACATTATAATAGAAAATAAACAGAAATGACAGAAATATGTACCCAAATTAAAGGAAGTCATAGTTATTTTAAAAAATATTTAACTCATATATTAAAATCAAAAGTCTCTGACGATTTTTTAAAGCAAAAAGACAAGAGGCTGAATTATGCATTATAGAAATAGATGTGTGAAAAAATATGTTGGGAATGTATGTATATCAAAATTTGGCACGGTAGTACACACATGTAATACTAGCTGCTCACGAGGCTGAGGCAGGAGAAATGAAATTTCAAAATCTGGCTGGCAAATGAATGAGAGACCTGTCTCAAAATAAAATAAAAGGATTGAAGGGAGGCTAGGAATGGTGCTCAAAGCTCTGTGTTCAGCTTCCCGTACTGCACAAACACAAAAATCCAGGGAGGATTTAGCTTATCTCTAGGGAGTTAGAGATGGTAATGGATGTGCTGAGATGCTGACTGAGCGGGCTGGAGTCTGCTTTTTTTTTTTTCAGAAAATTTTAATTTTTAATTTATTATTTTTTGTGTAATAATTTACTAAACTTGCAAACTTTACCAGGGATGGGAACCCCCTAAGCAGTCTTACTGAAACAGTGGGATTACTGGGATCCACATTTAACTTTCTTATTCAGTACTTAACCAACACAAGTACAATTCAATTAATAAAACAATTAGTACTTTAGAAGTTAGGAAAAAATGTAGAGCAATATGAAAACAGTATGAACAAAGAAACTAAATTGTCACAGATTATAAATTGAATAATTTTTTTCATTTAACAAATAGAAAATCAAATTTACTTTTTTCCTTTTCTCAACAGACATGTATAAACCAAAATGAATATGGGAAAATTCCAAGACATAATATGACAATAACTATGAAGGTAGTACTATATAATTCCAACCAGAACAAGTCTAAGGTAGCTATGTTAATTTCAGATAAATTGGAAGAGAAAAAAATTGCAGTCTTAGAAATGAAAACAAGTAAAATGAGTGCGTCATTCATAATGATATAGAGGTTCAGATTATCACAGAAGAAATATTAATTGTGATTTTATATAATATTTTAAGATAGTACATCCTTAAGTAGAAAAGAAAAATGATGGGGATAAACTGTTGATGATGATAATGATGAAGAGGATGAGAGGAGGAGGAGAAAGATTAGAAGGAAGAGTAGCGTACACTTTGGATAATATTTAGCATTATGCTGAAGAACCTCAACAATCCATTCTGAAATAAATTATAACATCTGTATTAATAGAGTACTTCAAAACTTAATGAGTCTGATTCATTAGACACATAGAGATAGGGTTACCTGACAACTGAAGAGCACATAGTTGACTGAGGACATAGGTCAGGGTAAAAGCATTTGGCAAGTATGTGAGAGGTTCAGGACTTGACCCACACCACTGCAAAAACATAAGAACCATGTTTTTATCACTCACACAAGGAGTATGAAGGAGACATGAACATGCACTTGCCTGTTGGGGAAGAATTGAACGTGGAACAATTAAGAAATAATAGAGAGTACTGTAGTGCATTCTTGTTTAACTTTTAGTCATCAGGAAGTAGAAGTGTAAAAAGTTAGCATTTTCCAGGAGACTCTTTGTAGTCAAAATTAACGGAGATAGTAATTTTGAGTAAATTTAAGTTAAGACAAGCAGAGAAACGTGGTATCTGTGAGGTGACTGTGGGGCAACAGAAGACTTACACTTAAGTTACCTAAATATATGCCACATTGAAGGTATGCATTTGCCATCACCAAAAACAGAGACCTCAGATCAACACCAGGGCCGTAAAGACAACACATCATGAAAATGCAGGAACATCTTATAAAAGCACAAACCACTGTAAGTATGGGAAACTCTTAGAAGTTTATAAAGCACAACACTGTAAAATTTAAACGTGTCAATCTTTTAGACTTTAACAATGTAAAATGTCAAGATACCTAGAAGGAGCACAGCCGGGTCAGCTGAAACTTCTAGTTTTAGTTTTCTAGGAATCTCCATACTGGTTTCCATAGCAGTTGTAACAATTTACACTCCCATCAAAAGTGGAGAAGGGGGCCTGGGATTTAGCTCAGTGGTGCTGCTGCCTATCTTGCAAGTTCAAGGTCCTGAGTACAATCCCCAGTACAAAAAA
>NW_022900927.1:47529911-47556618 GCF_012274545.1 Fukomys damarensis | reverse complement strand
AGAAAGGTTCATTTTTCCCCACAGCCATGCCCAGCATTTGTTATGTTTTGATTTCTTTTTTTTTCTTCTATTGAGTTTATTGGTACATTTTAGGTATACAGTACAGTTGCATTCATTGTTGGGATCTTGTACCTTTACATGACAGGTCTTGGTTCCCATTTTTTTCCCCTTGTCCCTGCCCTCCCTTCACCCCTCCTCCCCTCCCCATTTACAAACATTTTATTACCAGAATGATAGATGTACCCCTACACTTATCACAGAAAAATCTGTAATATCTTGAAAACCACTCATAAATCCATCAATGGATGAATGGATAAAGAAAGTGGTTTTTATATACAATGGAGTACTATCCTCTGTTATAAAGGATAAACGAGATATTTTTAGGTAAATGGATACACCTTGTGAACATATTTTTTTTTGTTTTTTTTTTTTGAGACAGGGTCTCACTATGTAGTTGAGACTGACCTAGACCTCCCTACATAGCCCAGGCTGGTCTTGAACTCACAGTGATCCTCCTGCCTCAGCCTCCCGAGTGCTGGGATTACAGGCCTGCACCACCACACCCGAACATAATTTTTTTTCTAATAAACCTTTATTTATGATCACAAACAGTGGATTCAGTTTGTCTCACAAATTATACTTTATCAACTTGGCATAAAGATTAATTGATCCAAGATTATATTTTAAAATATCTTATTCCCTTTCAGTAGATTGAAAACATAATTTTAAGTGAAATAAATCAGACACACATAATTAAATATCGCATTGTGTCTGTTGTATGAGAAACCCAGAGGGCAATAAGGGCTAAACTGGAGGATGGATACTGGGAAGTAGGAAGAACATACTGAAATGGGAAGAGGGACAAGAGATGGGGGAGGGGAAGCGAAGAAATGGAATGGGGTAAAAAATCAAAAAGAATAGAAGCAAAACAACAGAAACAATTTTGTAAATGAAGAGGGGGAAGAAGGCTGGAAGAGGGGGGGTTGGGTGAAAAGGAACTAAGATACATTCTATACCTGTACACATTTCCTATGATGAACGTTCATTACGTATGCAAAAACGTACCAATAAATAAATTTTAAAATAAAATTTAAAATTAACCAAAAAAATATATAATGTCATTGCAAAAAGCAATATTTGTAGCCGTTCTTAAGTAGCTTTATCTTCTTCAACTTCCCTATAATTTTGAATTGTGGCAGGGAGGTTATCGGGGATTGAACTCAGGACCTTAGGCTTGCAAGGCAGGTGTGGCACCACTGAGCTAAATCCCTGGCCCTCCTATAATTTTGAATACAAACAGAGACTCTTGTTTTTTTATTTATTTATTTATTTGTTTATTTGGTTGTTTTTGAGACAGGGTCTCACTATGTAGTTGAGACTGACCTGCAACTCACTATGTAGCCCAGGCTGGTCTCTAACTCACAGCGATCCTCTTGCCTCAGCCTCCAGTGTGCTGGGATTACAGGCGTGCGTCACCATGCCCAGCTTGGAGTCTCTTGTTTTTAAAAAGGAAATCCAGAGTAACTAGAATATTTCATAAAACCTAGAACTCCATATTAATAATCATTAAGTTATCCAGTGATGTTTCCTGCCTTGTGCCTTTTAATACCACATTATTGTATTACTTTTTTCAAAATAGAAATCAAGATATTGTAAAGTAAAAATAGCAAAGAAACACCCTTTATGGAGCACCATCCAAGCATCGGATGTCCCTAGGTTACAGGATCCAAAGTCAGGATGCTTTTTGGCTCAATTCTTTTGGTGTCTTTGAACTTTCAAGAAGGTTTTCTGTTTCAATATTATTAGTTATACAATTATACTATAACAACAGATTTAATAGTTCACTAAATATAGGTAGTTATATCGGGATTTTATGTATATATTTTGTTTTGTTTTGTTTTGTTTTTAGTAAATGGATTGAAGTGCTTTTTTACATTTTCTTTTTTAAATTTTAGCTTGACATTGTAGAATCATAGAATCACATATTGTTGGTAAGGAATGAAATAGCTCTTATGTGTGTTTCATCAAATTTCATGCATATATAATGCAAATTAGATTACAAGTTCATAATCAGAAGGAAAGGAAATTAGGGCGTGGCAAAACTGGCTGGGGAAGCAGGCCTGACCTGTGAACACAAGATTTCGGACACGTGTGCGGAACACGTCCCAAGTCCTGCAATGGACTTCTTTAGACAGTGGGAGCAGCTTTTCAGTAGGTTGGCGTAGATCTGACATCAGCCTGAGGCGTGGCATCCCAGCCCTGTCTCTCAGGACCAGTAAGTAAAGTTCTCACAGCTTCCCTAGAGATTTGGACAACAAACACAGAAGGACGCAGACCCTGGGAAGAGCTTGCTGTCCTGGCTTCCTGAGCTAGTCCACCCTGCTTTCTTCAGGGTGTTCTCTTATCTTGCTTTTTTCTCTTTTAGTCAACACAGGCTCCCCATGCAGAGCTAGTTTCTCCCTCACTCTTTACTTTTACTTTTTCAAATAAACTTTGCCACTGCTTTTTGGTTGTTTGGTTCATTTGTTTGTTCAAGATGAGAAAAACCTGGAATCAACACCAGGTGAAACAAGTTACCTAGAACCCAGTAGTGAGCCGCTTTTAGAAGGAGCTACCTGGTAACATTGTGGCGGACCAGCTATGAGAATCTAAAGCCAGTAGATGCCAGTAACAAGAATATTTACATTGGCAGATCAGCTTACAGGACAGTTCCATCAGACAAAGGTTTTCTGTGTTGTGACTGCCTAACAACAACCACTTACTCCTGCATCCAGCGATGCTTTAACTCCTGGCAATCTCTAATCTGCTGTCTGTGTTTATTGTGAAGTTATTTCAAGAATGTTATATAGATGGAATCATGCAGTGGGAAATCTTTGGAATTGGCTTTTGTTAGCATAAATCTCTACTCATTCATCCAATTTGTTATGCGCATCTGTAATTTGTTTCTGTTGTTCTGCGATATGGATGTGTCAGAATTTAACCATTCATTGATAGAATGTCATGTGGATTATTTCCAGTTAAGAATTGCTGTGAATAAAGCATCAATAGGCACTTTTGTACCTGCTTTTTTTTTTAATGCAACATAAGTTTTAATCTTTCTGTGATAACTACTTGTGAGGATGCTTGCTGGGTAGTAGGTGCATGTGTAGTTTTAAAGAAACCGCTGAATGATCTTCTTGTTAAAATCGGTAAGTGATAGATTTTCCTCTGCATCCCTGTCAGAATTTGACTGTTGCTGTATTTTAGTCATTCTAAAAGATATATAGTGATATCTTATGTGAGTTTTGATTTGCACTTCCCTGAATAGTGATCCTGTCAAACCGCATTTCGTGTGTGTGTCTGCACCTTAACCTGGACTCAGTGAAGTGTTCCTTACTTCGTGTTCTTCACACGTTTTTCATTTTAATATTCAGGAGTTCTGCTTTTAGAGTTTTTTGTATCCCACATACTAGTTTTTTATACCTTATGTGGTCTTCACATATTTTCTTGAAGTCTTTAGTTTGTCAATTCTCTCTGTTTTTAGCTCCTTTCGCAGAGCAGAAGTTTTTAATTTGGGAGCCGAGTTTATCAGTTTTTGCTCTGAGGGGCCCTGCTCTAGAACTTTAGGATCTTTTTGCTTAGCTTTACCTCTCAAATATTTTCTTAAGTAATTACTTTCTAAACTTTTTAGTTTAATGTTTTACATTTAAGTCTGTGATCATTTTTGAATTATTTTTATTGTATACTAGTTTTAGTGCAAGGTTATATTTTTACCTAAAAGTGTTCAAGAGTTCCTAGAGACCTTTTAAAAGAGGTCTTTGTTTTTCTCACATTAACTTGGTACCTTTATCAAAAAGTATTTGGGTATATTTGTGTGCATTTATTTCTGGATAGTCACTTCTGTTTCATTGATTTATGCATTGTACTACTAATTCCAAACATTCTTTATACCAAAGTCTTGAAATTGTATAAAATTATTAATTTGACTTCATTTCTTTTGCTTCTAATTTGTATAGCTTTTTGCTTTTTCATATAAATTTTAAAATAATCCTCTCTGTACAAAATTTTGGCTTTGGTTTTGATAAGAATTCTATTTAATCCCACATATTCATTAAGGAAAAGTGGGTGGATCTAGTGAGTCCAGTTTTCTAATGTATCTACTACTTATGTATACTTAGATCTTTTATTTCTTTTAAGGACACTTGGTTGTTTTCAAGAAAAATATTATCACATTTCCTGTATTTCATTTACATGTTACATATTCACATATTTCATTTGTTAGCAATTATTAATGCTGTTGGAGCCTAAATTTCTATATCCACTTGTTCATTGTCTACATGTAGAAATATAAATGATATAAGGATGTTTATTTTGTATTCTGTAACTTTATTTAACTCATTTATTCTCAGAGATGTGTTTGGTAGATTTTTTAGACATATAAGCAGAAAGTCTGCAAGTATTTTTTTTTTTTTTTTGGTATTGGGAATCGAACTTGTGTTCTTGCGCTTGTGAGGCAGACAGCAGAACCACTGAGCTAAATCCCCGGCCCTAAGTCTACCTTCTTTACAACAGTTTCTTAGACAGTATTTTAAATTTCAGTAATGTATTTATACTTTTGGTTGAATCCAATAAATATTTGAATCATCTTTTTTATAAGCAAACATTTTAGTTACCTATTGCAGCACAATCAGCATTCTGAAACATATTAATTTTAAATACTAATCAGAATTACTTTTTACAATACTGGGAATCAAACTCAGGACCTTGTGCTTGCCAGGCAGGGGCAGAGCCCCTGAGATACATCCTAGGCCCTCATAATGACTTCCTGTTTTCCATTAGTACATGGCATGGCTGGGCTCAGTTTGTGGTTGATCTGCTCTAATTTGTGCCTGCTGGCTAGAAAGTCAATGTATTTCTTATCATTCCGAGGGGTTTAACTCAGATGTTGGAAAAATTGATGGCTAACTGGAACTATATTTCACTTTATCCCTTTTACTCCAAGTGGGATTACTAGCAAGAAAGGTGAACTTTTTTCATGGTTCCTGACTTCAGGATGACAGAAAGAAGAAACTGCCTGGCTTCTTCAGGGAACTTTTACAGGGTCATTCCTGTTGCATACAATCTAGTGGCCACAACAAGTTCAAGATTATCTCAGATGGGAAGAGTAGCAATCATGTACAGAATTGGGTGAAATTATTAGTGTTCATTTTTGCAAACAGCCTACCACAACAAAAGATTAAAAAGATTATACCTGACATTTTATGAAGAAAACAAAGTATGTTAAGTACTTGAAAGTTCACATTTTATAAGCTATGTTAATAAAATATATAAATAAGTGCAGTACAAATAATAGTGTGTCTTTATGGATGTTTGCTGCTAATTCCTGAAGAGATGTCCGCTTTCTGATCCCTGTCAACTCTAAGCAGTACCAAATTTAAACAAGGGTCCTTTGCAGACATAGTTTTGTGATCCAAAGGTTATTCTGGAATATCTAGGTGGGCCCTGCATGTCAATCCAAGAGTCTGTTGAAGAAAGAGGCCTAGAGGGATTACATCGGGCAATAACTGACTAAGGCGATAGTGGTTGAGAGATGTGGTCACACATCAATGCTAGCAGCCAGGTGAGTTTAGAATAAGCAAGGCTCAGACTTTTAAACCCTAGAGAGCCTCTGAAGGATATACACATTTTCCAATACCTTAATTTTGGTTCATTGAAAGTGATTTTGAAAGTCCTGTCTCCAAAGCCATGAAAATACATATTTTCGTTATTTTTTAAATTTAGTTAAAAGATTTTTGTTAGTACTTATTTGCTGTACACTGTGCTCACGTTCATCATAGGGAATTTGTACCTATACATAATACATGTTAGTTCTTTTTACCTTGCCATTCTTCTCCTCCCCTGTCCACCCTTTCTCCCTCCTCATTTACGAGGCTTTGTTTTCCTTTTCCCCTCCCATTCTATTTTTTAATCCTTTTTCTCTTCCTTCCTTCTCCTCCCCCCTTCCCTTGTTCCCCTTTCCATTTGAACATTTTCTTCCTACTCCCAGATTGTATTCTCTATTTTGCTTCTCGTTTAGCCTTAGAGTTCTCACACAAGAAAAACAATGTGATATTTAAACTTGGCCATTCACCTAGGTGTGGTGGTACACACACATAATCCCAGCATTTGGGAGGCTGAGGCAGGAAGATTGCCTTGAGTTTTAGATCAGTCTGGGCTTCACAGTGAGACTCTGTCTCAAAAACAGAAAAAAAAAAAAACAGCAAAAAAGCTCAAACTAAAAACCAAACAGCATAAAAAAAGGAAAGAAAAAGAAGAAAAGAAAACTAGTGCATCATTTATTTCACTTAAAATTACGGTCTCTCGCTGGGCCTGGTGGCACACGCCTATAATCCCAGCGCTTGGGAGGCTGAGGCAGGAGGATCACTGTGAATTCAACACCAGCCAGAGCTACACAGTGAGTTCCAGAGCAGTCTGAACTACAGAGTGAGACCTTGTCTCAAAACAACAACAATAAAACAAAACAAAACAAAACAAAATTATGGTCTCTAGGTGCATCCATTTACCTACAAACAATTCAAGTTTACCCTTTTTTATGAGAGTAAGTTTATCCTTTTTTATTGTACTGTATATAAAACTACATTTTAATCCATTCATCTGTTGATGGACATATGGGCTATTTCCAAGGTTTAGCAATTATAAATTGTACTGCTATAAACATGGGTATGCATATATCACTGTGGTAGAATGCTTTTAACACTCTTGGAAAGATGCCTAGAAGGGAAATAGCTGAGTCAAATGGAACCTCTAGTTTTCATTTCTTGAGGAATCTTTATACTGATTTCTATAGTGGTTGCACGAGTTTACACTCCCAGCGACAATGGAAACGGGTGCCATTATGCCCACGGCCTCGCCATCATTCGTTATTGGTTGATTTCTTGATGATAGCAATTCATTCTGGAATATTTGTGTTTTAATTTGCATGTCTTGAGTGACCAGTGATGTGGAATGTTTTTTTCATATATTGATTTGCTGTTTGTTCTTCTTCATCTGAGAAGTGTCTGTTCATTCCAGATGCCCACTTTTTGATCTGCTCTTTGGATTTAGAGGTTCTGATTCTTTCGAGTTCTTTGTGTCACTAGATATTATTCCTTTTGCTGAGGAGTAGTTGGTAAACTATTTTTTTCCCCATGCTGTAAATTGTCTCCTCACTCTGATGGTGGTTTCTTTTGCTGTGTAAAAGCTTTCAAATGTGATGTTATATCACTTGTTGATTCTTTGTAATTGGGTTTTTGTGCACAAACTCTTTGCCTACATGTGTGGCTTGGGGAGTTTTACCTATTCTGTCTTGCAGCAGATTTAATGTTTCTGTTCTTATATTTAGATCTGTAATCCATTTCAATTTTACTTTAGTGTATGATTAGAGATATGGGCCTTGGTCCAATCTTCAGCATACGGAAAGCCAATTTTCTTGGCCCCCTTCATTAGAGGCTTTCTTCCAGTGAAGTTGATGTAGGCATCTTTGTCACAGATAAGGTGGCTGAGTGTGTTTCGAGTTGTTTGTGCATCTTCTGTTTTGTGCCACTGACGTTTGGGTCTTTTTATTTTATAGCAACATGCTGTTTCAAGTCACAGTAGCTTTGTAGTATAACTTCAAGTTGGGAATTGTGATGCCCCTGCCTCGCCCTTGTTGCTCAGAGTAATTTTTGCTATTCTGAGTTTCTTCTGGTACCATATGAATTTTAGGATTATTTTTCTAGTTCTGTAAAGTATGCTATTGGTATTTGATCAGGATTGCATTAACAGCTTTGGAAATATGGCCATTTTTTTCTATATTTGTCCTGCCTGTCTAAGAATATGGGCTAACTTCCATTTTCTAATAATCTTTATGATCTCCTTTTTCAGAGTACCGCAGTTTTCGATGTAAACTTTCCCTTCACTCATTACATTTCTATATATTTAATTTATCTTGATGCTATTGTGAAAGGTGATGTTTCTCTAGTCTCTCTCTCAGTGAATTTGTTATTTGTTTGCAGGAATGCTCTTGATTTTTTAGTGTTGCCTCTGTATCCTAGAGAACTTGTTATTTGCTTACAGGAATGCTCTTGATTTTTGAGTGTTGACTCTGTATCCTAGTATGCTACCCAATTTGTTTTATACATTCTAGGAGTATTTTGGTGGAATTTGTGTACTCTTCTATGTAGATTACCATGTCATCAGCAAATAATGGTAATTTCACTTCTTCCTTTCCTATCCATATTGCTATTATTTCTTTCTCTTGTCTAATTACTCTAATATTTTCAAAACTCTTTTGTACAAGAGTGGTGAGAGTGTGCATTATCCTCTTGTCCCTAATTTTATTTATTTATTTATGTATTTAATTTTTTGAGACAGGGTCTCACTATGTAGGTGAGACTGACCTGGAACTCACTATGTAGCCCAGGCTGGTCTCGAACTCACAGTGATCCTCCTGCCTCAGCCTCCCAAGTGCTGGGATTACAGGCATGTGCCACCACACCTGGCTTTTGTCTTGTCCCTAGTTTTCGATTCCAAGCCTTAATTTTTTTAATCATTTAGTATGATGTTGGATGTTGGTTTATTATATATAATTTTTATCAGCTTGAGATAAAGAACTTCTATTCAAATTTTTTGTAGGGTTTTAATCATGAATGTTTGCTGTATACTGCGGCTGATACTTTTTCTTTGTCCATTTAGTTGACTTTACAGTTTTTGTCCTTGGCTCTGTTAACATGGTGTGTTACATTTATTGATTTGCATATGTTGAACCAACACTACATTCATAGGATGGATCCTTTTTGGTCATGGTGTATGATCTTTTTGATGGATTGCTGCATTCTGTTTTCCAATATCTTATTGAGGACTTTTGCATCTCTGTTCATTAGGGAGATTGGCCTATAGTTTTTGTTGTTGTTATTGTTGGATTCTTCTCTGGTTTGGTATCAGGGTAGTGCTTGTTTCTAGGAATGACTTCGAAGTATTGCTTCCCTTTCAATTTAATTAAAGAGTTTGAGGAGTAGCTGTATAGGCTCCTGTCTAAAAGTTCTTGTAGAATTCAGTAGTAAATCCACTGGGACTTGGGCTTTTTTTTGTTGGTAGTCTTTTAAAAATCATTTTCTTTAATTTCACTGATTCATATTGGGTTATTTAGAATTTTTAGACCTTGTTGATTTAGCTTCGGTACTTCAAATGTGTCTAGGAATCTATCTCTTCTGTGTTTTCCAGCTTATTAAAATATAGGTTTTTGAATTAGGTATTGATGATCTTTCTGATTTCTGTAGGGTCCGTTGTGATTTCATCCCTTTCATTCTTAATTGCATGGATTTGATTCTTTTCTTTCTTGTGTTAAGCTAAAGGTTTGTATATTTTATTTAATCTTTGACAGAACCAACTTTTCAATTCATTGATTTTTGTGTGTTTTTTTTTTAGTCTTATTTACAATATTTTCTGCTTTGATTTTTAAAACCTCCTCCCTTGTATGTGCTTTGAGTTTAACTTGCTCTTTTTCTAGAAGCTTAACAGTCAGCATTAGGTTATTAATTTGAGCTCACTCTTTTTCTGATTTGGGAATTCATTGCTATAAATTTCCCTCATAGGACTACTGTCATTGTATCCTATAAGTTCCGGTATACTATATTGGCATTATTGTTTAATTTTTAAAAGTATCTAATTTCTTTTTCAAATTCATCTATGACTCATTGGTTGTTTAGGAGAGTATTATTTAATTTCCGTAGTTTTTGTGGTTTCTTTTGCCATTGATTTCCAGTTTAATTGCATTATGATCTGATAATATGTATGGGAAAATTTAAATTCCTTTGCATAAATTTAAGCATGTTCTGTGAATTAGTATGTGGTCTATATTGGAGAAAGTCCTTTGTGTGGCTGAGAAGAGTGCATTCTGTTGCTGTTGGGGTGGAAGACTATATATAACTACTAAGTCCATTTTTTCAAAGGCTTGTGTTCAGCTCTGATCTTTCTTTTTTTTGTTGTTTTTTTTCAGATAGAGTCTCACTATGTAGTTGAAACTGATCTGATATGGAACTCAGTATATAGCCCAGGCTGGTCTCAAACTCACAGTGATCCTCCTGCCTCAGCCTCAGTGATTACAGGCATGCACCACCATGCCTGGCTAGCTCTGATATTTCTGTGTTGGCTTTTTTTGTCTAGTTGATCTGTTTACAATGGTATCTTCTCTCAACAATTCTGGTCACATATTAAATTATATGAGAAACAAATCGTATTTTCTCATTAGGTCAACATTGATCCTAACCATGGATGCTTGTGATTCCAGAACTCAGGACACTGAGGCAGAAAGATGTGCTTTCTGCCTCAACTTACCGAGGCAGTAAGTTGGAACCAAGCTTTGGATATATAGTGAGCTAAAGGTCATCATAAACTTCATAGTAAAAGCTTGATTCAACACGAACAAACACCTAAATGAACCTAATCATCGAATTTAATCTGATTCTTGTCCAACTTTGGTTTTCAATGAAATTAAGGAAATAATCAAGTTTGTGAACTGAGAGACCACTCTGGGTGTCTCTTGCTGGCCTGCCCACAGCTCCTTGACTGTGATGTCTCCCATGATTGTCTTCCACCCAGTCACTGTTTAACTCTGGGAGCCCTGAGATGAAGCCGGTCCACGGCTGCTCTGAGTCCCAGGCTCAATTGACTCCTCACTAAAATGGTGTCTGACCAAGCACACTTTCCAGGGGACGCACTAGTCACTTAGACTGGAGTTTCTCACCAGCTGGCCCACTGGTGTCTTTCTCCCCAGAGACCTTTGGAGTTGCCTACTTTCAGGGCCTCTGTAGATTCAATCTTCCTTTCTCACACCGCAAGCCAGAAATTGGGAAGAAAGTGTAGGTTGCCTTCTCCTTTTTCTGTGCTGTGGTCTATCTCTTACATTTTTCTGTGGGCTCCACTTTTCACTTCAGGTCATTCCTGGGTCCTAGGAATCCTCTCTCCTTTCCTTGCCCAGCTTGTTATTTTCCATTGTCTGCATTGCAGATCTTGGGGAGGCTGATTTGTTGCTACTTACTGTTCTGCCCTCTTTCTGAAATGTTTTTATTTTACACATCTAAATTTGAAATAGTTTGTTAAGGCAGATTCCAGGAAAGAATGCAGTGCTTACATTTGAGGTGTTCTCAATGTTGATAAAACTGCAAGAATTTTAAAGACTTTTTGCTCATTTAAAGGCATTTTAAAGATATTTTAAAAGATTGCTTAAGATTTAAAATCTGTCTTTATTTGGCAGAAGTCAACAAAATGCACTTCAATTCAAGGAAATTATTTTATGATTATAATTACTTTTGAAATAACCTTATTCAGTTTCCCAAGCAAGTTAAAAAGAAAGGTTTTGTATGCCTTTTACCCAGTCTCCCCACCTTAACATTCTGTATAATACACAGCACAATATCATAATTACTATACTGAAATTGGTATTATCCTTAGAACTTTTCCAGATTATAGCTCTCTGCAATTTATCAATTATATAGTTTTATGCATTCCTATGACAATAAGATAACTAAACTGCATCGTCTCCAAATTCTCTCCTGGTAACCCTTTGTAGCACACCCACCTGCCTCTCCATCCTCACTGTCTTCAAACATTAATCATTGTTCATCTCTGTAATTATGTCATTTCACAAATGTATGAATGGAATCATGAGCTATGTAACCTTTGATAATTGTATTCAAATGTTTTTCACTCCGAATAATTTCCTTGATGTTCATCCAAATTGTTGCAGGTATCAATCGTTGTTTTCTTTTCTTTTTTCACTTTTTTGGATTGAACTCAGGACCTTATGCTTGAGAGGCAGGCAACAGCATCACTGGGCTAAATCCCCAGCCCCTTTGTTTTCTTTTTAATGCTGATTATATTTTATGACATGGTTATCACACAGGCGATTTAACTATTCACCCTTTGAAGCACATATAAGTAGTTTTCATTTTGGTTGTCTTGTAAAAAGCTGCTGCTATGAATAGTTGGGCAAAAATTTCATAAGATTTTACTGCTCTGCAATATGTGATTAAGGGTATAGTTGGTGGTCCCTATTTTTTTAAAAAAAACAATATTAGAGCTAAAAGAAGCTACCAATTAGTTTTTAGAGTGAGTGTACCTGTTTTAATTTCCATCAACAATGTAAGACTGGTCGAGTTTCTTTATGTCATCAATATTACTTTAAAAAATCAATAATTCTATTATTTATTTATTTATTCATTTGTAACAGGGTCTTGCCCTGTAATTTAGGCTGGCCTCAAACTCCTGGCAATCTTCCTGCCTCGGCCTCTGGAGTGCTTTGATTACAGGGGTGTGCCACGATACCTGGTTTCTAATATTTATTAGTTCTTCTTTTTTGGTACTGGAGATCAAACTCGGGCACTTGTACTTAAGAGGCAGGCAGTGAAACCACTGAGCCAAATCCCCGGGCCTATTAGTTATTCTAATAGGTGACCATAGTTCATCTTTTTTTAGTAAATTATATTTAATAAAGTGTAAATGTTCCTTTGTATTGAAATTTGGAAAAATATTTCTTCTATTTTAATTTGATATGTAATTCTTGTTATTTATTTGCTTAAGGAGAAAATTTTATGTAAAGAGTATCATTTCCAAAATACAATACAACCTTATGCTTTAATTTTCACTGAAAATAATTGCATTATTTTTCAAGATCATTATTTTAATATTTCATCAAACTTATTATCTATTCCTTATGCAATTAGTTCCTAAAGTTGTCAGCATGCCAGTTATTCCTGAGTATTGGAATATGATTCATCAATTCGATTTTGTCCAAATAACTTCCTACCTTATTCATTAGAATTAGGAAAATATGTTTCACTGTATCTACAATAAATTTCAAATTAAATGCTAAAATTTTTTCAAGTGATAGCTTTCTTCAATAAAATTTGAATGTATCAGTCAGGTAATGATTTACTGGTGTTATTTTAATTAAGTATAGAGTGTTAAGTTCATGACAGATACCAAATATTAGCTACTTGTAGCAAGTCTGCTGGAGTAATCCCTCAATCCCTAAGAGGTAAATATCTGTTTATTTAAGATCTTTGCACATTTTCACTGGAATTGTAAATTAAAATTTAATACATTGCAATTGCAAAGTGGTTGTAATAATATTTTGGGAGTTAAAATCCCTTGAATTATGGAGCAAGAATTATCCAAATATTTACATAATTTTGTAGTGAAAATATAAGCATGACTGGTTAAGAAAAAAGCAGAGGAAAGATCAAAAAGGAAGGAAAAATGGATTGAGCTCTGTTGTTTTAACAGACAACTGTAGAATACCCAGAGTGATTTTATTCCAAAACATTTTTTTTTTATTTTTAGTTTTTTGAGGCAGGGCCTTGATATGTAATCCAGGCTAGCTTTGAACTCACTGTGCACCCCAGGCTGGCCAATCCTCTTGCCTCAGCCTCCCAAATGGGCATGTGCCACCACACTCGGCTAAAGTTTTATTCAAAAATAATTAATTAAAATGGACAGATTGCTCAGAAAAGATGACTTACTAAAACTAACATAATAAGAAAAATAATAGCTAGGTGGCTATGTATCAAAAAGAAATTTTCATTTGAAAATATTCCAAAGAGAAAAATCAGATGACTTGATTGGTAAGTGCTGCCAATAATTTAAGGATGAAATAAAATTAATCTTACATATACTGTTTCAGAGAATGAGCAATCATTTCAAAATTTATGAGGCTACAAAACCGGAGAAGCAGAATGCCAGGAGAAAATTACAGACCCATATTCCCATTAATGTAGTTGGAAAAAATTGTTTTATTCTAGTGCTGTATTAAAAGGCAAAGAAGGGCTGGGGATGTAGCTCAGTGGCACCATGCCTGCCTCACAAGTGCAAGGTCTTGAGTTCAATCCCTGGTACTGAAAAAAAAAAAAAAAAAGGCAATTCATTTTGACCCAGAAGGTTTATCATCTAAATAAGAGATTGGTTTACGCTATAAAACCAACCAATGTAATTACCAATGTAATGCTTTATATTATCAGAATAAAAGATTGTATTAAACAATCTTAGAATAAACTTGTGCTTCATTTCTGTGTTTTTCATCTTATTTAAATACATGTTCTCAAAAAGAAGTATGAGTTCTTGAAGGAGGCATTGATGATCTAAATTTCTGCAGGATCTGTGGTGATTTCACCCTTTTTATGGTCTGGTGGATCACTCTATTTGGGTTTATGGAGTTGTATGGATTTGAGTCTTTCCTTTTTTTTTGGATAAGATTGGTTAAGGATTTGTCAATTTTATTTAATCTTCCAAAAATGACTCTTTGATTAATTGATTCTTTTTGTTCTTAGTCTCTATTGCATTAATTTATGCTCTGATCTTTATAATGTCTTCCCTCCCAAGCTGTGGGCTTTACTTGCTCTTCTTGTTCTAGAAGATTGAGCTTCAGTGTTATTTTTTTGAGTTCGCTGTATTTTTATGATATGGAAGGGAATTCACCACTATAAATTTCTCTTGTAGGACTGCTGTCATTGTGTCCTATCAGTTCCTGTATTTTTTATTACCACTATCATTTAATTGGAGAAGCTGTCTAATTTATCCTTTAATTTCATCTGTGACTCATTGGTTCTTCAGAAGGGTGTTAATTAATTTCCATGTACTTATGAAGTTCTTGTGATTTCTTTTGCCATTAATTTCCAGTTTCATTGCACTATGGTCTAATAATAAGCAAGGGATAATTTGAATTCCTTTGCATTTACTTAAGCGTGTTCTATAAACTAGTACGGGGTCTGTCTTGGAGAGCCTCATTCATCTGCTTTGTTCCTTTTGCCATTACCAATTCAGAGAGTCTAGGTGGATTGGATTTCAAATTGGTCACCAGGTTTGCCTTTGGTGAGCTGGAAGTTAGGGTTTCATCTTGCATAAGTTTCTTATTTTTTATTTTTTTAGTTTAATTATTGGTTTGATTCTTATAAATTGTTTGTGGTAAGTAGCTTTTTTGTTAGCATTTTGAAGCCTTAGGAAATGACTACTTCTCAGAGATTTCCGGTATAACTGGCTTTTGGATTTTGAGTCTGTTGCAAGATCCTATCTCTTCAATTTATTGGGGATGAGAAGTTGCTGCCTATTTGCCCTGGCCCTTGGTTCTTTGGCCCTGGAGTACAGTATTGTTCACTACCCCAAGGCAGTCTCAGTCTTGGCATAACAGCAAGAATGATGGATTAAAGTATTATTGGCAATTACAGTAGCAGCAAATAAAGCCTAGGAAATGACAAATTGTGACAATTATTGATTTGCCACCTTTAAATGTATAAACCAGATCTGTGGTCATATAACAAAATCTAAATCAAACCAGAACATTGTAACCACCAAATATGGGCTCAGTATGGCAATTTTACCCTCAGTGGAGAAAACTGAAAAGGTGGTGGGGGGGGATAGAAAAATAGAAGTAGAGGAAGAGATTAGAAGCAAGGGTGCAGGACAAAGGAAGATTACACAAACTTTGGGAAACTAGTGAAGACAGGATGGAAATAGAGAAAGAAGAAATAAAGATAGTAACAGAACAGAAGAACAACAAAAAAGCTAGAAACAATGGTCACATTCATGTATAAACAAGAACAAGCAATCAATAAAAAGAAAACAGAACAACAAAAATAAGAAAGAATGAATACTTCAAAATGTGTCACTGCTGTCACTGGTAGACACATTGGGCACACAGATCCCTGATCTGTGTTAATTAATCCCACCAAACCAGCTATAGAGTTACTGGGGGGCAGTGGATAATCCTACCAAGCCTGCACCTTTATTTCTAAAGCTCAGACTGGTTTCTGGATGTGAGGCTGGACCCTGATTTGTTCAGACTGCAACACTCTGTGTGTCTCCTGCTGGCTTGAACTCAGTTCCCTGGGGGCTTGCATTTAGCTCTTTGACCTTTTGTTGTCTTGAACTCCATTTTCCCTCACCCTGTTGGAGCCAGCCTGGAGCTGCTCTGAGTTCTGAGCTCAACTGCCCCCTCCCCGAGATGGCTGCCAGCCCACTGTCCTCTCTTGGGAGATATCTGATTGTGAATAACTCACTACCCACTGAGCTCTGCTGATGCACTGCTGTGCTCCACTGGCGCATCTCTCCATGGAAGCCTCTGGGGTCACGAGTAGACACCGTGGGTCTGCAGGTCTGCAGGTTTAAACCATCCTTCTCACGCAGTGAGTTAGGGCTCAGGGAGAAAGCTGCACTTGCCACTTCCTTCTTTATTGAAGTCTCTCTCCTCACTCTCCCTTTGGGCTTCAATTCTTGCTTCAGATCCTTCCTGGGTCCAGGAGACCCAATTCCTTCCTTCTCTTTTCTCACATTGCTAAATATCAGCGTCTGGACACCAAATCTCAAAAAAGGATGTTTCACTGTTGTCACGACTCCATCATCTACCGAAGTCCTAAATTTGGAACATCCATGATTTAAAATTTATAAAACTAATTGAATGGGGAATAAAAAGTAATTTCTCTAAACCAAGAAAGGGCATCTATGAAACAAAATTCAAATAAAATTGTACTAAGGTGAAATACTGAGTAGTCTCCCAATAACATTGGGACATAGTTGAAGATGGCTGACTTGTGTGCAATATTTTAATGGATATCCTAACCACTAAATAAATCAATAGAAAGAAATTTTAGGTAAATAATTGGGAATATATGTGTTAAATTAACTTTATTCATGGATGGTTCAATCAGATAAGTGTATATTCTAAGTGATCTTTAAAAGTAAATAACTTGACTTAACATCATTGCAGGACAGAAAGCCTAGATTAAAAAAAATCAATTTATGCTGTATTCTAACAAAAAATAATTGCAACCTAAATTTAAAAAATTATAGTCATATCTCAAACCGTAAATTGATCAAAGGCAAATTTAACAGTATTTAATACTGATACACAGAAGTCTTTGAAACTGTTGAGAAATTAAAGCAGATATAAATAAAGATAAGATATACCAAGTTCATCAATTGGAAAATTCAGCTTTTTAGATGTCAGTTCTCACTAGATAGACCCATTAAATCAATGTAATCTTTGGGGCAGGATTTAGCTCAGTGGTGCCTCTTCCTGCTTCACAAGTGTAAGGTCCTGAGTTTGATCCATGGTTAAAAAAAAAAAAAAAAATCATGCCGGGCATGGTGGCACATGCCTAAAATCCCAGCACTCAGGAAGCTGAGGCAGGAGGATCACTCTTAAGTTTGAGACCAGCCTGAGCTACATAGTGAGTTCCAGGTCAGTCTCAACTACATAGTGAGACCCTATCTCAAAAAACAAACAAAACAAAACAAAAAAATCAATGTAATCCCATTTAAAATTCCAACAGGTGTAGTTTTGTTTTAAATTAGAAATTGATGAGGTGATTTCAACATTTATATGGAAAAACAAGGACATTAATTTCAAACAATCTTTAAAGAAGACACATAAATTTGTTGAATTTGAAATCCAGAGTTCAGAATTTGTGCTGTTGAATCAAAAGAAGTCTGGATCTAGTTTTAATTGCTTCAAAATATTGAAAAATTAAATATGAACATAATTAAAGAAATAGGAAAATTGGAAAATGAGAAAAAATGTCTTAATTTAGAAAATAAAAAGTTTTGACATTTTTAGATATTTACATTCGTATACATAGATGAATAGAAATAAATTAATAGTTTACTATTTATAAATGTGCTATTTAGAATTATTTGCAAGTTTCAGAAACTGATGCTGGGTAACTGGCAAAAGAAATAACCATTGGCAAGACTGCAAAGGCTCAAAGAAATAATAGGGTGCTTGGCAATGAGATGGAAAAGGGCAAGAATGAAAATAGTTGTGCACCATAGGAACCAGGATCCATGACTACAGTAGCAGCTACTGCCTGACCACAAGGCCTTTGATGGAGTTGAATGAGATTTTGATTTCTTGGTCCCCTGAAATTCAGATTTCAGGGAGGGGAATCTAATTAATCAAAGATAATTATCTTTTCAAAGATGGTGACAATATTTTTCTCTTCTCTGCACTCCTGCTCTTTGCAATATGACTTTGTCATTACTTCCATTAAGAACAGAGACATAGCTCTCTACTCTTGAGGAAGTCTATGCTTAGGTATGAGACTTTGCTCTGTGAAATACTACCAAATGTTATACACAGGCAGTAAGAACACTTTCTCATTGGTATTACCTTCTTTTGGCTATAGTCAGAGATGTGAGCTTACAATGAAGCAAATTAGAGCTAGTGTTTGGGAGAGTCTGCATGCAGAAGAATGAAAATACTATGTTTGGAAGCCATCCTCCTTCCAGAAAGAGAGTAGTACATTTCATCTCATTCACTCTCTCTGGACTGGACATATGAGTACAGTGCAGGTGTGACCCAGAGCACAACTGGCAGAACAAATAGGTGATCATCTAAGCCTAACTTTTATTGCCCAACCAAAGAATCATGAGCAAATAAAGTTGTTTTTGTAAACTACTAGTTTTTGAGGTGAGTTGTATGTAGCAAAGAAAACAAACCAAACCATACCAAACAAAACCAAACAAAAAATCCCTGAAACATGTAGCCTTGGTTTGGGACTCAATATTCTCCTTAAGAGAATAGTATACAACAAACCAGTTGTAGTATAATATAACCATCAGAATGATGAAAGAATGAAAGCAAAGAAAGAGTGTACACTATATTCTCTCAGTGTGCTGGTATCTATGTAAGCACTATATCATTTAATAAGCATTATTATCCTTGTTTTAATAATATAGAAACTGAGGCTTAGTTAAGTAATTTAGCAAAAAATCATAAAACCACAAATGATGGGGCTAATATGCGAATTCAAACCATATGCCTCTAAAACTCAGACTTAAATGTCTGGTACCAATACATTACTTCACTTCAAGGAATATCAGTTACTACAACACCCAACTGTAGTTAAATATTTGAAAACACGAAGAGGTTGAGTCATTATCTTCTTGTAGACCCTGAGTTTTTAAACAGTATCTATTATTTCCTGCCTGAAGTACAAGATATAATGACATTTTCACACTTTCATATCTTTCTATTCTTTCCATTTTAATTTTTCATTTTGTTTATGTTCTTTATAAATTTCAATTTGTATTTTTTTGCCTCAACATAATCACTACAGATTATAATCTTTATTTACTTAAATTAATGTTCACTTCTCGCTTTGAACATGGTATTCTTGGTACTAAAGTCCTTAGCTTTTCTCTTATTTAACTGAATTTGATTTTTATGTAGTCCTTTCATCACTCGCAGGTGGGAATATTTGTCCATAAATTTTATAATTGGAATGGATGAATATAAATTTGGTGACACTGCACCAGGCATAACACATGCCTATAATTACCAGAACTCTGGGAGAGTGAGGCAGCAGGATCCTAAGTTCAAGCCCAGCCCAGGAAATTTATCAGCTTACCCAAACCCTGTCTCAAAATGCAAAACTAAACAACCTGTGGATGTCACGTAGTTTGGTTCAATCCTTGATATCAAAACAAGAAAAAAAAAGATGATCACATATTTTCTTCTTTAGTGCCTGTAGTTTTTTTGTTTTGTTTTGGTACTGGGGATCGAACTCAGGACCTTGTGCTTGCAAAGCAGGCAACAGAACCACTGAGCTAAATTCCCAGCCCGATGTTGTCAAGTCCTATGGAGTCTTTTTTCTCCCTTAGGATTTCTGCTTGAAATACACACAAATTCCTTACCTTCATAATTTCTGTTTATGTTTGTACTGTTATTATGATTTGAAGGTTTGTGTTTAAGCAAAATCTATGTTATTCTATATTTTAGTGTTTCATGTTTTGACTAGATACAGCAATTAGAAGTTTCTTTGGATCACCTTTATCTATTTCAGTTTCCATTAGCTTTTTGTGTTCATTGTTTGGAATATATTTTCTTTTCATTTCTTTTTTGAAAAGCTTCTCTAAGTCTGTCCTCTGTTTTTGTTGTTGTTGTTGTTTATTTTAGCTATTTCTAATGTGACTTTAATTTCTTCGATGAGTCCTCACATTTCTTACCTGTGATAGACCACTTGGCTTTTTTCTTCTAGTTGATCTTTTATTTCACTTTTCTTTTTAAAATAAATGATCTTTTTGAAACTCTGGTGGCCTCAGTTTCCTGATGTGTGATTTACATCCTACATTGCCTATTGCTTATATTTCTTTTTTTCTTAAGAGCCACCCTTAATTGACTTGTTCTGTGAAAAAAGTGTTATTTCCATAAGATTACTCATTTTTGAATTGGAAAAGCTGGTCTTGGCATTTAAAAAATATTATAATATTACCATACACATAGATAGACTGAAATGAGGATCTTCACATCTTTGATTCAGATTTATTTTCTGGAAGACAGTTTAGAAAACTTTTTCTGTAAAAGAGTCAATATATATGTTAAGTTTTATAATTGATAAGAGTCACTCCAATACCATATCACAAAAGCATCCACAGGTAATTTGTAAATGTATGGCATGGTGTCATAGTTAAGATCTAGAATGTTCTCCTAAAGCCTTCTGTATTCAGAGGTGGGAACTAATTACATCATGAGAATTCAGTACTCATCAATGCATTCATTCACTGATGAATTCATAGCTGACTGTGCTGTTAGGAGGTGGGGGCTGATAAGAAGGAACAGGTCACTGGGAGCATGATCTGAAAGGCTGTGTTCTCGTCCCTGGCTTCTCCCTGTTCTCTGCTTCCTGGCTGCCATGAGTTGAGCAGCTTTTCTCTTTCATGCCCTTTATTTGTCGAAACTGGCCAACCATGGATTAAGCCCAGTGAAACTATTAGCCTAGTTGAACCTCTTTTAAATTTTGGATGTTGGGTATTTTGTCCTAGCCACCAGAAGGTGAGTAATATACATGGATGCATTCCAAAAATGTTTACTTACAAAATACAGAGGGTGCAATTTTTCTCATAAGCAATATTTTCTGACATCTACTCTTTTGTGCAGTTGTAGATAGGAAACCCTTGCCAGACAGTGAAGAAAGCAAATTCAGCTCCTGGGTACAGATGAAGAGTGATTGCTTGTGCCCCAGTTGACTCATCAGTTAGCTAATGCTGTACCAGTTGATACCAGTTCTACTGCCATCCATATGACATATTAAGTACTTTTACTCTGTCACCCTCTGCTTCACTTCTTTCCTCAACAATCATGACAGAGCAAGTTCTTCAGGGAAGTTTTCCAATTCATAAAAATTTTTATACTTCAAAAAAGTCAGGTCTTGAAAATTGGAAATTGAATGGGCTTACAAATTGTTTTCTCTGTATTTAATTTTTACAAATATCTTCAGAAACTTAACTTATACATTTACTTTTGTCTATGTAAATTCTGAGCACAAGAAACAAGTTCCTCTCTTCAGTGAATAAAGTGTCTAGGACTAAAAACAAACAAAAATATGTAATATTGCCAAGTACTCGTTTAGTTACCCCATGATACCTTTTTCAGTTCCATCATTTGATGGACAAACTTAGACATTGAAAATATGATGGTAAGATAAAGACATTCTCCAAGCTGTGAGTCTTCCTTCCCAGACTTATGTGAACATTTCAGCTTTAATTGTAGCCCCTTCTTATGTCTTTCAACAACCACCTCTGGGCCAGGGATTTAGCTCAGTAGTTCCGCCGCCTGCCTCGCAAGTGCAAGAACCCAAGTTCGATCCCCAGTACCAACCAACCAACCAACAAACAAGCAAACAAACAAAAAAGCAACCACCTCATAGAAATACAAGAGTAGAAAGGTTCATAAACAGGCCAAGAAAAGAGAGTTTAAAGAATTTTGGTTATAATAGCATTAATGCTCCATAATTTTTTTTTTGCTCCTAACAGAAAAAAAGCTCTGAATGCAGACCAATACATATTTTTAAGCCCTTTTTAATGTGTCTATTCAATTTTATAAGGTTTTCTAAAGCTTTTTGTGTTACAGTGTATACACATGTATACATGCATTTAAAATATTTACAACATGCTAAAATTGTTTGCATTGATACTGATTTTAAGTAAATATATGGCTTTCTGATCAGAATTTTTAAATGTAAATTTGCCAAATAATATTTTCTGTACATTAATGATTGTTATTTATTTGGTATGTAGAAAACATGCATTAGTTTCCAGAGGTATTATTTTTTATTTTAATTTTTATGTATTTTTTCCAAGGAGCAGACATATGTGAAAGAAATATAAAAATTTTGTGGTAATTATTTTGGGCAAACTCATGATTAACAATGTCTTTTAAATTTTTATTTATAACATGGTCATGGTCAATAGTTGTAGTCAAATGATATCTCTAAACTTTGACACCAGTTTGTGAGAGAGAGAGAGAGAGAGAGAGAGAGAGAGAGAGAGAGAAAGAAAGAAAGGGAGAGAATTAGTATATGGTGTTTACTGAATTATTGAGAAAATTTAGGTTGAGATATAATTATGACAAGTTACACAATTAGTGCTAAGCTATAACTCCAAGATTGTCAAGCTAATAACAATGCTCTAATCCATACACCAAATTTTAGTATGTTAACCCTTTATTATTAGATAATTCAATAACTATAGAGGTATAAAAGGGCTAATTTGTGTCTCATAAATGATACTTTTTATATATAAAATGGTTTTCTTTTAGCTAAAATTATTTGGAAACCTGGCTTACTTCAGTTTCTAAATGGTTGTATATATTTATGCAAATGATATTTATTGATATCTATGGTAAATGACACAAAGCAAGTGATATAGTATAATCCCAAACCTCCAAACCTTGTGAACTATTTTCCTATCAAAACCTTGTTAGCTTCTTTAAAATACTCATTGTGGGTTTTTCACTTAATCTAGAGATGTGTCTGCCACTCAATATTTTGGAAATGCTTGCTTTTTAGTGTTTCTTTCAAAATTTTCTCTTAAACCTCACCAAATCCTAAATAAGTGCTTGTCCTTACAGTGTAGATTTTAATTTTGGACACAAATCAACATGTAAATGTAAAAGTGGCAAATAGCATACATAGTCAAATTAATTTACTGCCATTGAATTATCTAGCATTCTCCTCCCCTCCTCAAGACAGGGTCTTGCCATGCACGCAGTTCAAATTGGTCTCAGATGCATTATGCAGCCCAAGATGGTCCAAGACTAGCAGCAATCCTCCTACCTCAACCCCCAAATACTGGGATTACAGGCACGGACTAGCACACCCAGCCATTATTCAGCGTTCTGTCTTGCCCATTAAGTCTTGCTCATTAAGATTACAGATGGGACAATGTGAAATAGGAAGAAAAGGACTAAAGGTGTAGGGAAAGTGGGAAGGGTAGGGGAAAGGTAATAAGGGAAAATAAAAAAATATGACAAAATGAAAAAATGGAAATAAAGTGTTTGTAAATAGGGAGGGGAGTACAGGGTGAAGGGAGGGCAGGGGCAAGGGGAAAAATGAGAACCAAGGCCTGTCATGTAGAGGTACAGGATCCCAATGATGAATGTAACTGTACTGTATACCTAAAATGTACCAATAAACTCAATGAGAGAAAAAAATAAAAAACAAAAGACAAACCAAAAAAACAAAAAAACAAAACAAAAAAGATTACAGATGAAAATATGAGAGCTGTTTTCTTTGACTTTTAATGTCATTCTGATAGCAGTTCTATCAAAAAATTCCAAAGTTTTCCAGACATTACTGTCAGAATTTTAAGTTTATCCTAGCTTTACAGAGAAGTTTTCCAATGTTTTAGGTATTTTAAAAAAATCTACATATGTGCAGTACATGTTGTTTACGTTTCTTGTGTAGAGTTGGTACAGGTACATAACACACTTAATTCCTTTCCTTTAATAGTCTTCTCTCTCCTCCCTTTCCTTATTCTCCATCTCTTGATCCCCTTCCCACTTAAAATAGCCAACGCTGTTGGCCTGTACATATGTTTTGTACACTTGGTCTGTGTCTGAGAAAAGATATGAGATGTGATATACAAACAAGAAAAGGGACCAAACTCCTAGAAATGAGGGTTTCCTGTGACTCAGGTACACTCACACATATATCATTAATTTTTATTCTGTTCCTTATGTTTGCTGTGGTGTCACCCTTTCTGCCCATTTTTCGCATCCCTTTTTTCCAACACTCCTGATCTCTCCCATTTAAAGGATACTGGGTCATTTAAATCATACAGTTTAGTATAATTATTTTAGATCTATATCTCTGTAGTAGATTTAAGCTTGTTAAAAGTGGACACTGTATTTCATTAATGATTTGTGTACCCTAAGATTCCATCAGTTAATATTAAGGGACTCAGAGGATGAGGAATGAGAAAAATGTGAACAGAAAAGATGATGAGAGACGTTTACAGGGTTCCCCCACAGGTGTATATATGATTATGGCAAAACAAAACACAAGAGATAAGGGAAAAGATCTACTTTAGTGAGGAGAAAAAAAAAGAATTATGAAAAAGCATCAAATATTTTAAAAACTAATGAGCAGAATATACATTATACATTGAGTGTATATCTGAGATCAAACCAGACTTTTGCAAAAAAGAAGAAGTTATGAGAAAATATATATGAAACTCATTTATGCTTTTTTGATTCTTGTACTTCTGGAAGTATTAAACTGTGAAAGGCCAAGGGTAACCAGGCATGGTGGTGCTTGACTGTAATCCCAGCGCTTGGGTTTCTGAGGCAGGACTTTGAGGCCAGCCTGGGGCTACATAGTGAGGTCAAGACCAGCCTGAACTACCCAGCAATACCCTGTCTCAAAAAAGAAAGAAAGAAAAGGAAGGAAGGAAGGAGAGGAAAAGATAGAAGGAAAAAGACCAAGGACAGTCATATATTTTGTATTCTGTAGAAAGTTTGCATCATAAAAGTAAGCAAGAAAGGGTTGGTATATTTAAGATTTTCATTATTAAATATTATCACATTTCAATTTATAATTTTACAGGTATCTACAGAATATTGGACATACAGATTCAGGATCCATAATACTTTATCACCTTGAATCAAGGATTTGTTGGATATCCTCCTCGGTCTTTACTTCATATCAAATAGCATTTCTAAGAATAAATTTAACACATTTGCAATAAGGGAGTCTTTAAAAATACAATCTATACTTCCAATGCCTAAGAATAGCAAGGTAGCAAAAAGAGAATTCGATGATGAGGTCATTGAGTCTGTCAAAGACCTTCTTTCCAATGAAGACTCAGCTGATGATGCTTTTAAAAAGAGTGAACTAATTGTTGATGTCCAAGAAGAGAAGGATACAGATGCAGAAGAAGGTTCTGAAGTTGAAGATGAAAGACCAGCTTGGAACAATAAGCTACAATACATCCTGGCCCAAGTTGGATTTTCTGTAGGTTTAGGGAATGTGTGGAGATTCCCATACCTCTGTCAGAAGAATGGGGGTGGTAAGTTTGTTTGTTTATTTTAAGTGATAAAGTATTGTAGTAAACTGTAACCGAGTATTTCAAAAAGCTCCCATAGCTGCTGCAATCCCATTGTTTTGGAACCTATGAATTTCTTTGCAAGGCTAGGGAGATTGATTTGTGGGAGGTGAGCCCAGCTCTGCTTTCAGATTAGGTTTCCATAGGAGCAGATCAGCATGCTACAAATACAGATTGCTGGAAGGTAACACATTCTCAAATTCTTTTTGTGGATGATGCTTAAGCATCTTTAAATCTGTGACTGGAATTTTTCTAACAAATGTTACAATCTTTATGCCTGTCTGTTATTTCTTTTGAAAAAGAGCCTGAAACTTCTAATATAACATAATTATCAGTGGAGAAAAACAGAATTTTCTTTCCATAGTTTACTAACTCTGAGTTTTCAGCTGCCTCACTCTTTAAAAGCAAAGCTGTCACATAACTTAGAATGAGTATGGTTTTTATATACAAACCAGAACTTTTAGAACCCAGTAGAAAGAATGTAACTACATAATTAATATAACTCCAGTCCTCTTCCATCCTTAGAAATCTGACATTTTTTGATTTTCAGTTCTGTAATATAGTAAAACAATGTTTTGATAGGGGCTGGGGATTTAGCTCAATGGTTCCGGAGCCTGCCTCGCAAGTTCAAGGACCCAAGTTCAATCCCCGGTATCACCACCAAAAAAAACCAAACAAACAAACAAATAAAACAAAAAACAATGTTTTGATAAAAACTTTAAAATATTAAATTGCTAATTTTTTTAAAGCTTAGCTTCACAATTATTGATATTCTTGCTGTTTGTATTTGGGCATAAGTACCAAGGATTACTTAGCAAAATTTTTCTTAAAAATCTAGCAAAGATACCTAACAAAAGGAAGAAATTGTTTATTTATCATGTTGATTCTACAGTATTAAACAGAATATTAAATTAATATTTGTGTTGAAATTGTATTAACTATGTATTTGAAAGCTGCTAAGATGTGTGACTAAAAACTAAATAATGAGGGCTGGGGATTTAGCTCTGTGGTGCTGCTGCCCGCCTCTCAAACGCAAGGACCCGAGTTTGATCCCTGGTACCCCCCGCAAAAAAATTCTAAAATTAAATAATGAATTATGCACTTTGTCACACAAATAATAGAATGTTTTTGTATTTTTTCCAGTCTATGACTGAATAAAAATGTGTTCTTTTAAAATTTAATAGTAGTCTATAAATCCTACACCAAATATCAACACTCAGATGCAAATCGTTCTTACCCACTAAGAAATATTATTTTGTAAACATTATTTACATTTCATAAATATTATTCATAAATATTTCATAAATATTATTTTATAACTATTATTTCATGAATATGT
>NW_022900927.1:47506344-47529715 GCF_012274545.1 Fukomys damarensis | reverse complement strand
AAAAATACCTTTCCTAGTATTGTTTTCTCTCTTCTAAGTGCAAATATCAGAAAGCAGTATTGCATGTATTACAAAATACCAGTGGATCTTATCATTTCAAGATGGCTGCTAAATCGATCAAATATTGTACTCAGCATGCAATATAGAATGGAATTTTCATCTAGCTATGTAGCCAAACAGCCTGGAACTACCAAGATCTTATTTGTTGACTCATTTGAATTATTGCTATTTTCCGAAGTACAGAAAAAAGCAATTGATCCCCAAATGTGTTATGCCCGAAGATATTAAACTTAGAGGGGCCAGAGATTTGGCTCAGTGGTACCATGCCTGCCTCCCAAGCCCAAGGGCCAGAGTTCGATCCCCAATATGCCCCCAAAACAACAACAACAACAACAACAAATCTTAAAGGACAGTGGTTAAGCACAGCAAATGTTACAGTTCATAGGATGATAAAATCAAATTTGGACTCCATTTTACTGAATCATGGCTGTTTTCCATGTTACTGGCCACATGACCTTTCACAAGTTGCCTTTTTTCTTCAGGCTTACTTTGCACATGTGTAAAGTGAGACTACAAATTGCACTTACTCACTGGGTTCTTATGAGGAACAAATGAGTGCATGGAGGTAATGTGTTTAGAACTATGCCTGGCAAATAAAAAATACTGTAAAGTAAACTTTATATTTTAACTATAACTATTTTAAATATGAGAGCTAATGTCAGGGTGATTTGGGTCAGAAGGAAAGGCTCAGTGATCAACAGCATGTCCTGCACACGTAACTGAGGAAAGATTCTCAGTAAGCTCAGTTTTAACTCCCTCTGTCTACTTTTTGGCCATTCACATGCATATAAATCCACCCATAATCTTAAGGGTTTTGTAGATAGATACTAAAGTTGACTTTAAATTCCTTGGGAAACACTTTTGGCAATCTGAATTTTCTGATCATTTTAGAATTAGAATTTTGATAATTTGTTTTATAAGCTTATGAGAAACTAAAATTACATTGCCTGTTGACAAATCAACTAAGTTTGAAAGAATGAAAGTAATTCATAGGAAGATAGATAGTGTGTATGATCCACTCTATTCAGAGAAATTCTTGCATACCGTGATATTTATGGAGATCTAGAGATACTGATGTAAATAATTTGAAAAATCTCCATTACTCTATTTATTCAGCTGTATAACTGCTGAAACAATTTAAATAGCCTCCAAATGTATTCAATAACATTAAACATTTTTTACTTAGGAAAAACATAATAAATGGTCCTATAAAAATGAGAAAATTAGTACCATGAATTACATGACTGTTACTCTTAGCAAAACCTAGTTAGACAAAACTTCAGATAAGAAATTTCAATGTAGGAATTCCTGGTAAGGGGTTATTTAATAATAATTTGCATAGCTTCTCATTTATTTTCTTTATCCAATTAATTGACTCTGATGTTTACATTGCCAACCTATCTGGTGCATTTTAAAATCAGTACTTATTCATAAATCTACATATCAGATTTAACTAGAAAATAATTCTTTCTTTAAGTATGGAAGCTTTATTCACAAAAATAATAGCACTCCAATACCCAGGTTTTTAAAATAGACATTAAATGTTTTACTTTATCAGTCACTTTTGTCACCTCTTTCTATAGTTTTGGAAAAATATACTTTTTATATGAAATGCATATAGGAAAAATGACATTTTTCTCTGGTGGAAGTTATTTAGCCCCCCCGCTTTGCTTTTCTCCTTCCATGGTATTATTTTATTTAAGAAACAAAAAGTCAAGTTTAACATCATAATGTGTAATGAAATGATTTATTAGATTTGGAATGCATGATATGAATGAGTGTAGATAACACTTACTAAGTGACTTCATAAAATTGTCTGAAAAATTTCGTAGAATTTTGATAGCTATTTCAGCAATTTTAAGGAATCATTATTTTTTTGGAATATAAAGCTCTTTTTCGGTACAATGAAACAAACCATATGTATCCTTTTATCATAATTATTTTTATTAGAAATTTTTGTAGTAGTCAAATTCAGACAAAATGTTGAAAGCTTAAAGTAATGAAATTGCATTTTCTTTATTTTGCAAGTATATATTTTTCAAAGACTTCTGTAATTTTATCACAAATGCAAATATTTTCCTTCATGAAATAATCAGAATGAGTCTATTATTTACTGTGACTGCTAAAAATAAAATCTATCTTTTTGTCCTTATCTCTGTAGGTGCGTATCTTTTACCATATTTAATACTACTTATGGTAATAGGTATTCCCCTGTTTTTCCTGGAACTTTCTGTGGGTCAGAGAATCCGGCGCGGCAGCATTGGAGTGTGGAATTACATAAGCCCCAAACTGGGCGGGATTGGCTTTGCAAGTTGTGTAGTAAGTTTCTTGGTGTGATGTATTCTACAGTATTTGAGAGATTTAGAATGCTATAGTTCATTGCTAAATGAAACACCCAAGTTGTCTCCACACAACTCTTTGATCACGTTTCAATGAACACTGGAGTAGAGACTCATACACGGAACAGGCTATAAATATTGGTAGAGCTCAGTCTTGCTAACGCATGTTCTGAGCCCTATTGAGAAACATTAAATTTTTAAGAAAAGATAACATGTTTCAAATAAAAAAATGCAAATAATTCTTTGAAAATCTAATGCTATGCATTTTGTCCCACTTTAAAGGAAGCAGCACGGAAGGTTTAATGCAATGATATTTTGTTTTGCAGGTGTGCTACTTCGTGGCTCTCTACTACAACGTCATCATTGGCTGGACTTTGTTTTACTTTTCTCAGTCTTTTCAGCAACCTCTACCTTGGGATCAGTGTCCTTTGGTGAAAAACGCATCACATACTTGTAAGAATTGTACAGTGTAGTGTATCTTTATTTAAAAAACATAATATTGGTAAGGGCAAAATGTTTTTCTCATTAAAAACCACATGGGATCAAGGATTTGGTTCAGTGGTTCCGCAGTCTGCCTTGCAAGCACAAGGGTCCAAGTGTGATCCCCAGTACCACAAAAACAAAACAAAAGAAAAATAACATGGAGAAATCCTTCAGTTTTGTATGGACAGACTTTCTTCTTTTAGGATTGGCATACTCTAAGAGATAGACCTGAAATGATCTAATTGTACTAGTTCTTTCCAATTTCTTAACTGCACCCATGACATTATGATACAATATAAGCTTCCATTGTATCTATTAGAATCCTTTATTTTGCGCACTCTATTGATACCATAGTTATATTAAAACCTATAAAAATATGAAAAGAAGATCTGAGTTGAATCAAATGCTTTTATGCCTTTAATTCCATTATTTCATAGTTTTTATTTTAAAATCTTAGGATATAAAAAAATTTCCTGTAGAATAAACTGAGGAAAAAAAATGGGGAAATATTTTATTTAGTCCAATGTATCTGAAACATCATTTCAACACAATATAGAGCATTATGATGATCTGCATTATTTTCAAGTAGTAAATATGAAATACAATTTAATTTTACATTTATAAAACAATGAAGTCACTTGGACTAGACTTATTTCAAAAGTTCCACGTGTCCTTGCTTATAGTTGACAATGCTGCCCAGGTGTTAATCAGATAATTATGAAGATGAGAGAGTGACAAATGACATTTATTTGACTTTCATTAGAAGCTCACATATGCTTACTTTAGAAACTGGTAATAAGGATATCTTTTGATGTTTCAAATTGCTCTGTTGGTTTTTTTTTTCTTTTAATATTCATTAAGATTTCAGGACCGTTGTTAAATGGCAGTACTTTTCCAGAAAAATCTTAAGAACTGATTCACTGGTTTACTGGGGGAAAGACTGTTTCATTTACAGTTGTTTTTGGTCTGAGTTGATTGTGTGCTACCTTTTTTCCTACAGTTATAGAGCCGGAATGTGAAAGAAGTTCTGCCACCACCTATTACTGGTACAGAGAAGCACTGGATATTTCCAGTTCCATTTCTGAAAGCGGGGGCTTAAACTGGAAAATGACGATCTGTTTGCTGGCTGCCTGGGTCATGGTTTGCTTGGCGATGATCAAGGGCATTCAATCTTCTGGAAAAGTTAGTATGTTAGAGCCCTCCTGATTCTTTGAATTGCCATTCCCGTGTATCCTTGTTCGCCAAGCTTTACAAATCCCTTGACAAGCTGCATGTAACATTCCATTTTAGGTAGTTAAAGACTGGTGAAAGTGGTGTTTATAGATATAAGTCCTTTATAATAAAATTTAATTTTATATTTCATTTTTCCTTATTTCAACAAAATCTTTAATTTTTTTTTGTCCATACAGAAAAGTTTTTTCTTTCTCCTATTTGTTTAGTTGACTTTAATGGTTCATTTCTCTGATTACCAACTAGTTACAAAAATGGAAACTGGAGAAAGTGGTAGAAGGAAGGATGTATTCATTTTGTTTGTTTTAGATCATTCATTCCTCTCTGCTGTAGATACTCCAAGCCATACTTCCACAAGTAATATTAGAAGAATGTAGTGTGGTGTGTTTCCTAATGGTCTGAGAATCATTAGGTAGTTATAATAATCCCAGCAAGGAATTCAGAGCAATATAAATGACTAACGGCCATGCCAACAAGGGTAAACTGACAGTTTCAAAAGGATGTAGTTGAAAAGGCCTTAAGTAAATTCTGGATACTTGGGAGTTCTTGTTGCAATTGTTATAAAGGATGCAGTGAGAAAGCAATTGTTATTTGAATGGTATCTTGCTTTCAATAATGCATTTTCTCATTACTACTGATATTGTTTTAAAGCTCTCTTATGTGTCTCTTGGCTGTACCATGGCAAGAATTTATTGTTGACTCTTCTCTCCATCTTTTAATATTCTACGCATGTGCTTTTGTAGTGAAGCTGTGATCATCTATCTTTTCAGGCTAACTCATAATCATTAGATAGTAATAGTCATAATCATAGATAAAAATAATAGTAAAAATAGTAGATAGAAATAGTAGCAATAATAATAAATGGTAATGGAAAAGATTCTGACAATGATCTGTGCAACAATAATATTAGAAGACAATAATGGATGCTTAATTTGCTCTGGGCCTGGATAACTACTTTTTATGCTTCTAAAAAATAACTCTTTAAGAATTAATTGTTACCCTCACACCGGTTTTTCAGTTAAACAAGAAGTTCGATAAATTACATAACTTGCTCAAAGTTTCATGGAAAATAAGTCCCAATATTGCAAGTAAAAACACAGATCTATCTAAATCTGCAATGTGTGTTCTTTAACTGCATTGCTATAATCCATATCCTTTAACTGTCACATTTATTACTACCAAATAGTAAACTGGGGGTGGGAAGCAGAAGTTTGTCTGGTGTTTGCTTCCTGTTACTTTGTATTTATTTAAAAAACTGAAGACTTTTAAAATGATAAATTCCGATTGATTTCACATTTACCTTCCTGCAAGGACCTCTGTATTGTTTTTTTCTTTGAAGGAGTGAATATGGTAGCAGATTTGAATGTTTGTGCATCTTTTGCAAATGCTATTGCATTTAATGACTAAACAAGTTCAAACAGTTGGTCCGAGTGTACATTCTATCTGAGAGCCACATTGCAGTCTGATTACAAATAATGGAATAGATTCTTATGCCAGAGACTTTCGGAAACCGGTGTCTTCAAGTTGTTTTATTACCATATTCTATTCCTTTGCTTTTTCTGAGTCTTTGTCTTATCACACTTAAAGAATTGCTCGTTCTTTTTTAAAAATTACTTGTTTTTATTAATATGTTAACAAATTGAAGCGGTATATATTTATGGACTACAGAATCAGTGTTATGATTTTTGAGTACAATGTGGAATGATTAAATCAAACTCACGTATTATGCACTTCAAATATTTAACATTTTTAATGAGAACATTTGATGCTTACTCTCAGCTATAGTGGTGCCATTTTCTAATGTCATGTAGTGTAAATTTATTAAAATATAAAATATAATGCAATTTATATAGTATTACAATTTATTAAATTATAAGGCTTAAGGGAGAGTATGGCATTTGGGCAGATTTGAAGAAACAATAGTACAGACAGAGAGAAAGGTAGATGTAAGTAGTAGGAATAAAGATAGAAATATCTAAATTGTCAGTTCCTCAGTCTGGAGTAGTGAGCAAAATTTTAAAAATTAATATTTATCGGCTGGGGATTTAGCTCAGTGATTCCACTGTCTGCCTCACAAGCTCAAGGTCCTGAGTTCGATCCTTGGTACAAAAAAAAAAAGATATTTATGAATAATAAATGGAAAGCTCTGTGTTAACCTATCAAAAAATAACTTCTAAATTGACAGTCATACAAGTTCAGAGTAAAGAAATAGTGCCAGGCTAATACGAATAAACTTCTTAGAGGATTTAACAGTTGAAATAAAAATATGAGTTAACTTTTATGCTGCATTACAACACACACACAATCATACACACATAAATATTAATTTGAAACAGTATGAGCGTAAAGAGGGATATGATAGTGTCACTGTTCTTTGGGATTTTACTGAAATTTTTATTTTCCCCCTTTGTGATGCAGAAGAAAAATCTTAGCTCAAAATATAATTTTCCAACAATTAAATGAAAAGAAGAGTAAAGCTGTTCTGTCCAGCTATGGAGAACAATGGTCCGATATTGTGAGTTGTGCAGGGTGGTTGAGTGGTTCTAAATTTGCAAAGAAAAGAGAACTTTTCAGGAAGGAGAACTCCTAACAGTGAAATCAGTAGTCTCAATAGAGAGCTCAAAACCTCTTGAAAGGTTCAGAGGATGCAGCATCTATTAAGGGAATGCCGGACCCAAAGACAAAAGGTGCAAATGAAAACACCTGCAGGTTTTCTCTAACTTGAAGGCGTTAGAAGTACCACTTTGTTATTATTTCCACAATTGTGCTTCGTACTTTTCATACATTAATTGTTTAATCTATGCACTGGATGATATGTATTTTCTTATTTAAATTTTATTGCAAAGTCAGTAAGCTTAAAGGAGTTAAGTAATTGGGGTGAATTAAATAACCAGGAAATAGCAGAAAGAGGTAAAATTGGGCAACAAATGGTCAAAAAGAATGATTCTGAAGGTGTGTTTATAAAGAACATAACCTTTAATATCTAAGAGGAAAACAACTAAATATTTTCTATATGTTTTATATTCTTTTCAATATTTCGGTACAATGAAAGTGTTTTCTTGCATATTTTCAACAATTAAACTACTTTCTCTTACTATGTTCTTGCTATTAAAGATACTTCATTTGTCACTACACAAGATGTCTTAACAAGCCAAAGAAGGAACATATTTTATTGTTTACTTTCATCATTTTAAATGAATATACATATGCATATATATAAAATATGAATATGTGTATATATAATATACATATATATTCATTCCTTGGAAAATGTAAGGATTATCTATTGTTCCTTTACTTATTTAAAATTGTTTATTGAGCACTTTCTATGTGCCAGACACATATCTAGTTCTGAAAATATAGCAGTGATAAAAACAGACAATACAACTTGCCTGTGCGAGTTTCCATTCTAGTACTAGAGGCAAGTAAACAACAAATTTATGAAATGATCACAGGTAACAATGTATACAGTAAGATACAATTTTATAATAATAAATATGATGTATACAATGTATATGATCTCAGGTAGTATTATATACAAGTCTGGTATATGTACCTTGTTAGATTGAATAAGACTTATTTTTAACAATATTACACAGTTGTGTATTTTGATATGATTAGAATAATATGATTAAATGCAAAGAGTTATGTTTGGAAATAGATTCCTCTGTTACATGCTGAAACTTTGTACATATTTTTTAAAACTTGGACTTTAATATTTAATTATTTTTTCTTTCGCTTGCTCATAGAACAGAATTAAGATTTTGACCTATTTAATATTATTTAAGTTTTTAAAATATTGATTTATTTTGTCATACTATATGATTGAATTGTTTTCCTTTCTTTTTAGGAAGCTGTGTTAGAATCTTATCACTGAATCCAAATTAGTGTATTTCAGAAATCAAATATGTGTTGACTCAATCAATGGAAATTGAAATAAGTTGATAACATAATTAATATATAATTTTAGGACTACTACAGAATAAATATAGGTTTGTTTTGGAATTTGGGATTTAGGGAATGTATAAAGAAAGGAAAAAATAAGTCCTATTTTAATGTTATTTTGGAGTTTCTGCTTTATGTCCAGCACTGACAGATGTGAGATTAATAGGCTAATGTCTTTGCCCTTGTGCAAATCATAATTTAAAGGTTCGGACAGATAACTACAACACAGTAAGTACAGTAATAGAGACAAAGAGAAAGTATGCAACAGAATTAAGGCAGTCATTGACATCAACATGGATTTGGCAGAAGGTTTCACAGAGAAGGTAGCTTTGGAGCTACAGTCTGGTGGGTGAAGAGTTCACCAGAAAGCTCAGAGGGAGAACATTGTAGGCCCAGAAAACAACATGTGGAAAGCCCAAATATTGCTGAGTTTTAGATACAATTTATTTAGCTCAAGGGAGATAAACTATGAAACATAAATTGATTATAGATTTTGAAGTTCTGTGGACACTGGTAAAATGACAGGCTGTTACTTAGCAAAGACTGTGAAACATTTGAGGAATTTTAGTATGACACAATCAGATCTTTGGAAAATCTGGTTGGAAGCAGTGTGAATATTGGATTTCTGGATTGCAGGCAATAAATAGGAAGTGTCAAAATACACAGGAAGTATTGTGATAGTGCAGGTTGATGTGTCACTGAGGGTGGAAACTAAGGGACAGACGTGAGATTGCATAGTAGGACCAATTTGGTAGTCATTGGCTACAGGACAAGTTGAAGAGAGATATATTAAAGATGTTTTTAGAATTGTTTAGCTTGGGAAAATATAAGTACAAGAATAATATTTGCTTCCATTGGTAATTACTTTCAAATTATATTGAAATATAAAGATAAAATATAAATATAAAATAAATAAGTAAAAACACAAATATAAATTGGTATATTTATATTGGAGAAGTAATAGTATTATTTCAGTATGCAACCTTCATTTTCACTTTTAAGGTTATTGGGATTAGTGGAAATCGTTTCAGTCATTTATACGGTAGGAAATTTCAGTTTTGTTTAAAAAAAAAGGTCACAGAGATAAGATTTTGTGCAAAGGTGAATTCATGCTTCTGAGAACCTCAAAATTTGTGAAGAATCATAATAGGTGTAGCTAATTTAAATGAAATCAAGTGATATTTCAGAAATTCTAAGAGTAAGTAGGGAGAGTGACGAAAGAAATACTCCATTTTAAAACATTTTGATAAAAAAATCAAGAAATGTATTTGAAGGGATATATCAAAAATTTATAAAATATAAGTATTGGACATTTATGTTTGGCCACAACTAAATTAAAATAATTTTAGCATGTTGAATTTCATGTGATGTGGTTTTACCCACGATATTAATATTTTTCCTTAGGATGATTCACATGTGCTGAAATATGATTACGAAGTGGGAAGCCTGTAGAGGAGGTGCACATCGCTGTACCACTTTATACCACATGTTGGTGCCGAAGTCGTGTTTTAGCTGCCTGGATCCATTCTCTGTGTAGCTGTCAATCTTTCCTCCATTCTTCCCGTCCCTTCTTTACGCCTTCCACAGTTGCATATCACACAGCTTCACTTGATGGCAAATAGGTTAGGTGTTGGAGACACAGTGGAGCACAGGAGAGAAAAAGCCATTCTCTCAAAGAGCTTTCCTTCCACCAGAGGGGATTAAAAATAAGTAAACCCATAAATGAGTTCATTTCAACAGTGCAAAGTGTTGTTTTCAAAACCAAACAAAAGATAACATCATTGCTTCTTCTGGGCATGTTGCTGATATTTTACAGAAAAACACGTAGCATTATTATTTTGGATGGCCATGGAAGACGTCTCAGAGAAAAAGAAGATGAAATTTGAGAAATAAAAGGAACAAGTTTACCTGTAGATAAAGGAGAGAAGTGAGCTTGCTACACCCACAAGACAGCAAGACCCACAGGGTAGAGCTCAGCACCAGACCCTGGTGGGGCAGGCAGGCCTTTCAGTGCAAGGTTTCCTATGGTATTTGAAATTCCTAGTGTGTTTTACGCAGGGAATGACATAACCCTTGTGGTAGCCTGGAAGCTAGTTAGCAACATATTACAATGAGTGCAAGATTACTTCGAGATATTTGACTTCAGACACTGAATAGATAGATAGTGGGGCCATTTTCTGACATAAAGTGGGAAGCAACAGCTTTAGAAGGAAATTCAGAAGTTTGCTTCTGGATCTGAAAAATTTTAGAGATCAGTTAGGTTTCCACATGGTGATCTCAAGGAGGCGGTGAATGTCTGGCTAGGACAATTGGTGCAAATTGCAGAAGCAGAAAGTAAAACGTTTACATGGTTGTTCACGAGGTAGGAAAGACTTAGTATGTGGACGACTCTGCTGTTCAAGATGTACAAAATCAGAATGAAGCTTTAGTTAAAATAAATCTTAAAAAATAAAAGTTTATATTTATTTCTGCCTTTTCTTAGTTTATGAACTGTAAGGAATCAACAATATTCAAGCTGCACAATACCTATAAATGGTTTCAAAGGAGATTAGATAATGTTTATTTCCTATTATGTTCACATTCACACAATTACATATTATTCAGCCATTAAACAATGAAAATTTGTCATTTGCAGCCACACAGGGATGGAACTGGAAGGTGTAAAATGGAAGAATACTGGCACAGTAGATAGATAGTGAATGCTCTTTCTCATTATGGAAGCTGAAGAAATTGATCTCTTAGAAATAGAAAGTAGAATAGTGATCACTAGAGGTTGGAAAGGCGGGCATGGAGGGGAATAGACAACAAAACCGACACACATTTAAATAGGAGGAATAAATTCTAGTGTGGTACGGCACAATAAGGGGATGGCAGATCTCAAAATAAGTAGAAGAGACTGAAATTTCCCAGTGCAGTATAATTGCTCTACTTTTGATCATTACCCAGTGTATACCTGTGTTGAATTATGACATTGTACCTCATAAAGATATATACTTGTTATGTGTTAATTAAAGACTAAAAGTTTCCAGTTTTTCATTATATGTCAAATGGGAAGTTAGGTCTCAGTGGAGAATAAAAAAATTATTTTTGAAGGATGGCTTTAGAAATCATTAATAGTATTTTTAATCATTCTGTAAAGAATCCACATATAGGACAAAGCGTAATCTTAACCATTAAAATAGGTGTAGTGTATTTTATCTATTTTCATTTTTCTTTCTTTTCAGATTATGTATTTCAGTTCTCTGTTCCCATATGTGGTACTTATGTGCTTCCTAATCAGAGCTTTGCTTTTAAATGGTTCAATTGATGGTATTCGCCACATGTTTACTCCTAAGGTATGTCACAAGTGTCTGTTTAAGACTTTTGATCAGGGAATTATTATTTGTTTTTGTTAAAATAGCCCCATGGTTACATGTAAGAGCTTATTGATCTAAGATGTGTATTTTAGGTTTTTAAATTAACCAGCCTAGAAAGATGAGCCTTTTAATAACTGCAATTAGATACATATATCTGTAATTTTAAATGTCACATTTTGGTTTTAGAGAAAGACTATCATTAATTAAACTTCAAAAAGTCCTTTGTAACAACTTAACTTCTAATTATTATATTAACTTTCAAAACTTTAATCTTCATTTACTCTTTCCACTCTACGTCAGTGGTTCTTAAACTTTTTGTGTCTTAGATTCATTTGGAAAACCAACCATAAAGTATTTGATTAGTTTCCCAGGAGATTGATGAACAGATCACTTAAAATCCGTGGGCCTTACTATACTCTAGGATATAGTCTTATAAAAAAATCAGTGATTTTTTTTTGTTGTTGTTTTCATATTATTTTGAAGTTTTGTACTTTCTGAAATAAAATTTATAATGGGGCTTTTATAAATATAAATTTATTTCAAGAGGGCTGGGGATTTAGCTCAGCGGTTCGGTGGCCTGCCTTGCAAGAGCAAGGACCCGAGTTCAATCCCCGGGACCAAAAAAACAAAACAAAACAAAATTTATTTCAGTAAAATTCTGAACAGCCTTCATAGAAGGGTAGGAATTTGAAGTGGCACTCAATTTAGTAAAGTAGAACTCGACATTGGGCATATAGAACCCGAAGAGTCACCCTTGTGGACTTGACCATAACTTGCGTTGTGATATATGAGGAAGCACAAATGAATTTTGGGGTGTATATATTTTTGTTATTTTTTAGACGAAGGTGTGCATCACGGTTAGTTTGCTGGCAGTATTGCATGTAGATCTAAAGATACAACGATACAGAGTACAATTTCCAAATCAGTGCAGAGCTTGGAAATTGAAGGGTAGATGTATAGCCAGTGTTGCTCTGAGTTGGGCAGAAGGGATTAGTTTCTGTGAAATTCTTTGTCTCTCCGGCAGCTGGCTTGATACCAGGTAAAAGAAGCAGTGTCCTTTGCTTGCCTGGCCCTGAGTAGGTGTTCACTGTGTAGTAGCAGAAATGCTGACGTGGCTATCTGGTTTCTTGCCTAGTTCAGAAATCCGGCTTAACACTTAGTCCGTGGGACTTCTCCACTACAAAGCTAGTTTAGATTTATAAATTGCCACCATATTTCACAATTAAAATCTGTTTCACATGGCTAATGAGCAGAAATATTTTCTTACAGTATTGGCTATAATCTTTTATGAGTTGAAGACAACTAAATTCTATGTGAGTTTCTGGAACATTTCCATTTTCCAAATTGGCAGTTACTTAGGATTAGAATTTTGTATAATACTTTTACTTGCCTACACTATTTAAAAATGCAGCATGAACTAACATTTTTAGCGTGGACTAAGCACTGGTATAAAAAGGTGAATTTTTTCTTCAGCTGGCTTTTCACTGACTGCCGATATGGTACAGCATTGGGTCACTCTTGTATGTGACAGCTAATATAAAAATGATACTATAAATAAGTTACTTTGCAATTTGCATTGTTTACACAGGGAAGAAGGTATCTAAGCTTGTAAAGTATTGTGAAACACTTAATGGAGATTTAGTTCAGAAACTGCAAGCTATATGAATAATGTCTTTAATAAGTAAGTTTTTCTGCCATCTAGTGGGTAAAGCGCAGAGGGACAGTTGAGTGCAGTTTAGGGATCAGTATTCATCATAGGCTCTTAATATAGAGAAATGACCATAAATGACACCTTATAGTTCATAAATTATAAATAGATTCATAATAATATTCCATAAATTTCAAAATTAATAACTAATTGAAGAAATACATCCAAATATGAAACATTACATTTTGAAAACTATGTATTGTCATATTTTATCTCTACCTGAGAACTGCTGTGCAAACCTAGGTAGGTTTCTTAGCCTTCCAAAGACTGAGAAAAAGTAACAATAACTTTATGGTTGGTAAGAATACTAAGTGAGGGCCGGGCATGTAGGTCCGTGGTGCCACTGCCTGCCTTGCAAGCTCAAGGTCCTGAGTTCGATCCCCGGTACCCCCCCCAAAAAAAAGAATACTAGGTGAGATTAACTATATAAAGTGCCAATCAGTTTGTCAACCTCAGTATAATTTATTCATTCAGCACTTAGAGTGACATAGGTCTAGTAGTGTATTTCTTGTTATTCCCATTTTTCTTCTGAGGAGGCTAAAACTAAGGACATGACCGATTGCCAAAGATTACAAGATTATTAAATTATTTTATCTGAACCTGCAGATTTTATGCTCAAACCATATTTGACATTGCTCTCAATAAAGGTAGTTTCACTACAGTAATTAAAAGAGATAAAATAGCAATGTAAACACTGCTGTCACTGAAATAAAACAGTTTTAATGACATTTATGTCAGATATGGCTAATATTAATTGTTTTATTGAAATGCTTGGTTATATCTTTGGCATATTTGATAATTGTCCAAGAGGTCTACAAAGTCCTTTGAAACACATGTTCACAGATTAGAGCATAAAAACTTTGGATGTGAAGGGTATGTCAGATGAATTTCTTCTATTTTCAGGATAAAGATTTATGGGAAACTTGTGAATGAATGAATAATACTAACTGAATATGCTAAGTACAAAGTTACACTCAGAAAAATGTAATTGTTAACCTGATTCATTCACTAGATTTCCACCAGAAAGCATAAAACTTAAATGAGCATTAGTGAAGTACTTATTTAGCTTTATTAATAATTATTTTATTTGCTTGATAGTCATTCCTGTTCATTAAACAAAATTAAATCAAGAAACAAACCCAAAGTTTATTTCTACTTAAGAAAACAGACTATTCTCGAGATTGAAAAGTGTGCATAAAATACAGTTATCCACATAATATGTTAATTAGGAAAAAATATTACTTTGTAGCTGACTTCTATTCTGTTTCATTTCAAACAGCTTGAAATAATGCTGGATCCCAAGGTCTGGAGAGAAGCTGCCACTCAGGTGTTCTTTGCCTTAGGTCTTGGATTTGGCGGTGTCATTGCCTTTTCAAGCTACAACAAGAGAGACAACAACTGCCACTTCGATGCTGTCTTGGTGTCCTTCATCAACTTTTTCACTTCTGTCCTGGCAACACTGGTGGTGTTTGCGGTACTGGGGTTCAAAGCAAATGTCATAAATGAGAAATGCATCGCACAGTATGGATAATCAATTTCCGTTAGCTTCCGACAGCATAATTTTACACAGAATAGATACCAGTGAACCCCAAGCGCTCATTCTTGTGTTGTTCTATTTTTCAGAAACTCAGAGATGATCATAAAATTTTTGAAAATGGGAAACATCAGTCAGGATATTATTCCTCATCATATCAACCTCTCAGCTGTTACTACAGAAGATTATCATTTAGTTTATGACATCATTCAAAAGGTCAAAGAAGAAGAGTTTCCTGTTCTTCATCTCAACTCCTGTCAAATTGAAGATGAGCTAAATAAAGTTAGTAGAACATGTTGGTGCAGTGAAATAATTGTCACTCAGTTAAAATATGTAGTAACCAGTATATTTCTTTCAGTCATGTAGTTTTCAAAATGCCTAGAGAATTTTATGTTGTTTAAAGCTTCACATTCTTCATTTCAGAGGACATGCTTTATTTTCAAGGTTTATTTAACTTTGAAAAGCAATTTCACTCAGCCAAACTAATTTAAAAGATGAAAATCAATAAAGAGATTTTCTTCATAGAAAGATTAGTAGGATATCTATGTTGGTAATACAGAATTGAACTGTAATTCATTTGTGTATACATGACATAATTGTTTTATAAAGTGAATGATATTTTAAATTACCATTTAATAGTTGTTTTCAACAAATCATGAGTCTTTCTTCTTTAGCCACTGTTTTATATGTTAATAAACAAAGAATTGGTAGACAATAATAAATGTCCTTTTATTGGCTACAATGTTCAACTTGTATTGTAAAAAGAAAAATACAGTGTAGAAATTGGCTATTAATTACTTGGATTGTGATAACTATATTTGAGACTAAACATAAAGAATTGTGTGCTTGAAATTATGGCTGAAGCCACAGTTAGTATAACTTTGAATTGTCTAAGGAAAATAGTAATTAACTCTTTAAAGATTCTTTTTGAATTTCTAGTCTACTTGTTGTCTATGAAATAACACAATCAACTTGAAGTTTGGCTAAGTTTTAGTCTGTTAGAAGTTGTTGTTTTAAATAACTCAGTATTTGTGATATTTATAAAAAATAAATTCACATTAATGTGTGAATCCCATTTAATTTAATAGCAATCCCATTTAATTCTGCCTGATTGGAGAATTTATCTTTTTATCCATTTTCTTATTAATATTAACTGAAAATTCATTGAATTTTTTTAAATTATGAAAACAAGTTCATCAGTCCAACACTTTTCTGCAGAGGGATAAGAATTCCAGAAGTAGAAAAATTCAGACTTAATAATGAATTTTTGAATATTAAATATTGACTTTTTTAATGCAGCTATTCTGTTCCTATCCTTTTATTTTGAATCCCCATTTTTCTTTTAAATTGAAGCTATTTATTGCAATCTACGTTTTAATGGCAATTTATTAAGCTATTTTATTTACAGAGTGAGAAATAGATTACATGTATTTGTATTTATGTTTATGTGATAAGTCACTATTTATATTGATAAGATTTAAGAGACCCAAAACTAGTATGTATTTTGTAATGCAGTTTAACAAGATCCTTGTGAAATGTTTAGTAAACTGCTCAATGTAATTGTGTGCTCTGTTCAGAAATTTTAAACAGCTTTACTGTTTGTGTCACTTGCTCTAATTAAATCTGGATTCTGAGAGTGAGAAGGTGATCTAACAGGTTAAAAGTAGATATCAGTGTGTTTATTTTCAGTGGCCCCTGGCTACCTGGCTATTATTTAGAGATTTATTTTCCCCTTGTAACTGTTGAATAGAGCTGTCATGTAATATTGCTCTGGGTTAATGTTGAGTTTTTCTGTATTTTACAGGCTGTGCAGGGGACTGGTTTAGCTTTCATTGCCTTTACAGAAGCAATGACACATTTCCCTGCATCTCCCTTCTGGTCAGTAATGTTTTTCCTCATGCTGATAAATCTAGGCCTTGGCAGCATGTTCGGGACCATTGAAGGAATTATCACACCTATCGTGGACACTTTCAAAGTCAGGAAGGAAATTCTTACTGGTGAGCTTTTAAGTATTTGATTTTTCATTGAATTGATATAGGCTATTTCATTCTTAGTGAGAGATTAGAGATACAAGTAAGAAAATTAACTTTTGGATTTTAGTGATCTCTAATAATTGTTATTTAATACATATTTATAATATAAAGCATACATTTGATATGCTATATTTAATTATTTATTAATAACGATGTCACTACTGATTAATAGTAATGTCAAAAATTACTGACTTCAGCAATTTGATAAATATGCATGTCTCTATATCCTGAGCTCAGTTACAAAAAAAATGAACTTCTTCATCTTTTTCCAGAAAGCAGTCTCTACATCCGAATATCAGTATCAATATCCTGCCTGATGCAAAGTCTAAAACGTCATCATTGCCCCCTCACATACAAACCATCCCTTCCTTTGGTAAAGAGTTTGTAAACTTAATGGAAAAGAAACAGTGTAGGGAGAACTCACAAAAGGATGTCTACTATCTCCCCCCGGAAGACTTATACGAAAAATACCATCTTCCTCTGTGTTCAGGACCTCATTACCCTTAAAATCATAATTGAACTCCGTGTTACTTCATCACTTTTGAAGTATGTTTCTTTTTTCTTCAGGGTAGTAAGACTTGGAAGAGGGATAACATAATCAACTTGAAGCTTGGTTAGGTTTCGGTTTGTTACAAGTTGTTATTTAAATAAAATTTCCTCTAACCTCTCCAGAAAACCCTTCCTGTTTGCAACATGTACAATGTGCTTTCTTCATATTTGCCTTAAATTCTATGGTGCAGTTAGGAGAAAGTAATACTGCCTTTGGGTTTGGAGTCAAACACAGTTGGGTAAAAATCTCAGTTTTGCTACTTTCAGCCTCAAATTTTAAGTGCAACCATTTAATTTCTTCAGGGTCGTTTATCTCATTTTTAAAATAAAACTTGCAGTATATTGTTTAATGGAAGTGTTACAGAAATGAAGCAAGATCATTGAAATTTATTGTACATTGTGACCAGTATTTCCAGTAAATGCAGTAGACTTCCAAGTAAATTCAATCTTTTCTTTTCCACATTCTGTGATTATATACAGTATTTATTTCGATATGAAATAACTCATAGCATTAGCATAGCGCTTCAGAGATGGAGGTAATGACTTAATGTAACCCAGACTTGTCGAGATTCTTAGGAAAGCCTCACATAATTGGATCCATGATGTCTGCTTTCTCTTCTTCTGAACTGCTTTGGGATACTGTACTTTTCATTTTACTCACCTCTGCTAAAAATAGTGTGGTTGAGAAATAGAATATAGTCTTTATTTCTTATTTTAGTGGACTTCTCTAATAAAGAGGAAAGGATAAAGAATTTGACAAAAATATATTTTTTCTTTAAGTTTAATGGTATATTTTAAGTATACAGTACAGTTAACATTCATCATTGGGATCTTGTACCTTTACATGATTTATCTTGATTTTTATATTTTCCCCATTCCCAGCCCTCCCTTCACCCCCCCATCCTTAGTTATTTACAAAGACTTTGTTTCCATTTTTTTCCTTGTCTCTTGTGCTGTTTTTTTTTTGTGTGTGTGTGTGTGTGCGTGTGTGTGTGTGTGTGTGTGTGTGTGTGTGTGTGTGTGTGTACCAGGGATAGAACTCAGGACCTTGCACTTGACAGGAGGCAGAACCACTGAGATAAATCCCCACAGTCCTCTCATATTTTTTTCTTTTCTTTCCTTTCCCCTACCTTTCCACTTCCCCTACTTCTTCAGACCTTTTCTCCCTGTTTCACATTATCACTTATACAATTTGAACCTTATTTACTCTTTTAGTTTTTCACACCAGAGAAACTATTCAATATTTACACGTGTGTCCTATATATTTCATTTAAGAGAATCGCCTCAATGTGCATCCGTTTAGCTATAAATGTCTCTAGTTTCTTGTGCTTTATGGCTGAATAGTACTCCATTTTATTAAAAATAAAAGAAAGAAAGAAAAACAAAAACAAAAACTAAAAAACACATCTGCTTTATGCAGGCTGCAGTTATTGGGCAATCGGACTGTTTCCAAGTTTTGTGTCTTGTGTTGTGTTTTTTTTGTGTGTGTGTGTGTGTGCGTGTGTGTGTGTGTGTGTGTGTGTGTGTGTGTGTGTGTGTGTACCAGGGATAGAACTCAGGACCTTGCACTTGACAGGAGGCAGAACCACTGAGATAAATCCCCACAGTCCTCTCATATTTTTTTCTTTTCTTTCCTTTCCCCTACCTTTCCACTTCCCCTACTTCTTCAGACCTTTTCTCCCTGTTTCACATTATCACTTATACAATTTGAACCTTATTTACTCTTTTAGTTTTTCACACCAGAGAAACTATTCAATATTTACACGTGTGTCCTATATATTTCATTTAAGAGAATCGCCTCAATGTGCATCCGTTTAGCTATAAATGTCTCTAGTTTCTTGTGCTTTATGGCTGAATAGTACCCCATTTTATTAAAAATAAAAGAAAGAAAGAAAAACAAAAACAAAAACTAAAAAACACATCTGCTTTATGCAGGCTGCAGTTATTGGGCAATCGGACTGTTTCCAAGTTTCAGCTCTTACAAACTGTCCCATTATAAACATGGGTGCACATATGTCACTGTGGTATGACTCTTTTAATTATTTTGGGAAGATACCCAGCAGGGGGCTATCTGAGTCAAGGGACTTTTAATCCTAGTTCTTTGAGGTGTCTCCCTATTGATTTCCACAGTGGTTGCACCAGTCTGCACTCCCACCAACAAAGGAGAAGGGTTTCTTTCTCCCCACAACCCCCCCACCATTTGTGACTGGTTGATTTCTTGATAGCAGCCGTTCTTTCTAGTGGAATCGCAGTGTTATTTTCATCTGCATCGCTTGAATGACCAATGATGTGGAACATTTTTCCTTATGTTTATTTGGGTCTTTACTTGTTTGTCTGAGACATGTCTGTTCATTTCAGATGCTCATTTTTGAATCAGGTCTTTATATTTGGGGGAGGGGTCTGATTTTTTTGAGTTTTTATATATTCTGGATAGTAGACCTTTGTCTGAGGAACGGCTGGTAAAATTTTTTCCCACTCTGTCTATTAGCTCTGTTGGTGGTTTCTCTTACAGTACAGAAGCTAACAAAAATATAATATTATGTGAATTCCAAAAGCCTTTCTCAGTTTTTGTAACAGGAAGAGTTTGAAATTTATGCATCTGTTTCTTGATATTATTGGGGAAAAATTCCTTTAGATGGCTCTTAGTTGTTACTTTGATAATATCGTCCAATTTGTTTCTACACTAACCTCTTTAGACAAAGATAGATATGTTGATGCTGAGGATGATCAGATTTTTCGGGTAATGCTTTATTTATCGTATCTCAAATATAAAAAGTAAGTTTTATAATCTTATAAACCATGTTAGTCTCATTACTTGTTAAAACTTCCTTATAGATTTTAAAACAATATAAACTTATTAAAGGTAGGAATGGTCTGTGAATATTCACTGTCTGCAAAGATCACTTTGATATTATTAATAAAGGGAGGATATAGACAGTTATACTTTAAAAAATTCCCTCAATTTGGCATTGTTGGTAATTTGTACTTGGTAGATGAGATTCCACAGACTCAGGGAGGTGAGTTAATGTTTTATAGTGAACTTATATTCCAACTGCGACTAAGCCCGAGTAATTTAATTCCCAAAAGGTGATAACCTACAGTATTAGGAAACATAATGCCTATAATGTATAAAAGTTAAAAAAAAATCTTTGAACATAACAGTTCACACTGAACTTTCGAAGACTTAATTTTGAGCAGGGCCTAATTTTTTCACTTACTCCTTTTCTTTAGTTATCTGTTGTCTTCTTGCATTTTGCATCGGTCTGATATTTGTGCAACGCTCTGGAAATTACTTTGTTACAATGTTTGACGATTATTCTGCTACATTGCCTCTGCTAATTGTAGTCATTTTGGAGAATATTGCTGTAAGCTTTGTTTATGGCATAGATAAGTAAGTATATTTGCTTTTCTACCTCCATTTTTCATCCCTATTTTAAAAAAACCAGTTATCAATACTCATTTCATCAAGGAGGGGATAGAAATGAAGAAGGGATTTTTTTTTTTTTTTTACCAAATCAAGTGGCTTATAAGAGCTTATTCATTCAACAATTTCAGTGAGATCTTATTGTTAACGCTTTAGGTTCAAATGGAAGGAAACATATTTAGCAATTGTGTACTCTATAGTAATAGTAGTAACATAGGCGTGTGAAGTATTAGCTCTTATGCTTTGTATGAAACATTATAAGGATGGCAAATATACCTATGAAAAATGTTCCTTTTCACATGTCCTCAGGGAAATACTGAGTAAAACAATAATAAGACCTACTACATACACATCTACTAGAATGGCCAAGATCAAGAACACACATAAAATGCTGTTCAGGATGTAGAACAACAGGAACTCTCAGTTCTTGCAAAAGTGGTGTAGCTACTTAAGAAAAGGTTTGGCAGTTTCTAGTGAAAATGAAGATATTCTTACCATGTGATCTGGCAAGCACACTCTTTTGTATTTACTCAAAGGAACTCAAAGTGTATGTCTACATAAAACCCTGTACATAACTGTTAATAACAGCTTTATTCATAAATGTCTAAACTTGGAAGTTACTAAAATGTCCTCAACAGACCCAGACAATGGAATATGACTCATAGCTAAGAAGGAATGACCCATGAGACTCGGAGGAACTGTCGATGAATACTACTAAGCGATGGCCTTCTCTCGAAAAGCTACACCATGTCGGAGTCCACCCATGTTACATTTTGGAAAAGCCCAAACTATGGAGACGGTAGAAAGATCGGCGGTTGACAGGAGGGAAGGGAGATGCACAGGTGGAGCCCACAGAACAATGAAACGATTCTGATATTACAATGGTGGACAGAGGTTATTTATCAGAAGTGTGTGTAAACCTGTGGACTGCAGAATGCCAAAAGTGAAGCTTAACATCAACAATGAATTCTGGGGTAGAGTAATGCATCAACACAGGTGTATCGATTGTAACACACTCACACCGATGGAGGCTGTTGATAATGGGGCAGGCGGGAGACAAGAGGAACTCTTTAGCACCAGCTCAGTTTTACTATGAACCTAAAACTACTCTAAAGCCTGTATTAAAAAATACTCTGTGATAATCAACATCACTCATGTCTTGTAGATGGGAAGAAGAGGACACAGTGATGTAGTTGTAGGGACAAGAAGGTTTGCCTGACCACTATCTCAAAGTCAGATTTTTCGATACTCTACCAAGCTACCCATGATTTCTAAACTGCACTGTGATGGAATCTGATTTTTGTTCCTGGACTGTTCTATGAATCAATAAATTCACTACTTAGATTTCTATTTCCACAGCAAATCATTGCAAAAGTCATATTGCATAATATCTCTTTTAAAATTAATATTCCTAAACGATATCATTACAATAGGATGAATACTCACAATACTAGAAACATCTATTGTATTTCTATTGTGTGAGGTAGTGTGCTGTGCCTACATCGTTTATGATTTCAACAACGATCTTCCAGATAGGCACGTATCTTTTGAAAATGCCAAAAATGAAACTCAAAGAAATTAAGAGAGCTGTGATTTAAAGAGAACTATGATTTAAAATGGGACCTGTTAAAAATCATATTTTGTCTTGGGAGGAAGGTCAGAATTCTCACATCAAAATGCTCCCATTTAATGACTTTCCTCCTTTGAGATTCTGGAGCAACTTTGTAGTATTATTGTTCACCTTCAATAACTTCATGAACAGTTCTTCTGAGTGCCATATGACGCTTTTATATGTTTCCACAGAAAGTAGACAATCAAAACCCAAATTGTGAAAAGTGGAAATAATTCAAATGGAAAATAGTGTTGGATCATAGCTATTTAGTGATTGGGAAAATATGTGGAAAATGAAAAGGAGGACTCTGAAGCTGAACATGGTGGAGCCCAGTTTTTATATTTTATTTTTTTAACCTCTTCAATTTTGGAAGTAAGAAAACCAAATACACATGGCCATCAGCAAGAAGATAGCCCTTCAAATGCTTACATAGACAGGAGTAAGGATAAATTGCTGTCACCCACAAGGCATGTATAGCATTGTGTCTGTAAGCAGGAGGGCAGAGGACATATAGCTGGGCTTGACTTCTTCCTGCTGTCCGGAGCTCCTCCTGCAGAAGGAGCATCCTACCCTGAAGTCTCCGCCCGAGGTGGGAGCAGTTTCATTGATTTCATTTCAAGGACTACAAAGAAATCAAATGCAATAGTTATCAACACTGGAGCAGTCTGCGCTCAAAAACTCTTGAAGCTAACAAACCAAAGTTCCCCTCTGAGACATAAGTGCTACACCAAAGCAAATGTTGGGAACAAAACTCAAACTTAGCAGGACATTTGCCAATGCAAAAAGAAACAAGATATGAGGAGTTGGGCAGAAGGAGTGGATCTCATTGTGAAGTGCATCCTTTATTACTTTGTATTAAAGAAGCGGACTGCTTATTCCTCCCTTATAAATATGCAGGAAAAATTTTTTTCATTTAAATACACTCATCTTGGGAAAAGTTATTTTAAGAAAAAAAAAGAGGAAAGGAGCAGTATATAATATTCCTGAAGAGATTCAAAGTACACAATAAAACCAACAATAAAGCTGACAATATTTTATTTTATTTTATTTTATTTTATTTTATTTTATTTTATTTTATTTTATTTTATTTTGGTACTG
>NW_022900927.1:47469895-47506323 GCF_012274545.1 Fukomys damarensis | reverse complement strand
GTGGTACCGGGTATCTAACTCCGGCCCTTGTGCTTGCAAGGGAGGCAGTGGAACCACTGAGCTAAATCCCCAGCCCGACCTTGCGCTTTTGATGACAATACTTTAAAGTAATCTGAAATGAGTCTTCAAATTTGATAGATGCTATTGAAGGACAGCTTGATACCAGAATCACTTCAAATTGAAAGATATAATAATTAGAGAAAAGAAGATATGCAAATAAAAGTGGTGGAACTGAAGAAATAATTCTGCATAAAATTAAAACACTTTAGAAATGGAGAGCACATAAATGAAATGCTAAACAGGAACCACAATGGCTAATTCTTTGAGGATTAGATTAGAGAAAATAGATACCAAGGAAAGATGAATATATATATACATATATGCAAAACAAATATAAAAACTATAACACAAACACCTGAAATAGGTAAAAACTTGCAAGGTGTAAAGGCACACAGATTGATTTTCATATAAATACTAAGGGAGTTTAGGTCATGGCAATCGTATATGTTCTGACTGCATTAACATTGTATACCTAAAATTTTGTGTAAATTATACCTCAATAACCTGGCTTTAAAAAATTCCAACATAAATCTGTTCACGATTTCTAATTATAAGTCTAATTTATGGGAATCATGAGTGTCAAATGTTCTCATGAACAACCCTGCGGGGATGCTATCAGCAAAATCTAGATTTGGTGACTATAGCAAAAGGTTACCCAGGGAATTCAACAAAAATAAAAGAAGTAAAGACATAAAAGGAACTAGAATTAAAAACGGACTTGTGATGCATTTATTTATTGCAAAATGTGGACCTTCTTCCAACCACAGTGAGATTTCAAGAAAGTACAAACATCAATTAGGGACATTTGATAATGTCGAGAAATTGTTGCTATGTAAAATGATACAGGGTTTTTTTTTTAATGTACTGCAGAGAAGTATTCATAAAACAGGAGTTATCAGTAAAAGGAGACTTCAATAATTGGCATAAGAGGGTTTTTGCTAAATGAAAAACATAGTTCTTATCGGTTCCATTTACATTTTTAAAAATTTTAGCTCATAAATCATTTTCTAATATAAAATTTTGAGTCTGTGTAAAATATCATAAAGTTTTCATGGTTAAATTTCTGTGAAACCATTTATATAATGCACATTTTAAGGTATACCAGTGCTAATTTGATGAATCATTAAATGCTTTTTTTAAAATTCAGGTTTGTAGAAGATCTGAAAGATATGCTGGGCTTTGCTCCCAGCAAATACTATTACTTTATGTGGAAGTATATTTCCCCTCTGATGCTGTTATCATTGCTCATAGCGAGCATTGTGAACATGGGATTAAGTCCTCCTGGATATAATGCATGGATTGAAGATAAGGTAAAATATAAAATAAGAACTTTGGATTTTTAAAAGGTTAAAAAAAAAAGAAGTGATGTTAGAAGTTTTCGTCTTGTTTTCTTAACAAGTGTTTTGGTCATTTACTGAATGGCACTGCTTTTATTAAAAAAAATCTTAACTATTATGGTTTGCCCCAAACATGTAAGTTTTTTGTGCAATATGAATTTGTTAAACACATGAGGATCACTGACTTTGCCCTTTTAAAGCTGAGGCGTTCTTCTTGTCACTGATGAGCCAATAACTATTGGGTCCTTGACTCCAGAAAATGTATTTAATCAAACCTCCAGAAATATTTTTTGATATACATTTAAAAAATCATGTCTCTTCAACTATACCACAGTGAAAAAAGGCAGTAGCCATGTAAGCATAATTTAAATAAGTAAATTGAAGTAAAAAATGATTGTCCTATTTCTACTTTGTTCCTTACTAGCAATGACTTAGAATTCAAGCTGAATTAACTCCATGGTAATATAATGCATTGTGGAATCAGAGTGCTTATTTACTGAGATACTTCTGTCCTGTATCCTACTGACAGTAATTCTACATAATAGAGTTGTGACTGAGACCTAAGTCTGTCGTCCTCACTCAAATCCACAGTGCCAGATGTGCTCCAAAGTGTTCAGATATTTGAAACACAATGTGGCAAATAAACAGTTATTTATTGCTTGGTAATAAATTACCCCAAATTTAGTAATTCAAAGTTGTGGTGATTTTTGGGTAAGTGGGGACTTGGGCAACTTATGCAACTGCTTTCAGGGTGGAGACCTGGTCTCTCGCCTCACCTCTCCTCTTCTCTCTCTCTCTCTCTCTCTCTCTCTCACACACACACACACACACACACACACACACACACACACACCTTTCATTGTAGGATTATTCGAAGCATAATGGATTCAGGGCAGCATTCTAGCAAAAGCTGCAATATCCTCAAGGCCTAATCCTGGAAGTTGCTGGGTATACGTCCCACTGCTTTCTGTTGAACAAAGCAAGTCACAAAGCTAGTCTGGATTTCTTTGCTGACAGATATGACACAACTATAATTTTTTAAGTATGTGCATAGGAAGATTATTGATAATTGTTTTCTGGCTTAACAGGCATCTGAAGAATTTCTGACCTATCCACTGTGGGGAATGGTTGTCTGTGTCTCTCTGATGGTCCTTGCGATACTTCCTGTCCCAGTAGTCTACATCGTTCGTCACTGCAACCTCATAGATGACAGTTCTGGTAATTTAGCATCTGTGACTTATAAGAGAGGAAGGGTCCTGAAAGAGCCTGTAAACTTAGAGGGAGATGATACAAGTCTCATTCATGGAAAGATATCAAGTGAAATGTCATCTCCAAATTTTGGTAAAAATATTTACCGGAAACAGAGTGGGTCACCAACGCTGGATACTGCTCCTAATGGACGTTATGGAATAGGGTACTTGATGGCAGACATGCCGGACATGCCAGATATGCCAGAATCATCTGACTTGTAGCCCTGGGGAAATCAGCAGGCCGTATGTGGTTCGTTTTATCAATGAACATTGGCTCTAGTAAGAGAAGCGTTAGGCTTCGCTTATCAGAGGGTGATCTCAGGTGTTCTATGGCTGTGATCTGTAATCCTAACAGTACCTGTCAATTCAACTAGAGCGTTCCTTTGGATTCTTTGGTTTACATTTATGCAGAAAGTATTACTACTAAGCTTATGACTGAGGTCCATGTTTGTCTAGATTTTTAAAAGTACTTTTGGTGTATTTTCAAGTATTTCTATCTCTATAAGAACATGTATTACCTCAGTTTCTAATAATTTCTGGATTTGATAATATTGGCAATTCAATAATGGCATAAACTTAAAATCTATAAACCTGCCTTCAGGGTAACTCCCAGTATTACAATGAACAGTTGTATAAAGTGGTGCCTCTCAGCACATTTCCATGACTATATTGTGTAGATAGGCTGTATTTATTTTGGTAGCAATGGTACCTTCATAGGCATTTAGTTGAAGAAAACTACAAAATATTTTCTTACGTAATAGCTGTATAGAGCAATAGTATCAAAGATAAGAAGGCACTAATGCTGGGACAAAAGGTTCGATTTAGAGGTGACTGGGGACAATGTGAATGATGGCTGTACATTTCATGTAAAATATATGTATGAAAATGATTTAAGAGTAAATCACTCAGCACCCTCAAGAATTATGCAGACTTTGGATTTTTCTTATACCCTGTGCCTAAAAACCTAACTTGATATTTATTGTGGTTTCAAGATTACTCATAGTATATTTATATAATATACTTGCAATGTATATAGATGTATATTAGTACTCTAAGTACTTATTTGAAAACTTGAAGCAAGATGGCATTTTATTTCATATATTTCTGTTTTGCTTCCATTTTATGCAAATATAAATCCTTTTTTAAGTGATTGTTAAAATTGTATGGCATTACATTTTAGTCTACGAATAAACAAAGTTTAAAAATGGCATGTGTTTTTCCAGTGGTTTTGCTTGTATCATCTGAAATGGATCATCTTGTATTTAAGGCAGCACTTAATTAATCACCACATTACAAGTAAGACCAATAGATTAATTAGTAGAGCTACAACCACATCAGAGACAAGTAAACAATAGAGTATCTTGGTTAAATGTTACTGTGATGTAGTTTCTCAGCTCTTAAAAATACTTAAAGCTTCCCAGGAAACCATGTGTACAGTTGAGGGCTCGTTGTACCAATTCTGTCCCTAAAGATACAATATTGTGGTTCTAAAAATTGAAATTGTTAGGGTTGAGAAATGAAACTGTTGTACATATGGAAATAGATAAAGCAAAAGATTCCAATGTAACAGACTTTCAGTATACCATACAATTTTATAGATCTCCATGTTTATTCATCTTACATATTTGCAAGTTCCTTCTGGCTTATTTTTCCCCCTCCCTTCCACAGTGACAACCTATTGTTCTACTCTCTGTTTCTACTCATTTTACCTATTTTATTTTTTAAAAGATTCCACATATAATTGATACTATGCAATTATTTTTTCTCTGTCTGGCTAATTTCACTTACTGTGTAATTTCATTACACATTAGTATAATGTCCTTCAGGTTCATCTATGATTTTGCAAATGGTCACACATCATTAATGCAGAATAATGTGTCATTGTGTGAATATAGTCCAATTTCTTTTTTTCTATTCATTCCTTGTGGTACTCTTAGATTGTTTCCATGTCTTGTCTACTGTAAATCATACTACAGTGAACATGGAAATAAATATATCCCTATGAAGTGCTAATTCTATTTCCTTTTAGTATTTTGTGAAATATCCTCACCTACACTTAAATTTTGAGGCTACTTGTCTTTGTATTATTTTCCACTGCTTGTATAAACTCTGGCCTCAGCTTGCATCTATATATTACATAGCCAAGGATTATTTGTTTTTAAATGTAAGGGAGGCTGTAGAGAGCTGAGATGGTTAATTTAGTGTTCAGAGTGTAATAAAAGGACAATATATATTTTTATATTATTTTTTAGTTTTGAGAATTTACTTTAAAAAAAATATAATAATTATACACGATTATGGAGCACTCTGTGATAACTTGATACAATGTGCAATAATTAAACCAAGGTAGTTTGCATTTTTATCTCCTTAAATATTTATTATTTCATTTTTTGAAGCATATGAGCTCCTCTTGTTCTTTTTAAAGTTTATAATAAGTTGTAAACTACCATCCCCTATTGCACTGTAGAGTACTAGAACTTACTCCTCCTACAGAATGGTATTTTGGTGTTCTTTATCTAACTTTCTTTCAGTTTTCCTCCTCATTACCCTTTCTAAGCTCCAATAATTACTTTTTTGCTGTCTTCTTCAATGAAGCTTTTTCCACATGAATGAGAAAATTTTATGTGATTTTTTTTATGCAGAAATCTTATTTATCATCTAATTATGAAGTATCTATGTAATTCCAGAAAGGTTACGATCACAATATTGTGCTTATAAACCATATGATGATTTCAAGTCACCTGTGACCTTTTCAAAGCCATATTTTTTAGGTAATGAAGTAGAAGCTTTTGGAGTTACATGCAAGACATAAGCATTTTATAATATATTTAGAGTTACAATGAAACACATTCTTGGTTGAGCATTGGGCAAAGTGAATGAAAAGCATGACAAATAACATCAATCCTGTCTTCTCACAAACAGAATGAAGGTGTAGGTGCTATGAACTATGATAATTTGCACAAAAAATATTGTTTACATGGAGAAAGGTTGGAATTAATTGTTTTAGTTACTTTTGTGTCACTGGGATAAAATATCCCAATGAGCCACCTCTTCTCACTAGACTCAACATCCCAACAACACAACATCAATCCACTGAGGAGTATAATATCCCCATGATCCAGACACTTTCCAAAAGCCCCACTTCTGAACACAAGTGCCTTTTGCAGGACATTCTAGATCTAAACCATAATGTTAATAATTTAAACACCTTTTAGAAGCAAACGATTTTTCTCCTTTTGAGCTTATTCTGTGGTTATTGTATTTCCTGAGGACCTTCAAGGAGATCCATATCTGTTGGTTGAGTTTGATGAAATACAATCAATAGAAATGGTAGCAATTACATGGAGTTTTCCACATATTTTGTTGCAAATTTTGAAGCCATAAAGTTTTCACAAAAAAGTAAAAACCATAAATCTCTAGATTTCTACTAGAAATATTAACACTTTTTATAAGCTACCTATTACTGAGTATAACATGTTTACCTTTCTAAATTGAGCATTTTACTCAAGTGACTGACTCCAAACTTGACTCATGGTTATTACACTGTGCATTTCTGTCTAAAATATTGACTTAAGAATCCTTGTCACATTGACATAAAAAGAAAAAGTGAACTGAGACGTTATCTTGCCCTAAATTTAATGCCATTCATGTTCTACTGTTGCTTTCACACTGCAGTCATTCTTACCAACACAATTAAAATACATACATAATATCACCACTGAAAATGAAAACTGTGGATTTATTTAAATGGCAAGAAAGAAACGTGCCATCTGGGATCTGTGTGACATAATACATGGTACTATGTAATCAAGATAAACTATATCCCCCTGATGAATGGTAATATCCCAGCTGCTATTCTTTTCTCATCAATTGACTTTTCAGGATGTATTCAGTTTCATAATACAGAAGATAAAAGTTCATTAGAAGAAACGGACACATATTACTGAGAATAGAATTTTCTCAGAAAAAAAAAAAAAGACTTACAATACTAGTTAAAAATATGTTGTTACAACTGAGTGGCGGTGCATGTCTAAAACCCCTCAAGAGGGTGAGGCAGGAGGATCTCCATGAGTTGGAGGCTAACCTGCTCTACGCAGTGAATTCAAAGGCAACCTGACTGTCACAGGGAGAACCTGTCACATTAACAACAACAACAACAAAAAAGTTACAGCCTCCTTTAAAAGAATGCTTAAAAACCAAAACAATGAAACACGATATCCAGAGTAGCGCGGCCTGAGCATATATGGTACGTTTTCAAGTACAATAGCGATGTCAGATTCATTTGACCTGCTCACACTGTTATTTCTTACATTATTGACAAAGCCAACTGAATTTATGCACGCAGATGCCTGGCTGTATTCATTCATTCCCACTAGAATATTCTCACTTTTGTCAGACATATGCCTCCACTATTCCTTCAATTTAAAGCTTTATCATAAATTGAAGAAAAAGTAAAAACTTCAGTATAGGAATAAGTAACAGCAGTTAAATCAACATCTGATAAAATTTTAAAAAATTAGAGCCTAAGAGGGAACCTGAATTGTTCAATGTGGGCAAAAAAAATAATTAAATAGAAGTTTAATTAGTCACTTTATACTTTCTTGATCACATTTGAGCAGGATCATTTGAATTCAGCCTTTTTGTAAAAGTTCTTATCAGATTTAATTCCCAATTCTTTATTTCTTTTCATTCTGTGAAGCAATGCAATGTTGACATAACAACTAATCTACTAACCCTCCGCCCAGCAATCCTAAATAGGATTGTCTACTCTCCATTTCTCTCTTCAAACAGCATGAGCTAGTAAACTAGTTCTAGGACTTAGTTAAGTAGAGTAAATCTAATTACATACTATACACCTTTCATGAATAGGACTTGTTTTCTATTTTATTTACAAGTCTTCCTCATAACTTGTATAAATAAAGCATGGAGAGATTTTTCTTATCCAAAACAATTTAACATTTCCCCCAACTTTGTAATAAACTACTTATGTGCAAACAAATACTAACCCAAGCAAGAAGATACATATATCTTCTGGTTAAATTTTTATAGTAACTTCAGTTACAAAAACAAAACATCGTTTCCGTCTGTTATGTGATTTGCTTTTTTGTGTACTTTTATTTATTATTATTTTAAATATTTTTTATTGGCACATTGTAGATATACAATACAGTCACATTCATCTTTGGGATCTTGTACCTTTACTTGATGTATCTTGGTTCTCATTTTTTCCCCGTTCCCCTGCCCTCCCCTCCCCATCCACCCTTCCCTATTTACAAAGACTTTGTATCTCCATTTTTTTCCTTTTCTCTTCCCTTTTTACCTTTCCCCGACCTCTCCCATTAGCCCAATACCTTTAGACCTTTTCTTCCTATTACAAACTATCAATTATACATTTTGACCCTTATTTACACTTTTGTGTACTTTTAGGAAATACAGTAGTTCATATACTAAACTTTAGACTTTCTGATTTTTCAAGTTTTCACCTGGCTTAAGCTAGACTTAAAATGGTGTCTCCATCTCAGGCAGGATAAGCCGATACCTTTAGCAGAGGTGTCTTGGATAGAAGCTTGTTGAAAAATGGTCAAGGTTGCTTTGGGTTTTGAAGAGAATGTGAAACCCAAGCTGCACTTTTACACTTGATATTAGCCAAAAGGCTGAGAAGGGACCAAACTGCCCCTTAAGTAGTCTATTTAGCGGCATTTCCCCCCTCCAGGAATAGAAGAGAAATAGTGAAATCTATAATTTATTATTTTTCTCAGCTAGTGTTACAGTAATGTGAATAAATTCATTAAAAGAGTTTCTATTTTCAAAGAAGTTTCATGACATTTCACACATATCAGTACACAAAAGCCCTCATAATGAATGCCTAAGCTGCAATGGAAAAACTGGTTCACTCATCTTTTACCTATTTTTGTTTTAATAACGTCGTTTTCAAATGTTTGACTGAGGTCCGAAATTGTTATTGTAATCCCAATACATTGTGTAAATGTTCTCAATGTTCACTTTCGTTTAGGAGAGCATATTTCATGCTTGTGTATTGGTATTTTTCCTCAACTTTACTAATGGAGCTTTTCAATTTTTTATTTATTGATTGATTGAACTCTGGTCCTTGCTCTTGAGAGGCAGGCTGCCAAACCCCTGAGCTAAAGAAAGGTTTAATTACTAGATATAACTGAAATACTAATTTGAAAAATTACATAATAGTACAGGTCTATAAAGCCATCAGCCAAAAACCAAACCAAAAGAGCACTCCACAAAATTTTCCATATAAGTACACTTTCCCAGGCAGCAAGCCTCTGCATTCCTTCAGCTTCCATTGCTTCAGGTGGTAACTCTGTTTGTGTTTGTTTGTCTCTCGCTTTTTTGGTATGGGTATGGGAACTCAGGACCTTGCCGGGCAGGCTCTGCTCCGCCTAAGTACATTCCTGGCCCAGTAACCGGTTCTGCGGCACCTCCCCCTACTAGCCCAGTCTACAGAAATTGCTGTGCTGGCGATCCCTTGAAGGCTGTTCTCAGTTCCACCTAATCTACCTCTTTGCACCCACTGCTCTCTGTCTCCACATTCCTCGCCATTATTCTTTAATCTCTGGCTAGACGCCATCATTTTTAGTTCTCAGGCTAAGTGACATTTTCCTTTGCGGGGCTGTCTGCCCTGTGGAGGTGCTCGGCTTCCCCGGGGGAGCCTTCATCACACTGTATTCAAATTCTGTGTTTCTTCCATTAGCCGAAAGAAGAATATAAGAGGAGGAATTGAAGTAGGAAAAAATATGAGAGGAGAATAAACAAGGCCTTATATCAGTGCTCATCACCTCTGGTGGTTTGGATATTTGGGAGTCCGGGTTGGCCTGTGGAAATCTCGGTCCTCAGTACGGTCATTGTAAGACAGTGGAGCCGCGGAAAGGCCATGAGGATCTGGACTGGGGTAGTTCTTGTGGGATCCCACGTAGCTCCCGTGAGAAGGGTGGCCCTGGAGGAGCAAGACTGGGCTCTCTCTGCCTCTTTGATTTCCAGTGTGATCTTTTTCTGTCATTCAAGCACCTTTTATGGCTGCCGGAGGTAGCAACAGGGGCCGTCACCAGAGGCCGAATTGAAGGGGCTGCCTCACCTTGGACTTTCAGATTCTAAAATTATGAGCTAAATTGCACCTTTTGCTTTATAGAGTAAATAGCCTTGTGTATTTTATTATAGCAGAAGAAAATGATCAAATATGCTTATTACAGGATAAATTAGTCTGCCTATTTAATTTGTTCAAACTCATTAAAATGATCTATCATGACAGGAGCCGATATTCCTGATTCAGGAACATCATGGGTAGAAATAAAGGCTCATTATGTAAATCATCTTGATCATAGAGAATGAGTAGAGGTTTGGAACTAGGTTTCCTGGCCTCAAAAAGTAACACTTTGAACCATGGGAATAATTTCTTCATACCTCCATTTCCTCATCTAAAATCAGGGATGAGAAAAGCACTTAAATCACAAGGTTAATTTAAAAATACAGAGGTTTTCACCTAGAACAATGGAAGTCAAAAAGTACATGTTCAACTATGATTTTCAACACTTCCCATCTTTCTCTTTATCCAAGTTTTCCATCTGTGTTAATTACTCATGTTTGAACATTAAAATGTACGTTTTACTCACCTTTTTTTTTTTTGGTACCTGGGATGGGGATCGAACTCGAGTCCTTGAGCTTGCAAGGCAGACCACCGAACCGCTGAGCTAAACCCCCGGCCCTCACCCTTAATTTAATATGTATTTCAATTTTCCATTACATTAATTATTGTAATTCTGACATAGTTATAAAGGGTATGCTGTGAAAAGAAAATCTGCTGAAATTCTATATTGATTAATTTGGGCGAAGAAAGAAAGAAAATTCTACAAAAAACTTAAAAATATTTTGCAGTCAGTAGATTAACAAAAGAGAAGACAATAAACACAGACTAAAAAACCATGAATTGAATCCGTGTTTGAACCGTGTTTCTTCATTTTAAAATGGATGTGTAAAACCCCTGTCATTCAAGAACTTTCCACAGGAGGGCAATAGCACATTTCCACATGAGTAGATGTTTCAAGTCTTTTCATTTTTTTGACATTAGTAATTGGTGCTTTGGAAGGTGTATGCTTCATTTTTTGTCTTAAAACTTATTTTTTTCAATCTTCACCCCTTATATAATTTTAAAGAAATGTATATTTTTGTTTCTATGTAGGAGTAAAACCTTTTATAGAATATATAAAGATCAACACTAGTGGTTTTCAAAAGGAAAATAGAGATTAGCAATCTTTAATTTTTTTTTCCAAAAGAGGAAAGCATTAAGAAAACTGACACAATTATTGATGTTATGGCAGAGATTCTGAATTTTAGCACTTATTTTGAAACCACTCCTTAAAATATACTTAATTAAAGATGAGTGAGGTAGTTTTCCCACTAGTGTTTAGGTATTTTTTATGTGCAAGTGTGTGTTTGTATTAGGCTATGTAAAAGGTCTTGAATGATCCATGAAAATAAATAGAAACCCTTTATAATAGGCTAGCAAAACAAGCTAATTTATATTATTTGATTAGTATGTTCAAATTGGGCATTACTTTTTATTGCTGTTAACTTATTCCTAAAGAAAAGTTTAATGCCAGTTTAATGGCAACTGTATAATATATGATTATGAGATACATAGATTCTTACAGAAGGCAAATTTGTCTATATATTTGTATAAGTTAAATTGATAGCAATAGCAGTAATGCTACTCAATGTATATTTCAACTAATATTTTGGACTAAGTGCTTACTGTATCAGTGAGAGTCCATCATACTGACTCAGTTTCAGCTCACTTCTTCACATGTGCGAGTTAGCTCTTCTGCACTGGCATAAGCCACGTTTTATACCTGAAGAGTAAAATCTGTTGCCCAACTTCACAATGCTAGCAAGTGGTGGAATCAGATCTCTAGGTGCCTGACACCTCAAACGTTTCTCTGGAATACAGAACCAAAAATTTGATACAGACTTTTTTAAAAAAAGGACATTACAGATTTTTTTTTTAAAAAAAGGACTTAATTTTCTTATGTTTTTATATAGAAATTGCATGTTCACCTGTGAAAAAGGCCCATGGTAAAGGATAGTTGCATTTGCGTTAAAATTCAGGAATGAAAGTGAATTAGAAGGTGAGGTGAAATTATTCCTCTTTCTCTCTCTTCCTTATTCCCTCCCTCCCTCTCTCTCTCCCTTCCTTTCCTCCTTCCTCCTTCCCTTTTTCCCCCTCCCACGGGTATTGAACTTTTCTCAAGACTGCTGGAAAATTGGTTCGTACAATAAAGGGGAATGGAAAAGAATAAATTGAGGATAAAGGGAATCGTGTTTCTTATTGTAAAATAATGGAATTACAAACACAAGAGAGGGAAGACTAAGGAAAGATAACTTGTATCATTTGCAAAAAGATGGATCGACTTCGGACCATAAAATTCAGTGAAATAAATTCGACACACAAACTTAAATATTGCATGTTTTCTCTTATATGAAAAATTCAAAGTATAAATAAAGAACAAAATAAAAGATAGATAATAGGAAGTAGGGAGACATCTTTCTCAAAGGGGAAGAGGATCAAGAGATGGAGGGAGGAGAGAGTAAGGCCACAAAAAAGGAACTAAGATGTGTCACGCACGTGTACCAATCCCCACAAGGGATGTGCTACAAACACGTACTAATAGCAAAGGGCTTATACAAGGAATAAAAGAAAGAAAGAATAAAGAGAAGAAATATATACTTTCCCCAGCTTTCTTTACATAACAGTTAATAAATAATGATGCTTCATTCGTGTTCGTTTGTTTGGGGATTTTTTTTTGTTTGTTTGTTTTTTTGAGACAGAATCTCCTTTTGTCCTTCAGCCTGGCCCTGAACTCACTATGGAGCCCAGGCTAGCCTTGAACTTGCAGCGATCCTTTTGCCTCTGCCTGTGGAGTTCTGGGCTGGGACTACAGGCATTTGAAATGATCACACCAGCAAGTGAAATTTGGTTTGTAATTACCATTTCCCACCAACTCTCCTTGAGGAAGTGGCTGACTTCAGGACTTGCGCGGAGATGAATTTGAGACAACCTGTTGGACTGGAGAAGGAAGAGTTCAAAGAGGGAAGGAGTACAGCAACATATGTGTAAATAAACATTACATATTAAATGGAAGAAAGAATACATTCTATTTTAGATAGAATGTTAACTAATAGATGTAAAGGGAATACTGGAAAGGAATAATTAGCTGCACTATGATAATAATTAATAAATGAATCAAATGTATTTAAAAATCCTGAATAAACCCAGTGTTGCGGCACATGCCTATAATCTCTGCATTTGGGAAGCTGAGGCAGGAGGATCAGGATTGCTGTGAGTTCAAGTCCAGGCTGGCCAGTGAGACCCTGTCTCAAAAAAGCCAAAACAAACAAACAAAAAAATGGTGAATGAAGGTTTGATGAGGGCCAGGATGTTTATCAAGTGTCAAAGAGTATTTCTTTAAAGTAATTTAAAATCTCTATTAACAGATGCATATCTTAATTAATTAATACATTGGAAGGGGAATGCTTCCAACTATTTCAAACAAATAATGTTAACATCATATATAATATGAAAATTAATGGTTGTGACGTGTTTTGAGAAAAAGACAAATCAATATAAAACTCCTACAACATAAGTGTCCTGTACTCTTCATATCTGTGGAAGACATGAGATACAAAGAGAGCCAGAGAAATTCTTTCCAGTTTCAAAAGATTAATGAGACGTGACAATTAAATGTTTCATACAATCCTGGATTGATTTTGAATACTTTAAAGCAGGTTATTGGGACAGTCATTGAGAACTGCATGGGATGTGAACAGGACAAGAATTTTTAATGAGTATCCGATCAGTGGTAATTTCCTACCCCTGACACTTTTACCGGGGTTATTAATGCATGTGTCTTAATTTGGAAAAATGCCTGTGGAGGCTCTTAATGCTCTCTAGCGAAATTTAACTACATTTGAAATTATTTCAGAACACGACGCTTTCTTACAGAGACGTGGGAAGAATGCCTAGGGAGACAACAGCAAAAGCCGAGGACGGAGGCAGAAGGGAGTAGGGCAGAGCAGGGGTGGAGGGACAATGTGTACACTGAAGATTGACAGGGCGCCTCGCAGGGACTTGACTGCTAAGGGCATTTTGATTTTAACATAAAAGAAAGTAGGAGCCCTGAGATTTTTAAAACAGGTGATTGGCATGATCTGATTTTGTTTTGGAAACTACTCTCGATCAAGTGCAAATTGGAGGGAAAGAGATGAGGTGACGAAAGAGGCACAGAAGCAGTGTGAGCAGCCACATCCGCAGGAGATGCTTGCTTCCCTAGTGTGACCCTAATGGAGAAGAAAAAGACCAGATGGATTGGAGATAGATTTTGGAGCTGGGCCTGACGGCTGCATATTAATGGGTGAAAGGAAAGATTTGGGTGACTCAGGGCTCTCTGTAAAACCACGGAACACGTAAGTTATGTTCTGTGACATGATCCAAAGTACAGGGGTAGCGGATCATCTGGTCTAGATATAATATTCTGGGTACATCATATACGCTCTGTATTGACGGGTCATTTTATATAATTTGACAATAAAACGATGGGAAGAATTAAGGAATTATGCTTCCATAGTAAATGGTTTAAGAGAAAATTATTTCAGCCTGTATACTGAAGCATTTCAGAGTGTGAATGTAAGCTCTCTGCGTGATTACTACTATTACACTATCACATTTCAGATAATTTAACAACAATTCCATAGTGGTTCAGAACACGCACTCTTTAGTTGCTATCTGCTGGTTCATAGAATTACAATATTATAGCATTAAAAGTAATTTTTAGAAAGGATTTCTAGAGTCCTGAAACAATATCGTTTTTTACTATTTTCTGACAAATATTCATCTCTAAGGATGCCTGGGGCCAGGAAATTGGCATTAATTTCAAAGAAACATCAACAAATACTCCTCATCTGTTATGTTTTGGCTTTTGTGTATTCTTTCTGCTTCATTCAAGTTTATCTTGTCCTTTATGAGGAGAGAGAATGAAATAGACTTCTGTGTTACTCGTAGGTGAGTGGAAGCCAGTGTGTACGGGAAAGAGATTTAAATGGGTAACTAGAGGATTTCTAAACCCCACAAAAGCCGAGAAAGGGACTTACAGGAAATTGAGATGTGAAAGCAGAGCAGGGTATTTGTGGAGGGTGACCACAGCTTCCTCCGGGACCTCCTGCGAGTTATTTTCAGGAGGAGCCCAGAAAGCCTCAGGGAACCTCCGCGGATGACCTCATTGCATAGCACACTGAAGTAGATCATCCTCGGCAGGTGCCGTGGGTTGGAACATGTCCTCCAAAGACCCATGTGGTCAAGCCTGGGTTGCCAGTTCACGGAGCTGTTGGGAGGTGGTGGAGCTTCCAGAGGTGAAAGTGCGCTGGAGTATTTCCTGGTCCCTGGGGGTTACCCTCGAAGGGGATAATGGGATATTGGGAGCCCAAGTCCTTCCTCTCAGCTTTCACATCCTGGCCACGAACAGTTTTGCCACACACAGTTGCTGTGTGTGATGCTGTCTCACCACAGGACCGGAAAGTGACAGGGACAACCCGGCTTGGGCTGAAACCTCCAAACCTGCAAGCCAAACAACCCTTTTATCTTCATAACTTTGTTATCTCAGGTCTTTGTGGCAGGAATAGAAAGCAGGCTAATCCCAGAGGATTTCTGGTGGCCGTGCAAACCGCTCTCCCTTTTGGCTGCTCTGTTATACCTGACTTCCACAGGGTTTTCTTCTTCTCCGCCCCCTCCCCAGCCTGTTTCTCACTGCTTTGCAGGCAAGGGATTCTGAGAAACACGGCTTTTAGCTGTCTTCCACTGCAGTCATTTGGAGAGCTTTAAAGTGTGGGGATCATACAGAAAATCAGCAAACAATGTGCATTGGTCTACTGGCAATTTTTTTTGTTTGTTTGTTTTTTTGTGTGGTACCAGGGATTGAAGTCAGGAGCTTGTGTTTGCGAAGCAGGAGGTGGAAACACTGAGCTACATCCCTGGTCCTGGCGATATTTCTTTTTCCAGCTGAGTATTGCAATTAATGGTGTGTTACTCTTCTGCAGCTGCTATTAAAGTCAATTGAAGGCCCTTGTTTTATCATTATTTCTTCAGAATCCTTGATATCATTACAATGAAAATCAAAGTGAGGAACTCAGAAATCTGTAATCATGAATAAGAATACTCAGAAGATTTTTAATCAGGATGGCAAAAGCAGTTCCTGTTTGTGTTATATTTTGGCATACATGTATGGTGAAAAACAGTGGACACCTCAGCTGCAAAACCATTAATATACTTGATAATTTAGTTCAACAAAAGCATCACAGTGATGGCCCAGTGATGTTAAGGCTTTAAAACAGCTAGCTGCAGTTCAAACTTTCAGTGCTGTGGAAACAAAGGCAGGAGCAAGCTCAGATGATGAGAATCATTTGCCAACTCTGTATTCAGTGATGCCACTTTGGCAGCTTGAAATCACCTTTGTGTGAGAGGTGATCACCACAGAAATAAGTAAATGCTGGGAATCTGGGTCACAAATTTCCTATGGCTTCATGATGGGTTACAGGAAGAAGTACTGGAGCAGGTAAGCACTTTTCTCTAGGGTGCTGTGATACAGTTCGTGTATCATTTGTCTACCCTCATTATCTTATTGGCGACTATCATGAAGGGTTAACTTTATAATTTAGTCCTTAAACTATAGAATGTTCAGGAGATCTGTGACTGAGGGGGAGTAACTCAGTATCTAGAGGTGGCTTCTATGGCTGGGGTTTTTAGAGTAGGTAGAAGGTCTTCACATTCCTAAAGGATAATCAGGTATATTAGGTGAAAGAATACAATTGTTGTTATATGGACACACTGATGTGTGGAGAAGGGCATGTACATTTTAGGAGTAGTAAAAATGATTCATCACACTGGTGATTTATGTATTTTTTTTTCATCTCAAACCAACACTTTCATTCGGTACTCAGTGATGCTAATGTTTTTTCTGTCAGTGCCGTGGGGTTAGTGTTTCGTTCATTCCCAGTTTCTCACCGCCTTCTACCAACAGTCTCACAATGTCTGTTTTCAGGTAACAGTCTGGTTGAGTAGAACCCTCTCCTCAGAGATGGGCCCTGATCTCTGCAAAGCCCTGGATCTGAGCTCCTGAGGTACCAGAACCTTCTATCTTGAGGCCTCCCTCCTAGCTAGGTGAGCCCTGCTTCAGGCTTCTGAAATTCTAACACCAGTCCATTTCCTAAGACTACCAAGACCTAGCTCTCCAGAACTCTCTCCCAAGCTTCTAAGTTAAAACACCTTCCACCTCAATATTCCAAATGACAGCTGCTACCTTCCTTTATTCTCTTTGTAATACCTTTTTACTGTTTTGAGCCACCAATATCTTTTTAACTGATGTTGCACATTGTTTTTTCTGTTAAAGCAACTAGTGTGGTTTCTATTTTCTTAGGTCTATATTTATATATATTCACTTTCAAACTTTAAAAAAGGAAAGACTCTAAAATGTTAAATTTAATCAAGAATGAAGATTACAGTGGGAATACACATAACGTAACGCTATGTGGATAGTCAAGGAAGCAAAGAGAGACAGATTTTAAAGATAAAATGAAGAATTTTGGATAAGCTGCCTTAATACAATTATTCTTAGTACCGTGATTAGTAACAAAGGTAGTAAACAGTGAAGAAAATTGACTGATAAAAAGATGAGAAAAATATGTCATAGCATAAACTGCAACATAACGGAACATTGATGAATGAAGGACTTTTATTACAGAATCAGAGACAGTGGAGAAACAGAAGATTAAAGGAAAGAGTTGAGATGAAATAGACAAAAGGAGATAAAAATAAACAGTATTCTTGGAGTTTCTGGAACAATTTCAAGACCCTACTGCCACATGTTAGCACCATCACTTCATAAAGAAAACATATTTTAATATAAAACAAAGAACACACTGCAGAATCAAAGTTAGTCTTTCCTAAAAAACAGTTGGCAACTTCCAGAGCAGACACATGCAGACACATCACAGACGTTCCTCAAAGATCATTCTTCATTCCTATATTAGGGGTTGAAGATGCTACTTCTTCAGCTAATTTGGGTCACTTGGAAAGAGATATTTGTAGCATCTCTCCATTCTGTCACGTCTAAAATGGACAAGGGAGGAGGGTATGAAGGGAGGGCAGGGATGGGGAAAAATGACACATCACAGACGTTCCTCAAAGATCATTCTTCATTCCTATATTAGGGGTTGAAGATGCTACTTCTTCAGCTAATTTGGGTCACTTGGAAAGAGATATTTGTAGCATCTCTCCATTCTGTCACGTCTAAAATGGACAAGGGAGGAGGGTATGAAGGGAGGGCAGGGATATGGGGAAAAAATGAAAACCAAGACCTGACATGTAAAGGTACAAGATCCCAATGATGAATGTAACTACACTGGATACCTAAAAAGTACCAATAAACTCAATGAGAAAAAAAATGGACCAGTTACTGCAATGTTTTTCTTCTTTTTGTGATGGTGGTAGGAATTGAAACAAAGGGCTTCTCTCAGAGCTATATTCAGTCTTTTTAATTTTTTAAAAAGTTTATGACAGATTCTTGCTAAGTCTCTACGTTGCCCTGGCTGGGCCTGAACTTGCAGTCTTCCTGCCTCAACCTCCCAGAGTGCTGGGGTTACAGGCCTGGGCCATCACTCCCTGCTCACTGCAACTCCTTTGTTGATTATGATCCAAAACTTCAGGGTCTTATCTCTCTTCAGTATGCTATTACAGTGCTTTTTTATGTGAAGATATTTTTCCTATTAAGTCTATCGAAACATTTAAAGCAAACAATAATTACATTTATCATTGTGATTTTATACCTTTACATGACAGATCTTGGTTCTTATTTCTTCCCCATACCCCTGCCCTCCCTTTACCCCCTTCACCCTTCCCTATTTACAAAGACTTTGTTTACATTTTTTCTTTTCCCTTATTTCCTTTCCCCTCCTCTTCCTACTTCCCCTTTAGCCATTTTTTTTTCCTATTTCATACTCTCATTTATACCATTTGAACCTTATTTACACTTTTAGTGGTTTTTCTATAAAATGGAATGAGAAATGAGAAACATTTATAGCTAAATGGATGCACATTGAGGCTACACTTTTAAGTGAAATAAATAGGATGCATTTGAATAAATGCTGAATAGTTTCTCTGGTGTTACAGAGCTTTTAACAGAGATACTGATACACAAAAGGTCAAACAGTATTTAAGGTTGAGAAACTTCAAAGAGGTCACTATTTTAGAGGTGACTAAAATCAGAGATGACAGCACTTTCTGAGCTAAAAATTGGTTATATAATTATCAAATGCAAACATAAAATAAGTGTTAAATCCTCATCAACTCCCACTTAACCAACCTGAATAATTATGAAAGATTTGCCATTCTTTTTTTTGGGGGGGGAGACAGGATCTCACTATGTAGTTGAGACAGACCTGGAACTCACTATGTAGCCCAGGCTGGTCTTAAACTCACTGCGATCCTCCTGCTTCAGCCTCCTGAGTGCTGGGATTACAGGTATGAGTCACCACACCTGGATAGATGGACTACTTTCTTCATTGCGGGGGGACCACGTATCGAACTTGGGAATCGAACTCTGGACCTTGTGCTTTCGAGGCAGGTGGCAGAACCAATGAGCTAAATTCCTGGCCCTTGACATTCTTGTTTAATCTGTTTGATAACTATGGAATACTTTAAAACAAATATCAGAAGTCATATCATTTTATTTTAATTCTTTATAAAAACAATAATATTGTGCAATGGCAAGAGACCAGTCTACCATGTCTCTTTTTTTATTTACTCTTTTTAAAAAGTTTTATTGATGAATTTTATGTTTACAATATAATGTCATTCATCATCGGAGATTCACACCTTTACATAATCTACCTTGGTTCTTATTTCCATTTCCCTGCCCTCTCTTCAACGCCCCCATCCCTCTCTATTTACAAAGACTTTGTTTCCATTGTTTCATTTTCTCATATTAATTCCATTCCCCTCTTTCCTTTCTCCTACCCCTCTCACTTCCCCGTTGCACCTTTGCTTCCTGTTTCAAATTATCTATTGTATATTTTGAACCATTTACACTTTCAGTTTCTCATACCAGAGACACTATTTTTAGTATTATTTACTCTTAACCAGTTTTAGACATATTCAGGTTCTATTCCCATAGGTCTTAGTCCTCACTCCTAATCAGAACACCTCCACCTCGTTTTCTAAAATTCTCACATAGAGGAGTTCTGGATTTTCTTACAACCACGTGACTGCTGCAAAGTGAAGAAAAATTTGACCACTTTTATTACTTCCTCTTGCAAAGAAACAGTGAGTCATAGTAACAGGCAATCATAATTCTGTCACCTCATTGGAGATGAGTTCAATGCTCAGGTGGTCCCCCTATTCCCTAAGAGGAATGCTAAAATAGCAAATCATCATTACATATTGCTTGACTTGTGCTTCATTTATCTTTTGGAGGGAAAAGTTCATGTAGATATTATGATCAATTTACAAGAATCAAAAGTTCTACATTTCACCTACACATCATAAGAAAAAGGAAACATAACGTTTCCTAGTATGTTGAATTTAGGGAAAGTTCTATGCTTCTATAAACCATTTAATCAATGAGCATTCAAAAGAACCAATCCTGCATGGGCAGACTTGAACAACGGGAGTATGGTCCCCTGTGCCAAAGTCTCTTTGTTCTCACCTCCTCATAGACACCTTCCTTAGATATCACAATTTCATTTCCTCCCTTTGTAAACTCTCCTAGACAGTCCAGTCGCATGTAAGAATTAGTTCTTCCCTCCGTCTTTACAATTAGAGAATTATAATAAATGTACCTGAGTAATACCACAGTTCTGTGTCATTCTATTTAAAATAAACTTGCCTAGGAAATGTTAGGGGAAGGTTTAAGCAAAACCATGCTATACGAGAGCCAGGACTTCAGGGGTAGAACACAGGTCTAGAGCAAATTGTGGCACTACAAGTTTCATTACCCTCTGAGGTCTTTTCACCAAATGTATCGAGATGTGTACTTGTTAGCGGGCCGTTATGTACATATACTCATAACTGACAAATAATAATTTGTAGTATCGCCTATATTCATATTAAAAACACTAGATTTTCTATTGGGTGCTTTGCCTAGCAGATAGACACCTTCCAAAAGCATACCCAAAGGGCTACAGATCAATGAGAAATAGTTGTAATTACTGTTTATTTCCCAAATACCTACTCTTAGTGGGTTCCTTCTACTAAAAATCCTTTAAGAAGGAAAAAAAAAATCCTACATTTCCTTACTTTAGAGTAGGTGGAAGCAGACAGATGTAAATGAATGGGATAAAACGATGATTCAATATTCTAAATATAGCAGTCACTTCTCCAATGGGTCAGAACTTAAAAAGAGGATGGGAGGGTTTCCTGGGTGCACACTTACTGTTTCTTCTTATTTTTCCACCTTATTGAGGAACAGAGAGGGCTTTATAACAGACTGGAAGAAAGGATGAAATATTTGCCCTGGAATTAAAATTAAATGTTTGATTTTATGACTTTAATTTCTGAATATAAAAGTCTTTAATCAAAAAACGCTTATGCCCTCATAATAGTTTTCAAACTTTGCTTTGATTACGGTGACTTTAGAAGCTCCTTTACATTATAGCTTCATAGCTCTCAGAAATTCTGCTCCAATACATCTGAGAGTGGCTCAGCGATCAACATTATTTTTAACAAATAATGGGGAGATTTTTGATGCGAAAGATCGATACCAATTAATGTGAGAAATACTCATTCTCAGAGTACAAACATATGAAATAAACTTTAACGGGTAATTGAGGACACAAAATGCACAGTGAGTGTTATGGTTTGTAGCTAGATGTCATCCCAGAGCTTCATGCAGTCACCAGTGGGAGTTTGGGGAGGAGGCTGGACCTAGATTGTGTGATACTGGGAGTAAGGACGAGATGACTGGATTGGTTCGTGGTGTGATTCATGGTGTGATATTAGGTTAAGGGTACCTCATCCTGGGTGTGAGTGCCACCGGTCCTAAGGGTGGATAGCCTGGACAGATTTAAGGGACAGAAAGAGGTCAGCTTTCACTACTATTTTTCCCTTGCTGTTTCTTTGCTACTTTGTTGCTTGCTGTCTTGCTGCTTTCTGCCTGCCACAAACTGTTTCTCTCCCATGATGCCCCTTTCCCATGCTACCCTGCCTTGGAGCCAGCCGAATATGGACTGAAATCTCTATAAACTGTGAGCTACAATAAACATTTCCTCCTTTAACTTTTAGTGTCAAGTATTTCATCTCAGAAATTAAAAAAGTAAGACTATGCTCACTCATTTATTAAAATACACTATATTTAATAATTTGTGCACACAAATCATTTCACTTCATCAAATCGTATTAGATTCCACACACTGTGAAACATCTAGGTCTAAATAATCTGACTTCCTTAGATCCAATACTCAGCCTTTGGTTCATTATTTCCCCCTGCAAAGATGCCTCCTAAGCCTCCTTTCTCCTCTATTCCCCAGGTCTCTATAAAGTCAAAGTGCTCAAATTTGTAAACAAATACTCAAATAGTAAACAGTCTTGAATAATCACACTGAGCAGTATGTGACCTGGAGAAATTTTAAGAAGTTTTTTTCTAAATACACTAATATCTCAATACCACTTTTTTCCAATATTTCACAAGCAAAATCCTGAAGTGACCATAGATGGAGCAATCTCCTAGGAAATACAGATAGGAATGAACATGACATAATGGCGTATGGGAAATAATAATTGCAGGTTTTTATGTGGGATTTCTCTCTTGCCCAGAATAATTCAGTTTCCCACAAGACACTGGTATGAGTGTCCAGTTGCATTCTGTGGTCAATCTGGTTGATTTCTGAGAAAATACATGGCTTAAAGCAAGTTAGATTTTACAAGCTACCAAAAATATATTATTTACCTAAATCTTAAGTAGTTCTATAGTCAAGTATTGTACAATATTAATAAACTTGTATACAATTATTACATATCATCAGGTCTTCTTTTTAGATTATTACTTTTGTAATGTGATCTTTTACATTTGTATCTTTTGCAATGGATTCAAAGTTCTTATTTGTAGATTAATCCCTTCTAGGTCCATTAAGATCTTTTTAAAAGATTTCCACCTCCAGAGCTCCACTGTGTAGGGGAACTGCAGTATTGATTCTGCCCAAAGCAGGCTGTGAGCAGTGTATGCTGTTAAGTGTGTGTTAACCCCACAATTGACTTGTTTTGAGAAATGAGTCTGGCCAAAGACTAGTGACAAGGTCAGAGTGACTCTTGCCCAAATTCCATTTCCACAATTAAAACCTTCTTAACTAGAAGGACAAGGCATTTGCTAACTACAACCCTATATTTTGTCTGTTGTGTTCCTAATTAAAGAATGCTTTCCAAGTCTTGCCTGCAACAGTAATATGTCCATAGCAACTACACATCCCCACACTTAGACCCTTTAGTCCAGTCCGACCATGATGTCATTAATAAGTAGTATTGGCTAGGACTGGTCAGGGCCTTTGCTGGTTGCTCAGCACTGGCCATCCTGGCTCCCCATTTTTCACTTTAATCTATCTTTGAGTCTTTCTTCAACCTTGCATCATACACTGAGCAGGAGATAAGAACCCACTGTGGAGATATCTGATAACCACTGAATCAGAATTATCAGGGATGAATTTTTGAATTCCAGATTTTAATTAAATAACAACTAATTCTAGCATGTCACCATGTTTGGGAATTATTGAAGTACATAAAAATCTGTTTATGTCACTAAGAAATTATTTTCTTCTGAAGATATCTTTTAATATATTTGAAATTTCTTGATTAATTAATTTTTTCCCAGTCAGTGGGATCTTGATTATCAGTGACTTAAATTTACCTATTTTTGGTCTGCCAATGTATCCATTTTGAAGAAAAATTTGATAACATTGTTTAGAATTGCTGAAGATTAGTTAAAATTAATTAGCAAGGTTCTTACTCCTACAGTTTCCAAACTAAACAAAAGCAGCTTATATATCTCTCTTTCATAAAGACAATTCAGTATAATACAGAATTTTTTGCTGAGTATTCAAATTAATTTTATGCAATATTGAAATTTTTTCATTTTATATTAATCTCCTCTGTAATAACCATGTAGTAGACTGATAGTTTTAGGAAAAATACAATAATCTAATTTAACCATGAAGAAAATGGCCTTGGTCTTAAAAGTGTGTATTTCCTTTTGAGTCCCAAGAGTGCCAAAAAGTCAAATTACATATGTTACATAATATCTTCATCCTCCTTGCACCTTACACCATTGTATTAGAAAATGTGGACTGGGCCACAGAAGAAAGTTACTTCAGGAATGTGCATCCTACATGGAAGATGAGTTGATAAATGATTAAAGAATATTTCTGAGAACCCACACTAAATATTTTGCTATTCTGAACTCACAGAATTATAGTGCAGTAGAAGTTAAATAAAGTATGTAAAAGTTATCCAAGAATAGAGGGAAAAATCTCTGAATTGTCTTCTTTTGCATGTGTGTGTTGTTTTGTTGTTGTCATTATTTTTTATGTTAATTTGTGGTAAGATTTTGATGCTTTTCCCTAAAGTATTTTTATTACCTTAGCCTTCTGAAGAAGTAACCTATTTGGCTGATTTTTGATGCACTGACAATCTTTCATCATTATAGTTAACCCTACCAGTGTGTGATAATCTTCAGTATACCATATTGAATTGGATCAAATGTCATGTTGTAAATCGGCTATACTTTTTCCAAGTGAATTTCTCTCTCCTGCCATAAACATGGAGTTTTAATGATGCAGAAACACCTTTAACTTGAAAATGAGACATTAGCCTAACCAGCTTTCCAACTGGCTGCCCATGCATAACCAAATGTGAACCACTGGGATTGGCTTCTATTCTTTGTCAACCACAAGGAATATTGCAGGTTGCTATTTCTGCAAACTTTCAAATGTAGTGCTTGAGTCAGAAATATAAATTATTCTTTGAAGAAAAATTTAATGACATTGTTTAGAATTGGGGAAGACTAGTCGAAATTAATTAGCAATTTGAAGAGAAAAATCTTCTGTGATATATTTATTTTGGCCATTGGTGGTGATGTTAGTTTTTGGATGTTACTTTGCCAGATATGGAAATTATATGGGCATAATTATATATGGTTTTGAGGTTTATTAATTTAAAAGGTATGCCACTGTGTTTAATGCTATATAGTTAGTGTAAAAGTGGCTGTATATTTAATGTATTTTGTATATATGAATACATACACATAAATACTTGTATAGAGGAAGAAAACCTCTGATCTCAGACATATTCCTCATGTCTACTCATTAAAAAAAAAGGAAAAGAGAACAAAATAAAATAAAATGTCACACTGTTTGCCAACTATACTTTCCCAAAATTCATCTTACATAAATTTGAACATTTTCTAATTTTAAAAATGTAGAAAACCCTACTCATATTTCCAAGCTACAAGAAAGGATAATTTGACTTCAAGAGTTCTCCACAGGAACTTCTCAAAAAAAGGTTTCAATAATTAATTAACAAATAATTACATTATTATAATATCAAATGACCCAGAATTAGTATGATAGATGTCTGGGCCTATAAACCGTTCTACAAATTGTTTCCAGCTTTACAAATGTGGACAGGAAAGCTAACCACATTTACATGAGACATCTCATGAAGACTTTTTTGTGGGGGAAGAAGAACATTTTATTCCCTCTCTCTGTATTTGCTTCCATTTAGGAAACAGTCTGACATGTGTGAATATTTCTGTGCAGACTAATGTGAGGACAAATTGGAAATTGGGGTACTTCTCCAGAGAAATGGATCTCAAACCTAAGTATACATCCATTTCATCTGAGGTAATGTAGTGCTTGAGTCAGAAATATAAATTATTCTTTGAAGAAAAATTTAATGACATTGTTTAGAATTGGGGATGACTAGTCGAAATTAATTAGCAATTTGAAGAGAAAAATGTTCTGTGATATATTTATTTTGGCCATTGGTGGTGATGTTAGTTTTTGGATGTTACTTTGCCAGATATGGAAATTATATGGGCATAATTATATATGGTTTGAGTCAGAAATATAAATTATTCTTTGAAGAAAAATTTAATGACATTGTTTAGAATTGGGGATGACTAGTCGAAATTAATTAGCAATTTGAAGAGAAAAATGTTCTGTGATATATTTATTTTGGCCATTGGTGGTGATGTTAGTTTTTGGATGTTACTTTGCCAGATATGGAAATTATATGGGCATAATTATATATGGTTTTGAGGTTTATTAATTTAAAAGGTATGCCACTGTGTTTAATGCTATATAGTTAGTGTAAAAGTGGCTGTATATTTAATGTATTTTGTATATATGAATAAATACACATAAATACTTGTATAGAGGAAGAAAACCTCTGATCTCAGACATATTCCTCATGTCTACTCATTAAAAAAAAAGGAAAAGAGAACAAAATAAAATAAAATGTCACACTGTTTGCCAACTATACTTTCCCAAAATTCATCTTACATAAATTTGAACATTTTCTAATTTTAAAAATGTAGAAAACCCTACTCATATTTCCAAGCTACAAGAAAGGATAATTTGACTTCAAGAGTTCTCCACAGGAACTTCTCAAAAAAAGGTTTCAATAATTAATTAACAAATAATTACATTATTATAATATCAAATGACCCAGAATTAGTATGATAGATGTCTGGGCCTATAAACCGTTCTACAAATTGTTTCCAGCTTTACAAATGTGGACAGGAAAGCTAACCACATTTACATGAGACATCTCATGAAGACTTTTTTGTGGGGGAAGAAGAACATTTTATTCCCTCTCTCTGTATTTGCTTCCATTTAGGAAACAGTCTGACATGTGTGAATATTTCTGTGCAGACTAATGTGAGGACAAATTGGAAATTGGGGTACTTCTCCAGAGAAATGGATCTCAAACCTAAGTATACATCCATTTCATCTGAGGAGTTAAAATGGAGATTCTGATTCTAAAGTTCTCTGATGGCTGAGATTCTGCATTTCTGACCAGCTCCTGGATAATACTGAGGTCCACAGGCTTCACACTGAATTACTAGGACTTACAGTGAGGGACCACATGCCTGACTAATTATCTTGGGGAGGTTTCAAATCGGAACACAGGTTTGGGTCTCCAGCCATTTGTGTATCAGTGTCACCTAAGGGAGCCTTTGACCCATATGAAATTAATAAGCTCTAGCTATGACTGAGTCTCAACTAGAGTGATGAATCACTGACTGAGACCAGTGATTTTATTTGCCAGGAGTGCATGTAAGTACATTTAAGTGCAGGAAAGAAAATGGGGATTTGGTGTGGGTAATCTTTAGAGGTCAAGAGGGAGGAGGGAGAGAGATGCATTCTGAGCAATATCACCTTCAGCTTTCAAAACTCCATTCTTTCCAAACAATGCAGCAATCATTTGTGAGGTAAAAAGAGTGTGACATACAGACCTCGACTTATCATTTAAAGCAAAACCTGAAGTCTCTAATGGTTTATAAAATTCCATGAAGCCCACATTCCCATCACTTCTCTGAAAACATATCATACTACTTATCCCCCTCCTCAGCTCTGGTCCAGACACACTTGCCTCTGTGCTATTTTTTGTCCTCTCCCTCCACTTTGAAACAGCCTTAGATGTTACCTATAACCAGAAGTCTCCTCTCAGATATTCCATGGCTAGATTTCTTACCTCTTTTATGTCTTTGTTAGTATATTGTCTGCTCAGCATGTCTTTCTGACCACCTTCTTTAAATAGAGATTTTCTAATAGCTCTTCTGAGTGCCCTTATTTGCATTACTTTTTAAGCTTTATATCATACCCTCCCATATTAATTATTTATTATTTTTTTTTATTTTGTTTGTTTTCATGACTCTTCTCCAACATCACCAAAAAGTAATGGTTGTAGAGATATTTCACATATTTTCAAATTGCTTATAAACCTTGCTATCCTATGCTACATACTTCACAAATGAATAATGCATACAAACTCAGATGCCACATCAGAGAAGTTTCCTGTGACATTTCCAGACATTTCCATAAACTTCAGACTTCCTTCTTGTCATGATAGCCTTTTACTATGTTAACCTATTATTTTACCCTATTATATATTTGTTTTAGTTACTTTTCTTGTTGCTGAGACAAAAATACGTGATACACAAATGGTAAAGGAGTGCAGAGGACTGTAATATTCATTATGCTGAAAGCAGGCTGTGAAGAGTTAACCCCACAGTTGGCTTGCTTATAGAAATGAATCTGGCCAAGGTCAAAGTAACTTGCCCCCAAATTCCATTCCCACAACTAAAACCTTCAGACCAGAAGGACAGTGTCCTAACTATAATTATGTATTTTGTCAATTCTGTGTCTAATTTGAGAATGCTTTGTCTTGTCCTTTATGAGCCTGGTTTACATTAATTTCCATAGAAATCACACATCATCTCTGCTTCTACTGATCACCAATAGAAGTCAGTGCCTGGGTCTCTCTGGCATCTTTGTCAGTTGCACCGACGTTGGTCGTCCTTATGCTGAAAGCAGGCTGTGAAGAGTTAACCCCACAGTTGGCTTGCTTATAGAAATGAATCTGGCTGAAGACTACATGCCAAGGTCAAAGTAACTTGCCCCCAAATTCTATTCCCACAACTAAAACCTTCAGACCAGAAGGACAATGTCCTAACTATAATTATGTATTTTGTCAATTCTGTGCCTAATTTGAGAATGCTTTGTCTTGTCCTTTATGAACCTGGTTTATGTTAATTTCCATAGAAACCACACATCATCTCTGCTTCTACTGATCACCAATAGAAGTCAGTGCCTGGGTCTGTCTGGTATCTTTGTCAGTTGCACCGACGTTGGTCGTCCTGTCACCCCGCTTTCTTTCTCTTAGTTCTGTCTCCTAGTGTATTCTTTTTCTCTGGCCTGCATCATAGACTGGGCAAGTGGGTACTGGAACCTGACTACAGGGGTATCCAGCAAAGGAGCAGAAGTTTATTTCATCTCACAGTTTGTAGAGATTTCAGTCCATTGTGAGCTGGATCCAAGGCATGGTGACATGGCACAGGGTAAGTGTTGAGGAGAAACAGCCCATGGTATAGCAGACAGGAGGCAGCAAAGCAGCAGAGCAACAGCAGCAGTGAATTAAGCCTCCCTTTCCCTTTTATCCCATCCAGTCTACAAGTTTTTTGTGTAATGCCACCTACATCCAGAGAGAGGCCTTCCCAACATCCACACCAAGAAATATGGGAAATGAATAAGTAGACTAATTTAGTATCACACACCCTTAATCCCACACAATCCTAGATCCAGCCACCTCAGAAAAGCCTTCACATGAGAGCATGAGGCTTTGGGCAGACATATAGATACAAGTCATAACAATATTCATGGTCTTTCTATCTGCACAGCCACACACACAAGCACATATACCTACACACACACACACACACGCACACACAAATTTTATTTTTGTTTATTGCTAGAGCATAAAATCTTTAAATGTCATGGTAGTTTTTCAGAAGTATCTACTAAACATGTATAATACAACCTAAATACTAATTTAGTATCACACACCCTTAATCCCACACAATCCTAGATCCAGCCACCTCAGAAAAGCCCCCACATGAGAGCATGAGGCTTTGGGCAGACATATAGATACAAGTCATAACAATATTCGTGGTCTTTCTATCTGCACAGCCACACACACAAGCACATATACCTACACACACACACACACACACGCACACACAAATTTTATTTTTGTTTATTGCTAGAGCATAAAATCTTTAAGTGTCATGGTAGTTTTTCAGAAGTATCTACTAAACATGTATAATACAACCTAAGAAATGCAAATGAGCAATATATATTTGTTGACATTTTTATTAAAAGTGAATTGCAAAGATATATTTGCTTTTCCATATTGCTATAATGTAGTAAATAATTTCTGTTTCACAGTTCTCTGGGTAAAAAATACATTGGTCTTGGTGGCTATTTAGTGCTTTTATTCAAGTGAGCAAGGGCAAACAAATTGGTTAGACATTTATTCCCAACATTAACACTGTGATCCTTTCACTGAGCAAAGTTGAGAGTATGATTACATCCACTTGGTTTCCTTGCCAAGAAGCACCTAGGAATCCACATTCTCCCTCCCTCACAATCCCATTTTCTTGGCTTCAAAAATTGCATACCCAGAATTCTACTAATGATGAATTGGCACTGTGGAGAGTCTGGCTCAGCCCAAAGCAAATTCACACAGCTGGCTAAAGTAATCACATGGTGGGATGTTGTTTTTCTAGTTAAATATACTTGTAGTCTATCAGGAGCTCACTATTTCATAGCTGTTTATCTTTGATCCAACAGGACCTGTATTTCCATTGCATAGCATTTTACCAACCCTGTACCTGCAGAAGCTGGCCACACTGACGTGACACACACAAGGCAATGATACCCAGATGTGTTCCATAGACTTGAAGCTGGTGTCTGCGTGTTCTTTTGTGACCTAAGTCACCTGCTTCTGTTGATTCTTTTACACAGATTGTGGCATAGGACACCACACTCAAAGATTTAATATAACTGTACATTTGTAACTCATTTTGATCTAATTACCTATTCAAAAAGGCCCAGGAAATAAAAAGATGCTCCAATTTCACATGCAAAATCTTCTATTTTCTAAAATTGCCATAATGGTTAAAATCAAGTCATCTTCTCAGAGTTGACAAAGCGGGCTCTAAGTGCAGGTCAGGTAAGGTCTCTTGCTAAGTGTCTTGCCTGGTAATTTGTAGTCACTTTAATTAGTCATTCATTTATTAATTCACTTAAAAGTCATTCCTAAAGCTTATAATGCACACAATGCTGTGCATCACATTTACGAACAAAAGCTTCAACAAACCTGATTACACGAAATATTTTTTCAGAGTGGAAGGAAAAAAGAATCAGATATAGTGGTTGTAATGAATTTATATTTGATTCAACAAACATTTATAAGTGTACCTATTTTAAGGTAAATTTTAATACCTATGCATGCACACAGGTCAATTTTCATTTGTTAGACCAACTATACCTGCATACTAGGTAATCATTCCATTTAATTTATTAATTCACTTAAAAGTCATTCCTAAAGCTTATAATGCACACAATGCTGTGCATCACATTTAGGAACAAAAGCTTCAACAAACCTGATTACAAGAAATATTTTTTCAGAGTAGAAGGAAAAACGAATCATAGATATAGTGGTTGTAATGAATTTATATTTGATTCAACAAACATTTATAAGTGTACCTATTTTAAGGTAAATTTTAATACCTATGCATGCACACAGGTCAATTTTCATTTGTTAGACCAACTATACCTGCATACTAGGTAATCATTCCATTTAATAGTTAAATTTAGAAAAATCCTTGAACATTAGGAAAGAAAATATAAACTCATACATTTTAGAACTATTTCTTTGCAAAGGAAGAACAAAAAAAATGAAAAAGAGGTAAAGAATCAATTAGTATCTGCACTCTAGGTACATTGCAGCATTATTCACAATAGCCAACATGTGCAACAACTTAGATATCCATGGACTGATGCATAAATAAGGGAAATGTAGTCGATTCACACAATAGAATAGTTTAAAAAGAAGTAAATTCTGCAAAGTAAAACTGCATGGGTGAACCTGAAGCCCATCATGCTAAATGAAATAAACCAGAAAGAGGAATACAAATACTGCACAAGTCCACTTCTTTGAGGTTCCTAAAATAGCAAATCTGATAGAACTAGAAAGTAGATGCTGTTTCGGGCTGGGAAAAGAGGGAATTAGGAATAACTACTGCTCAATTGGTATAAAACTTTAAGTACAACACGAATATGTTCTAGAAATTGGCTGGCTGTACAACATCATTCCTAGTGTTAATAGTAACATATTGTACACTCAAAAATGTTAAAATGACAGTTCTCAAATTGAATAATCCTATTGAAATATTAAAATCTTATATTTGTAATATATTTTTTGCCAGAGTTCATTAATATTTTGTAATTTTGGTGGTAGCAGAAAGACTGTTTAAAATGACAGTTCTCAAATTGAATAATCCTATTGAAATATTAAAATCTTATATTTGTAATATTTTTTGCCAGAGTTCATTAATATTTTGTAATTTTGGTGGTAGCAGAAAGACTACAAAAATAATAAAGTTATTAATAGTTTTTAATCTTTATGAAAAGCAGATTTAGTAAAAATATCTGGTCTCTAAGGTCTCAGTTTATTTGCTTAGCATGCTACCACAAAAGAAGACATAAGAATTGCAACCCCAGCTTCTTGCTAAGTGTTAAGAAATTATCTCTAAACTGCCATGCATTCCTATGCATTATAGTTGCTTTGTATTGGAGGGAGCCAGGTGAGAATCAGAGAAAATTGTCCTACTCTGCCTGAGTTCTCCATTGAATAGTTAGTAAGCAAGATGTTTCAGAAGAAGAGTTTATCTTTCTATGGCTGCCCTAGAGGAGGCAGATCAAATGTCCTGTCCTGGATCAGATGCATAGCATGTCAGAGTGAACTTGGCTCTAAAAAAAAATCCACAAAACAAGAAGTCCTATCCATTTGACACTTCCTTAACTGTAGGATAGTACTTTTTTGTCTTCTTCTCTGAAATATTATTTTAAAAAGTATGCTAGAATTCTGTCCCACATTCTTTTGGTCTGCCCATAGTAACATTCTAATTTTCTTTTAGACTTTTCCTTGTGGAGTTATAAATAATTCCTAGACAACAGGAAGACATTAATCTTTAAACACTTCACCATTGCTAAGAGCTGTTTGCATTACACTGGATAATGATAGTGTTAGTAAAATTAACCTTAAAATAGAAGATTTTAAAAATTCACATTAACTCTTGAATGTGAGACAGGAGTTGGAATTTTGTGGAGTTTCATTATAATTGTTATTATGCACTGCTAGCATTCAGGGGTCATAATTCAGAATGCCAAAATTTTTACAATATCCAGCAGTGTCCCATAAAAACAATAGTTTTATTGTGTCCCTCCTGTCTTTTAAACAATTGTATAATCAATCTTACAGAATAAATACTTACAATCATTTGAGACTAGAATCACCCTCTATTATACATATAAACACAAAGGATTTTTTGTACAATTCTAATGTACAGTCAATTATGTAGGAAGACAATTGCTGTGTAAGTCAAGAGAAAACTATACTCTGCTGTGTTTTGTAATTTAACAAAGTTATTTCAAATTGTAGGGAATAAAATGAACAATAGCAACTGAATGATAATATTAAAATAGGCAAAATACACAGTGTGGTTCAGCATCTGGGAAAGTGAATCTGCTGTGATTCTATGTACGGCACAGCCTTCATGTGAGTACAATTACTTTATGTTCTTTAGTGGTGACCTTCTTTTTTTGTTTTTTGTTTTTTTGGTACCGGGGATTGAACTCGGGTCCTCGAGCTTGCAAGGACAGGCCACCGAACCGCTGAGCTAAATCCCTGGCCCAATGGTGACCTTCTTGAGCATTGTCAGGGAAAGGAAGTAGTTGTCTGTTTCCAAATATTTCACTTTATTTCTCAAATGCCAACTTTGATGAATTAGATAATTGCATATTTAATTGTTCATAGAAAATTGTGTCTATGAACTTAATTTCAGAAAGTGGCATTAGAAAAAAATTTATATACCTGGAAAATTTGAAAATTGCTCTATTTATTCACAAAATTATCTGTTATATTTCTCTATTAAAATCACTTGAAAAATCTGTATCTAGAAACATGAAGTCTGGGAGAGAGTCTATAAAACTGAGCAAAATCAACAGTAAATTATGAGAAAATGCAATGTGTGTCATTACAAAGAAAGAACACAGTGCCTCGAGAACACAAAGGAGAGCTAGAAACTGAAGGATGAGTAAAATTTAACAGCAGTGCTAGACTGAGGATGAAGAGATAATATCCAAAAAATGTTGGACGAAGTATAAGAGATGATCAGGAAAAGAAAATTAGTCCCAATTCTTGGGGGAAATTATCTTGGAAAAACAAATCCTCTTAATTTTCTACGGTCTTTTTGCCTCCCCGCCAAAGACGTTGTTGTTCTAAACCCTGTAATTTTGAAAGTGTTCTGTTCCATGGCAGGGGAAGTCGAAAGACACACAGGGAGAGGAATATGCAGCTACAAGGGCTGTCAGATACGTGACACTTGAGACTAACATAGGGCTGGAGTGTCTGGTTCAAATCACAGCAATGCTCCATAGTAAGCAACGCTAAATTTCTTTTTTCTCTTTTTTTTTTTTTGTCATTTGCAAAATAGGAAGGACAATCGTAGAACACGCCTTATAAGGTGGTTTCAAGAAAGAAGTGAGATATTTGAATATCTTTCTGAAAATGACTAAAACTTGGGTCTCATACTCAGTACCTGCTACATAAACCATCATTATGATCTTTCACTAGTATTGGCCATCCAGACAATCTCTTAAATGAGAGAAAACTCTGGAATAATGACTTGGCTGTACTGCCTGGAATGTTCTCTAGCAAACTTTCTTGCCTGTTTCTCTCTTCTTTTGAATCCTTATTTAAATGTCACATTGTCACTGAATCTTGCGCTGCTCTTACTCTCATTATTTTCTAGCTCTATTTCATATCTTTCTCTCAGAGCAGTTATCATGCCATGATAAAGATTTATTTATGTTTTAATCTTCTTCAATAAAATGAGGACTGTAGTTTTTTCTTGTATTCCTAATATCTAAACTAGTGCTTAGGACAGAGTTGGAACTCATCTGAGTATTGTAGACTAAAGGCTAGATATATCCACCAACTCTTTCAGTTAATATGGCACTTTTTAGCTTATATGAAGCTACCTTCATGTTTATATCATATTGCCACAGTGCAACTGGCTAAATTGTGCCACTAAATGCCCTCCTTTGCTGTTGCCACTGCTGTATGCCCTCTGTGCTTCTTTGAACGTTGCATTACTTTTGCTTGACTTGAATTACCTCATACTGAGTTCTTCATCTGCTACTTAAGTGTCTTTCTTTTAAAACTATCTGATCTGCTAAGCACCTCAGGCTTCATGCTCTTTCTCTTGTTTTTGTTACTAGGTTCACCAATCTCCTTAATCATTTGTAAACCTCATGACTGCCTTGGGCAGTACTATCCTGTACACACTGGAATATCCAGTTTGCTTTCTCAATTTCCATAGTCTGTTCAACTTAAATTTTCCATATCGATCCATTGAGGAACTTTTTTATCTCACTTTGCTAATTTTGAAGGATGGAAAAATAATTTTCTATAGAATTCTTTTAGCTTAAGGGTTGCCTCAAGAAACCTTTTCAAAGATTTCTGGTTTTCTCACCAGTGATTCAGAGACATGGATTGGAATTAGGTGTTCTTTATTTATATTTAAATTTATATTTAATAAATTTATAAATAAAAATTTATATTTATTTATATTTTAAAATATAATAGGTCCACAAATATTTTTGTTGAATGAATAAATGAAGGAACTGTAAAGGCCCTAAATAAAGAGAACCAAACAACAGTCACTAAGTTAAAAAAGCACCAAATGAAACTAATTTTTCAGAAATCATTATATATATTTAGAGAGAAGTCTAATGCTTTTCAATAGTAATTTCTAGGAAGTAATGATAGCTATAGGAATATAATAGGTCCACAAATATTTTTGTTGAATGAATAAATGAAGGAACTGTAAAGGCCCTAAATAAAGAGAACCAAACAACAGTCACTAAGTTAAAAAAGCACCAAATGAAACTAATTTTTCAGAAATCATTATATATATTTAGAGAGAAGTCTAATGCTTTTCAATAGTAATTTCTAGGAAGTAATGATAGCTATAGGTATGAAAAAATAATAAATTGCAGCTAAATACTGAAGATTTCTATTTAATGAAGTCTTTCTTATGCATTGGGCAGTAAATGGAATTTTTGGGTCTCCAGTTAAGGTGAAAAATTTCATTTAACAAGATTTCTTGTTGCACAGAAAAGTGAACCTGCTATGAAATTCAATTTACAGTGATACTTGTACAAGTTACTCAGCAAGCAGGCAAATTTGATGGGGAAACTTTGATGAACTAGTTCTGGAATAAATTATTTTAAAACAGAAAATGATATTTGAACAGTACTAACAAACATTTTGAGAGGAAAATACATTGACCCACTCTTAATCACATCTTTATTTTCTTTTTTTTTAAATTTTTTTTCCTTTTATTGAGTTTATTGGCACAATCTAGGTATACAATACAATTACATTCATCATTGGGATTCTGTACCTTTACATAATAGGTCTTGATTCTCATTTTTTCCCCTTGTCCCTGCCCTCCCTTCACCCCCTCCTCCCCTCCCCATTTACAAACACTTTATTTCCATTTTTTCAGTTTCTCATATTTTTTTCCTCTCCCTTATTACCTTTCCCCCACCCTTCCCACTTTCCCTACACCTTTAGCCCTTTACTTCCTATTTCACATTATTAATTATCTCATTAGGATTCTGTGTACTATTATAGTTTTTCACATCAAAGAAACTATTCGGTATTTCAGTTAAAGAAATCTGTATAAACATTAAAAATAGGGAATCCTAAATTAAAACTAAAAAGGAAAGTAAAGAGAAAAGGCAATGATGTATCATTAAAATAATCCTTAATTCTGGAGATGAAAATGGTCCCTGAACATATTTAAATTGCTTC
>NW_022900927.1:47468045-47469681 GCF_012274545.1 Fukomys damarensis | reverse complement strand
TCAGCACATTCCATTAAAAAAACAAACAAACAAAAACAAAACAAAACAAAAAAAAACAAAACAAAGAAAAGAATAATATCCAGAAAACAGCAAAGTTCTATTGCTGTTGTAGTAACTGGCACCATTTTTTCTATTAGCCTCTTAATCATCATCTGGAAAGAGAACATTCTAGAGTAATATCATTAAATGTAGCTCTGATAAAGCATGGTCCCTACTATGTATCATAAAGCAGGTACTAGATATTTTACATTCAAAGAGGTATGATACAGTACCATCCTACATCAATAATACTAGATTCAGTTTTGGTTTGAAATTTACTTTGTTTGCAAATAAGATTGCTACCCCTGTTTTTTTCTGGGCTCCTGTCACATGGAGAGTTGTTTTCTATCTTTTCACTTTCAGTCTATGGGCTTCTTTTTGCACTAGGTGTGTTTCTTGTATTCAACATATTGTTACATTTTGCTCCTTATTCCATTTTGCCAGTCTATTTCTCTTGATTGGTGAGTTGAAGCCATTGACATTGCTGGTTATAACTGATATGTACTGACTTATTATTGACATGTTATTGGCCTTTTGTTGACTCTTTTTACTTTTTCACCTTCTCCTTTTAGTTTCTTGCCTTGCCTACTTGATTTGCTCTGTTGGGCCTCATGGTATTGTTGCCTTCATTGTCTTTTTCTAGGATCTTGTTTAGAATTGCTTGTAGTGCTGGTTTGGTGTTCATGTAGTTTCTCAGGTGTTCTTTGTCGTGGAAGTGTCTTATTTCCCCGTCCATTTTGAAAGAGAGTTTTGCTGGATACATCAGTCTAGGCTAGAGGTTGTTCTCTTTTAGTATTTGAAATATGTCATTCCAGGCTCTCCTTGCCCCGAGGGTTTGTGTTGAAAAGTCTGCTGTGATTCTGATGGGCTTTCCTTTGTATGTGATTTGTTTCTTTTCTCTTACTGCTTGTAGTATTTGGTTCTTCTGTTGGGTTTCTGGGATCTTGATTATTATATATCTAGGTGTAGATTTTTTTTGATTGTAGCTAGTTGGGGTCCTATATGCCTCAGTTATCTGAATGTCAAATTCTTCCCCTCTGTTTGGGAAGTTTTCTGGCATTAATTCTGCAAACAGCTTTTTAAAGTCATTTGTATTTTCTCCTGCTACTTCATGTATTCTTATCAGTCTTATGTTATTCTTCTTTGTATCATCTAGGAGTTGTTGGATCGATTTCTCATGATCTCTTACTGTTTTTAAGAGACCTCTCTGTTCATGGTCACTGACTGCAATCTTACCTTCTATATCTGAGAGTCTATCTTCACAATCTTTTATTTTGTTGCGTACACTTTCAATGGAGTGTTTAATCTCCTGTACATCTGTTTGAATCTGTTTTATGGATTCCATTTCTTTCCTGTGTTGAGCGTTTAGTTTTCCTATTTCTTTCTTATGCTGGGCCTTCATGGCTTCTATCATGGTCCTGAGCTCATCTATTTTTTTGTCAGTTTCTGCTCTAGAGTCTCGAATCACGACTTCCATTTTGCTCACTATCTCTATGGTTATCTGGGAGATTATTTCTGTTTTGAATTTTTCTAGAGCCTGATTGATCTGTTTTGTTACTTCCTGTGCTTTGAGTTCAGGGTGTCCTGGTGGTTCACT
>NW_022900927.1:47441362-47467811 GCF_012274545.1 Fukomys damarensis | reverse complement strand
GCCTTTTCATCCTCATTCACCCTACTGTTTGCCATTGGTGAACTGGAAGTCTGTCCTTGTGTCTTGCTTAAGTGTTTTATCATTTTAATTTTTGTTGTCGGACTGTCCTTGGTTTACTCTCTGGATTATCACCTAAATCTTCCTGATATAGTTGCACCCTAGCTTCTGTGTCTCTAACGACCCGCAGACATTCTCATCTTCATAACATCAGAGAAAACAGCTTATCAAATCAACGGCAATGCTTTACCCCAACTGATACAATCAGTGACACATTAAGATCAAGCACAATTTGGAAACTCACCACCTGTGTTAGTCACTAGTCTATCACCCTTAAATCATCTGAATTAAATTGAAATCAAGAAGCAGTCCAGAACATGTCTGCAGTGAACAAAATTTAAATATAGTGTATTTACCATTTAATGGCTCAGACAGAGCGAGAACGCAAGACCCCTGATCTCAGTTAGCTGATGGCTGAACCCCATGACATTGACTGACCTTGGGCTGCAAGGCCCAGATTGAGTTCCCCAACCTTCTGAATGGTTGAACTCCACAACGTTCTATTACAGGTTTCCCATGCCCTTTCTTTAAAGATATTCAAAGTTGGGAACTCAGAAAAATACCCTTGATGACCACCTCTGCCTCTGCAGAGTGGGCCCAAAGACTGGCCCAGTCAGGAGGTCTGAGAGTGTGTGGGGTGGGTAATAAGGTTTCAGGGGCGACTGCACGGCTACCTTCCCGGTGCTTGAGCCATGGCATCTGGGTCAGGAGCAGGCGTGGTTCTCCTTCCAGCGGTGGATGGGGCCCAGGCTTCCTCCCAGCGCTTGAGCGATGGCGTCTGGGTTGGGAGCTCACATCTTTATTTTCAAGTTTGTGACTTTTTTGTTTCTAAAATAGTTTTGTTTCCTTAGAGCAAGCAAAAAATGTCACACCAATAATCATTAAAGATGAGATAATCTAAAATTAGCAACTCAAATATCTACCTTTATCATTCCTTTGACAGCTTAAAGGAAGTGTGTTACTGTTATTATTAGAAAGGAGAGTCACATTGTTTTGAAACACGGGTTCCATGAAAGAGACTTTGATACAAAAAAGGGCATAAAGAGGGCATGAGCTATTAATTGTTTCTTGAAAAAAAATGGAGAATAAAAGTTGTCACATTTTGTTTTCTGAATAAGCTGTTGAGGAACAGAAATGCAAGATTTCAGGGAGCAGTTGCTTTATAGTGAGCTACTCCAGAATCTGGATAATGGAGAAATGGCTTTCAAAGTTTAGAGATGCACATACCAAATCCACACAAGGAATACAAACATGATTTATTGCTAACATGTACTAGTAAAATGATAAAAACAACCTACAAAAGAAAAAAAAACAAAACATCTGATTTCTAATGAAAAAAAGTTTGGAGATAAGATGCTGACCTTCACACTGTATTTCACCCTTGCTTGAATCCAGATTCAGGATTCAGAAGGCCTTCTCTGGCTTCTAGACCGATGTAGATCTTTTTAAAGAACTCCCTTAGCCCTGATATTACATGATGATAGGGAAACCAGATAAGGTTGATTTAAAAATATCTAATGATTTACAGTATTCATAGTTTTAAATTTTGTATTCACTTTCTTTGTGTAATAAACACTACCATAAGCCGGGAGTGGTGGCACATGCCTATAATCCCAGCACTCAGGAGGCTGAGGGAGGGGGATCACTTTGAGTTCGAGACCAGCCTGGGCTACATAGTGAGTTCCAGGTTAGTCTCAACTACATAGTGAGACCCTGTCTCAAAAAACCAACAAAACATAACAAAACAAAACAAGAAACTAACATGATACTAATTGCAGAGGAGGCACTACTATAAACTCTTTATACAAACTAACCTCATAATAAACTTCCATTGTTGTCCTCATCAGGCTGACAATAATCTGAGATAGAAGGATGTTAAAAACTCTTTGAAGCATTTGGGCACAGGATTTGAACTCTTAAAGTCTGGTTACAGAATGCGCCTTTTAGCAGCTATAGAAAGTATTCATGTGCACTGTGTATGAAATTATTTCTGTAGACTTGCTAATTTAAATGTAGAAAACTTTTTTCTACTTTTTAATAGTAAATGTGATGATTCAATTATTCTAAAAAAGAAACAAGACAAGCAAGCCATACTATTTTGAAAGTTTCTATAACACACATACCTTGCATATCCATAGTGTAAACAAAATAAATGGATTATATTACTTTGATATTTCCTCATTCAGAGTATGAACTTTTCCAATCACTTTTTCATGCAAAGTCATTCATGTTAACATTTTCCTTATAATTTCATTTCCTGTGGCACTAAAACTTTTAGTGATTCTTTTCTTAACTTTAAAGAAATCTATGTGATTCTGTTTAATGCAGTGTTTATCATATTCACAGAACATTTTGATTTATTTTTTCTGCCTAACTGTTTATTCACTTTTTTTTATGAGTCCACCTGTACAGTACGTAATGTTAACATTCCTTGTGGAAATTGGTGGATAAACATAAAGCATCTTAATTCCTTTTTTTCATCTCCCTTCTCTTCCCTCCTCTCCTCCCTCTCTCTTCATCCTCTTCCAATCTGAGAAAGATCTATCTCCCTACCTCCTATTATCTCTGTTTCTTTAAGGAATCATCTCCCTATTATTCTCAGGATTTTCATTCATGAGTTGTGTAAGATTTAATACTGGCACTTTGTTGATCTCTCTGGACAGTGTCTATCAGACATTTCCCAACAACTATTAGGAGCTGTATTCTTTCCTCAAGTGATTCTTAACTTAGACTGAAACTGAGCGACTGGGATTATTCTATCATGCTTCCAGGAATAACAGCTAAGTCAGTGCATAAGCAGGCACATAGCATGTTTTTCTGTTTTAATTATCTTCTCACAGTCATAGTTAGGTGTTGTCAATTGTAGGACACATTCTAATTGAAAAGATGTTAAACTGTTAAAAATGTGTGTATCATGGTCATTGACAAATAGCAATTTAGACAAAGTTTCATTTGCATTATTAATCAGTGAGGAATGGATATTAACTTTCAATAAATGATGCATATTACAATAGGTTTTATCCCACTGCCTCTCTTTGCAACTTTTTCTTAAGAATCGTGCTGGGGAAAGTAGTTAAATCATTTACTACATAGCTTATCTATTCTAGGTAATGGAATCTAAGGCAGGTCCATAAATCAAATGTGGACAGTATAATTTGGAAATTTTAGGAGTTCATATAAATGCTAAGACTTATTTTTGGGTATATGGGAACTGAATTTCACTATTGCTTTTTCAAAATGGAACACTTATTCTTTTATTGTTTTTATTTGAATAGGTTATTCGTTTTTACAAGTTCATGATATAAAATTCCATTACATTCCCTTAGGAATGGAATGAAGATTTCCTTAAGGTTACAGGCTGAAAGAGTATAGTACATCATAAATGCATTCCAAATATATGTGAGACACAAGTTCTCATAGAAAAAAATGTGCCTGTTTTTTATTTAAACTGTATATGTATATGGAGATCAGGGAAATAAATGCTATAAAAAGATGAAATTTAGAAAGCAACAAATGTCAAGTGACGTCCATCTCTAGGATGAAAGCGTATCTTTTCACTGTCAAACTGCAATTTGTAATTTTTTGAAGTTGTGTATTTTGATCACTATTTATTCGAAATACACACATATATAATTATCTTCTATTTGTTTCATTTGATGGGTATCTTCCAAACTTGGATGTTAATCTTTATTATCTTTCAGTTTTATATGCTGAGCTGTTATCATCAGGCCTTACACTTAAGTACCCTATAATGGGCTGTTAGTTTATTATAAACATATTCAATACATCAGGTTTTGGGGGGAGGGAAGAACTGGGGATTGAACCCAGGGCCTTTAAACTTCACAATGAGGCACATTCTCAGCCCTTTGTAAAATTTTGAGACAATGTCTCACTTAAGTCACTTAATGGCCCTGGTGAGGGTCAAGCTTGATATTCTCTTGCCTCAGTCTCCCATAGTGCTGGGATTACGAGCGTATGCAAGACCTGCTGTTCTTTTCTCTTTATAGGTTGTGTTTCATTTCATTTTCACAAAAATTGGTTTTGATTCGGATCTTATTTGTTTGTATTGATTATTTTACCTTTAAAACTTTTTAAGCTTGTAGTTTCTCATTTTCTTTTTTTATACCAGGGATTGAACTCCAGATCTTGCGCTTGTGAGGCAGGCAGCCCTCATTTTCTCATTCTTTCTAATACCAGTCTTAATATTAAAAACAAAACAAAACAAAAAAAAGGCCAGGCTTCTTTTCTCTGTGTCTAACATTGTTTTACACTTCATTTGTAAAGCTGCTGTTGCATGGTTCCTGCACAGGTGGGTCCACAGCACATACTGACTACCAGGTGGAAGTGCTTTAAAAACTAGCCCAATATAAATTTTCTTTTGTACGACATTAAAACATTCATAAATTTACTAATATTTGATTAATTTTTGGCAAAATTTATATGGAAAAGTTTGATAGATTCATCACTATTCAGATTTTTGGAACTAGTTATATAAAGTCAATAATGGCAAATATTATTTATTGATTTTACTGTAATGATATTCCACTATTTTCATATTTGATATTAAGTTTATAGAAATCCACACAATTATTTAAATAAGTTTTGGTGGTTTCATTTTACATTTAAGATTTCTCAAGGAAAAATATTTAGCCAGTATTTTCTGATTAATTCTGTCTCTCATTTTAACAAATTATCTCTAAAAATGTTTATCTCTAATATAACAGAGAAATTTTAAACACAGGAGCTATCTGTTGGACAGATGAAATATTTCCAGTTTTGAAAGAACAAGTAATTGTCTTGTTCTCGGAATTATATACATTTGGCAAAACTTATACCACCAAACTGAGAGGTTATCCTTTCCAGTCTTAAAACCTTCTATGACTCCACTATTAGTTCATAGTCTTTTAACCCAGGTTTTTTCATTTTTTATAAAACCCCAAAAATAATTATCAATCTCACAAAAAATTACACTGATGCTTTATTCCTGGAGAAAATATTTATAAATAAATACAAAATTCAATGTAGCCATGGTTTTGTCACTCCTTTCAGATGAAACAACCAGGAGATACTAATCATAAACTCAAGGCATATTACATAAATCTGCTATCTGAAGACTGGGCATTGGACAAAAATAGGCAGATACAGGAGGGGAAGTAAAAATTGCAAGAAGAGAATGACATTACTTGAGATTCCCATTTCACAGCCTTTATCTGTGTGGCCACACAAAAATGGATTACTACTCAGCCATAAAGTAAGAGAAACTAAAGACATTTATAGCTAAATGTATACACGTTGAGGCTATACTCTTTGTTTTGTTTGTTTGTCTTTGTTTGTTTTTGTTTTTTGTTACTGGGATTGAACTCGCGACCTTGCCCTTGCAAGGCAGGCACTGGAACCACTGAGCTAAAGCCCCGGCCCAAGGCTATACTCTTAAGTGAAATAAATAGGATACGTATGTGTAAATACTGAATAGTTTCTCTAGTGTGAGAAACTGAAAGTATAAATAAGGACTAAAAAGTATAATAGATAATGGGAAATAGGAAGAAAAGGTGCAAAAGGGAAGGGGAAGTGGGAGGGGTAGGGGAAAGGACGGAAGGGAATGGAATTAATATGAGAAAAAGGAAACAAAGTCTTTGTAGATAGGGAGGGTAGAGGGGTTGAAGGGAGGACAAGGAGTGGGGAAAAAATAAGAACCAATATGGATTAAGTAAAGGTGAAAATTTACAATGATGAATGTTATTATAATGCATACCTTAAATGTACCAATAAAATTGAGAAAAAATCTATTTTCCTTTCAGTCTTGATGAAAGAGACAGAGTATGGGGCCAAACATACGGAAAATCCTGAGGAGAAGTACTAGGAAGAGTGATAAATTCTAAGTATAAACTCTCCTTTTATCTCTGGCTTCTGGAAATGCATAGGAAACATTCAGACAAAGCTACATGAACTGATAAGCTTTGTTTTCTCCACTAAAGGGAAAAGAAAATTTGAAAAGAATTTAGTCAAGTTAAATTTCTGATGAAAATTGACAGGCTTTGAAGGAATACATAGATAAAAGCTTTTAAAACAAATAATTTGTAATATCCTGGACAGCAATCTGAAAATACTTATCATAATATGAATCAGAACAAAACATAAGAAGACAATTTTCAAACAAATATTAGTAAGACAATGGCATGCATGCCTATATGAAAGATCACTGAAAACACTTTCTCATTACACACAGGAAATTAGAGTTGTATTATGTACCTAACTGTGGGAAAGCAAATGAATTAATCAGATTTATCATCACTGTGATACAATACCCAACACCTGCAATTTAAAGAAGCAGAGGTTTAGTTTGGCTCATGGTTTCCAGGGCTTCAGCTCAAGGTTGGCTGGTTCTGAGGCAGAAGTTTGTGGTGGAGGGGCGCAGCAGAGCAAAAATTCTTTTTTTTTGTTTTTTTGGTTTTTTTTTTTTGTTTTTTGAGACAGGGTCTCACTATGTAGTTGCGACTGACCTGGAACTCACTATGTAGCCCAGGCTGGTCTCAAACTCACAGTGATCCTCCTGCCTCAGCCTCCCGAGTGCTGGGATTACAAGCATGTGCCACCACACCCGGCTAAAAATTCTTAGTTCATGACAAATAGAAGTAGAGTAGGGAAGTAGGGTAGGGAAACAGTGTCACATGGGAAAGGACCAGGATTATATGCAATCCTGAAGGTCACACATCCTTGACACACCCAATTACATGCACAAGTGTGTTTTACTAATCCCCTAAATGGCTCCAAAGTCAATCAGGTTTGACAATCCAAACCATCCCACTTCACCCGTTATCAACCTGACCACAAACACATATCTATAAACTACTCTTCAAATTAACACAACAATAGGTTATTCCACTTAACACGATACAACCATCCTTTATACAACCAGTTACACAACATGCCCTTTCCAAAACTCAACAGTTCCAGCATTGCTTTTGAGTTTCTAATGACTCATAGACATCCTCATTTTCATAATATCAGAGAAAACAATGCTTTAAATCAATCACAACCCTTTATCCCAATTGATACATTCAGCAGCCCAATAAGATCAGGCACAGCTTGCAAACTGACCACTTGTGGTAGTCATTAATGTATCACCTTTAACTCATGTGAATTAAATTAATTTCAAGAAGCAGCCCATAATATGTTTGCAGTGAATATGCTTTTCAATATAGCATTTTTATCATTTAGGATGGGGGTTAGACTTAGAACGAGAGGATTAAATAAGTGAAAGAATTGGAGCAGGTTTGAAGTGAATCCAGAGGATGTAGAATTACCTTTCTATCTTTACAAAGCTATTAACTTCAGGGGGGATAGAGAGAGTGCAGGAATAAGGACAAGAATATATCCCCTTAGCAATAACAGGCGCTTGCCTTCCCTTGAAGGTACAGAGCCATGAGTGAGGTAAAATGACTGGAGAAAAGAACATAAAGAGAAACCTCTCCTAAAGAGAAAAAATAATAAAAGAAGAAGTCTGAGTTAGGGCAGGAGCTGGAATAAAAAGGGAGATGAGGGATAATATGGTGGAGCAAGAGACTGAGTTGGAGAGAGAGGACAGAAAAAAGAAAGAAATTTTAGGGTGGAATGAGGAAAAGAAAAAAGAGAGAGAGAAAAAAAGAATTTGAAGGGCCTCTTTCAGACTGTCTCTGTTCTCATATTATACCACATGTACAGCCATATGCAGAACTGAATCTCCTGGTCTCAGCTATCCAATGGCAGTTCCCCACGACTGAGACTGAACACAATCCACAAGGCCTAACTTGAGTTTCCCTACCCTCAGGGTTGAACTCCACAAAGTTCTATTACAGGTTTGCCCTGCCCTTTCTTTAAAGATGTTCAAAGTTGGAAGCTCAGAAAACTACCCTTCATGAGAACCTATGCCTCTGCAGAGTTGATCTAAGGACTGGCCCAATCAGGAGATTTGAGAAAGGGGGGGGAGGTCATGGGGGTGTTTCAAGGGCGCCTTTGCAGCTACCTTCCTTACTGGGTCTGATGTCGCACAGTCCAGGAAGTCGGCAACCCACCGGATGATCTCAGGCAGGCAGGCAGCTGAAGAGACCCCCTCTGGGGTCTTTGGGTCCTTACTGGGTCTGATGTCTCGCAGTCCGGGAGGTCGCCGATCCTCTCTTGATATTAATTTGCTGTATCAGTTAGATTTCCTGTCTAATACCCACAGTGGGAAGATGAGAGGTTTATTTGCATCAATTTCAGAGGACACAGGACATAGCTGGATTGAAGACAGAAACATCAAGGTAGAAGGGCATGGAAAGCAAAACTGTTTAGTCCATGGTGGTTGAGAATCAGCCCAGGGGAACAGCATAAGAGAAGGAGTCAGGGATCAGATATAGAACCCAAGGTCATATCTCCATGAACCACACAATTACATTCAGCAATGTGCTTTATTAATTCTCTAGGCACCTCCCAAACCATTTAAGTCAATTATCATCTAAATAATGAAGAGTTGTTAGAAGAAATTTAGAACAACTTTTTAACTTCTCTGTAGGCTTAGGTTTGTTAGGAAATGAAAAGTGACTACTCTACAAAAATATAAATTACAGCTTATCAAACAAACTTTAGTTTACAAAAGGATGCCATAAAAATGAATATGAGAGGTTACAGAGATGTGGAAGATTATTTCAAATAATTATAAAATATTTCTGATTGGTATCCAGGAAATCCAAAAAACTCCTGCAACTCAAAAATAAAGACAAACTAATACAAGTTTAGAAAATATTTTAATACATATTTCACAAATAAAAAAATCAAGAATAAACAATAAGTACATGAAAAGTGTATAATCCATTACTCATCGTAAGAAATCATAGTTAAGCTGGGCGTGGTGGTGTAATATCAGTACTTGGGAGGCAGAGGCAGGAGGACTCCTGCAAGTTTAAGGCAGCCCAAGCTATATAATGAGTTCAGTGTCAGCCTGACTCAAAAAACCAAAATAAATAAATAAATAAATAAATCATATTTAAACTATAAAGAGAAACTATTGCTGATATCCAAATAGACTACAATTAAAAAGGTTAACAACATTAAATATTGGCAAAAGTGTACATAAATTAGAATTATTAAGTACTGTTGGAAGGAGTTTTAAATTTTATAATCTATCTGCAGATCTATCAGGGTGTTATAAAACCAAAGGTGTATTTTTTCATGATGTAAAAATTACCATCCCAGGTATTTACCAAATGGAATTAAAGGTATGGTCCTCAAAAGGATATCTATAAAAATTTCTGTACAGTTTATGCTTATAATGGAAAATTTTTCTTGAAATATCCAGGTCTACATTAGTAAAAGAATCAACAAATTGTGAGCTATTTATTCCATGGAATGATATTGATGCATATAATGAGTGAAATACATATATGGATACAGGGAAATCTCACAAATATTGAATGGAAGAGGAGTTGATTGTATAAAAGAATGACTACTGTAGGAGTATATTTACAAAAAGTTCTATAATTAGCGGGAAAAAAAACAGCATATTGATAGAGTTCTCTACCAGACAAAATGGCCCCAACGGCCTACATTCTATTCTAAAATGGCTCCCACTCCTAAAATGGCTCCTTCTTAGGGAAATGAGCCACTTGGGAAAAGGGCAACCTACACCCTCTGGAGAAGCAAAACCTAGCTTGTTGCTCCACTCTGCTGCCTACGTCATCTTCCCCTTCCAATCACTAGGTGTCCCCATAGCTCAACTCTCACAGCACTCTCTCCACTGCACCGCCCTGTATAAACCTCACCCCAGTTAGTCTCACCCTCTCTCACCATTGTTCCAGGTAGCGAGGCAGCTCTTTTCCTAATAAAGCCTTGTCTCAGGTGCACCTGCTTCCCTTCCCTTTCTTTCACATATATCTCTGGGGAGTTGGTTAGAAATTCATTGTGAAGAAGCATAAAATATTTGACAGTGATGCAATATTCTGTACCTTGTTTGCACAGGTATATATTTGTGCCTAATGGTACACTAAATATCTGTGGAACTCATTAGTTGTAATTACCTCAAAACAAACAAAGATTAAATTCTTATATACATACACTAAATTGTAGGAATGTGTACTTTTGTTCTTAACTAAATTGATAGTGCATCAAAAATGACAGATAAATAAAGAGATGGACTGATGAATAGTTATATGATAAAGTAAATATTATAAAATATTAATTACACCATCTAGGTACTGGATATAGAAACGGTCATGTAAAACTCATTTAGCCTTTCTCCATGTTAAAAATTCCAGGACTGGAGATTTAGCTTTGTGGTGCTGCCACCTGCCTCTGTAGCACAAGGTCCCAAGTTCAATCCCTGGTAAAAAAAAAAAAAAAAAAAAAAAATCCATTATTCTGTTCTAGAAATGTAAATGTAAGATACAAGTTTTACTTTAGCTCTACATTCATTTCAGATATACTTTAGCCTAATGCATACACTGACTTGGTTACATCAAGGACATCCATATTTACATGTTCATCAATAAACATCATAGTCCTGTTTAAACGTGGAACATGAGCCCTTGATCCATTAAGATTAAGGAGCTTCTAAATGAAAACATGAACAATGCGAGCTAGCAGCACAGAGAAAAGTTGCAAAACATTGTTCAGAATTCTTTAAAGAAATGTTGCATCATCAACATTATCAATAGCATAGAGGTTATTACTACATGGAAAAATAATTACCAACCCATCTGAGGAAATCTGAAAAGTCAAACTCAGTCTGAAGAAGTTTCCTGAATAGATGGTAAATCCTATATAAGGAAGTACAACAAATAATTCTAATTGGTAGTTATTTTCTTTAATAGAATACTGCACGTCCCTTTAGGTTAAATAAAATACGATACTTTTGAGTTTCTACTATGTTCTTATTTAATGCTTGCTAAATATTGGAAGAATGATGTAGAAAACAAGATTTATCATTTCAAAGTGCAAATTCTGGGAAGGACAGAGAGCAGTTTCAGAAATACAGTTTATAATATACTTATGAAATTTGATTCAATTGTGAGGAAAGTCTCAACTTTCCTGGTTTTGTTTGAGAAATTTTCCAAAAGAAAATGATAAACAGAATGAAAGCCTTTTTAACACATCTTTTACATTATAATTGCTAACTCTCTCTATGGCCTAATCATGAAATATTACTTTTTATTGTTTAATTCTGAATGTTAAGAAATTTTTTCTTTATTCTCCTATGTGTTTTGATTCACATGCACATATTTTTACCCTTTACTGTACCATTTACTTGTTTTTTAAGCTTTGGGTTTCAAAATCAATCACCCATATTACTATTGCTGAAATTGGTAAACATAATCTCTTTTTCCAATTTAGTTTTTACAATTTGATCTCTTATTGATGACATATCATACCCTATGAAGTTATATTACTTAATGAACTATTAACACATGCTTAAATGAGAATAATCACTTAATTAAATGTGCATATATACTCATTCTCCTGAGAATAAATATCTCAAAATTTTATAAATGAATTCAATTTTTTTTAAATGGAAAGTCATCCAAAGTGGAAATTGCCAAAATGATTTGGAAAACATGTTTTTAAGTGATATTAATTTAACTTAAGAGAATTTTTAAGATTTTTAATGCTAGTAAATAAAAAGATGAAACTTACACTTTAGAAGAAAAAAACTGTACATCGGCATGCAAGATGAATTGGAAGAGGAACCAAAAAATTGGACCAAAGGAAAATGATAAAAGTTTTTATCACACATTTTGTATATGCTCTGCACATATTGCTGTAATGACACTCTGATATCTTTGAGATAAGAAATGGAATAATGATAATCATTTTGTTCCTAGGACCCAGTAGTATGAGTCACACAGATGTTCAAAAAATATTGTTAAATGAAGGTGTTCTGAATTCTTTTGCTGACTTTGGTTCACATTATAGGAATGACATCTACTTTAGTGATAGATATCTTAATAGAAGTCATCGTTGTGATTATACTATCTAAGCAAAAAATTATTATAAATGATCTATACTATAACTACTAACACTGTTGGTGAAAGTAACTATTATATTACAAGTACAGATTGACAATGGGAATGCAAAAATGGAAAGATTTCAAACAGATCTATTTCAAAGAAAAAGGTTGTGAAAGAAGTTATAGATTTTGTTTGCATTTTATTAGCTCATATATAATAAAAAGACTAGGTATGATGAAAATCCCACTTATCTTTTATAAAACATAAATTTAACAGAATTATGGTCTATTGCTGTGATATTTTACCTTGAAAAACACACAAAATCTCTATATGCACATATGAATTGTGTTCATTTTTTCTCTAAATTTTCCTAGACTAAACTATAAAGCTGTGAAAATGATATATTAAAAGGGTGAAGTTTTTAAACATGATTATTCCATCTTTTGTATTCTCACATAAAAGTTTACAACCCTCAAGCCTGTGTTTAATATATTTATTTTTATAAACTCAATGTCTAGCATTTTCATGCATAGTAAGCTCTAAAAAAAAACTCAAAAACTAAAATAAATCAATAAATGAAAGATGGCACTGTTCTTTGTTTTATTCACTTTTTTCTTATACTTCATATGAATTAGTACCACGTATGCATAAAAGTAACGGCATAAGTCATCTGTCTCCAGCACAGGCTGTTGCCCTGTATTCTTGGAGTGACATACATAAACTTCCCAAGCTAAATGAAGTCTTCCTTGCACCCTATTATTCTCCTTTCTCCATAGGCATTGGGTCAACATTGATCTATCTTATCATACTGCTTTTCAAATCACACTTCCCTCCCCACTAAACTATGCACATCTTTCTTGCCCATATCTACATGTACTTAAGGGATTTAAAATAGTTTAAGAATTGAAAAAGTTCTTACTAAAAGCTACTAATGTGCATCTCATACAGACAGATGGGTCTATCCAAGATCTTAAATTATTTTACACAGAAAAATAAGCTTTTCTTTCTATCTGTAAAAATGATCTATGAAAATAAAGAAGAGTAACACTCTAGGTCTCTGAAACATACTCAATCCATAACTGTTTAGCTATGGAAGAATGACTGTGTACAACATTCATCAAATGATGAAGTTATGAAACTGAATAAGATGTGATTTCTACCCTTATCATGTAGGGGTTCAAATGTAAAATATTCAAACTGCCTTTGACCCAGTCAATCAAAACGCCTGAATGTAACCTTTTCAGTGGTAATATTAGGTAGGTAACATTTTATCTCAATTTTAGAGATGTGAAAAGTAAGGCAGAGATACAGAAAACTAGACAGATACAAGATATATATAGAAAACTATGAAAAAAGTAATAATGCCCCCAGAAAAAGATGTCTGTACCTAAACTCCAGAATCTGTGAATATGTTGTACTTTTTAGCCAAGATGAATTAAGGTTTGAAGTAGACTTAAAGTTCCCTATTGGTTGACCTTAAAATAAGTTATTTTGGATTACCCTGCAGGCCCAGTACAATCACAGGGCTGCTTAAATAGTAATAGAGAGATAGAGTGGATGACAGGATCCAGAGAGGTTGGAAGTGTTATTTTGTTGGAATGGAAGATGTAGAAAGTGACCAAAAGCTTAGCAATGTGGACTACATAATCTGAAAAAGGCAACAAAACTCACTCTTCTCTAGAATGTCCAGAAGTTATACAGCCTTGTTAATATCTTTAGTTTTATCTCAACATCACGAATTCCACAACTGCAAAATAGTAAACATGTGTTGTTTTAAGTCATTATTTGTGGTTATTTTTTACAGCATAAATGAAGAAAGGAATGCAGCTGTATAAAAAGAGTAAATCAAACAGCTAACAGTTATGTACAGAGTGGAATACTGCATAGCTATAAAAGAAATCCTTCCATATGTACATTAAGCAAAATAAGCCAAGCACAGAAAGATAAGCACTACATCATTTCATTCATTTGTAGAATAATTAAAAAACTGATCTCGCAGAATTTGAGATTACAGTGCTGGTGACCAGAAGCTAGAGAGAATAGAAAGATAAATGGATGGAGGGAGACTGATCAACTGGTATGAAGTTACAGTTAACAAGAAGTAAGATGTTCTTCACTGAAGCCTTATTAGTATGGATAATCTTTATGGTTTTACATATCAGTTAAAATAAATTTAACTGAAAAACACAAGTAAGACATTTATGATTTTATAGTTAAACAGCTTTTACACCACATCACCATGGCTAAACTTTCCCCTACCTACGCAGACACTTCTAAAATCAACTGTAAGTGTTGTTGACTTGCTTCTTGCCATGAAGCATTTACATTCACCTCTGCTGCCTCTCCTCTCAAGTGCTTATGTCTTCTCTCAATAAAGATGTGATTAGGAATCAGATAATGTTCCCTACCTGAATAAATGGTTTCATGTAAAATTAAGAGCTTGCGCAAACATTGGTAGGTCTGAGGTCAAGCTTAAGAAAGTCAGTTCTGAAAAATCAGGAAAGATAAATATGATAAGTTTTGTTTAAGGAGCTAATCAGATTATTTTCAATGCTTGCCAGATGCTCCTCCTACTATCAAGAATCATAAAAGGCTTTTATTTACTGTTATCAGTGCCTAACAGCAAAATGAGTAGCGCTCATGCTTCACCAGCAAATCTTAAGAGCTTAGTCGCCAGCGCGTCAGCCTCAACAGAGCCCAACTACAGAGCACAACAGCTTTCCTCCTCCTCTGAATTGCTCAACTTTAACTCAGAACCCCACAGGAAAGAAATTCTGGGTGATGTAGATCCTAGGTCCCCTCAGCAACAGAGGAGACCTTAAAAGAAGATATAAAATGGACAATACAAAGACCAACATGTGATGTTGTCATTCATGTAACTGTAAATGCTTAAAATTCAATTTCTTTCCCACTTAATTTTGGAGTTGTTTCCCGATTCATCACTGTGAAGATAGAATCCTTATGCTTCTTTCTACCTCTCCTCTTCATCACATTGTAAATAAATAAATAAATAAATAAATAAATAAAGTTTTCTTTTCTGTGTACATTCATTTTACACTATTTTGGTGCAATTGTAAATTAATCCTTACCTAATGATTTAATAGATTTTACACTTGATCTTAGCCAAAAGGCCGAGAAGCAATGTTTTAATAGATTTTAAAAGTTAGAAACAAATAAGTTCCATATCTATAATTATTACTGTGTTAGTTTAGTACTGTAAACCAAATAGGATAGATTTGTGATTGTTCTGTGAAAGACAGTGTGTTTAGTATCAAGCTCAAATATGTTTTTTTTTTCTTCAACCATCTCATAGTCATTAAAATCGTGTCCTATTTTTATTGTCCTTATATGGATCATTACTTTAAGGATTTTTTTTTTTGTTATAGAGATGCCAATTGTTTTCCTGATTTTTCTCTTTCTCTCTAATCCTCACTCTTAATCTTCAATTTTTTTCATGCATTCATTTAATAGGAGAGTCAGTTATATTTCATGTATTTTAATGCTACCAATTATTGGAAATCTACATAATTGCTTTTATGAAGAGACCATTCTTGCATTCCCCCAAATATCTGTTCTAATTTGGACTAGTTCTTCTCTGGACTGTGCACACTGTCTTCTTGGAATTTTTTTCCTTGAATTGGGTTTAGCTGGCATTTACTTATTAATATTTGATAACCATTTATTTTAATTTTCTCTTGTGTAAAATTTTATCTGAAAATGAGAAATAGTGGATCATTTCTCAGAAAAAAAATCTTTATTGTCATTTCCCTTTAAATTGGTAGGTTTTCTGAGCAAACTTGGTCCAAAAATCATTTTTCATGTTTGAAGGCATTGTCTCAGTGTCCTCAAACATTGGTATTCTCCCAAGTAGAGTAATGCCACTTTGATTCCCTTTTTAAATAGCATTTAACTTTTTTGTTTCATTGATAGCCTATTAGATCTTCAATGCTCACATTATACACTGTCCCATTGTGTCTATTCTGTCTTACAAATTTCCCTTATTCAAATAGTGGCTTTAAATTAACACCTGTTTCTGTCTTCCGGAGTCAGAGCATCCTGGCATGCAATTTTATGAAGATGCTTAATTTTTAAAATAAATTATGTTCTCTGAATTATCTACTGTGTATAGAGTAAATTGTTATTTTGCTCTTATTTTTTTTTTCTTGGGATGTTCCATTATGTTTTAAAAGAACTTGAGTTGACGATTCTTGGAGGCTGGCATAGCGTTCCTTTGTGAGTGTGTAATATGTCATTGTGCTTTCTCTGGAGATATTTCCTTCTATGAATGGGCTCTCTGAGAGTATAGTAAATATGAATGCTGGTGTTGCAAGATTTTCTCTAAGTTATTGGATCCAGAGCTAGCCTTTATGTGATATAGACCCACTGACTAGATTGAAAGGCTCTGTTCTGAAGCATGAATACCTGCTCCGAACCCCCCCCGTTGTTTGTTCCATTTCTTTCTAGAATAATCTCTTCTGTTTGAATGAGAGCAACTACTCAGATACTTGTACTGTGCCAACAGGGTGGTAGAGTAGATGGATAGGGACGAGGAATACATAAGGTTAATACTTGTTGGCAGAGGGTGTTGCTCAGTGATTGAGAGCTTACTGCACGTGAATGAGGTCCTGGATTCGATCCCCAGCACAAGCAAAACAACAACAACAACAAAAAAACCCAAAATGACATACCACTTGTTCTTAAGACGTATTTCCAATTCAACTTCTATTTTATTTCTTCTAATTCTGAGTATTTTAACCTTAGAATTCTTGTCTTTTTTTCTAGAGACTTCCCCCTCTTCTTTCTTTGCTTATGATTTCATTCATCATTAAGGTTCTTTTTGCTTTTTAGTCTTCACTCTGGCTAAACTTTCCCATTATTTTACTCACTATAGAACTTATAGAATAATTCTGTTTATGTACACAAAAGAGAAAGGATTCATAAAATGGATAACTGTTAAGGTTCACATGAGAATATCATGTCTTTGTATCTGCACAATATTTTCCTTTTGGGAACTGTCCCCTCACCCTTTTGGAGTTGTTGCATTGGGGTTTATGTCACACATCATTTCTTTTCATCAAACTATAAAGATTGACTATTCTCCTTCACCTAACTACATATTTAGGAAGAATTTATGGCAAAGTCCATGCCAAATGCAGTCACCACTTAGAATATTTTTGCCTAAGTAGAAGAGCAGTGTAGACCTGGAACTATCAGAGACCGGTTTTGATACCATGAAGAATCAAACCAAAAATAAAGACAATATAAGAGAAAGAAAATTTAGAGAATGGAGCAAGACAGAATTTTTGTGTTTTTGTCTTTCTGGCTACAGACATACCTAAATTATATATTTCTAGCTCTAGAAGTGTTCTCTCGCTAGAAGGTTCCCTCTCTCCCGACAAGATAATACAGATTAAATTTTGTCACTTGTATCATCTGAGTTCTGACCCAGTTAAGCAAGTAGCAACTAAATTCCAGGACTCAGAAAACCTAATTGAAGAATATACAATTTAGTTTGCCACTGAATACAGCAGCCCTTAGGTAAACAAGTGCTAAATGTGTGAGGATCATAAAAAAATCTGATTGGTAAATTTGCTTTAAATTACTCCTTAAAAACCTGTTGCTCACATGTTCATTCAAATGACATAAAAAGGAAGCCCTCTTATTCCAGACCTACTTGATCTATGGATACTTATCATATGTGCCCAAGATATTAGTTTCTACAACAAAACCTAATAAAAAATGAAGAAGGATTCAAAGTACTGTGGTTATGCATTCTTTTAAGTGAGTACAGATGATCTGATGGAAAGCAGTTAAAATATTTGTTTTGTAGCAGAGTGTTCCCACAGGAAAGTTATAGTAGAAAATAATTCTGTGATATATTCTGAACTGCATGCACAATTGCTCCCCATTGATTCAATTTAAAACTAAAATGAAAAGATTTCCAGCTAGCTATAATAACTTGAAGTAAAAGGAAAGTTTGGTATCTTGCCATGAAAAAATAAATACATTAATCTTTGGTGGCTAGGCTATATCAGTCTATTGAGGGATAATGAAACCTATATGTAAAAATATCAAATTTTATCTTCTCTGGACTTTCAAAATTATTTATTCAAGACATGAGTATTAAAAAGAAAATATGTATTTTTGATTAAATATATTTGGTACCAGGAGGAGAAAAGAAAACTATATAATCTAATGATCAATAAAATGAATTTTCTATAGGAAACAATTGGTTATTAAACCATAGATATTCAGTAACCAAATAAAGGCAATTTATTTGCCTTTTTTTCTGGTACTGTGGAATGAACCCAGGGTCTTTATATTGAGCTACATCTCAGGATCTCACTAGGTTGCTAAGTTGCCCAGAATTGGCTTGAGCTTGCAATCCTGCTCTAGCCTTCCAGAGTTCTGGGATAACAGGCATGTGTCACTATGTTTGAATTTTGACTTTTGACTTTTAAAAGTATTAATTTTGGATGTGGAAGATCTCTCCAGAACAAAGCATTGAATTCACCAAGCTATCAAGGGACATAAAATTAATTTACTTTAAAATCTCATGAAGTCAAAGAGCAAACTAGTTAGCCATAGACTCTGTTCCATCATGGGAAACAGAACTACTCTGTTGTAAAATTGCATCTGCAATTTTACCAACTTAGAATAAATGTTTATATAATTATATGTAGCTCAGTTACTGAAAATTAATGCTCTAGGTTCATGCTTAGCTTATATGAGTGAGTCTTGTTTCCTACTGCATAGCAAATTCACATTATATTACTCATCAAGCTTAAAGATGTCATAGCAAAGATGATATTTGTTATGACAGGAGGTCATCTGGTTTCATTATTTATTCTGCTGCAGTATGTAGGCAAAGATGTAGGATTTTAGGACTTTAAATAGTTCATATATACCTAAATTAAAATCATACTTAAAGCTTTTTCATTCTTATTTTACATTAAACATAGCCTGAATTCTAGTAACAAAGGGTATTCTTTTCTTTGAAGTTCAGATGCATATTTATTTTTAATAAAGGACGTTAAACTAGAGTCATATAAAGGGATCTTTTATAATGACCCAGGATTATGATTTTCTTATAATTTCTTCTTTAAATAATCTTTGTTCTTTAGCAAAAATATTCTCCTTCACTTACTACTATTCATTTTCTCTAAGCTCATGAAACCTGTGGAGTCAAAGATATAGTTAAAATAGCTTTCAGTAAGTGGTTTCATTAATGAGTGGCTGTAGTTTTATACATTTAACTCATAAATATGCCACTAGGAACATTGTCCAGAGTTGCATATAATCTTCATACACTGGCGTTTCTCTGATGGCTATCCATGATTCCAGAGATGTTGTGTAAACTTGCTCAGAAACAGCTGGACCAGCATTTACCAAGCAAGTCTAGGATACTTATGAGGTGTTATTGCTCATACTACTGGTCCATTATAATCTTCATACACTGGCGTTTCTCTGATGGCTATCCATGATTCCAGAGATGTTGTGTAAACTTGCTCAGAAACAGCTGGACCAGCATTTACCAAGCAAGTCTAGGATACTTATGAGGTGTTATTGCTCATACTCCACTGGTCCATGTGTGCTATTTTCTATGTAATGTTACTCTAGGTACCATTTCATCAAATTAGTTTTTTCCACTGGTCCATGTGTGCTATTTTCTATGTAATGTTACTCTAGGTACCATTTCATCAAATTAGTTTTTTTGCATGTTTATGTTGGATGGGAATTTCATTTCAATTATTACTACTGGAGTTACCTTCACCTTCTAGCTTCTAACTGGGCATTAGCTTTAAAATGATATAATGACTTGTTCAGTATTTAATATTGGCGTCTTCTTTGTGCAAATCTGCAGGGATGTTGTTTTTGTGAGGAGCAGTTCTACGTTTCAATATTTCATTTGGGATATAGAAATACAGTGTGGAGCAATGCTTAGATGCCCATTGTCTGTTTTTAGGGCCAGCTTGGTTTTACCTTTTTAGAAACCATTTTTGTTCTTGAAATCAGTCACTTCTTTCAGTCTGACTTCACATAGTTTGGATAAAAGTGATTTTTACCTTCAATACCCGGAAACGTACTCGCTGCCTGCATTCAGTCAGAACAGCGTATTTCTTTGGCTAAAGTGATTGGCTTGTCAACACCATCACACACTCAGACCTGGCGAAATAAGGCAGTTTCATTGGGAAGGAGGCTCCTGGACAAGAGAATCTTTTTCTTTTAAGATGTGAAGCTTATACTATGTGTGTATTTTATAGCTGTTAGAACAGCTTTAAACAGAGAGAGAAGATATTATTTGATCATGGCACTTACAGTGAGTAGAGATGAAATGAAAAAAAAAAAAAACAACGAATCCTGGGGCATTATTTCAACATCTGATTAAATAAATCCTAAAATTTTTTAGTCACATAAGCTAATAGATACTCTTTCAGTTCAATAACTTGGATCTCTCTCTCTCTCTCTCTCTCTCTCTCTCTCTCTCTGTCTCTCTCCCTGTGTGTCTATGATAAAGCACCTTCATGTTTATAAGTATTCTGAAAAGATTACATTATCTCTCCTCTATCCCATGCGGAGCAATGCTTAGATATGCATTGTCTGTGAATTTAGAATTTTATCTTCCATTTAATAATCTGTTTATCTGCCTCTTTGCTTTTTAAAAGAACTCTTTCATTCTAAGTGCTGCCAGTGTCCTCTAAAATATTCTTTTCAGTTGGCTTAGGGCACAGGAATACTTTCTGACTTTCCTCCTAGCATCATGGAAACTATATTAAAAATGGTTATACTTCATGTGTACTATTTTTCGGAAATTCTCAGCACTCCCATTGGCCTGTTTCAGCCACCAATCAATATAATCTTTTTCGCAAGACAAAAACATATCTGTTATACGGATACCACGTATGAAGCACCTGAAAATAGATACCAGGTCTTTGTGTATGGTGAGGAAAGAATCGCAAGTATACAGCCAATAGTAAAAGAAAAAGAAGCTACATTTATTGAAGATAACAGGAATGTGTGCTCAGCTTTATGGCAACAGAAACAAAAAGGTGACACTAATGAAAAGTTGATGCAAGGATGGTAGGGGAATAGGAAGAATGAAGATAAAATTGGCTTTCAGATTTTCAAGCATGTGTACCTGAACTGGGTATCTCTCATTGGATCTCTATGGATAAGTTTGACAGAAATGATTGACAGGGTAGTGGGTCATCTCAGGGGTATCCTTAGTATGCTTGACTCTCCCAGAGTTCACTTTGGTTTTGCTTTGTTTTGGCTTGTCTTGTTTTGAGATAGCATCTTTCTATTCCAGGCTGGCCTCAAAGTCCCAGCAATCCTCCTGATTAATCCAGATTATAGGCATGGGCTCCTGAGCCCAGCTATTTCACTGTTTCAATCAAATAAGCAATGTGGTCACTTTGGATGAACCTTTAATAAGTTTATGTGAGGAAAAGGCTACAGAAAAGGTAGGCCACAGGATCTAACATGCATGTCCTCTGGCAGGGGTCTTTGTTATTCTGATTCTTTTAGGACAATGGAAGGAAGATTGGCCCCCGGATGTCGCCCAAATTCAGCTGGCTGAAGGAGATGTGGTCCCCCATCTTCAATTAAGCTACCTGTACTAATACAAAATCATTTTACTTCTGAAGCTTTCTTCCCTGCCAAAATCCCCAGACTGTCTGCTTTGAGAAAGGCGGTAGGAATGACGGGTTCGTGCTATAAATTGCCTTTTGACTCTCTAAATACTTGGATATGAGATAAAGAAAACTTTTCGGGAGAGAGATGAGGCCAGATGACCTTGAAAGAATAGGGGAAGTTGCCAACCTCCTTGTTGCCATTTCCCCCCCCCCAATGGAATATCATTAGCTTTAGTAAAGTCACTCTACTTTGTCCTAGTCTCTCTTTGCCAAGGTCAGTATCTCTCTTAGTTTTTGAGGGATGCTGTCTTAGTTACTTTCTCATTGCTGTGACAAAATATCTGACACCACAATAGAAAGAAAGAAAGGGTTTTTCTTCTGCTTTGGTTTTGGTTTTTTTGGGGGGGGAAGGGGGGAGGGTTGCTCACAATTTGTACTTGGCTGGCTCCAAGGCATGGAGGAGAACAGGAGCATGGCAGAGGAGAAACTCCATGGAAGGATAGGTGGGAGGCAGCAAGCAGCAAGCTTGCCTTTTTCTTTCCTTTTATATTTGATCCAGGTTATAATGCTATTGGTTGGTTCCATTTATACCCAGGTTGAGGCCTCCTTCTTCATAGTTCACCCAGAACTGTGCTAAACCAATCAGTGCATGGATCTAATTATTACAAACCCACAATCCAGTATCACACACCTATGATCTAGTGACCTCCCAAAAGCCCCACTTAGGAGTTCCTTCAGTTTTGAGCGGGCGTCTAAATATAAATCATATCTAATGCCGTAACAAAATGTCCCAAGTTGAGTAACTTAGCAAACATGTATTTTTCTCCTATCTTTTTTTTTCTGAAGTGTAGAAACCCAAGATGAAGAGGTTGGCATGGTTTATTTCTCGTGAGGCTTTTTTCCTTGCCTGAAGGTGTCCATTTTTTCGCTCTCTCTTTACATGGTCCTTCTGTGATACACACATCTATGTCCAAATTTCCTCTTGTAAGGAGACCAGTTATATTGAATAAGGGCCCATCTTAAAAATCTAATATTTAATTAACCCTTTAAAGATCTTTTCTTTAATCATTGTTAAATTCTTAGGTACTGAAGATTAACACTTCTTCATATGCGTTTAGGATAGGTCCAGTTCAGTTGACAAAACTGTCTTAGTCTGCTCTGTGTCCAATCTGTTGTGAGAAACACCACACCACAGTTCCTTTAACAGCTTTTTATTATATTCACAGCAGCTAATTTTAGAAAGTAAAAAATTTGGACAATGAATGTGCAGTCAGTCTTTCTGCTTCTAAGGTTTGTTAAATGGTCATACTCGACCCCTCCCATGCACACTCAGTTTTATCACAGTATTGACACATTGCTAGTATCTGTATAAACTCAAAATTATTACATTCTTTTTGTTTGTTTTTTGAGACAGGGTCTCACTATGAAGTTGAGACTTACCTGGAACTCACTATATAGCCCAGGCTGGCCTCGAACTCACAGCGATCCTCCTGCCTCAGCCTCCCAAGGGCTGGAATTACAGGCATGAGCCACCATGCCTGGCTAAAATTATTACATTCTTAAAGTGAAACTTTCTATGATAATATGCAAATAGAGGCATTATTTTTGTTTTATTTATTTGATCAAGGTAGCATCTTTAATCAGTTAAGCTACAATAAGTGGAAAAACACAAAACTAAATTTTTTCTGGAGTGAATGTCTTTGCTGAATACCTGCTCTGTTAGTCTTCCTGGTGCTTCTGGTATTATTGCACATATGATGTCTCCAAAAATAAAAATGTCCAGCCTTGAAGGGAATACTTGTCATCATAACACTGATTTTTTTCTTTAATTGAGTTTATTGGTATATTTTAGGGATACAGTACAGTTACATTCATTGTTGGGATCTTGTACCTTTACATGACAGGTCGCATTTTTTTCCCCTTGTCCCTGCCCTCCCTTCACCCCCTCCTCCCCTCCCCATCTACAAACACTTTATTTCCATCTTTTCATTCTCTCATATAGGGTAATAAGGGAAGAGAAAAAAATAGCACTGATTCTTTAATGGCAAATATCACTATAATATTATGCTCCTGAACACATCTCTCTTCTTGGAATTCGTGAACTACAGTAAACAAAGCACAGCATGAGGCAGAAATGAATTTGAAATAAGTTTGATTGTCCTAAGAGCCTGAGTTCTAAATATCATCCTTGGCAGTTTTCTAGCGAATACATTTTGTATTTTGCTCTGCTTTAAATTTTATGTGTGAATGCAAATCATTAAGTAACTGTCAAAGCAAAACCACAAGGAAAAACAGATATCTATATACTTGAGGTGCCATGAAAAATTGGTTTACAAAGCACCCTTAATGCTTTTTCCAGGTATGCTTCAATCAAGTTGTCTAAGCTTGTCTGAAATTTGGCCAAAATGAGGGGAACGTTAACACCCACTTACTTCTTGAAATACACCATACTTTCTATTTGCTTGATCAGACCTGACCTATAAACACTTTATATTTACTATTCATACTAATATTCTAAATATAATTTAATGGTTTATTTAACTTTTGTGAAAAAGTGCTGTCTTTTAATTTTACTGATAAAGATTCGTGAATCATAGAAAACTTATATGTAAAAGCACCAAGGATTTCATTGGAAAAGTTAAAATTAGAATTTCACATACTTTCATATTGCCATGATACTGACTCATTATCTAGTCAAACATAAGGCATTTTTCACCTTCAAAACAATTCATTTGCAGATTTGTACCTGTTAAGAATTTTTGGAATCATCTTAATAAGACTTGATTCTTTTTGGTTTAATGTTGAGTACTTCCATTTATACTCTGTATAAATAATTGTTAAATGTGGTAAGACGGAATAAAAATAGGTAGAACAGAGACAAGGATATCAAAGCTAAAAATTGTATTATTCATCTAGTGATGGTATAGGGAAAATAGATGTAACTCCCGACCTGCTAGATGTCCAGTATGCCAAGTTCATGTTTTCTAAAATCAAGAATAAATTTTAGAAACAACAGAGGTTAAGAGTTGGAAATATTTATGGAGGGATAGACAGCTCCTACATGAGAGAGAAGGAGGAAACCCAGTAAGTGAGTTGCTCATGAGCCCTATTTTTAAAGCAGTTTTATAAAGCAAAATTACAAGATGAGTGCAATATCACAAGGTGGGCATAAGGTGGGACAAAACTGTGGTCAACAATAAAATTATAAGCATAGTTGTTTACATAATGTTGATCCAGTGGGGAAGCAAGTCATTGAGTAAATGTACATGGAAAGAACAAAGATCTTTACTAGAAGGGGTGAGTTAGGAGCTCTTGATTCCCCCACCCATGGTGACTGATGCCTATTTAGAATGCCAATCTTTACTGTTCTTCCCTTGGGGAAGTATGTAGGTGTGGTCTTTCTATTTTTATCTTGAGGTCTGCTTTCAAGAAATGCACATCTAGCCACGGTTTTAATCTGTTCTTTTTTTCTGCATTGACTTCTTCCAGAGCCTATCCCTGTCTGATTGCCTATACTATTTTTTTTTAACTAATTTAACTATTGCAATACTATGAGGAAGACAGCAACTTCTTTTAGAAACAGCTGAAGTTACCCAAGGCAATCCATACCAGCATCCCCTTGGTTGAATTAGCCTCCTTTTCTCCCAGATCCATCATACCCAAACAACTCAGAATTGAGAATGAGGAAATATGATTGCTGCCTTAAGCCACTGAATGCTGGGTAATACCTTTTATAATAGTAACCTGATAAGCTACTGTACTAAGTGGTTGTATCTGAGACTACAATGGAGGTATTTCTAATTATATGTCCCTTCTGTGGCCTTTCCACTGGACTTCTACACCTCCTCAATACCTTCCCCTACTCCTCTTCTTTTCTCCCTATTCCTCCTCTTTCTTTTTCATCACTATTTATTTTAATTTTGTGGTACAGGTACTAAACCTACAGCCTTCATACTAAGCTACATCCCCATCCTTTTTAATCTATTTGCCTTTGTGTTTGTTTGTTTGTTTTTATTTTGAAAGAGTCTTTCTAGGTAATTAAATTGTCCCAGTTGGGCTCAGTGTTGCAATCCTCCTTCCTTAGCCTCCTAGAGTGCTGGGATGTAGCATCACACTCAGCTAGCTCGCCAACATCTGCAGAGCAAAAGTGAGAAATTCAGCGGGGAGGCAGGAAGTTTTGTTACCGGTTTCACAACTTTATAACCAAGTGCCAAATTCACAGATTTAATGAATAAATGAGGAAGGCACTGAAAATGCTTTCAACTATTCTTCTAGTGACAGCTGGTGACCTGGGCTGTCGTTTAACTTCTCTTCTTTAACTACAATGAAAACATTGCTGTGTATCTCCACTCCTCTAACTACTCCCTGGGCTTAGACAAGAAAATTAACTGAAAGCAGCTCAGATTGGCTTCTGAAATATTTCATTTATTTAGTAGATGTGAAAAGATTCCAACTACCCAGAAGATAGTCCTTAATTTTGTCTTCCACTGTTTGCCACTTGCACGCTTAGCAGCGAGGACAAACGTGAAACACACTGAACTATAAGAATTTAGTGAGTCCTCAAGAGTATGATTATTGCTTTTATTCTACTTGTTTCAGTCTGTTGTTCATTAGAAGGACCAGACCTTTAAAAAAAGAACTAAAAAGTCCCATTATAATGACAGAATATGTATAGTTTGAAAAAAAATGTCTAAGAGTAATTCATACATTTACCATAAAATTTCTGTTGCCTTTTAAAACCATGAAGGCTCAATTAAGTATGAGGTGTATGTATGTGTATGTATATATATTATATATATA
>NW_022900927.1:47423687-47441134 GCF_012274545.1 Fukomys damarensis | reverse complement strand
TTTGAGACAGGGTCTTGGTTTGTAGTTCAGTCTGGCCTTTAACTCACTATGTAGTCCCGGCTGGCCTTGAGCTCACAGCAATCCTCCAGTCTCAGCTTTCTGAGTGCTGGAACTAGAGGCTTGTGCCATCATGAGGTGTTTCTTTTTTTGTTTTTTGTTTTTTTTGGTACCGGGAATCAAACTCAGGACCTTGTGCTTGCAAAGCAGACAACAGAACCACTGAGCTAGCCCCATGAGGTGTATTTTTAAACAACAACAAAAAAGAGTAGTTCAAGGCTTAGTGCCATTTTATGAGTAGCAATTGATGGTCTTACAATCTGCTGATGTGTTTTGTGACATGTTGGTGCAGCTATGAATACTTCAGTGAGAGGCCATCTCCCCCAACCCCATGAAACAGTAAGTCTCTTTGCACTGGTGTGCAATTCGGCTAAACAGAGGCTTGTATGGTGAGTTCTGTGAATCAGTGAAATAAACTATTCACATATAAATGAAACGCTTGTTCTTGACAGGTGTTCTATTGTCAAACAGGATTGATGTCCACAGTTCCCCCTGATTCATGTGTTCCTCCATGACCTGATTTCCCTCTTTTCAGGGGCCGTGTTAGGTCCTTCTCTTCCCTTCCTCTGCCTTCTGTGCTGTGTGTGTGATGGTTTCACTGTTGGACTTTTCATGGAGCACTGTTCCTCCCACATAGACCACAGCTCTTGCTGATCCCTCTGCCTATAATGCTTTGATTTTAGTTGCTCAGTTTTTATGCAAATAGTGCTTATTTCAGCGATGCTTCCCTTGGCACACTCTGAAAGCTCATACTCCTGATCCCTCCATGCATAGCCCATGCTGTACATTTCCAATTACTCATTCATCCTATACTGATTCTTTAATGTGATCATCAGTTTGCTGTGTGACTCCTTCTGCACGACTGCAGTTTGTATGCGGGTGGAGACTCCTCAGTCTCTGTCTTCTCTGCATCTAAAAAAGTTCTCAAAGTGTTATCACTGCAGAGATAAAAGACCTGCAAAGGAAAGAGAAAATAACACTTTACACATTAGTTGAGAATTATGAAATAATTTCAATTTTCCTGCCATGTGAATAGCATGAATGTTAAATGGTCCTAAAATAAAATCTTACGTGTCTACAGGGAGCGGGATATCTCTTGAGTTGAAATGTGGTTTCTTTCTGTCATAATTTCTACGGTAAAAATATGAAAAAATGTGTTTTCTTAAATTTAGAGAATTTTAAGACATTAACATTAAGTTAAAATTTACACAGAATTTAAAAGTGGTTTTATTATTATAGGCTGCCATTAAATTGTTATGTCTGTGATCTCTGTGGAAAGCTACTAGATTTTTTTCTTGCGTTAAGTTTCTTGGTAAATTTTAGGTATATAATACAGTTACATTCATCATTGTGATCTTGTACCTTTACATGATGTATCTTGGTTCTTATTTTTCCCATTCCCCAGCCGTTCCTTCACCCACTCCATCCTTCCCTGTTTACAAAGACTTTTGTTTCCAACTTTTCCTTTTCTCATTTTTTCTTTTCCCTTCTTTCTTCCCCTACTCATTTAGACCTTTTCTTTCTATTTCACATTATCAATTATACACTTTGATCCTCATTTACACTTTTAGTTTTTCATACCAGAACTATTCAGTATTTACACATGTGTGTCCTATTTATTTCACTTAAGAATATGGCTTCAATGTGCATCCATTTAGCTATAAATATCTCTAGTTTTTCATTCTTTATGGAGAGTAGTACTCCATTTTATTTTTTTAAAAACACATCTTTCTTATCCAGTCTCTATTTGATGGGCAATTGGGCTGTTTCCAAGTTTTAGCTATTAAAACTGTGCTGCTATAAACATGAGTGTGCATATATCACTGTGATATGGTTCTTTTAATTCTTTTGGGAACAAGAGAAAGAGATGACAATCATAAATATATATGCACCCAATACTAATACCCCCAACTATGCAAAACAAACATTAACAGACATGAAAAAACAAATAAGCACTAATACAATTATATGGGGACCTCAATACCCCACTGTCACAAAGAAACAGATGAACTAGAGAAAAAAAATAAACAATGGAATACTAGAATTGAACCAAGCTGCCAGATGTTTTATACATTTGAAATTTGAGAACTTTTAATTTTGTAATCTTGTATAGTTGTAAAATTTGTGTAGCTCAAAACTTAGGATCAAATTAATTTAACAAGAAATGTTTATAAATCAATGGAAGTGAGCAATTATAAAAGATAATTTTAGCAGAATTATTATTATTAATTATTATAATTAACTTCAATTTTTAAAACTTTTATTATTACTCCAACATGTGCTAATGCAGTTGCAATTGTCTTACTGTTAAAAATGTTTTAAACAGAAGATTTGTAGGAAATAAATAATTATACAGGTCGCTAAAATCTATATTTAATTATTAGTTGGTAGTCATTTCAATTTAGGAATAATGATAGATTCCAAATGTAGGAAATTTACTCTTAGGAATGACTATAGGTATACATACATAGTTACAGCTAAGAATATCAACACAGCATTTTTTACAAAAACTATAAAGTTCAATACTAGAAATTATGACAGTCAGATTTACTATGATGTAATTAGAGAATGCAATTTAGTATCTTAAAACTCAATAGTTTTTCAAGTAATATTTAATAGTGTGGGAGACTTCTGGTGATTCCCTATTAATAGATAATGAAATAATATGTATAGTATAAGTCTAATTTGTTCATTTAAATACTATCATATAGATAGAGTACATCCTGGATATATAGACAGTGAATGTTTAACTCTGGCTACCTCTAGACGATGGCATGCAGTACACATCCTTTTTAATTTTGCATTGTTTCTTTTATTCATATTTTCTTCAAAAATATATATCACTATAATTAAACTGTCATTAAAAATTTCAGAAAAAAATTCCCATATATTAAAATTACAAATTGTTTTATTTCATGACAATATATTTCATTCTCTTTTCCACTAACTTCTGAAAATTAAACAGATTTTCTGTGTCATAATATCTTACAGAAAAACTCCTCAAGTTTTCCAATATATACTCATACATTAAAATAAACTATTATGCAATACTTTGAATCATTGAGACACCTAGAATTTCAGATTGCTTATCCACAAAATAGAAAAACTATTTGCACCACAGATTATAGTGATGCTGAAATGAATCAACACACACAAAGTACTTAAGGTAATTATGGTTTATACTAGATTTCCACAATCTCATGTGTTCATAGGCAGGGCTTTTCAGAGGTGGCTGAATCTAGGGTGTGTGAATGTAGATTAAGTGTGTGATAACTAGATCAGTCCACTGGTTTAGTGTAGTCCTGGATGTGGCTACTGGGAAGTCCTTGATGTGATCGGCACAACCCCAAAGGTTTATAGCCTGGATGGGATATAAGAGAAAAGGAGGCTTTCCTTGCTGCTTCACTTTCCTGCCTCTGTCGACCCTGCCATGGACTGCTTCTCCTCTGTGATGCTGTCCTGTCCTGCCATCCTGCTTGTAGCCAGACTACTATGGACTGAAACTTCTACAAACTGTGAGCCAAAATAAATCTTTCCTCCTTTAACTCTGAGTGTTCCGTATTCTGTATCAGCAACAAGAACAGTAAGACAGTGACATACAAATATTAAATAAAAATCATTTACTACTACCACATTCAGTTGCTTCTACTTCTTTCTTCTTAGCCATAAACATGGCTTTTAGTCTGAGCTGTCTTTTCAATACTTATGTTAATGCATTACTGCAAGATTACAATGTTATTTGTTACGATTGTCTCCAAATTTATGTCCAAACCAATAAATGCCATTTTTTCTTAATTGAAACAGTCATAATTTGTTGATTGTAATTATATAAGTATATTTTACATGTAACTTCATTAATAATTGTAGGTACAGAAAGTACTTAAATGTTATGTATTTCTGCCTTTATGGTGAGTAAAGGACAGTAAGTGAGATACTATGGTTTAAATACATATTAAATTGAGATAGTATTGCAAAATGTATTGCGTAGTCAATTTAGGTTTTCTTTCACATTTGCTATATAGATTTTATAATATATAATTTCATGATTTTGAACTAAGAACATTAATTTATGACAATTAAATTGTTAGTAAATTTAAGCCTATGGCATTAATTATACTAATACTATAAATATAATTTATATGTACTGTATATACAATGATAACTTCTATATCTCAAATCAATATTTTCTTTTTTCTCCCTAAAGCCAACATTTTATGTCTAAGTCTCTTCAAATTTGCATCAGTTTGAGCAGTTTCCTCAGATTCCACCTGTTAAGGCTTTTTTCTTTAATGTATTATTTCCTGTCCATTCACCTGCACCACAAGCTAGATACTTAAAAATCATTACAATCTCTTCACTTTCTATAGTGTTTTTCATTCAATTCCTCAACTAATAATGAACTCGGGTCCTTGCTCTTGCAAGGCAGGCCATCAAACTGCTGAGCTAAATCCCCAGCCCTATGGAAACCATTTTTAACAGCCAGTAGCTTATTTAGTTTACTTTTGTGCTCTTTTCTCTTGAATTTTGTCATAATGTGACTGCTATTTCTAATCCAAGTTCACTTTTTAATTCTTCAATGACTCCACACCTTTTACAGAATAAAATTTTTATTTCTTGGCATAAAATTCAGGTCTATGTAAGATTCAAGAATTTCTTTCTTAACCTTTCTTACATCTTCACTCTACAAATTTGTTCTTTATTATTTCAAGAATACTGATGCTATGGCTTGTGCCTAGATGTCCCCACAAAACCTCATGTAGTCATAGGGTATATGATGCTGGGATTAAGTTTGTGATACTGTCATTAAGGGTTTGTAATTACAACTGATTGGTGTGGACACTTGATTGGATAATTAGTCAAATGATTGGTGTGGAAGGCCTACCCTGGGTGTGTATGGCACCATCCAAAGGTTTAGTGGCTTAAGAGATGAAAGGGAGAGGCAGGCAGCTGCTGCCTCTTCTTCATTGTGTTGATGCTTTGCTGCCTTCTGCCCACCATGAAATGTTTTTTCTCTCTGGTACTCCTCTGCCATGCCAGTCTGCCTTAGAGTGGGCCAACTATGGATTGAAACCTCAACACACTGGGGGCCAAAATAAACCTTTATTTCTCTAATTTGGGGTGTTGGGTATTTTGTCTCAGCAAAGAAAGAAGTAACTAAAACAACTGACTAGACTACAAACATGACACCAGAACCCAGGTGTTTGATGATTGCTTTGCATTTTTTTTTCCTAAGGCAGAGTCTCACTATGTCATCCAGATTGGCTGTAAAGTCACTATGCAGCCCATGCTGGACTCAAACTTGTAATGATCCTCTTGCTTCAGCTTCCTAAATGCTAGGATTACAGGCTTGTATCAACATGCCTGGCTACTTACTGTTCTTCTTTCTAAGGATGTCTTTTTTTTTTCCTGTTTTCTTAGCAAAACAGCAGCCATTTATAAAAGATGAGCTCAAACATTGACTCCTGAACATTTTCTACTGCATTCAACTTTCAATGCAGTCAGTTTCTTTTGTCTACACTTCTCCCACTCTTAAGATGTATGAGTAACTATTGTATGTGAGGGCTCATCTATGCATAATTCCACATGATTTGGGAATTAGTAACATGGGTTTATAACCATGTACCAGCATTCTGATACTTCAGCTTTCTGATGCACCTTCCAATCCCTGATAAGGTATTCAATACATATATGTGAATAGATGTTCAAGTCAGACAGATGTTGTATTCCACAACTAAACAAACAGCTGCTCTTCCAAGGTGGGTGAGGGAAGGTGCTAACCTCCTCACATGACACCTTATACATCTTCTCTTAAAACTTCAATGAAACCTCTCTTGAAGAAGCCCTTTTTGGGGGGCTGAGGATTTAGCTCAGTGGTTCCATTGCCTGCCTCACAAGCCCAAGATCCCTAGTTGAACCCCCAGTACCACGAGGAAGAGGGGGGGAGGGGGAGGGGGAGGAGGAGGATGAACGAAAGGAAATTATGTTTTTACCCACATATAGATGCACACATTCCCACTAAAATCTGCATTGCTGCAACTCTTCCACATGAAAACAAAATCCTGTAGGGAAAAAGCAGTTTCAAGATTTCAGTGTTGTTATTATTTTCATAACTTTCTGTTCAGTTCTCCAACTTTTAACACTTCCCAAAAGTGGTATTGAAAATGTTTCCAGAAATGACCCCCAGGAGTAGATCCCTTTATCATGATGCAAGGTCAGCAATTTATGCAGTGCAGCTGAGCTTGTGGTCACCCCAGTCCTCTTGGGAGCTACTGCTTTCCTTGAGGTGGAGTCCACTCAGGTGAAAACAATTTTGATGTTTGTTCTTTCATTAGGAAAATTTAGTTATCAGAAAATGGGGAAACACTTTGAAAATCCAAGATTTTTAAATTTTAACCATCATAGAGAGGAAGAGAAAGAGTTGCAATATTAACTGAAAAAGTTTACTTATGTTAACTGGTATAATGGAGATGAAATGAATGGAGGAGAAGGTAAGCTTTACTGAATGAATAATCACACATCAGCAATGGAGTATTGTTATTTAACTGGTTTTCATCGATACATTTAATTCAATAATTTTTCTCTTTGTGATTACTTTCAGCTCTCCTGCTTTATGTCAAATTAGCTGTTTTCCAGAATTTCTCTTTTATGTAACTATTGTGTTTTATAGGACTAAACAACTTTTACTCCCATTTTAAAGAATAGATATATATTCATATTTTATATATATGTATATATGTGTGTGCATTACAATCACTGAAAAATATACTGACAGCCCCTATACACCAAAAAGCCATTATAAATTGCTTATCCAAATGTAAGTATTTTAGTTAAAGTATTCCCTTCTCTAAAATTTCCTGCTTTTATTTATTTATTCAGGTACCAGGGATCAAACTCGGGTCCTTGTACTTACTTGCAAGGCAGGTGGCAGAACCACTGAGCTAAATTCCTGGCCCTCCTGCTTTTAAACCATTCAATGTACTGAAATATGTTGGACACTGTTGAGAACTAAATGTGCTCATTTGCAAGTATTACTCATAAATGACCTATTGATTAAATCGAATCCCTGTTAAATGCCTCAAAATAACAAATTCCATTTTGGAGTAGGGTCTAGAACTATCCCTTTTGTCTCTTGACAGGTTAGGTAATTTGTAAAGTTGTTGTTGAATCAGGGTGCCATTTTTGTAGTCCTTTTGATTCTAATGACTTCCTTCTGAGTGTAGCTAATCAATTTACTTTTCCCTTTTGTACAGTATTTCTTTATCATAGACAAGTAAGTAAGTCTTATGAGTAGTACTGAGTGGAACAGATGAGAAACATATTTGGCAGTTTATTCAGAGTTGCATTCCTTTTTATATTTAGTGTGATAGTGACATCCACTGTACATAAACTCAATTATTTGCTAAGAATCCAACACATACACAATCAGACATATTCCATGTCTGATTTCTTAAGAATTATTTAAAAGAGGTGATGAAAAATAATATTCCTTTTACAACTGAATTGCTAAAAGGAACTGAACCATTCAACCCATACCCTTCCATTAGTATTGCTTAATGGATCAGTATTAAGATTAATAATAAGTATAATTTAAATTCTAACATGAAACTATTTCTCTTTGATGTTATCTGTTGTTTCAGTTTACTGTTCCTTATTTTTATAGAATTTGATACATGTTAGTCACATCAATAATATCTTACCCACTATTCACTACCTTTAAAAATTTTTAGCCATGAACTTTAAAAATGACAAAAATTTTCCACTCAGAGCAATGAAGTAAAAGAGAGGAGGACAAAGAGCTCAGTTTAAAATTAGAACATCTTTCAGCAGTATGAAACAATTTGACCCCTGATTCTCACTGAATATTTTCAAACAAATTTACATCAACAAATTCCTTCCTTCCCTTTTAGGTAATAGTTTTAGATATATATACTTTATATGCAGAATTTTAAGGTTCCTTTGGTGAATTAATAAAATACAAGTTAGCATTCTTTAACTATTACAGTAAAAAAGTAGGTGATAAACAACTTTTATGTAAATGAATATAAGTACATATTTATCTTATTAAAATGTCAATAGAGTGTCTAATACTATAGAAATTATGAAAGAGTGCTATTTATTATTGATGCGTTCTAAAGAATCTCTAATAAAATTATGACAAATGAGGAACAGATGAAGAAAATGTCAACAGAAATTCTCTCATGTATGCAGCAAGTAGATTGATAGGAAAAGGAGAGACTGGGAAAAGCTTATTTTCTCCTGTAATTCAGAAGAGTAAGGTCTGCATAATAGAATGATGAGATGGAAGGAGAACCACCTGTGTATAACTCTGAACAAAACCAAAAAGCTCTCTAGAAATTGGATTAAGAAACATTGCATTTTGAGGCCATACTCTTAAGTGAAGTAAATAAGACACACACGTGTAAATACCAAATAGTTTCTCCGGTGTGAAAAAAGAATAGTGTAAATAAGATTCAAACTGTATAACTGACAATGTGAAATAGGAAGAAAAGAGCTAAAAGTATAGGGGAAGTGGGAAGGGTAGGGGACAGGAAATGAGGGACAAGAAAAGAATATGAGAAAATGAAAAAATAGAAGCAAAGTCTTTGTAACTAGGGAAGGGGGAGGGAGAGAAGGGAGGACAGGGTTATGAGGAGAAAATGAGAGCCAAGACCTGTCCTGTGAAGGTACAAGATCCCAATGATGAATGTAACTGCACTCTATACCTAAAAAGTACCAATAAACTCAATGAGAAAAAAAGTGAGAAACACTGTAGGAGCCTTTCTTAAGGTAAAGATGCATAAGTTGAAATTCCAGGCCAATTATAATGAAAACACAGTAATAGCCACTTGAATTCTCATTCTTCAAGTTTCTCTTTTATTAAAGTGATAAATTATTTAACAGGGGAGAAAGCATTGGAAGTTTGTGTGGGTAATGGGAAGGGAAGGAGGGACAGCGTGAGGGAGAGGCAGAGGAGAGGGAGAGAGAATGAACGCAGAATGATAAAGAACCTTATACTTTTATATTTTCCCTTTTGTACTTCTCCAGTCTGAAGAGGCTGGAAGATCTCTGGCTTGGTATAGTTGTTTGTAGATATCATCAATGCTCCTCTTCAAAGTTCTGGGTAGACCTAAGCTTTTGTCTTAGAAACTAAAAAAAAAATAGGTTATACTGTAATATCGATGGAAAGATACAGCCATTTAAGAGAAAGGCAATATTTATTAATTCATTGACAACAGCTATTGCTGGTTCATTAAGAGCAAGGGAATGCTCCAGGATGGGGGAAATCAAAAAAGAAGAATAAAATAGGGGACCCATTCAAAGATTAACCCTAAGAACAAAAGTGAATGTTTTACAAGCATTCTGTTATGTTGTCAATAAACTGTAGTAGAACACTGAAATTGTATAACTGCATCAAAACTAAAAAGAAATAATAATAAAAATGTGTGGAAAAACTGTGGTTATCAAAATAAAAACGGATGAGGACTAGTTTATTCTATCTTAAAATGTTTATTGATCTCTCATCCCTTCTTAGCTGCTATTGTGTCCCACTTTACTATAGAACAGAAAAAAAACCTACATTTATGTTAAATTATACCACTCCAGTGAAATTCTGTTAACTTTTAATGATATTCCCTAACTGTAAGAATTCTTGTCAATATGAATCACCTATATCTTTCTAAATTCCTCACCTCAATCACTGATTCACCAAATATTTCTTAAGCTTTTGCTTTTGCAAGTATTGCTCTAAGCTCTGGATACACAGCTGTATACATTTCATAGACCAACATAATATAATAGTCACTTCTTATTCTAAAATACAGCTCAAGTACAGCTTGCCCACGTCAGCTCAACACTCATGCAGAATATTGCAACTGAGGGATCCACTGGGTCACAAGCCTGGGGCTCCTTTGCATATAAACCTAGCATCTGTGTCTAATATTTCCAGTCAGGCTTGGAGTACGCCAGCTCTCTAAATTCACCAATTGTGAGAGAGCTGGTGAAACTGATGATATGGGGCTTTGGGAATGATAGCCTGGGGTGATTGAAAGCGAATCTCACCCATTTTTGATCCAACAAAATGCATTGGATTATGATAAAGCTATGCTATAGTTTTAAAGATTGTCTTGCACATGAGATTTCCTTGATCCTATTTAAGTAGAAACTCAAACCAAAACCAAAAAAATTACAAAACAAAAAACCCCAAAACCAAAAACCAAAATACCTCACTAACTCTGTGTCCTTTTCAACTTTCTATTCTCAATTCTATGTGTAACCTAGAAATTTAGAATGGTCTGCCATGAAAAAAGAAAGGAGAGATTGATTTTCTGACAGGGCATTTAAATGGATGATTTATGACCCTTAATAAGGAATAAGATTAGAATATGCAATTCTAATTTGGAGAAAGTTTCCTTTAATGTGCTAAAGGGACATTTTTATGAATGATATACCCATCTCTCCTAAATTAAGATATAAAATATACAGTTAAAATGCAAAATTGCCTCATTTTAAAAGCTACTGAAAAATTCAAAGCATTCACTTTATGGGGTACTTGTTTTGAATTTAAATTTCAAGAGAAGTTTCTTGCCTCCAAATCTATGTCAAAATGTTATGTCCTTAAAATTATATAAATGTCTTATATTAAGCTTAACAGTCATAGCCAGGAGTAACAAAAAAGTCATACTAAAATGAACTTGACTTTATCCATTTCTGTCTTTTAAAAAATTCAAATATAGGAATTGCATAATTCAGGTCTGTGGAGAAAATAAAAATGTTTTCACCATTCTTTCCTCTCATAGAGCCTGATTGTCAGAATAATAAACATCTGACAATTTAATATCTTTGGCATCTGGTAAGGATGAGCCCCTGGTATGGGCAGCCCATTGACTAGCAGAACATATTAGTGAATCTCTGGCACTGTAAAGGGCAGGCCCCAGTTAGCTACGAGGGATGGAGAGCTAAATTGCCTTCAAAATATGAGAATTAAGAGTATATGCTGATAGCAGAATCAGACAAGAGACAGGAAGTGAGGGGCATGAAGTAGAGACATAGGATACTGAGCAACAGGAAAAAGCCTACAATTATGTGCCATTGAGTTGGCAAGATAGCCCTAAAGATGGAAGGGCCAGGATGCAAAATTTTAAATGTTTCTAAAAGCACCTTTTTTTCCTACGGGAGATATCAAACATATACAGAATAGAATCATTTAATGATCTCCCCATTATCCAGATCTAACAATTACCAATCAGTGGACAAACTTGTTTCCTATTTACCTTTGAATACTTTCTTTTCTCTAATCCCACTGGGTCATTTTGAAACAAATACTTCCCATTATGTAGTTTAATTCATAAATATTTTAGTTCAAAAATAATATGGCCATTAAAAACCAGGGCAGTTAACATCATTATACTCTTAAATGAACAATAAATTCTCAAAATCTTTGCTTACTCTGTTGGAGTTCACATTTATCCAGTTGTCTCTTAATTTCACTTTTTAATATTTAAGAATCATTAAGATGTTCCAACTCTTATTTAGATATTTTTCTCACAATTTCTTTTTCTTGCTCAGGAAACAGGGTCATTTTACCCCCATGTTCACCACACGGAGTCTGCTGACTGACTGCACATCTGTGGTGTTGTCTAATATTACTTCTCTTCCTCAATTTCCTACAAATTCAAGGTTACATCTAGGAGCTCCATGAGATTTAAATTTGATAAATCGTGGTCTTTCATCAGGAGACAAAAATTATGATTTTGTCTTTCTTTTTCTCAAGGAACCAGGCAATAACACATGCATTTCTACATCCAACACCTCATTAGTGGCTGTTAAAATTTATCACTACTTCTTAATTTATAAATAGAAATATTCCCATAAAATTTAAAAGTCTTATAAACCTCAGCCGAGGAACTTTAACAACAATTGTTTCAGCAGAAAGAAGAAGTTGGAGGTAAAAAGCATTGGTAGAAACTTTAGCCAAATTTGTGATTCTGCCAACAAACAAGAAGGGTTATGAACACAGTCCTGTGTATAAAGACACTTGAAATGTAGAGGACATGATAATTTCTAATAAAGTTCAAAGTAAAAAAGACTATTGTCCTAACATTTTATTACTGATACAAATGTTTATATTTTTAGGTCATAGTGTTCATTTGTGTTTACAATTAAAATTCTCAAGTCATTTGAATTTATCCCATTACTTCTGGGGCATTAAACACACATGAAACTCTACTAATTTATTAATTGACTCATTCATGGGCTAAGTGCTAACATAATAACCAGATCCTATACAGCTTTATCTCTACTGTGCTTCATATGTGTGTATCAATATTAAATTTCTTGTATGTTACTTATTTATAATAGCTTTTTTGGCCTTTAAATAAATGCTTTCATATTTTGCCATTGTGTTCATTTCTATGAAGAACAAGAAGAAACAACATATTTCTTTTTACTACTTAGTTGATTTAATTGAAATACATTAGGAGATTCTAAAAAGTAGGATTTTATGTAAGCCATTTTTTTTCAACTTTTTAAAAAGATTTTCTTTTAGAAGACAGTTATTCATTAGAAAAATGAGGCTTGCACCTTAAAAGATTGCAGAAACAGAGGGTTCATTATAATGCTGAGAATCATGTCCCTTTTTGTTCTTTATGGAGAAAATAAACTGATTGTATGGAGAAAATGGGCTCTATAATCTCTTTATAGTTCAGTTTAACACATTAATTGTAATGAGTTCTATAAACTAAAGCAAAGATAAAGTTCTGTAGTCCATCTTGTTCCTTTCACCAGAAACTACTATCACTGCAATACAATTTACGTCTCCATCACTGCTGATTCAAAGGGAAAACCCATGCCTATTTCCACATAAAGGTTGAATTTCTAATAAAAAATTCATTACTAGGTATCATTTTCTACACAGTTCTGTTAGTTCAGTATCTTTTTCACATTATTGATCATGTTAAAATTTGCCAACATGCCTTCCAGATGGTAAAGTAAAATAGCATCCATTTATTGGCTCTGTGAAACATTTGAGTATTCATTGTGATAAGTCCTTTACTAGAGTTGCTTTCTTTCTTTCTTTTTTTTTGGGGGGGTACCAAGGATCAAACTCAGGTCCTTGCGCTTGCAAGGCAGGCCATGAGTATTCATTGTGATAAGTCCTTTACTAGAGTTGCTTTCTTTCTTTCTTTTTTTTTGGGGGGGGTACCAAGGATCAAACTCAGGTCCTTGCGCTTGCAAGGCAGGCCGCCAAACCGCTGAGCTAAGTCCCCAGCCCCAGAGTTGCTTTCTTTTGAGGTCCTTACACAGTACAACCTGTTGTGATAAATATCAAGAAAGAGGTTCTTGTAGAGATGTAAAACATAAATAAATAAAAGTAAAACCAAATAAATATATGAGAAAGGCACTTACCCACAACTTGGAGTTAAAAAGTTGAAGAAAGAACCAAGAAGATTCAAGGTGTTCTAAGCAAAGATGTTAGAGTTATAAGTGTTCAAATCGTGACTCCGTATAGTGCTACTGGTACATCCGAGTCCGTGGTCATTTGCTAGATGATATTGTTACAGAAGTACATGGACATCATAGAGTGCCTAGAGAGAACGGGGCTATAAGTGACTATTTATAAAATTTGTGATGGGTGTCAACATCAGAAAGCATAATATGTGATATAGCACTCATATCTTGTGTTACGTTGTGAAAACTATCACATGTTGGCTTGTGTTCCTATATCTATGTGAAAAAAAATAATCAAATATTGGAACAGTAAAAACACACAGATGAACAGAAACTTTTGAATGAACTCTATTTCATTCTATTTTGAATTTTGACTCACTGCCTTAAATAAAAAAGTTTTAAAAGTCACAGTTAATCAATAGCACGGAAAGCTAAAGGTGTCATACTTACCCTTGGCTAGGAATTCGCCTAAAATACCTTCACAGAATTGCATTTTTTCAGATTGTCAAAAAGTAATAGGGTGTGAAAATTTTGAGGCAAGAAATGAGAAATGCATAAGGGGACACTTAAGAGAGATCCAGAGTTAGTTTTCACTTTATGACTTGTATGATCCCTTGAAAGCAGAATAAGGAGAAAGAAAGGGATTAGCATCGAGGGCCATGGGATTTCAACACACTGCTCTTCTGTCTGAAGAATCTACTCTGTGTCATTTTAAAGTACTCTCTCATTAGAAGGTAGACAGACTGGAGATTTGCATCTGAGGTAAAAAAGCATATGTTGTTGCTATAAGGCTATGTAAGACTCAGAAACACAGGGTATGTTATTATTGAGTGATAAGTTTTTATGTGCAAGAGCCAATACAAATGTCCCCTCATTTTCTGAAATATATTTCATTTTCTTATTTATTTCTTTAGCTATATATATTTTTTTATGTAAATATAAATATGTATATATATATTTTTATATAAATATAAATATGTATATATATATTTTTTTTTGTACCAGGGCTCAAACTCAGGTCCCCACGCTTGTGAGGCAGATGGCAGCACCACTGAGCTAAATCCCTGGCCCTCTTTTAGTTATGTTTTGTTCTCATTTGTGGTACTGGCAATTGAACCCAGGGTCTTTCAAATTCCAGGAAAGTGTCTGGTTACTGACCTCCATCCCCAAGCTTCTGTTTCTTTTCTTTAAAGACACCAGTATGTGTTCTATTGCTTCTGAATATTTCATTCTTTCTGTAAGAATAACACTTGTGATATTTTCACCTTTTGATATTGTGGGATTTATTAAAGAAAATAAAAATAATTCCTAAGTTATTATATATATTACCTTCTAAAACAGTATGTTTCATTGCACTCTAAGATTAAGTATGCATATGTGATCCCTAAATTTATTAAAATGTCAATGGATTGCATCTCATTAGATAACATTAACCCTATAACATTTTTTGAGGGAAAAGGTGCTTAGTATTATAGATGACATTCATTGGAAAAGAGGATATTTATTCTTAATGACAGGAACATAATAAAGATGATTAAATAAGTACTTGCTTAGTTGGCTTCACAATCTGTTATGATAAATAGGTTTATCCTTTATGGCTATGGACATGATATGACTGGAAATTAACTCCACGATCATTTAAAAGATTGAGAAGATGTTCATCAACGTTACAAAGGAGATTCTCTCTCTCCCTCTCTCGTTCTCTCTCCCTGTGAGTTTGTATGTGTATGTATCTCCTTGTATTCCAGTACTATTTACTAAAGATCTAGTATGTGTCAGCCTTGTTCTTAGCACTAGGAATAAAGGAATGGCAAACAAGAGAAAATCTCAACTCCATGGATTTAGCACTCACTAGCGAGAGACAAACAATAAAACATGGGCTCAAGGTAGAAGTAAGGTGTCTCAAATTTAAGACTAATTTCAATTTTACCGTATGTTACAATAGAATTTGTTGCAGAGTAGAAAAAACAAACTAGAGATACATCATAAACATATAATATAGCTCCAAAGGTGAAGAATATTATAGAACAAACTGCCAGGCAACTTTCATTCACTATGACAAGTATTCAAGATCAATCAGTTTAAAGAGAAATTCTTTTCAGTGGAGATTATTGTGACTGACTGACTCTAACTTGCAATGTGAGTTTTAGATTACAATAGGACTCAGTAATTGGGAGAGAATTATAAAGAGCCATGCAATCTGCAGGTGTCAGGAGGACACACCAGCTAAATGGAAGAAAAAGCTGTGAATATCTTTGAGATATAATAGAGGGGAAGTGGTTCATTTGAAGCTACGGGGAAATAAAACTTGTGGCACTATAATGGCAAAACTATTAGTATACGGGTTAAGGAACAGTCTCTGAAAAAAGAACAAAGATAGAACACAGGCTCTAGAACCATAATGGTCATGAGAGATGTTCTGTTTGCTGTAGTCTAGACTCCTGCAAAGCTTCCATGCCTGTTCCTGTTGCTTCCGTAAGTCTTGTGGGATACATTTCCTGACTACAGCCAGTTTACTTAAATGTTTTTATTTAAAATAAAGCAGAAACAACACAAATAAATGAGCTATTTTTTAAGCAGAAGGAAGAAAATGTGTGTTCCTATTCCTTGTAAGTTAAACTACTAAAAAAGAAGATGTATACTAGCTTAATCTGGCAATGGATAAAAACAAGATGAAAGAGAACAATCTTTGGAAATTGGATAAAAGTGAAAAACAGGGATTTAGTTTCACAATGTTAAGAGCTACATTTATCAATGAGCACCTATGCAAAGCTCTGTGTAAAGTCATTTACTACCTCACTTCATTCTTTTAGCAGATATTTATACACTAATGAGGAAATTAAGACAGAGTAATTACACAATTACTTCAATATTAAACACTTTCTACAATATGTAAAGGTCCTCATTTATGTTTGTTTATTTGTTTTTCTGTGAATATAATGCCTTTGTGAAATAAGAAATTTCTTTCTTTCCAAGCTCAATTTGCCTATTAATGAGGAAAATAATACAAGGGGTACATGCAACTTTGTCTTACAGATTTTCATAAGCGTTATGGTTAACAGTTTCACAACTTATATATTGTTGTCAGTGCTAGTTCTATTAATTAAATGTTGTTTTTATAACATTCTGGAAATCTTAGAAATGAGTATAAAATCTACTGCAGAGAGAAGAGTCCTTATGTAGTATTTTAATGACAATTTTGATGTTCAATTTGTAGCATGAAATTAAGATTTTTCTCTGACAGAATACTCTCCTAACTCTTAGTGTTATATTTTATTCTGTAAACAAAATAAACATCATTAAGCAATGCCACACTTTTGCTCCCAAGACAAAATATCCAACACCCACAATTTAAAGGAGAAGAGATGTACTTGGGCTCATGTAGTTTTGAGGTTCCAGTCCATAGTCACTGGCTCCTAGGCGGGAACAATATGGCAGAGAGACATTTTAGGGGAAAGCTGCTCATACCATGGTGGCTAGGAAGTGAGGAGGGAAAAGAAGAACTGGGAACTGAGACAGAGCCTTCCAGAGGACAGTCCCAGAGTCCCCCTCTCCCAGCCAGACCACACCTCCTAAGAGCTAGGCAGCTACACCACCCCCATATGCCAGCCCTCTTTCAAACACATGAGGCTTTGGAGGCCATTTTAGAACAAAACTCTTAACACACATTAACAATATAATTATTAGCCCAAATGAAATAGATTTATTTGTGGGTTAATATTGTCTGATGGCTTGAATAATAGATAAAACTATTACAAAAAGTAGCATAAGTTTCTTTTTGCTATGAAGTTAAATGCTACTGATCTGTTTCCAAAGGTCTTAATTACTTTAAAGATGAATAATCTGTTCATGAAATAAAAACTAAAAAAATTCAGATAATTATATAAGGACAGTTCCTTTATTTCTCCTCCTGGTAGGAACTGAAGGAATGAATATATATATAT
>NW_022900927.1:47392743-47423597 GCF_012274545.1 Fukomys damarensis | reverse complement strand
TCTCTCTCTCTCTCTCTCTATATATATATATATATATATATATATATATAGTATTAAAGTAGTTTTGCATATGTTGAGAAATATCCCATGGGACACACTATTTATTATCCCATATAATTTTGTTTTGTCCAACCATGTTAACAAAAAATTAATTTTTAAAGCTAAATTAGTTGTCTATTTCTAGCCAATATATGACAGATATGAGTAATGTATACAATTTATATCTCAATTTAGTGGGCATGGATCCTGAGGGTATGAGTGGAAATGCTTCATTTACCAAATTCTAAAATCAGAGAAAATGCTGAGATATCAGTTGTTTATACAAACTTCGAATGCTGGGGACCATACTTTACATCAACCTACTACTGGAAAATACATATAACATAGTCAGTACTATTCTAATCTAAAAATAAAAATGTAATTTTTAAAGTTATAAAAAATGAAATTTCAAGTGATAAATTCTTGTTTTTTCCTTTTTTCTTCTTTTTATTGAGTTTATTGGTACAATCTAGGTATACAATACAGTTGCATTCATCATTGGGATCCTGTACCTTTACATAATAGGTCTTGATTCTCATTTTTTCCCCTTGTCCCTGCCCTCCCTTCACCCCCTCCTCGCCTCCCCATTTACAAACACTTTATTTCCATTTTTTCAGTTTCTCATATTTTTTTCCTCTCCCTTATTACATTTCCCCCACCCTTCCCACTTTCTCTACACCTTTAGCCCTTTACTTCCTATTTCATATTATTAAATATCTCATTAGGATCCTGTGTACTATTATAGTTTTTCACACCAAAGAAACTATTAGGTATTTCAGTTAAAGAAATCTCTGTATGAACATTAAAAATAGGGAATTCTAAAATAAAACTAAAAAGGAAAGTAAAAGAGAAAAGGCAATGATGTAAGGTTAAAATAATCCTTAATTCTGAAGATGAAAATGGTCCCTGAACATATTTAAATTGCTTCTTGCTCTTATAGTCTTGTCTTATTCTTTTTTTCATTATTTAGAGAATATTAGTTTCTGTAATCAAACCCACATAGATATGACCTTACATATTTAGTATGATGTGTTACCCCTGTACACATGGAAAAAAAATTAAAAAACAAAAATAAATTAACATTTCTAGACCAATATGGCTGTCCATTTCTGTACAATGCCAGCTTATATTTATATTTATATAAAAAGACTAATAATAGTACGTTATGCATAGATAGCACCAAAAGCTTTTCCAGGTTCTGCAGTCATCTGACCAAAATTATAGACATTCAGCATGTTCCATTAACAAAAAACAAAACAAAACAAAACAAAGAAAAGAATAATATCCAGAAAACAGCAAAGTTCTGTTGCTGTGGTGGTACCTGGCACCATTTTTTTTTTATTAGCATCTTAACCATCATCTGGAAAGAGAACATTCTAGAGGAATATCATTAAATGTAGCTCTGATAGACCATGGTCCCTACTATGTATCATAAAGCAGGTAGAAGATATTTTACATTCATAGAGGTATGATGCAGAAATGTCCTACATCATTAATACTAGAATCAGTTTTGGTTTGAAATTTACTTTGTCTGCCAATAAGATTGCTACCCCTGTTTTTTTCTGGGCTCCTGTCACACAGAGAATTGTTTTCTATCTTTTCACTTTCAGTCTATGGGCTTCTTTTAGCACTAGGTGTGTTTCTGGTATACAACATATTGTTGGATTTTGCTTCTTAATCCATTTTGCCAGTCTATTTCTCTTGATTGTTGAGTTGAGGGCATTGACATTACTGGTTATAACTGATATGTACAGACTTATTATTGACATGTTATTGGCCTTTTGTGGACTCTTTTTACTTTTTCACCTTCTCCTTTTAGTTTCTTGCCTTTCCTATTTGATTTGCTCTGTTGGGCCTCTGTTGCTCTGTTGGTGTTGTTGCCTTCATTGTCTTTTTCTAGGATCTTGTTTAGAATTCCTTGTAGTGCTGGTTTGGTATTCATGTAGTTTCTCAGGTGTTCTTTGTCATGGAAGTGTCTTATTTCCCCATTCATTTTGAAAGAGAGTTTTGCTGGATACATCAGTCTAGGTTGGAGGTTGTTCTCCTTTACTACTTGAAATATCACATTCCAAGCTCTCCTTGCCCTAAGGGTTTGTGTTGAAAAGTCTGCTGTGATTCTGATGGGCTTTCCTTTGTATGTGATTTGTTTCTTTTATCTTACTGCTTGTAGTATTTTGTTCTTCTGTTGGGTTTCTGGGATCTTGATTATTATATGTCTAGGTGTAGATTTTATTTGATTGTAGCTAGTTGGGGTCCTATATGCCTCAGTTATCTGAATGTCAAATTCTTCCCCTCTGTTTGGGAAGTTTTCTGGCATTAATTCTGCGAACAGCTTTTTTAAGTCTCCTGCTGCTTCATGTATTCCTATCAGTCTTATGTTATTCTTCTTTGCATCATCTAGGAGTTGTTGGATCGATTTCTTATGATCTCTTACTTTTTTTAAGAGACCTCTCTTTTCATGGTCACTGACTACAATCTTATCTTCTATATCTGAGAGTCTATCTTTGCATTCTTTTATTCTGTTGGATACACTTTCAATGGAGTGTTTAATCTCCTGGATATCTGTTTGAATCTGTTTTATGGATTCCATTTTTTTCCTATGTTGAGCGTTTATTTTTTCTATTTCTTTCTTATGCTGGGCCTTCAGGGCTTCTATCATGGTCCTGAGCTCACCTATTTTTTTGTCAGTTTCTGCTCTAGAGTCTTGAATCATGACTTCCATTTTGCTCACTATCTCTATGGTTATCTGGGAAATTAGTTCTGTTTTCAATTTTTTTCTAGAGCCTGATTGATCTGTTTTGTTACTTCCTGTGTTTTGTGTTCACGGTGTCCTGGTGGTTCACTACTGACCTTTTCATCCTCATTTGCCCTACTGTTTGCCATTGGTGAACTGGAAGTCTGTCCTTGTGTCTTGCTTAAGTGTTTTCTCATTTTTATTTTTGTTGTCGGACTGTCCTTGGTTTAATCTCTGGATTATCACCCAAATCTTCCTGAAATAGTTGTGCCCTAGCTTTTGTGTCTCTAACGACCCACAGACATTCTCATCTTCATAACATCAGAGAAAACAGCTCATCGAATCAACCGCAATGCTTTATCCCAACTGATACAATCAGCAACACATTAAGATCAAGCACAACTTGGACACTGACCAAAAGTGATAATCACTAGTCTGTCACCCTTAAATCATTTGAATTAAATTGAAATCAAGAAGCAGTCCAGAACATGTCTTCAGTGAACAAACTTTCAATACACTGTATTTACCATTTAATGGCTCAGACAGAGCAAGGATGTGAGACCCCCTGATCTCAGTTAGCTGATGGCTGAACCCCTGATGCTGACCTTGGGCTGCAAGGCCCAGAATGAGTTCCCTAACCTTCTGAATGGTTGAACTCCACAATGTTCTCTTACAGGTTTCCAACACCCCTTCTTTAAAGATGTTCAAAGTTGGGAACTCAGCAAAATACCCTTGATGACCACCTCTGCCTCTGCAGAGTGGGTCCAAAGACTGGCCCAGTCAGGAGGTCTGAGAGTGCGGTGGGGAGGTTATGGGTTTTCAGGGGCGCCTGCGTGGCTACCTTCCTGGTACTGGAGCAATGACAGCTGGGTCGGGAGCAGTTGTGGCTCTCCTTCCCATGGTGGATAGGGGTCCAGGCTCTCATGTGATTAATTCTTACACATTGGCAAGTCGTGTTGCATACAAATATATATATATATATATTTTAGCAAAATCATTTCCCAGCAATTTTGGCTAAACTTGGCCAGAAAAAAATACTCCCCCCACACACAAAACAAAGCCCGTAGTTAAGACATGAATGGGAGTGTTTTTAAAAAATAGACAGATCTATTATTTGCCACAAAACAAATAAATAAAAAATCTCTCTTTTGGCTTACATCTCTTCCTGTGTTCACATCTTTTCATTGGTATCTGTTAAAGGAGAAAAAAAAATCAGCTGTGGTTGTTGTATTTATTTTTCTTTTTTCATTCCTTTTCTAACTCACTAAAATTGTAATTCTGTCCAATTTTACAGCACTTCTCTAAAATTGCCCTCCAAAGTCACCAACCTTGAACTGTGAATTCAAAAGACCTTTCTTTGTTCCCTTGATGGGTCTATTATTTGGCCACGCCCTGTGTCTTTGAAGTCCTTGTCTTTTGGATTGATAGAATAACTCACTGTCACTGATTGCTTCTTCTTAGACCACTAAGACACTCTCTCACTCTTTTTTTTTATAATATCCCATGGCTTAGCTTTTAGATTATTTCTCTGCCTATATATTCTTCCTACATGACCCTAATCAATTTTAAACATTTTATATCAGCTATAAGCTGGCAATTCTCTGCTTCCATCTCTTTCCTGGATAACTTTTTGAATTAATGTTAACAGGGGCCTAGAGGCTGGTACAATTACCCCATAGGAAATTAAAATCAAAACAAAGTTTAGTGTCTATTTTTTTCACTTCTTTTTCTCATAGTACCTTAAAATTTTTGTTCAAATCCCTCCTAACTCTTCAAATAAGCTCATTAATTATTTAGGGATACCTGTCTAAAAGCTGATCAAGCAAAGTTAATTAGCTCTAAATTTATATAACCTATCTCACTCCCCTTTAATATGAACATCAAGATTTATAGGTATATTCCTCTGTTCCCAGAAGTACCCATTGGCATAAACATACAATCACCTTGGATTCTAGCAGCCTTCCAAAACTGTGATTGCCTCAAGTAGAAACAAATTCATGGAGATAGAATGCCCCTCAAGCAATAAGAACTTCTCCTGGACCTGTCTTATAAAATCAGAACCAAGGTAATGATCAACTCAAGTCCTCCTAAGCAAATCTGTAAGACCTGAACCTCACCATCAGCATTTCCCCCCTCCATCTGCTCAAGCTGGAGCATTTTTTCCTATTTTCTCTTATTTTCCTATATTAAAGGGCCAGTTTGATCTTTCCCAACTCCTCATGCTAAACTCTCTTACTTTCCAATTAAAACTTTTTTCCTTACAAATCCATGCCTTGATTTGAATTTCCATAATCATTAAATCAAGGATCTATACTAGCTGGTGACTGTATCAGATATGAATATTTGACAGTGTATTTGTGTTTTTTTTAAAAGTTATTTTTCTCACACTTCTGGAAGAGGAATGAGTAGTAACTCAGGTTTTCTGTGGTACAGTCCTCCACCATCCTAAACAAGTAGACAAAGACAGTTAATCCAGGTCCAATAAGAACTTTACGCTCACTCAGAAGGAACAAGAGCTATAAATGGCACTGTTGTGTTGCTTGCCTTTAAACATAACTCTGGATGTTGCTCCACATCTGTTTTGCATTTTCTAGATCTTAATCTGCTTTCTTTGTAGTAACAATATACTATCTTTTTTGCTATGGGATAAAGAAAGATGTTGGAGACTGTTTCCAGTGTCTTCCACAATATGTAATAGGAATGGATATTTCTTATACCCCAAAATCATTCACCATGTACTCAAAGCCAAGCAATTTAGAAATAACCCTTGATTTCTCTCTTTAACATTCATTTCTCAGTGAATGCATAAAGAAATTGATTTTCTGGTGCATATATTATAGAATACGTCTCTGTCGCTACAATCTGCTATCAACCCCCTCAAGGTGGCTATCAGTCCTCACCTGGACTTTTTCCCCAACTGTGTGTTTCTAATCAATTCTAAATAAAAAGTTGGAGTTGCCTTATAAAAATGGAATTCAGGTGCTTTTTATTTTGCTCGAGTTCTTCTAATGCATATATACTTTGCTTAATAATAGAAGCCAAGTCCTTAACACTGGGTAGGTCTTGAAGCATCTAGCTGCCTCTGACCTTTTGGCTTCTAAACCCTATACTTTTGGTCACTTTTATGAATTCACTAAATGAACTCTCACCTTAGAGCTTTAGAATGTATACCTCCTTCTGCCTAGAATACTCATGAACCTCCATTTCTTCATTCCAGTCTCATTTTAAATATCACATACAGATACATGATACATATTTCTTTTTTTTTCTCATTGAGTTTATTGGTACTTTTTAAGTGTACAGTTACTTTTATCATTGGGATCTTGTACCCTTACATGACAGATCTTGGTTCTCATTTTTTCCCCATACCCCTGCCCTTCCTTCACCCCCTCCCCACTCCCTTATTTACAAAGACTTTGTTTCCATTTTTTTCCTTTTTTTAATCAGCCTGTCCCAAACTCGCTATTATTGAGTCCATCTCATGTATGTACATGTGTTTGATTTTCCTCAAAGTACTTTTTACTAACTGAAATTATTCTTATTTGTTTCCTTGTTCATCAAGTGATTCCACAATGACTCTTTCTTGAATGAAGGCTCTCTGACTGCAGAGGTCTTGACTATATTTTGCCCACAACTACATCCCATGTTCCCAGAAGAGTGCTTGCATCCAAGGAGGCAGGAACATAGTAAGTCTTTTTGTTGTGGACAGAACTGAAATACCATCCATGTGTTTGCACTGCATGGCTAAAGATAATGCTGATAGAGACAGGAATCTACAGGAAATTATAGGCCATATGAAAGAATTTCAGTTATTCCTGAAAAGCAATTGGAATTCATTAAAAATGCCTGAATCACAGGAGTGACATTTTCTCATCTTGCATTTTTGAAAGACTAGTAATTTAAGTAAAAATAGGAATAGTTATATAAATAGTAAAATAGTAACAGCTGTAATTAAAATAATAGAAGAGTTATAGTGCAGCAGCAGTTGTTGTAGTAAAGAGATATTTATAGTAAGAATTAGTAATAATAAAAATAACTATCGCTTAATGCAACCTTACTGTACACCAACCCCTAAAGTGTATGTTTTGATGTAATACAGAATGCTTAATATTCAGAGCAGTAATTCATATATTTTATATTTAGTTTTCCTTTCTCTCAGGCCCTTTTGTTTATTTGTTTTGTTTGTTTTTTAGTGCTGGGGAACACAAGACCTTATGCATGTTAGGTAAGTGTACTACCGAAGAGCTATACCTGCTGGCCTCTAGACCAGATATTGTTATATGTGTTTTTCCTATATTAATTTATGAACTCTTCCTAACCACTGCATTAAGCAGACAGTATGATATTTCTTATTTTGTAAGACTAATTTATTCAGCAAATTTGAACTGAATCTTCTGCAGTGGGGTAAAGAATGACCTGAAAAGAGTGGAAAGTAGCCAAGTACATCATGCTATTGTGGGGTGCACAGAAGTCCGTGAGAACTTCCACATTCAACTCTCCTACCCAATCACATATGAGAAAATAAATTTCTATAGTTTAAACTACAAATTTTTGTTATAGCAGTGCTGTTAAACTGCTATATTACTCCCAAACTTATAGCATCAGTTAATATTTTTTTCAAATCTGATTTATTTAATATTTTACACAGAAAAATGTTTTTTATTTTAACAAAACCTTTCTTTAAACTTACTCATAATTTAAGTGTAATAAAACGTCCTGTCAACATGCTTCTCCCAGCCCGTTTCCATATATTTGATGTGACATTCCATTTCAATTTCCTGTGGAATATTCAAATGCACACTTTTCATAAATAGTAAAAATAAGATCCGTAAACAAAATTATTTTAAGAATAAATTATATTTTTGTAAAATAATACAGATCAAGGTAATATTTAACAGAAACTACTTATTGCTACTCATTTATTTTTCTCTGTTGCCATTTCTGTATCTGCTTAGTCTTGAAGCTTGCTCTGTGAAGCTGAAAAATATTCACCCTACTGAATGAGGCTTACTTGCTTCTTGCACTTGAAATTAATTGGCTATTTAATATCTGAGCAAATGAACCCCTGCTGCTAGGTTTTATGATTTCTTCCTTCACCACAACATCATCCCTCCTCTAGGAGTACGGGTAATTAAGCCCCTAACAAATTGCCTTATAACTTATTTCAACTAAGGCCTTATTTTTCTCACACTTTAAATCCAAGTCTATTCTCACAGGGATTGTTTTCTAGATGTGTGTACTGGCATGAGAGGGGCCATTATCTTTCCCTTTTGGGGAAAACAGCTCAAGTTCTCTACACTTTAAGTTGCTATTCTTTGTTCTCCAGCAGTGCTAGCTAACTAAATAAAAATAAAATGTCCTCTGAGCATAAAGGTCTGCGGTCTATTCTAAATCACCATCAAACTTCAAATAACATTTATGTAACATGTATCCCCTTGTGCCTTTCCATTTTTACTTATTATAAATGTACTCAGCTACCAATACACACACAACATGTGCCAAGCTCCTCTTATGTACTAGGTAAGATGCTACGGTTTGGTTACATAAGGATGATTGGGATATGGCTTCTGACCTTGACCAGTTCATAGTAGTTAGCAAAACAGACTAGCATTTAATGATGGTGCTGCCCCAAATTCCTAAATCACTTTTATAGATGACCTAATTATAAATGTGTACCACCTTCCCTCCTCTGTTTCCTGTGTTTCAGAACACATCAGGCAACAGGTAGGCATTTGGCAACCTTTGTTTTAGGTGAAGGTCATTCCTCCAGAAAAGCAAGGAAAAGGCAAATAATTGGAAGAGTTGATATAGGATGGCAGCAACTCAAGGCAGTCAATAGAAATTTGGAAGAATGCATGATGAAAGATATACTCAGCTAGGATGGAAGTAAAGGAGGTAATAGTAAGAAGTGGTGGATAAAGTGTAGAATCTAAATGAGAGGCCTACACAACACCAAAGCAGAAATGCACACCTCCTGGGGGTTCCAGTCGAGCATATACAGAAGTTAACCCCAGTGGGACAAGCTGTCGTGGCCTCAATATTAAGGTAATTTAGCCTGATGTTATAACATCAGATGGTATCTCAAATCTAAAGGAGAAGGCAACTCCAGTTAAGGTATAATAATTTGGTTAGAAATTTAATGGCGATGAAGCGATCTTCACTACTTGAAGTTTAAGTATTTATAAATTTACATGTTCAAATCTCAGTGAGCAGACCTCTGAAATTTTGCTGAAGTCCAGTTTGAACCACATTTTCGTGTTGCGTTTGGAGATTAGAGAAGTAAATGCACAGGGGATTCTGGTTGTAGAGATGGGGTGGGGCCGACTTTTGTTGAGAATGGTTAGAGAGGTATGAGGGACAGAGAAACCAGCAAAGAGATTAGCTGAATTTTCACAAGATGTCACTGGAGACATTAGAAGTGGAGGTAGAATGAGAGAGGGAGAGAAGGAGTGTGCATGTGTGTGTGTGTGTATGTGTGTAAGAGAAAAGGAGAGTTTGGTCAAGATTTTACCTAACGATATGGCCTACTAGCTTCTAAGAATTACCTGTTTTATTAGTAACAGTAATCATATTAAAGTGCTTTAAATAACATAAATGTTCCTCTTCTGTGTAACATATGGTTGGAAAGATTCCAATGTTAATTTTACAATGGGAACATTTAGTTTTAAGAATTTAAGTCACATTGATAAGGAGGAATGAAGGTGAAATACTGCTTCTGAAGTCTGAGCTCTGAACCACCATTTGTTTAATTCTTTTTTCTTTTATATTTTGCAGTACTTTCTAAGACAGAGGTAATGCTACTTAGCAATTGAAAGAGTTCTGAATATGCTTTCCCCTATTTCAAAAGTTCATTGTACAGATATTCTCTTTCCATACTAGAGCTGTGTGTCGGCTTGGTATCATCTAGACAAGTATTTCAGAACCCTCACGATAGGGTAGTTGGGACATGAGAAATTGACAGGACAGCAGCCAATAAGTAATAGTGATGGCATCTGAATTTCAATGGAGAAGTTCTAAATGTATAAAACATACACTTCAAAATTACCATCCCAAAGACCAAGGAACCCTGGATAGTTAGACCCCAACTCCTGACCTGTCATTGGTTGTCGGTTGCTGCCAAATGTTGCTAATTCTCTTGTTTCTTCAGGTCTGCTGTGAAAAAAGCTGCATGAAATTTCCTGGAGTATGAAGTGGTAAGGCCCAAGAGGCAGAAGTGTGGCATTCACACTCTTTGCTGCAATGTCACTATTGGTAGAATGATGCACCTTAGAGATGTAATATAATAAGAACATACTATTCATATTTTGCCACTAGGTTGCTCAGTTGGGGAGAATGGTAATCATAATAATTTCAGCTGGCATCTATTGGATATCTTACTGTATGCCAGGTTTACATCTAAGAAGATTCAAGGTGTAACCAAACTTAATTTATTATTACACTATGAATTAGATACTATAATTAGCAATATTTTACAAAGAACAGGTTAATTTACAGAATTACCAAATATTAGCTTGGAGCACAGCAGTTGGGTTTCAGAGCCTTATTTTCTTATTTACATCCCAGATACTCCTCTAGTTGTTCTCTTTTCTTATTAGTCATTTACTAGATTTACTTACTGTATTTGAACTATGGGCGAAAAAGAAAATGCAAAGATTCTTATAAAACACTTTCCCCTGTCTCCCAGCGGCTTCCCTGGGGGTTTGAAATTGAAGTAATCAGATGATTGCTTGGTCGGAGCATTTCTTTGCTGAGGTACCATCAGTTGTAAAGTGTTACGGACTGAAGGATTTTTGAAAGAAGTATATTAGTGTTTCACTTACTTCCATTCATCAAAGAATTTATCAGAAAAAATAGAATGCATAAAATATTGTTTTTTATCTATCACACTATGTTAATCAATAAAGCAGCTAAGAAAAAGCTGAAATATTTCATGTTTTGAGTTATACTTGCAAGGTGATACATTCTGGCTTAGTAACATAACTGGTAATACTTAGGCTGACATATTGACTTACATTGTTTTTATTCTTTAAGGTATAATCAGCTTTTACTGATTTCCTCTGCCCTCTACACTCTTCATGTAAATAACCCAACTTTAAGATTTTTCTATCACACACACACACAAACACACACACACAATTATACATATATGCAAACCTTTTTCTTTTTGGCTTTTTTATAAAATCCTAATAATTTTTTTTTTTCTATTTTGGTACAGAGGATAGAACTTAGGAACTCATGCTTGCAAGGCAGGCAGTGGAACCACTGAGCTAAATCCCCGGCCTAACTCCTAATAATTTTAAAATGTAGAAATCTTGCTGAGTCAATTTGAATAGTTCCAATTTATTATTATATAGTTTCTTATTTATTAATATGCAATAATTTATTTCATTCTTGTATCAACAGATAGTAAAATTATTTTAAGCCCATTTTTGTATTTTTTCATTGCATTTGTTTCAGTCCTTTTCACTATTGAGTATACTGCATTAAATAATTACCAGCAGTTTTTAGCATTCTATATTTTCATAAATATAGAGCAAAGTGAGACCTTTAGATTGGCACTGCCTATCCTGCAAGGTAAGTCCCTTTGTGGTTGTCACCAGTCACACTCTAGAAATCGAATCTCCTCTACATCAGAGACACACAGAAGAGAATGCTGAGATCCCAAATTCTCATTACCACCTAGAGATTCTTCTACCAGCACTAGAGCAGCCTGCTAAACACACATATAGTATATAAATAAATGTTCACAGAATGGAATTTCATTCATTGCTGCCGTCTTGTCAGTAGAAAAATAAATATTACAGCTTGTCCCAGGCAAGGAGGTTTTTCACTGTCTGACGTTTACCCTAGTACCTGAAGATAGAGTGAAGTTTATTCGACCTTGAGTCAAGGTAGCTGCTAGTTCCATGGGAATGAGGTTGATGCAGATATTTTTTTCATCTTCAGCCAGACTGATCAGCCAAAATAATTGTTAGACGATGCTTGCTCATCCTAACAGCCAGCCATATGTGTCATCATTCCCTGAAACTTTTGTAAATCAGAGTACCAAAATACTCTGTTATCTTTTACTACATAACAGGCCATCCCGGAAGTTAGGGGCACAGTCCAGGCAGTGCTTGCTGAGGCATGTGCCATGTGGGAAGGGCCCTTTGCGGGATAGCTTTTCATTCAGCTTCTCTTGGTCTTGCTCAGGGGCTCTGGGCTGGAGTCCTTCGAAGGCTCACTCGACATTTGGCGAGTTGATGGTGATTGTTGGCTGAGATCTCACCAGACAGTAGTTGAAAATACATGTGATTTGCTCAAGAGCTCCTTGTCTTCCTGTCGGTAGGATATTTGAAAACATTCCAATAAAGAAATCTTAGCGTATTAATAGGGTCATTTAGCATCACTTCTGCCTCATTATACACATTAGAAGTCAGTCACTCAGGCTGATTGTATTCATGAAGAATTAGACACCCTTTGGTGGGTACATGTTTCAAAAAATTTTCAGTCATGGTGCAAAATCATACAATAGAGAAAACTATTTTTTCTTCAATTTCCATGTTTTCACTACTTATTTTTTTTTTTCTATTGCATCACAAGAAATTTCCAAAAATTTTGTAGCTTAAAATACTATTCATCTCCTGGAGTTTCAAGGTCAGAAGTTTAGGTACATCTCAGATGGGCTGTCTCCTCAGGTCTCCCAAGACTGAATTCAAAGTGTTTGTATTATATCATGTTCTTAAAACAAAGCATATTTTCACTTACATAATAACAAGTGTTAGGTAAATAAAATAATTTTTTACTCTTTAATCCCATTCTTACAACTATTTTCTATTTGTTCTGTTTGAAAAGAAGCCTATTGAAGCTTTTTAGTACTCTTGCATTGTTATTAAAGTCTTTTTAAAAAATTTAATATCTTTGTTTGATTTATTAGTCTTCTATTTGGCATATAAATGTTTATTGTATGCCTTTTGGGCCATTATATCTTACTTTGATTTATTCTCTATTATTATCGTACTTAAGTTCAATCTTAACTGATATTAATATTTTTTATTTTAGTTATTCAGCATTGATTTATATATTATTTTTCTTTGAGCCTGTTCATTTCCTTTGTCACTAAGTTGCCACTAGTGCATAACTCAGACTTAATTGCTTTCTTGTGCTGTTTTGCTGTTGCCTGACTGCTTTGTGTTAGACAGAAATGGCTGCACCTTTGTCATGTAAGGACTTTCCTTCCTTAGCAGACCCCAAACTTACACTCTTGTTCCATGGTGGTCTAATTTGTTAAGGAACAGTCTTGGGAGTCCATCCTGAAGACAAGTGTTGCTTAATAAAGCACTGGTTTCCTTTGAAGTTTCCATGAACCCAAAAGTAGTAAATGTTTATGACCCTTTAACAGAAGATGCAAACTGCTTTTCCAAATCCCCAAATTTCGGGTGAATCTGAGCTCCAAGGGTTATCAGTTCATTGAATTAGTATTCCATGGCTCATGATCCTACTCCTTTCATAAATGCTCTTCAAATTTTGCAGCAGTAAATAATCAATCTTTTTCTAAATATTGCCATTCTTTAGGCAAGACTATTTTTCCCATTAGAGAAAGTGATGGTATTTTCAAGTTTAGTCAAGAAAGGCTTTGACTCTCATAGCTTTATTTGAATTATTAAAACTAATATTTGATTACCTCAAATCTGCCTTTTTTCCCTTTCAATGTCAGTGTTGCTCATCAAGAGCTAATTTTTCTAATTAATATAGTTACTACAAAAGTCAGATTTCTCAACAGCCAGAGATATGATACCAAATATCAAACGGCAAGCATCTACAGTTGTTTAAACTAGTTTATTGTAGGTGAAAGCCTTAGCAATTGCAGTTTCACAACATATCACTGACTGTCAATTTACCACCTACCATCGGAGACTGGGCTTTTAACACCAGATAGTTACCAGATAGTCAACGCCAGCATCTTATCCTAGAGTTCACTTCTTAGGGGCTTTCTTAGGTCATTTTTTAAATACTTTTTGGCATATTTTTAATCACTAAAGTTGTGATACTTCTGTTCTTTGAAGAGTCAATTCTCATTCGCTAAGTAAATCATGAGGCTGGATTTTTTTTGTGTGTGTGATGATCACCTTATGACTTTGGTAAAGAATGAAAGTTTTTGCTGTGTTTGGCTGAATAAATAATGATCACATCACCGCTCTCAGTGTTCCTTTCCTTATTACAGAAATTTGTGTTGACTTTCTCCAGGTAAGCTCAATAGCTACAGGCAAGGAGTGTTGGACAGCAACTTTTCCTATTCAAATTCTCTTTCAATGAGCAAAAGGTTAACCAGGTGTCAGTTAAGAATTGATATTTGGCTGAATGTGGTGGTGCATACCCATCAACCCAGCACTCAAAAGGCTGAAGCAGAAGGACTGACATAGGTCCAAGGCCAGCATGGGCTACGCAGTAAGTTCAAGGCAAGCCTAAAAGTTATAGTGAGGCCTGGCCTCAAACAAACAAACAAACAAACAAAAATTGACCTTCAATCAAGAGCAAGTCTCACAACAAATGAGTAGTAAAATGATAAGTATTACTCATAGTGAAGATTAGTAGGAGGTAATATGAATTTGCCACATTCTTTTCCCCCAACTAGTTATCATTTAAAGACCTATTTTAAAAATGATGCCTTATTGAACCCAACATGAATAGTGATACCCTTATGGAAAAGTGAGAAGTCTTTCTTACAGTCAAATTTTCACTGTGTTGGCAAAATAAGAGCCTAAGAAGTAGCACACAAGGCCCTAAGAGTACATTCTTTATGCTCTTCAAAATATTTCTTATTTTATTTTTGTTCACAGACTCATGCATTATTCTGATATCTTTAGGAAAATATTTTTCCAAAGTTTATTTCCCAGCATCGTGTTTCACATGTTGCAACAGTTGTTTTTGCTTAATAAACTGTTTCAAGGTCAGAAAAGTTGAGGATATGCTGGCTGAAACAGAATTAAACATATAATATCAACTGAAGAATCTGAGAGAATTTAATATTCCCATAAGCAGTAGGAATCTCTGATTGAAAGAGAGTTCTTTAAGCTATTGAACCCTGGGACCCATTTTTCTTGGAGCACATCATATGGCAGAGATTCAGAGAAAGATTTTTGAGAAAATCCCTGAGTAGTAACTCTACAATTACTTCTTAAATGTCACTGTAGCATTATAAACAGGTATTGGAGATCCTGTTTTGGTATATAATTTTATGAGCTAGTGTCTGATGGGACAAGAACACAAGCAGTAATATGAATAAGAATAGGTTACTACAGAAGGTTTCAAATATAGTGTGGGTTGGAATAACGAGACGCTTAAAAATGTAAAGCCCTCCAAAAAGAAGAATAGTGGCTATAAAGATCAGCCATTTCACCTACACTGAGGCAGAACATCTGTGGAAGATATTTTCAGCCCCCATGGTTGTTTTTCACTGAATGGCAGAGAAATCACAGTAATGATGCATTATAGGAATTTGTTGGAAATCTTCCCTTTGGAAAGTGCTGAAATCCATCCCCTGGGTGTGGACGAAAACTGTCTACAGAAAGAAGCTCCACAGAAATGTTCTGCTGTGAAAGAGACTGGCAGTTCAACGGGGAGCTATTGGCTGCCAAGAGCTGCTGGGTGCTGGTAGTACAGGAAAGGGGCACTGGGATGTTGTATACGCCGTGTAGGATCCTGGATTCTGGAGAAGCTCCGTATGCCACTGAAAGGGGTGTGGGAGAAGTTGAAAAGGTATCCCTGAAAAAATAGATGGGTGCTGAGGTAGTCACATGTGCAGAATTCCCTTGACAGCCAGCAACTCAGGCCTGGGAAGGTAAAGCTCTTTCTCCTGCAGGCTTTCCCCAAATGCTTCCCTAAAGCTTACCACCAAATAGCACAACAAACGTTATTTAAGTGCCAGACCCCATTTCTGCAGAACATGTAAGAAGGGGTCAGTTTCATAGCAAGACACATGAAGTTGATAACTGTCTCAGAGCACTACTAATATTTAGAAGGGTAAATTCTGATGTTCTTTTGTTATTCTTGTCTAACTTTTAAATAATAAGAAAAATCAGAAATAAACAAAAACACAGTGATACCTCAGTTTATTGACTTACTTGTTTTATGACTTTTGGAGAAAATGGCTGTGGTTGTGTTCATTATTCAGTGAAGAGTTTGAAAATGGAGGCAAATTTTTGCTGAATGCTTTTGTTTGTGAATCGAATTGTTTACAAACAGAAGTATTTGTGAACCAAGGCATTACTGTATTTAGACTATTTTTAAAAGTCTTTAAATGTTGCTTTTGATACAAGGTAAATTTGACCTATGTGATTTTTAGTACTATTTGTTGGATACTCAATTTGCCCACAAAAACAGAATAAATCACTAATAGTTACTATCAGAGGTCCTTGTGTCAGGTCCCAATCTGCTTCATGTTATGGTGAAAGGAAAGAAGAAATACTAAACAGAATTAAAAAGAGAAACAGGGAGCCAGGATGGCCAGTGCTGAGCAAGCAGTAAAGACCCTGAAAGCCAGAACTGTCCATATTTATTAGTGACACAATCATTGTTGGGGTGGGGGGGTGAGGGACCTATATGTGGTTGCTAGGAATGTGTTATTTTGGGGCACAGTCTCCTAAAAGTTACATAAACAAAAGCATGCTGATTTATTGTACATTACAAAGAATTTTGAGGTAAGAAGCTCCAGGCATTAGTTTGGTTTATCCCTTATCAATGGTTCTTTTCATGTATATCTCAGGATAGTTGCAACATGGCTGTGTCATCTCCAGGAATCATATTTACAGACAAGAAAGGTAGCAAAAATAGCATATCAGAGTAGCTACATTTGAATGTTTAAAGAGGAAAGGAAACATATTGCGAAGAGACCATAGTAAACTCATTAACCGGAACTATGCTTCCATTGGCTAGGAAACAAGTTTTAAGCCATGTCAGCCTCTACAAAGGAGGCCTTAAGAATAGAGTTTTAGTTTATTTGTTCAGTGAGTCAATAAACAGTATTTTCTTCACAGGACCTTCTTTCAGATTTCAATATATTGGTAAAAGAACTTACCCAATACTTTATATAATATACAGTAGAAATAATTTAGGAGTTTGGTAAGGAGAATAATGGAACTGTAGCATTCCTCCGATTGCTGGGACCTGTGAATATATTAGCTTATATGGCAAAGCTGAATAAAATTGCTAGTGGAGCTTATTGTTGACCTCAAAATGAACTACCAATATGGATTATTCTGGTGGGTCCGGTATAAACAGAAGAATATCAGCATATGAGGATGACAGTAGGAGAGACCAAGTGATGATATATCTGTGGAGAAATTTTACTAGCGATGCAATGTTGCTAGTGCGAAGATGAGCCTGGACATGTGAAAAAGAATTGATTCTTTTTCAAAGATTCTAGAAAGGAAAGCATTTCTGCTGACACCTTATTTTAGTCCACTGAGGCCTGTGTTGGTTTTTTTACCTATAGAATTACAAAGATAATAAGCTTTTGGCATTTAAAATTAATAAGTATATGATAATTTTTGCAACACTGGTTACAAATTGGCATAAAGAAAAATACGATATAGAGATGGTAATGGAATAGACTGAATGTTTGCAAACTTTCATCTAAATAGTAGGTGCTTCATTATAATGTTTCCCAGAAAATTTTACTCATACAGAAGATAGATTCAAAGCTTTTATAGCCAACAGAAAGTCTGGAACTGTAGAAGTCTATTTGCAATTATTTATTTTTTATTTATTGACAAACTAAACTGAAGGTATGGTAATATCTTTGGATAAATTAGATATGAAAATTATGCTCACTTGTGATCCAAAGGTATATATTTTGTTATAAAGTGTTTTTCTTGATTTTAAAAATCATAGTTAATAAGTCTCAGTTTTTCGTGTATAGACTAATATACTACAAGTATTTAAAGAAGGTAAATATTAAACATAATACTGTATAGTTTTTCCCAGCTGTGATTCAGCTTTTAATAAACAAAAGAGATACTTACCATATCATGATTTTACTAGTGACTTATTTTCCCAGATGCTGGCAGTTAAAAATAATTAAATTTAATATTTGCAGTCTCTAAGACTCTTCAAATTGTCAGTATTACAGGAAATCTCACATACTGTTATCACAACTTCACATTGTAGACCTAAAAGTAAATTTACAATACATACTATATTCTCACACAGACTTTTTTAATCTCAAGAAAATCTTTTAAAAATAGAACACATTACTATAGACTCTATCCATGTTGTCATTTTTCCTTTCAATCTACATATTTATATATTATATATATATATATATATTATCTTCAGCTTAGTTCATTTTTAATATAGAGCATAGAGAAGATATAGAGCTGTCAGGCTTTTGGTACATTCTAAAATGAATTATAGTTCTAATTTTACTTGGAGGTGAATTTTAGCAGGTCATATACTTCTATAAGTCTCAATTTTCTCATTCATAGAATTGCATAATGCTACAAAATATGCAGGACTCATGAGCTTTTTAAATAGGTACTAAATCTATTATATATAGTATTTATTCACAATACTATATCCATACATGTTCAAAAGCAAAGTGAAATAAATATATTCATTTGTTAGTGTGACACCAAAACTTCTGTTAAAATACATGTTTCAGAAGAGTGTTTTACATGTACCAGAAGTTTAAATTGGGAAATGTGTAAGTTAATTTGTACTTATTGCTTTTTAATGAATGAAGAAATGCTATAGGTTAGATATAGGGCTCAAAAAATCTCTAATGTGTGCAGCTTGAGTATATACACTTTAGAGTACATAGTTGGAAAATGAATCTAAAGGAAAATTTCCATAGCAAACAAAGGCAGATATGTAAGGCAAAGACAGTGCCAATAATGTAAATTTTGAAGATACAAATTGTACTTTTATTCATTTTTGTTGTTTGTCTGTTTTTGTTTTTGAGACTCGGTCTCACTGTGTTTTTGATGCCAGTCTTGAACTCACTATGTAGCTTGGGGCTGCCCTCAAATACCTAGGGATTCTCTTCCCAAGTGCTGATTTTATAGGCATGTGCAATCACTCTCAGCCTTAAATCATGCTTGCCTGTATACACACACACACACACATTCACACACTCACAAGGGACTGGATAATGTAATTAGAGTAAATAAATCAAAACTTATTCTACAGATTTTGCATCATGATTGGTTTTGGATTTTTATAATCCCCTTTAGAGTACTGAACTATGAGAATCTTAGATTCCACAGAAATTTTTGATCAAGTATGAATATAATATTTTAAAATAGAATATATTACTCCTATCACTATTAATAATAGTTGCAATTATAATATTGAAACCAAATATCTTGTGTGATTATAACTCGATCGGCACTGTTCTAAGTGCTTTTTTGTGTGTTATTCATTCATTTTACTCTCAGAACACAGCCACTAGATAGGTACCATAAAGATCATGTCCGCTACACAATGAGGAAAATAATTTGCTGCTAATGATATAATTAGTACAGTTAGTAAGTACAAGAAATTGAAGAATAGAATGCCTAATAGTATATAATTTTCATTTGTTAATTATGGATTAGTGGATAATATGATTGAAGTATAAAATACAAACTGTTTAAAATTTAGCTCACATATTTTGCATGACCTTTGATATAGTTGAGGACGTATAAGCTGAAATTTATATTACTGAAATTTCTATATCCATAATTAAAAGTCTAATAATATTATATTGTACTATGAAGCAAATGTCTTCAGTTTGATAATTCAGCCACAGAGAATCAGTACAAAATTATTTCCACCGTATATGTTTTGTGATAAGGAATCTATGCCAAAATATTTTAAAATGTTTTAACTTATTAAAATATTCATGAAATGTTACTGACCCAAACAGTCCTTATTATCTGAAAATTTGAGTGGATTCATATTTCCCATTCTCAAAAATTTAAAAAGAAAAATCATACTTCAACTCTAGTGTAAGATATCACTCATCAAAATAAGGGTGGTTAAAGGTTTATATATAAGGACGTCCTGTGAAACATAATTTAAATTGTAAAAACATTTTTGGTGTGTTATTAAGAATAAATGAGAAGTTTCAAATTTATTTGAACATAAATATAGTAAATTACACAAGACTACATTTATATATGTTGAGAAATAAATGAGTGCATTTATATCAAAATATTAATACTGATTCTTCTTTTTTTTTTTTTTTTTTTAGATTTGGCAGTCCTGCTTAAACCCACAGAGGTAAGCAGGTAAGTGACTTGATTTTATTTTGTTTCTTACAGTTTCCAAGGTTTTCTCTACTCATCAGTGGTAGAGAGCTAATGTAGCATTTTTGAGGACCTGGATTCAATCCCCAGAAATGAATGCATGCATGAATGAACAAATGGCTTCCAAAGCAAAGAAACACTTTAGCTGCAAGTAAACAAGAATCAGATTTATGCTAGACTTCTCAGTGGTGATACCAAACAGAAAAAAACAGGCAAATAATACCTTTAATATTCTAAGGGGAATTTTCTTTCTGTTTAGCATTCTTTTTTTTTCTTTTTATTGAGTTTATTTGTACAATCCAGGTATACGATACAGTTACATTCATTATTGGGATCCTGTACCTTTACATAATAGGACTTGATTCTCACTTTTTTCCCTTGTTCCTGCCCTCCCTTCATCCCCTCCCCCTCCCCATTTACAAACACTTTATTTCCATTTTTTCAGTTTCTTATATTTTTTCCTCTCCCTTATTACCTTTCCCCCACCCTTCCCACTTTCCTTACACCTTTAGCCCTTTACTTCCTATTTCGCATTATTAATTATCTCATTAGGATCCTGTGTACTATTATAGTTTTTCACACCACAGAAACTATTCAGTATTTTAGTTAAAGAAATATTTGTATGAACATTAAAAATAGGGAATCCTAAAATAAAATTGAAAGGGAAAGTAAAAGAGAAAAGGCAATGAATGATGTAACATTAAAATAATCCTTAATTCTGAAGATGAAAATGGTCCCTGAACATATTTCAATTGCTTCTTGTTCTTGTAGTCTTATCTTATTCTTTTTTTTTTCATTATTTAAAGAATACTTTATTAGTTTCTGTAATCAAACCCACGTAGATATGACCTTACATATACTGATTCTTTTTATTTTGAGACTTCCCCTTGGAAAAATCATTATTTTTAAAAATTAATTTTATGAGTACTTGATAAGTAAAGAGAGTTATCATCATTGATTTCATTCTAGTTCTGCCCTAAATTGTCAGAATTTTGCTCTATTTCTCTTACCTATCAGGAGAATTTACTAGTGCTATGACACATGCACTGAAACACAAGTTTAGCAAGAATTATTAATAAAATTTGACATTCATGTGATTTTTGTGAAAAGTAGAATAAGTTTACAACAAATTCTCTTCTCAATGAGATTATTAATCCACATAACTAATATCATATTTTAAGTAAATATGTGTTTCTCAAACATGTTTCACTATAAAATATATAAATTTTACTATCAACATTTTCTAGTCATCATAAAATGTGAGGTTGATTTCCCTAATATACATTTTCTAAAATAACGTTTTAAAATTATTTTACATAAGTTTATGGTATTATTATTTTGGTTATTAATATAGGATTTTTGCTTTCATTAAATAATTGTTTCACATTGATGATTTTTAGATTTTTGCATTCTCAAATTTCCTTTTCCTAAATACTAAGATGACCTTGTAGATAAGAGGATACCTTGTCCTAGGGAGAAAGTATTAAAAAATACTTTACAAAACTTACTCAGGAAAAAAAAAACTTTAAATAATGAATTTGTTTAATGAGCCATTAAATAATACTTGGCAACAATTCAAATGATTTCATAGCTTTTAATGCCTTATTAATAGATTCAACTAAAAACAACTATATCTGACTTTAGTATTTAATATCTGATTAGAGTCCTGATGATTATTAAGTGTTACATGTACACTTTTAGATTTTTGTCTTATAGTATAAATAACCCCTAATATTACAATTTTGTAGGACATTAGCTTTATGTATAATTAATAAATTCATTTTACTCAATTCTGTTAACTAACTAAAATGAACATTTGGTTCTGAAATTCTAATTTGAATTAGTCTTATCATCTTAGGTTTCTTCATGAATTATTAAAATTAAGGGAATCATTGTCAGGTATTTATTTTAGGCTTACAAGAAAATCACATTTCAAGTTTTAAAAATGTATATATTTGAACGTCCTCTATGGAGTTAACTTTTAAAGTTTTCCAAAGGTAACCCATGGAATAAGTGTTTGTACCTCTTATGATGTTCAGCATTCTTTTTCTTTTTAATAAAGTATTTTATCTTCATGGAGGATGACTATAAAATAACAATTCTTTATTAAGGCAAACATACCAAATTCGAGAATAAAAATACTGCCAGACTATTTTTGTCAGTTGTTAAATTGTTTTTCTGTCTACTTTTGTTTTTGAATATGGAAACTCCCAGTGTAGTTCAGGCTGTCCTTGAACTGGAGGTAATCGTCTGCTTTTCAGTGCTGGCATTACAGGTGTGCACCACCATATTTGGTAGATTTCAGTTTTTCAGTTTTTGAGTTATACATCAGTTAAGACCCAGGTATGCAGCCTAAACATCTTTCTTACTTAATGTTCTTGGGTCAAAGGGTTTGTTATTACCAGAAATCAAAACAAAATTTCAGATAAAGCAGAAAACCTCACCAGATAAAATATTTATAATTTTCTTTATCACCTACCAAAATCTCAAAAAATAAATACTTCCATAAAAATCATGGGAATTAGATCATTCTTAACTTTAAAGGAGGGGGAAATCTACACATTTTCCCTAGAAGCACATATGACCTTTGAGTTCTTAAAGTTAGCTACCTCAAATGGAAGTAGGAAGGCATCTCTCTTATTGAAAGCTTGCTTTTCTTCTAATATTTCGATGATCGCTTTATGGCTCTATAGTTCCTATTCTGCTTTTGTATTTTTCCCAGTTCCTTATAAAACTGTTGCCAAAGTTGCAGCAGTCTCTCCTAACTTTTGACCTTTACAATTGTTACTCTAACATTCGCTTTTCCTCAAACGTATTCCTTGTTGAAGTGAACATATACATTTCACTTTCATTTCTATTAAATTTTTATTAGGCTGCAAAGAAGAGATATATTTTCACTCAGCTAGAAAGAAGAGATAAATTTTGCAAATGCTTGAATAATAAGCTATTTCAGTTTTATTTACTTATTATAGCACCCCCATTTGTGGAGAGAAACTGAGTGTAACATTATATTTTCCTTAAGTATTGGCAAACATTGTGCAGAAACCTTAATGCTCTTGTCAAAACTTGGTTTGCTTTAAAAATCAACCTAAGCACTCAGCACCTCTTGCCTTATCCTTCTATGCTTTCTTCTCAGAACAGAGCAACATTATGGAACTTCAGTGTGGCAATAGAAAACATGTATACTGCCTGGTTGGAAGGAATCAACCACTGGAGATAAAGAAAGAGGGGCAATTTTATGGGCAAAGTAATTTCAGGAATTCTGGCTTGAAGTTTATTTGGAAGACTGACTATTGGTTGTGTTTTGTTAGACACCAATCACAGTGACTCTCAATTGCCAAAACATGAAGCTCATAAGTGAAACAAAAATTAAAATTTATATGAGGAGTGCAAAAAATATCTCGAATTAAAAGTTACATCTGGAGTTTCTGTAATTTGAACTGTTAGAAAAGATGCTTTGCAAAGAAAGTCTTGTAGGCATGCTTTGTTCAAAGACGAGGCATACACCTATTTTTATATGGCTGAATGTGCTGTGCATAAAAGACACGCAGGCTTAGAGAAAGTAATGAAGCTTAGGGAATTGGAGAATTTTAATATTCCTATCTTTAAGGTCTTTAGGAGGCAGATAAATTATTTGGTGTGGTTCACTTTTTATTTCTGCCTTTCATATGCTAATTGAAATTCTAAATCTAGAAGAGTGGTAATTGATTGGTTGCCACTGACTTGACTCCTTCTAGACTAAACTTTTAGAAATCCTAATGTTGAACTATGTCTGAAAAAATGATATTTATTTAGTTAATATTAATGAGCCAAAACTGTATGCCAGCCATTGTTTCAAGTATTCAGAAACATCAGTAAGCAAAACAAAAAAATCTGAAAAACAAAGAAAGCCACAAGAAAAACTTTACCAAAAAAAAAAAAAAAAATGAAGAAACAAAATCAACAAAAACTGAAGCTTTGGAGAGTGAAGCAACTATACAAACACAAATCTGGACATATTTGATAAAATAAGACCATGGAATTCAGTAAAATACATTTTAAAGAACTGTGTTTGAGAGCCAAAGTGGCATAATGTAGAAAACTCAGATAATGATTGGTTGTAGAGAAAATACAATTTAAAAATATATGGAATTAAGACTCTAAAGAAAGATATGGGCAATAAGATACACGGAAAATCTCGGAGGTCAATAATACTTTGAGTTCAGAGGTGATTCAAATCATGACTTCAAATTTCTCAGGGTGACAATCCAACGAAATAGGAGGCACTAGGAAATGTTAACAAAACCATGTCTGGAACAAAAACCCAAAGATACCTTCCTGGCAGAGGAAAGATTTCATTCTACATGTTTTACGTAAAGAAAGGAGCGCAATTAAGCGCATGTTGCTATACAAACTTAGCTGAGCCTTCCCAGAGAAAGTGGAGAAATAGTAGCAAACAAAACACTGAAGTTATCTACCACTGTTGTAAAGGAAAACACAGCAGAGCAATTCCATACAAGTACTAAAACATAAAAACGCCAAGGAGAGCTATCGTGAAGTCTGCTTAGCCTAGCTATCAGTCTTTACGCTACCTCTACTGACAGACTGATACATTGCATAACAGCTTCAGGTCAAAATCTGCGTAAGGGTGATCTCCAGGTTAAACAATGCAGGAGGTGACAGCCTTGTATCTATCTAGCAGGTAGTTCTATTATTCTGAGTTGTTTGATACACAAAACATTTGCATTCAGGTTAGCCTTCTGATACCAAGAACAGAGAACAAAAAGGGAAAACAAAAGATATGAATAAAAAGTGGGGGACAGTTAGCTCCAATTGAAACTGTTGACTGGTGTTCCCACGCTCGCAAAGGTTTCTACTAACTGAATCAGCAGGGAATTAACATCACATTGTAATGAAATAAGGATATAGTAATACCTGTCCTTCTTTACAACCATGAGACAGACAGTATGAAAATTAATTACTCCTGTGATATTTTTCTCCGTGGACAAGTTCTAGTTGAAGGGAATATACTATCGTTATAAATCTTGCTGTAGCTACAGTCAGAGACATGCTCTGTCTAATCCTGTCAATAACACAGCAATGAGCTTGGAGCAACTCCGAGTGTATTCTGGGAATGATTCTTTGCTGTCTGGAGGGACTGCCAGAGGAGATGCACATTGGCTTGGTTTCCAAACTTAGTGAAGGCTGAGCAGTGTGGTGTTAATCTTGTGAGGCTGATTAATTCTGTAAGCTCTAAATATTTCTCCCATGAAAGACCTGGCATTAAACTCATGTGGTAGAACCACAGTTGGAGGGAGAGAGAACACAGAGTGCAGCTGCTGTGGAAAAAAATATAACTGCCTGGTATTGGAAACCACTTCAGCCGAGACTAAACAAGACATAGAAAATAAGTACGTAGACTTTGACATTCAAGCTTGTATTTACACAGTAAAATAACACAATACTTGACTTTAATTTCTTTTGACTTTAAAATATTTCTATCTATCTTAGATAGATAGATATTTCATTTCCTTGGGCTTTGATAAGGGAAAGCATCATTATTTTACAATCAGGATATCTTTATGAAGTTTACTTCAAAGTTGTCACCCCCCCTTTCATGATATGCCGTGTTGGACAAAGTTACCTGTTAATTTGAAAGGGAAATAGAATAGAAATTTCATTTTAAATCTTGGCATCAAGTGAGCTTGGGATGAGTTTATTCGGTGGAATGCTGTTCATTTTCTAACCTACTGGGGCCAGAATTTATCTCACCCAAGAGTGGTTGGCATTAGCCAGTCAGCACTGCTTATCTCCTTAGTAAGGCATTGAGCCATACTGCTGGTCCACCGCTGATTACATGGCTAAGTTCAAGAGACTAAGACACAATGTTTTTAGAAATTGCCCTCCTTTTACTCCTGGTTTCTACAAACAGAAATTTCTCTAAACACACTGTCCTCTTGCCAACTTCTTAGTTTTCCTCACAGAAGAAGAATGAGTGTGTTAGCTTCGTGGTTGGCATTTCTTCATTGGGTGCAATTGAATCTCTTACAACTGCTGTGTGAAGAGAACCCTTCCATTTTCACCCTGACAGGAAGAATCTATCATGGAAAATGCCTTTTAAATAATCACAGACCTTGAAGGGATTGTTCTAGGGCCCAAATTGATAATCAGGGAAGTAATGAGCCCATTTTAACTCTTTCCATATACTATATTCTAATATGAATTAATATTTACTATAACAACCTCTCTTCCCTCCTTAATATTACTTCTTTTTAGTAATATTGTAAAGAGAATTGTTGGGTTTCCTGAGGAACTTTGGATTCTAAGTATAACATGCCCATATGTACTCTATTATTTCTCTGCTTAAAAGTTTTGCCCAAGTAAAATCTGTGTTACATCTAGACAGGGAGGCACTATTGACACATACCTGTGACCTTTCTGCATGACAGATACCTACGCTGGAGTTATGGAATTCCTCAGCGTGTGTGTGTGTGTGTGTGTGTGTGTGTGTGTGTGTGTGTGTGTGTTTATGTGTGATGACATTGATGGTCTTAAATATGCCGCTATCTAGAATCTTCCAGGTCAACAAAGGACATTCTTCTCTTCTGTCACTTTAGTGATGGTTTCAAGGACCATGTGGCTTTTTATATTAGTCAAAAGAGCATAAATTATGATGCAGTAAAAACAAACCAAAAATTTCACATTAACAACATGAGTTTATTTTTGTAAAGGCAACTATCCATCATGTGCAAGCAAGAATGTTGTACTCCTGGCAGTTATCTATAGATATGAGCTGATGAAGCTACATCACAATGCTTGCTTCTAGAATTACAGAGTTAATTTAAAGAAAGTGAAATAAACCAGATGATGTTTTTATCAACTTTTAAACTGGATATGACACTTGTCACTGTCACTTGTCATTTGCCTTTCCTTGCCAGAGCAAGTTATATGGCCATGCTGTGTTAACAACTTACTAAGCCATAATCAGGAGCATCACTTAGTAATTTGAGGTTTGCATTTCTAAAGTCTTCTCATGCTATTGATACTGACCTTTGATACTGACTCCTGCTACTTCTGCTGCATGATCAATGTTTTATTTTTCTATATATGTTTCATTAGAGTGGGCACCATACCCTTTATCTCCCCGTGTCACTTTTTAAAAAAAAAGTTGCATTATTCTTTCAAAGTTGACTTAGTTTTTATTAATTGTTGTCATTCTTGTATTCACACTATTCCTATTGGTGATACTTCATGTTCAACTCCAGAGGTTGATTTTTCCGCTATGCAATTAATTCAGGATTTGCAATTTTATTTGGAAACTATACAGTCACCCGAAAAAAAATGTTATATGGTTAAGGTAAAAGTGACTGTCCTACCTGTGGATTGACTTTGTTTTTTTGCCCTTTTTAAAAACATATTATAATAAAATATTTTAAAAAGCAAATACCATTTCTAGATACATCATCTGTATCTTATGTGAGGTCCAGGATAATTCTACTGCATTCAAAAAAATATAAAACAAAAGGCAGCCTGCAGGTAGGACATGCCTTGATTAGTTTTAACACACCACTAATTACATTGAGACAGGGTCCCCTTAGGTTGCTCAGGCTGGGCTCAAACTTTCGATCTTCCTACCTCAGCTTCACAGTGAGAAATTATTGGCATGAATCACCACACATGGCCACAGCCCACTAACTAATAGAATTTGTGGCAAGTTTTCTAAGTAAGAAGTAATCAGAGTAGATCTGACTGGTATAAGCAATAAAAATTAAAAAAAAATACTAGAAGCTCTGAGGAAATAAATTCATTTGCATTAAAATTGCAATCATTTTTAACACACCATAGTTAAACATGTAGGGAAAGTTAGATTCTTTTATTTAAAGTAATTATGTAAGTTTCAAAATAGTTTTGAAATACATAGGGGATTCTTCGTCAAAAACTTCAGAATTTATCATGATGAAAAATAGTGAACAATGTGAGAAAATTCTTTCCTATATAAGTGACAGTACAGTTCCATTTGAAAAGATCCACATAAAGGACTGATTCTGAGGAATATGATGTTTCTTTTGTCCTTTCCAACAGTGCCATTCACATAATAGGGAGCTATCATTTCTTTTCACTGTCTTCTTGAAATGGATAAATGAGCTCCTAACCCCAAATAGTTTAAAATTCAGGCCTGCATTTCTAACACTGAAATGTTAGTACATTAACCTGCCAGAGATGTTTTTATTTTCTTAAAATACATTTTCAGTGGTATTACACAAAGCCAATGCATCAATGTCTCTCAAAGAGGTGTTTTTTCAAGGTAGAAATTACCAAACATCACCACATAATGATCAGCTAAATAGCAAGTGTCCTGCAGTGTAAATCTAGAAAAAGCGCAGTATTTAAAGCTTATTTTAAAATGAAACCTGGAGTTCACTTTTTAATAACATTATTTTTAAGCTTTTGCTAATTTTTCCTTGGATTTTCTCAAAATGTCCAAAATAAGAGAAAAGTTTTCACTGTGCACATTTGTAGGAATTTTATGTATACCAGTTATTACACATGTATATCTTGCATGATACTTGTCAGAAAATATTATATCTGTGGGAATCTAGCCTGCTAGAAAACATAATGTAAGCCTTTTAAGTAATAGGATTCTGTAATGAAATGTTGCAAATTGTAATAAAAGGAAATGATAATTTTATTATCAATTTTAACAGATTCTTGAGCAATAAAGGCTTAAGATAAAATATGGCATAAATTATATCTATTCCTTTATATAAAATTGTTTATCTTTTCATATTATAGTCATCCTCATTTTTTATTAATACTCATTGAATTCATCAGGGAAATTATATGCTTTTCTTAAGGTCGAGGGAAATATCATAATTTGGTACTGTTTCAAAATAAGGCGTCAAGTTTCAGGAGTATTAAAGAAAGAGTCTCCTTCAGATATTCACATTTCAATTGGCAAATGGTAATTTTTGAAGTTGGCCAGAACAAAAGAGAAGTTCCAATATCTTATTTAAATCTAGAGTAGGTATCTTAAAAATTAATTACATAGTTTCTCTAGAACATTTCCGTGAATAATCAGATGTTCATTTGATAAGGAGACATTTCTCTGCTACATATTTATACTTTCTTAAAGTTGTGTTAGTCAGCTTTCCATTACTGTAACAAATCACCTAAAATAATCAATTTAATAAAATAAATGGTTTATTTTTCATTCATAGTTAGAGGTTTCTCTCCGGGATTTGGTGCCCCTATGGATTTTGGGCCTGTGATGAGGCAGAAGAGCATGGAAAGGAGCAAGCAAGGGAGTAAAAGGGTTTACTTCATGATATCTAGGAAATAAGAGACAGGAAAGGGGTGAGGCTCCTGCATACCTTCAAGCAACTTCTATCAATTCCTATATCCACTAGGCAATGCCTCCTACAGTCTCTACCACCTCTGAATAGTGACAAGTTCAGGACCAAGTCTTTAACACATTGAGATTTTGCAGGACATTTGGAATCGGTTCCTGGTCCCAAAGGCTCACATGCACCTCATGATACAAAATGTGTTTACTCCATCTCTATGACTTTAACTTTTCCAATAATAATGAAAAGTCTAAGTCCAAAACTTTTCTGAGACTCAAACTCAACTATGGGCTTCTCTAAGAGCCAAAAGAACAAAGCACATGCTTTCAATTACCAACAGCACAGGGTAAATTTTCCCATTTCCAAAGGGAAGAATCAAAAAAAAAGGGGAGAATTGGATCAAGGAAAGACTGAAGCTTGAGATGGAGACCATCACATCCTATACATTTGTATCTGGCACCTGGGGCACAAAGTGGCATGCTGTAAGCTCAAAGGGTGTGGGCAGCTCTGGTGCTATAATGTTCTGGGGTCTCTAGAGTAGCTTTGGCTTAACTCTCACAACGTCACACATCATCCTGTCTAGTTCTGGTTGAAGGGAATCTGACCTAATGACACACTGCTTAGCCTGCCAGCCTTTTCTTTGAAATTTCAGTGGAAGCTCCCATGGCCCTATAATCATTGTATTATACCACCTGGATAATGCCAGAATCTATGACCAGCACAGGCTGTACCCAGGGCCACTTGATCCAAGGCTGCAGTAACCGCTGAATGGCTTGTCAGTGGGTCAGAGAGAAATCCTGGGGAAACAACTTCCTGGGAAGCCTTGTGTGAGCAGAGTGCCCCAACTCTCTCTTTTTAAAGAAAAAAATCTTTGAAACAGTACACTTACATCTTTTTGCTAGCTCTTGCCAATTCCTGAATTGCCCTCAAGACATCTTTCCTATTGTTCCAGTGCATGGTTTATTTTTAGTGGTGCTAATCATTTAGGCAACTGCATCCTTCTTGGTAGCATCTTTAAATGCACTCCTTTCCTGGCCAAACTACAAGTTTTCTCATATTTTTTACTCTGTTTTTCTTTGTTCCTTATTCTGACAGTAAATGTGACTGAAAGTTGCCATACATACATAAACAATTATATATATTAATAAATATTAAAATAATAATATTAACACAATTGAAATAATAATATGACCCTGTCTTTAACTGAAGAATAGTATACCTCCCAATACTACACCCAGAGCTGGCCAGATGACCGTGCAGCCTGAATTTCTTTCAATTATAGTAAGTCCCTGACTTGTGAATGAGTTGCATTCTGGGACAATGTTCATAAGTCTGATTAATTCATTAAGTTCAACAAAGTGAGTCTTCTGCACATTTGATACAAATATACAATGGAAAGGATAACAAATCAAACACAAAAATAATGGAAATGAACTATTTTTACTTTTACCTTAAAATGATAAAGGTAGACATGTGAACTTATACAATGTT
>NW_022900927.1:47365804-47392419 GCF_012274545.1 Fukomys damarensis | reverse complement strand
AAAAAATCTTTGAAACAGTACACTTACATCTTTTTGCTAGCTCTTGCCAATTCCTGAATTGCCCTCAAGACATCTTTCCTATTGTTCCAGTGCATGGTTTATTTTTAGTGGTGCTAATCATTTAGGCAACTGCATCCTTCTTGGTAGCATCTTTAAATGCACTCCTTTCCTGGCCAAACTACAAGTTTTCTCATATTTTTTACTCTGTTTTTCTTTGTTCCTTATTCTGACAGTAAATGTGACTGAAAGTTGCCATACATACATAAACAATTATATATATTAATAAATATTAAAATAATAATATTAACACAATTGAAATAATAATATGACCCTGTCTTTAACTGAAGAATAGTATACCTCCCAATACTACACCCAGAGCTGGCCAGATGACCGTGCAGCCTGAATTTCTTTCAATTATAGTAAGTCCCTGACTTGTGAATGAGTTGCATTCTGGGACAATGTTCATAAGTCTGATTAATTCATTAAGTTCAACAAAGTGAGTCTTCTGCACATTTGATACAAATATACAATGGAAAGGATAACAAATCAAACACAAAAATAATGGAAATGAACTATTTTTACTTTTACCTTAAAATGATAAAGGTAGACATGTGAACTTATACAATGTTTTGTTTGAATCAATGGATGTTGGTAATACAAGGTCTGCTTGTGTCTGTGAGAATTTGAAGTTTGAATGTTTACAGGTCAAGGATTACTATATTATGTTATATAATATAACATATAATATTAAAATATAATACATGTTATAAATTTTAAAAATTTATTTTGAATATGCTTTCAAAATATTTTTTAGATACAATGATCAAAATTTGACAAAGCTCTCCAATACCTGAAGAACACCTCATATTCATATACAGTCTCATTATACTCTTTTTAATATTAAACTTGTGGTGAAATAAACATCTATATGTAGTTTTACTTAAAGTACTTTATTTCCACTATGCCACTTACATAGTCAATTTTGAAGCCTGCCAAAGGAATACTTCATTGTTGTTTTAATTATCTTGTTGATTCAATCAGGTGATCTGCATAGACCTTTGTCTATCTTGTCATCTGTGATGTATACTTTCCATCCTTGCTTTTTCAGTTTGAAAGTTTAAGAATTTTTCTTCATTACTAAAATTAGGAGTCTGGATCATAAAAAGGAGCACTGTTGGACAGTATGAATAATGTTTTTGTTAAACCATTATCATAATAGATTATATTTTAAGTATCTTATGGTTTTCCAAAGATAAAGTGGTCCCTTCAAATATCTCTACTTGTCTTGGATTGAGTGAGACTGCTAAAAGCTACCAGCTGGGAGAAGCGTAAGTTCTAACATCCAGGATAAGAGGCATTAATCAGTGAGTCATTTGTTTCTCTTCTGAATGGAGTACAGCGCAGAAATGGTGTACCTCAAAGACAAATTGAGCCCAGTCAGACCTGATAATCCTATCCAAAGTGGCAGCCCACCATGTTGAGGCACGTCTTTGACAATTCAGAGGGAAACTGTGGGCAGAGGCCAAAGATCTCTGTTCCCACTCTGCCTAGAAAGCTGTTCTCCAGATTTAAGAGAGATGCTTTAGCTCTGATGAGGTGACAAGCTTGGAAGCAGAACAACAGGCCAGAGTTGTAAACTGCTGGCCAGCGGCCCTGAATGGCAAGGGTTCTGCTCCTTTTAAAGTTACAAACTTTTCTACTGAAGCATAAGCACAGCCAAGTTTTTGTCTAACTGCTATTAAAATGAGGGGCAATATAAGTTGAAGATAGTTCTTTCAGATCTTGTTTCAAACGGTAACTTCTCACCTGAGTGTGCTGCTAAGAAATGATTAATTTACATTGTGTATATTTATGATACTTGTCTAAAGATCCATATTTTAAATTCAGAAAGCTACACTGATTTATGAAATTTGGAGCTTGATAATGTTTTAAACCTATCAAGTAACACCACTCTAATGTCACTTAAATTGCACTGCGTGGTGGTGTTATTTCTCTGAGGGTATAAGTAATTAAGCAATACAGGTTTGTAAAGAACCTAGACATTACATCTGGGATTATAAAATTGGCCCAGGGAGGTAGTTTAAATCTTATAAATAATTTTAATACAGCTTTCTTCATGAAAGTATGTGGAAAACTAATTTTATCCTCATCTTTCTTCTTTCTCAGGGATCAAGAGCATGTACATTCACCACCTCCAAAAGAAAATTGCTTAAGAAATGTGGCACAAAGAACTGTTCTGGGGAATAGTTAAGTTTTTGCACTGAAAGAGAAGGATGATCTGATGAACTTCTTGATTTTATATTTCAAATTAGTGAGAGTGAAGTGCAGACAGGTAAAAGTGCATTTTCCAAGGTCTAGTCTAGGAGTTCAGCCTAGTAATAAGCCCAGTGAAGAAGATAGAAGTTCACCCAAAATATCTAACAATCATATGAAAGGCTTGTTGAAATTTCTGAAATGTTGGTGATGAAATATTGAAACATGAGACATGTAACTGTTTGATAAAATACATTAGAAAGTTTCTCTGAGATGCAGAGTAATTATAAATGTAAAGTCTAGAGGGTGAAGACAGCATATGACCAAATCCCAAAAGTGCACCAGAATTCAACCCTAGGTTCAGTTAATTCCAAAACATATGGAGTAAGCTTTCTTTCAAGAATGATAACAGTACTGTTCCATTCAATTTTAACTTATTTTTCCTAATGTGATTTAAAATTGATGGAATGTTATCAAGCAATCATGGATAGACTAAGTATCAAATAAGAGGCTGGTATCAGTCAGAAATAGAGCAATAGTAGTGGTCAAGATAAAAAGAGTTGAAATTTCTCCAAAGTTGAATCTTTTTCTGGCTTTTTTTAGTTTTTTTTTTCAGACATAATGCTCTGATAAGTATGTTGGCAGTGGTATATTTTTTTCATGATATGGGCTTTGATGAACCTAGTTTTCTGGCTTCATGGTTAATCTTAAAATCAATGTTTTAAGGTAGTTTAAAATTGTATTTTCAATATTAAAAACAAATTATAGAGCTAGGGGTGGTGGTGCATCCCAGAACTCAGGAGGTGGAGGCAGAAGCAGAAGGGTTACCATGAGTGGGAGATCAGCCTGTGCTGCATAGTGACTTGAAGACCAGCCTGGAATATATAGTAAGACCCTATCCCTGAAAACATAAAACAAACAAATGAAAAAGAAATTATAAAACTGCAAACCAAAACAATCTTACATTCTGTATTATATATTTATGGAAATCAAAATGAGTAGATATTCACTACCAAGTTACTTTTATTGAAAAAGATAAAAAAAACTAATTCATAAAATGCTATCCAAAATATAGTTCTGGTGCTCATAGGACTGCCACAATTACAGTGTCATATTAGCAGTGTTTTGGCCCACAGCAGACGTAGTGAATCAGAACTGAGAGTGACAATTGTTAACCAGCAGGCTTTCTGTGTATTTTGATATTTGCTCAAGGTTTTGAAGCACTGTGGCAGAGAACCTGATACTTTTTGTCCTCTGTAGGACAGGGCTAGGCTAGGAAATAGCTATACATTCTAGTTTTCAAGCTCGGAATTGTAATGTTATGAAATTCAAAGATGAAATGGCTCTTTAGGGCATATTTCAGAGGCCAATATACATGGAAATTCAATCTAATGTAATTTGTGAAGCCTTTTTAAAAACAAGCAGGTGAATTGTGGTTATTAATTCATCTGGGACAGAATTTTAAGATTATCCATGCCAATTAAATGAAAAAAATCATTTTATTTTTGGTATAATAGAAAAAATGTTTCCTAATCTACAACATTAAGAGATAAAATCAACATTTAATCATTTCTAATTATAATTTTTCATATTTCAAAAACAGAAGAAACTTTCACTCATATTAAAATAGCAACTTATCTTAATTTGAGAGTATGAAATAACCTCTGCCATCTGCTCTCGTTGTATCATTAGACATAACAATTTAGTTTGAATTTAATTTAAACATGGCCCTCATGTCTTCTTTTTCTCCATGTAATAGGATTATAATGTAATTATATTTAGGTGAAATAATTTGGAAATGTTTCAAGTTTGGTACCATCTGCTGTGATATTTAAATTCTGAGGGAACAAATCCTGCATCAATATGAGAATATTTTGCTTCTGGAGTTTCAGCAGTAGCTACAGATATCTTTTAAAGTATTCATTGAGAATAAATCTTAATATATACATAAAGAGTACACATCAAACGTTGTGCTTATCTGTTGGAAGAATCTAGTGAGGGTAATGCTATCTGCGTGGCTATCTGAATGTTTCATGTTAAAGCTTATGAATGATAAATGCAGAGTGCACAGAGCTGTTTTTTTCAGCAGAGGGAAAGTCAGTTTACCTATAGAGTAGACCTTTGTAAGCATAGCAAGAGGATAAGACAATTGTCCCACCAACTCTACCTTTATAAAGTAAGGATTTCTTTTGGAATGGGAATTGGGATCCACAGCAAAGAGATGTTACCTTGTCTTTTCTCATTATCTCTATGAGTTGTCCCTCAATTACAGATTTTCTTTCTTAAGTCCACTCCTCAGAAATAGGAAGTATGACAAGATTTGATGTACAAGTGATTTATTAAAGACTCTCCTCAGAATAACCCACAAAAGGTGTCAGAAGCAATACTGGAAAGAAGTGAAGAAATGTTGCAATTTCAGGAAGAGTCTGGGGCTGGGTTTCATTCTGTGGTCCCTCTCTGCATTGTAAGTCATGCTTTACAGTGTGAATGTCTTATGGTATAGAAGTTGGACTTGTGCATTTTTATGTTAGTCACTGGCTAAAGGTGACCACGTTAGGTGGCAAAGGGTAGGTGGTGAAATTCCTAAACTATTCTAGTTTTTGCATGTGGGGAAAAGTCTCCAAAGAGAGTCACAAGGACAACCTCTTAGAAGAAAAGCTGCAGTCTGGGGCAGGAGACTAGAGAAGAAATGGAAAAGACTGAATGAATCTAGGCCAGGTAACCAGGGGTGCCACAGTGGTTTTGGTTTGTTTTGTTTTGTTTTGTTTTTGGTACTGAGGATCGAACTCAGGTCCTTGCACTTGCGAGGCAGACATCAGAACCACTGAGCTGAATCCCTGCCCAAAGTGGTTTTATTTCTGAATTCCAAATTATTGTTTCTGTTTCTTAATTTAATTTAGATATAATGTCATGCATGCTTAATATATATTGAATCTAGAATAATTAAGACTGCTAATTTTCATACAGATATTATAAAACAAAAATATTGCAATTGCAACTATTTTATTTGGATAGCTACAAGATTTAGACATTGCTAATTGTTTACCTTTCATAGTTTTTGATTATAGATTTGCTTATGTATTAATTAATTAATTTATATTTTTTTGTTGTTTTTTTTTTGAGACAATGTCTCACTATGTAGTTGAGAATTACCTGGAACTCACTATGTACCCCAGGCTGGTCTCAAACTCACAGCAATCTTGCTGCCTAAGCCTCCTGAGTGCTGGGATTACAGGCATGCACCACCATGCCCGGCCTCTATGTATTCATTTAAATTGATCCATTATGAAAAGAGATTATTTGTATCCATTCAGGTAATCAAAAATATACATTTGGAAACATTACAAACACCAGTGTAAATTCTAAAACTTTTAAAATGTGCTGTAGTAAATATTGTTTCTTAATTTTTATTTTGCTCTTTATTTATAGTTCGTGTTTCTATGGGTTATTTCACAATTGGAAGTAGGAAGATAAAAGTTTGCCAAATGGAAAGGAGATCAAGAGATGGAGGAGGGTTGACAAAGGAGAGGAAAAGGGGATGAATAAAGAAATAGGATGCTTTATGTACGTGTACCAACTCCACTTAGGGAATATAAGCACTACGTACTGAAAATATGTATCAATAAAAATAAAAAATTAACTTTTAAAAATTAAAAAAATTAAATGTTATTTAAAAATTAAAACATCTGAGATGGCTAAAGTTAAAAGAGAGTAAATAAAAATATTTCAGAATGAAGTTCCAAAAACAAAAAGCTACTATGAAGTATGATGGTGTTTTATAATTGGTATGAACTTAATGGTTTTTACATACTTAGCTTAAATGAAACACAGTACATACACAGCACCATGTAAACCTCAGCATAAAGTTTTTGAACCATAAAACTGTATTTCAAAATAGTTATCAAATGGAATATGATCTATCTACGGAACTCAAATTTAATTTATATGTAATCAATTTACATGTAAATTTACTTACAAAATATATTAGTATTGATTAATATATTGGATATGTATTTCCCTCCCAGTGAAGAATGCATAATATTAAATATTTATTCCTTTATTTCATTTGTCTGTTGGTAGGGAATGAAATAATATTTCTATCAGATTGTAGAACTTTAGAAATGAATTATTTACTTTTGCATTATATATTTACAGGTTAGAATTGAGACACTGAGAAGTCAGAGATTTTCCAGTATCATTCTACTACCAGAATCAGATTAGAATACAAATAGTGTACCATTAGGTTTTTTCAGGCAGGGCACATTCCCGTCAAACCTGGCCTGTTGATGCACTTTCCCTATGGATAGAATTTGGGGAGGGAATATTTCCTTTCCCTTCATTTCCATCTTGACACTAGAGGCTCAATTCTTAAATGTGTGCCATCACTCAGGAAACTACTGGTATAATCTCATATTTAAAAATGAGCATTTTATTGGATATATTTGATAATTTTTTTTTTAAATTTAAAATGTATATGATAAAAATGTGCCTGGTTTCTTAATATAACTTGGTGGTGTTTCCACAGAAGAATATATAAATCTGTCTGATTTAGGAAAATATTGCAAAAAAAATAAATTTTATGAATTCATTAAAATTTCTTTGGTTCATCAAGAGGTAGATTAAAAATAGACAAAGGTTGGGCCAGGGACTTTCAGCTTAGTGGTGCTGCCACTTATTTCAAGACCCGAAGTTAGATCCCCAGTTCCCCTCCCCGCCAAAAGACAAATGAACAAACAGCAGAATATGACAACCTTCTACTTTTGGGAGGAATTTAATGCTTTTTCGGACATCAAACACTCTGAAAGACCATAACCGAGAAACGTATCAGGGAGCTGTAGAAAGTTAAGAGACTGAAGTGCTTACTGTTCCAGAGAGGGGAGAACCACAAAGAGATAAACCGAGACAACTGCTTTTTCCCTTGTGGTATTTGCTCTTGATAGACACAAGTAGTCCGATGGTTTCCCCAAATAGGAATTATACAGGGCTTGCAGGAATGCCGGGAAGCTAGCAGAGATTTTGGCTATTACCTCAGGCTTGGTTCTTAAGAAATCTTCAATTTGTGAAGTTGTGTGTGTGGGAGAGTAGAGATCTGGAACTGAGTGAAGTCTGTAGTAGTCTTTGGTATAGTGACGAAGAGTAGGAAGAACACCATGGTAGGGAGGGATCCAAGGCTTTTGACTGAAAGGAAGAGGAATAAATCAGAGTAAGAGTAACTTGCAAGGGTACAATTCAGCATTCGGTTAATTCGGAGTGTAATTGATAAGTTGATCATTTCTAAATGTATATGCTTAAGAAAAGAAAGAATAAACCGTCTTTGGGAGAAAGACCCTTAAAATTATTTACATACAGTGCTTATCACTTTTGCATTATATTTCTGTTACATAATATAGTGTACACATCTTTGAATATATTATTAAATTCCGTACTTGATAAAGCAAAATTAAGAAAACTATCCAACAACCTATATGTTTAATGACTGATTAGATATAGTAAAATACAGAAAAGAAACAATGGTAAAGTGCAAATACTCAAACTGAAAGGAGAAAAAAACAGCTTAAAGCATAAAAAGAGCATAATAGGAAATTGGGCTTGGTAAAAATATGCAAGTTAAATTCCAGAGGTGGAGAGGAGCAAAAGGGATGGAACAAGCAGTGCTTTAAGAAAGCATTGTAGATGATTTTTCAATAATTCGATTTAAGACACTACAAATTACAAACTGGAAAGACAGAAAATATCACCTGATGACATAAAAAGTGCTACTAAAAATCAAAGACAAAATGATTTTATAAAGAACTTCTAGAATATAGATCATCAAACTGTTAAAGAATACACAGCACAATTTAATTAATCATTAATATTAAAAATCATAAGTTAATGATCATATCTTCAATGTTTTGAAAGAAAACACGTACACACATGCAACTCAAGAAAACATTCTTCAAAATCACTAATTACATAGATATTTTCATGAAAAAAATAAAATCAGAGCAAAAGTAACAAAACAGAAAATAACAATGATTACTGCACCGTGTCATGATTTTAAAAGAATTGCCAAAATGTTACTCAGAGTACAAGTCATAAACCAAAAAGAAAAAAAAAATTCTCTTACAAAGAAATAAACGAATGAAAAGGAAAAACTTTCTTTTAATTGAACAAAAAAACCATAGTAGTATAAAAGAAACAAATTACCATACATTTTAAAATATTTTTTAAGTAAAGGAATCAAAAAGGAATGAAAAATTATTTGAATATCTTAGTACTTCTTGCTTATGTATCTTCTGTTTTCTTCATTATATCTATATCCATGTATATTTTAAATTACTCATATAAGAGAAAGTTTGTATTAAAATTGTTAAAAGTTTATGTAAATAAAAAATATACAGATATTTTCAGATGAAGAAAATTTACATAAATCATTGCCATTGGATATACACTAAGCAAATTTAAAAAGTGAAGTTGGTAAAATAATGTTTTCTAAAGTATGTCAGAATAATATATTTTGTTCCACAGTGTGACCTTACTACCATTTCATTTCTGTTTGGAAGGGATGTGCAACCACCAGAATGATCATATATTGGTGATGAGATTATAAATTTGTATTGCTACTTTATAATAAAAGACACATTGCTATTCATCCCCCTTAGAGTAACCCCCCTTCCTTTGAATACACTTATCCCATTGTTTTTAACCACTTTCTTTTTTATTTGTATACATTTGTGATAAGTAATAACTACGTCCATTATGGGGAATTGGTACACATATGTATCATATCTTAATCAGTTTTATTTCTCCTTCCCCCACCTCCTCTTTTCCTAATTCACTAGTCTCCTTTGCCATCTCCAGAATACCTTTGTATTTATAATTTCAAGAAAATTTGAGCATTTTAAATGATATAAAAGTATGATATAATATTTTATACTGCTGTGTTAGGGAAGTACATAAGGAAACAATAAAATATAGCAAGCCATCAAAACACATTTTAGGATGATATCTTATCAGAGTGGACTAGAAATATGAACTCAAGAAAAAATATAAAAGGTAAAAAGGTTGAGAAAAATCTTTCAGGCTTTTAACAATATATGATAATAGGAATTTAAGTATTTAGGGCCATTTATTTTATTTTTTTAATTTTTCTAAAAATTTATTTTAAATAGTCAAATTGAATATTCATTTCCTTTGGTTATATAAAATTATGAAGTATTTAAACCAAAAGAATGTAAGAAACACATAGTTTTACAAACTCCTTTAAGAAGTACATGGTAAAAAGTTGAAAACCACTGTTCTGATAAATTTGGTATGATTTAACTAAATAGAAAAAAATGAATTCCTAATATTTCCTCAAGATTTGATATTTATTGAATTTAATTGGATTTCATGAGAAATATGTAACCCGGAGCTTTATAAATCCCAGTCAAATCACTTGGTGTGTATTTAATAATGAAGGCTTTGTTATGAGAGAAAGACCTATTGGTTTGTAGATCAAAATTTAAATATGAAGCACTGATTATATTAAACTTTTCGGTGGAAAAGTTGTCTGCTCCCAAACACACAATTGATTTCAGCTAGCTCATTCTTTGTGAGCAGGCTGATCCTACTCAGACTAAATGGGCAGTCCATGGGAAGCTATATCTTTTTTGCTAACCTTCTTATATTCAATTTGTTTTATTTATTGGTACATATAAGAGATGCTTAATATACATATATTTTGATTCAGTTTCTAGTTATTTATATCACTATGAAAAGCACCAGAAACATTAAGAATTCTTAAACTGGCTTAGGCAATGTTCCAGGTGTTTGATTCTGGTAGAGTAAGTGCTCAATTAATAACAAGATCACAATTAAATTTTGATTTTGAAGTGTCATGGTTCAGATGTAAAATGTCACCTGAAAGTTTCACATCAGAAGGTGGGGTTTAGACAGAAGGGGTGGGTCACTAAGAGTATAACATGTAAGAGAATATTTGCATGCCTACCTTCTCCCTTCTCTTTCTGATTTTTAACTGCCACTATGAGAGCAATTTTTCTTCACTGGACATGTCCCCTATACCATTTCTACCTTGGTGCCAGATGACTTTGGCTAACCCCACTAGAAGTTGTGAGCCAAATAAATTTCTTCTCCTTTAAATTGCAGGTTTTGGTATTTAGTCCCAGTGACATAAAAACAACTTAAACATATTGGTGTCTAGATTTGGGTTGTTACTGTGACTGTTCCTAACTATATAGTTTAAGTGCTTTTGAAATTGGTTTCTTAGGATAGTTTGGAGAGGTTTAGAGGTTCTGGCTCAAGAAGTACTAAAATTCTGTAGGTTGAGTATAGTGAGAGATTCTGGTGACAGCTCAGAAAACCAGAATGGTGATAGGAATGTGAACGGTAAAGAATAGGCTCAAGAGGTTTCTGTTGGGACCAAGGACTGCACTGGCAGCTGGACTAGAGGCTGTGCATATTACATCATGGTAGAAAAATTGTCTTCATTTTTCTCATTTCCTGAGATTTCTCTGGAGAATAAATTTAAGGACAGTGGATTAATTTCTCTGGCAGAGAAAATTTTGAAGCAGCCCATTATTCATGAGATGGCATGATTACTGCTGGATACATTTTAGCTAGATCTACAGTGAGAATTAGTAGCAAAAAGCAGAGGTGAATGGTTTGAAAAATTTTACCCCTAGCTAGAAAAGGAGCAGTTGTAAAGTTGGGGCCCAGGAGAGCTATGTTGTTGAAAAGATTAGTATTCAAAAATGAAGCTGAGCACTTTACATTAGGTAGGAAAGATGGCTGGAAGTCATTTCAGGAATCAGCAAGACCTCACCCTAACACTAAAACTTTCATTAGGGAAGAGAACTTCTGCACTTCTGGGTCAAGAAATTCTGTCTAGTGCACTGGTTCCTCATTGTGCTCAGCCATCCAATAACTCAGAGGCCATTGCAGCCATGACCAAAGAGGGCCCAGTTACTTCTCTCACTTACGGTAGACTTTGACTGCATCCATGTGATGCATGTTTCACAGGCCTTCAGAATGCAAGCATTGTGTGATCATGGAGGCCTCTATGTAGAATTCTAAAGAAGGCTTAGAAGATTAAGCAATATGTCCCTGGGAAAGTGATGAATGAAGCTATAAGTGTGAAGCAGATGGTGTATGGATACTCCAGGAAATTAGAGATACAAGAACACAGAATATTTGTGGAGGAAAATTTCAGGTTATGAATGAAGCCAGCCCAGGAGAGAGACTATGTAGGCTGCAAACAGCAATATTGTAAGGATAGTGCTTCCCAAGCCCTTTGGAGCTCACATCTTGCCACAACCTGCCCTTGGTACTGAACTCAGAACTACAGCATATAATGCCATGCTGGTTTTCAGTCTTGATTTGGTCAGTTTTCTTTCTGTCCCTCTATTTCTCCATTTTGGAATGTGATTATTGACTTTGTACCGCTGAATGTTGAAATTATTTAATTTTCTTCTTAATATTTATAAGAGCTCACAGCTAAGAGTTTGTCTTGAGTCTTAGAAAAGACTTTGGATTAAATCATTTTAACAATGCTGGAACTTTTCAGCAACACTGGTATTTCTTATAGTTAGAAAAAATGTATTTTGTATAATGACATGGATTTCAGCTTTTGGGGGGTCATGGGTAGAATGTTATGATTTGTATCTACAAAGACCTCTGAGAGTCTCACATTTGGAGGAATCTGGTTGGAAGAAGTGGGCCAATAGAAACATGACTTTGAAATGTATATTCCCACTCCTGGTTCCTCCCTTCTCTGCTTTTTTTCTTTCTTTCTTTCTTTCTCTTTCTTTCTTTCTTTCTTTCTTTCTTCCTTTCTTTCTTTTTCTTTCTTTCTTTCTTTCTTTCATTTGTTCGTTCTTTCTTTCTTTATTCCTTTGTGTTTAACCAGCCTTTACATTCTAGTATGCAGTCAGGAAATTTTAGACTGAATCCACTGGAAATTGTGAGTCAAATAATCTCTCCTATGAATTATTGACTCAGATGTCTTTGTCCCAGTGGTGGGAAAGTTGACTAATAGAAGAGAAAAAATTGTCCTAGGCTAATTGCTTGCAGGCTGGTCTCTCAAGAAAAACTTAGCTCCCTTCCTAGCTCCATGAAAACTAGTAGCTTCCTGATGACCAAGACAACTCATTTTGTTTTACTAAAGGAATTGAATGTCAGCACTTTCATTGTACACATGACATCAGGGGAGACTCTTTCTTCTTCAACATCTATCTTAGAAATCACAGAACCCAAGTTTGTTTTTATTATTTTTCTCCAACATCTAGTTTAGAAGTCACACAACCCTAATTTTCAGGCTTTCTCTCTGAATATGACTTTTTTTTTTTTTTTTTTGGTGTCAGTGATTGAACTTGGGTCCTTGTGCTTGCAAGGCAGGCCATGGAACCACTGAGCTAAATCCCCGGCCCTCAGAATATGACTTTTGAATTTACTTCATTTGCTTATTGGAGATAGATTTAAACACTGACACTGATACTGTTCTTGTCTCTGATTTTTCTTCAATAAGGTTGTTCTAGCACAGCAGTATGCATCTCCTGGCTATATGGCTTTGCTCATCCAACCCTTATATGCAGTTGATGTGTTATAAATTTATATCCATGAAAATGAAAAAAAATGCCTAATATGCAAACTATAATGCTAATACCACACATCATCATTCTTAAAGTCTCAGGCTCAGAAATTCATTTACATTGTCATTTCCTAAGTTCTGTGAGGACTTTACAACAAACTGCTTATGAAGTCCTGACAAGAGTACCTAGTATGGTTGTTAATTTATTGATGCATTTATAATTAATACTGGTATATGTATAATGAGACAGAATATGCCAAATATTTACTTATTCCCTTGTGAATTTTCAATATATATTATACTATTTTATTTATAGAGTTTGAACTGTATAATTTCTTGTTAAAACAAGAGCAAGAAAAAACCCAAAGCTCATACAAGAGGGGAAATTATAAAGATTAGAGCAGGAATCAATGCAAGGGAAACTAAGAAAATAAAACAAAAAAATGAATTGAAGAGTTGGTTTTTGAAAGAATAAATAAAATCAATAAAGCCTTAACCAATCTTATCAAAAAAAAAAAAAAGGGAAGAAAAGGCTCAAATCCATGCAATGGTGAAGTCACATCAGATCCAGCAGAAATCCATAGGATCATCAATACTTACTTCAAAAAATCTGTACTCTAATAAAATGGAGAATGCAGAAGAAAGGGACAGATATCTAGGTACATATGAATTCCCAAAGTTGAACCAAGAAGATATAAAAATTCTAAACATCCCAATTACACTCAGTGAAATTGAAAATGTAATTAAAAATTTACCAACAAAGAAAAGCCCAGGTCCTGATGGCTTCACAGCCAAATTCTACAAGACATTTAGAGAACTATTTCTATTACTCCTTAAAATTTTCAATAAAATTGAAATGGAAGAAATACTTCCAAATTCATTCCTGGAAACAAGTATTACTTTTATTCCAAGACCAGGGAAAGACCCACCCAATAAAGAGAACTACAGGGCAACCTCCCTAATGAATATAGGTGCAAATATCCTAAATAAGATACTGGCAAACAGAATACAGAGGGTCATCAAGAAGATCATATACCCTGACCAAGTTGGATATATTCCAGGGATGCAAGAATGGTTCAACATATGTAAATCAATAAATATAATACACTATATTAACAGAATCAAGGAAAAGAAATAAGATCATCTCAATAGATGCAGAAAAAGCATTTGACAAAATTCAACACTGATTCATAATAAAAACCCTACAGAAAATTAGAATATATGCTCTTTATCTGAATTGATGAAGGCTATCTGTGAAAAGCCAATAGGTAACATCATACTAAATGGTCAAAAATTGAAAACCTTCATGCTAAAATCAGGAAGAAAATAAGAATGTCCACTATCACTACTCCTATTCAGAATAGTTTTGGAAACACTAGCACAGCAATTAGACAAGAGAAAGAAATAAAAGCAATAGAGATAGCAAAGGAAGAAGTTAACCTGTCAACATTTGCTGATAATATGATACTCTACATAGGAGACCCAAAAAGCTTTGCTGAAAGACTTCTAGACTTAATTGGCAGATTCAGTAAAGTAGCTGGATATGTGGTCAACACTCAAAAATCAATAGCCTTCTTGTATACAAATAATGGACTAACTGAGAGAGAAATTAGGAAACAATTCCTTTCACAGTAGCATCCAAAAAATGAAGTATCTAAGAATCAAACTAATAAAGGAAATAGATGACCTATACATTGAGAACTACAGCACTCAAAAAAAAAAAAAAAAAAGCTTGAAGTGGATATAAGAAAATGGAAAGACATCACTTTTTCTTGGTAGGAAGAATCAATATGTCAAAAATGGCCATACTTCTAAAACTGCTATAGGGATTCAATATGATCCCAATTGAAATCCCAAGAGTACATTTCACAGAACTTAAGAAAACAATCCAAAAATTCGTTTGGAATCAGAAGAGTTCTAGAATAGCAAAAGTAGTTTTAGACAACAGAGACATGGCAGACTGTGCCACCATTGCTCCAGCAAGGAAGTTGAGACCTGGCACGGCCACTCTGAGATCCCTTCTCCCTCCGGCCTGCTTGGGTCCAGTCGACAAGACTGGGTAGCCGTGCCCTTCCCTGCCTGCACGGCCATCAGCTCCAGCAAGGAAGACAGCCACACAGGTGCCCCTGAAAAACCCCTATTCTACCCCCGACTTTAGACCTCCTGATTGTGCCAGTCACTGGATCCTCTCTGCAGAGGAATAGGTGGTCATAAAGGGTATTTTTCTGAGCTCCAAACTTTGAACATCTTCAAAGAAAAGGCAGAGGGAACTGGTAGTAGAACTGTGTGGAGTTCAACTCTGCAGGAGGTCAGGGAACTCAATTTGGGCTTTGCAGCCTGAAATCAGTCTGAATCTCAGTGGTCTGCCATCAGCTAGCTGAGATCAAAGGACTTAGTTCTGCACATGGCTGTGCACATTGTATGTAATGACAGCAGAGATATAATCTGAAAGAGGTCTTTCAAATTCATTTTTTTCTTTCTTTTCCTCATTCCACTCTGCAAATTCTCTTTTTTCTGTCTTCTTTCTCCAACACAGTCTCTTGCTCCAACATAATATCCCTCATCTCTCTTTCTGTTCCTACTCTTGCCCTAACTCAGATTTCTTCCTTTATCATTTTTTTCTCTATGTTTTTTTTCTTCTGTCATTTTACTTCACACAAGGGTTAATAGTTTCAAAAGAAAGTGAGCTCCTATTACTGTTAAGTGGTTATATTCTTGCCATTATTCTTGCACTCTGTCTTTCCATTTTGAATTTAACCATTTCCTAAAGATTATATGGTCATTCTATGTCTGCTATCTTCACTCAAAACCTTCTCCAATTCTTTTTCTTATCTACTCCTTTCATCCTAACTCATCTAAGCCCCATTCCTAAATGGTAAAGATGCTATATTGAAGAGTTTATTCAATGAAAATATATTTTGGGCTGCTTCTTGATTTTAATTTAATTCACATAGTTTAAAGGTGATAGATTAATGACTACCACAAATGGTCAATTTGTAAGTTGTGCTTGATCCTGCTGTGCTGTTGATTGAATCAACTGGGCTAAAGGATTATGATTGATTTAATGAGTTGTCTTCTCTGATATTAATAAAATGAGAATGTCTATGCATCACTAGAGACTCCAAAGCTAAAGTGCAACTATATTAGGAAAGTTTAAGCAATAGCCCAGAAATTAAATCAAGGACAACCCAACAACAAAAATAAAAATGAGAAAACACTTAAGCAAGACACAAAGACAGACTTCCAGTTCACCAATGGCAAACAGTAGGGCAAATGAGGATGAAAGGAACAATAGTGAACCAGTGGGACACCCTGAACTCATATCACAAGAAGTAACAAAACAAATCAATCAGGCTCTAGAAAAATTGAAAACAAATAATTTCCCAGATAACCATAGAGATGGTAAGCAAAATGAAAGTCATGATTCGAGACTCTAGAAGAGCAACTGACAAAAAATAGATGAGCTCAGGACCATGATAGAAGCCATGAAGGTCCAGCATAAGAAAGAAATGGAAACAATGAACGCTCAACATAGGTAAGAAATAGAATCCATAAAAAAAGATTCAAATAGATATCCAGGAGATTAAAAAAAAAAAACTACTGAAAGATTAAAATCTACTGAAAGTATTCACAGCAGAATAAAAGAATGCAAAGATGGAATTTCACATATAGAAGATAGGATTCCAGTCAGTGACCTTGAGAAAAGATGTCTCTTAAAATCAGTAAGGGATCATGAGAAATGTATCCAACAACTCCAAAATAATGCAAAGAAGAATAACATAAGACTGATAGGAATCCATGAAGTAGCAGTAGAAAGCACAAATGACTTTAAAAATCTGTTCACAGAGTTAATGACAGAAAGCTTTCCAAACAGAGGGGAAGGATTTGACAAACAGATAAGTGAGGCATACAGAACTCCAACTAGCCATGATAAAAAAAACAAACAAACAAAAAAAAACACCTAGACATATAATATTCAAGATCCCAGAAACTCAACAGAAAAATAAAATGCTTCATGCAGTAAGAGAAAAGAAACAAATCACATGCAAAGGAATGCCCATCAGAATCACAGGAGACTTTTCAACACAAACCCTCAGGTCAAGGACAGCCTGTAGTGAGGTATTTCAAGTCCTAAAAGAAAACAACCTCCAGACTAGACTGATGTACTCTTCAAAACTCTCTTTCAAAATGGTTGGGGAAATAAGATACTTTCAGGACAAAGAATACTTGAGAAACTTCATGAATACCAAACCAGCACTACAAGGAATTCTAAATAATATCATAGAAAAAAATAATGAAAGTCACAACACCATGAGGTCCAACAGACCAAATCAAATACAAAAGGCAAGAAATTAAAAGGAGAGGGGGAATAAGTACAAAGAGTAAAAAAAAAAAAAAAGGATGATAACAAGTCAGTGCATATCATTTATAACCATCAAGAACAATGACTTCCATTCACAAATCAGGAGAAATAGACTGGAAGAATGGATTAAAAAGCAAAATCCAACAATATTTTGTATACAAGAAACATACCCAGTGCAAAAAGAAGCCCATAGACTGAAAGTGAAATGATGGAAAACAATTATTCATGCGATAGGAGCCCAGAAAAAAGCAGGGTAGCAATCCTATTTGCAGACAAAGTACATTTCAAAGCAAAACTGATTAGGAGAGACAAAGAAGGCGACTACATCCTTGTAAATTGAACAATTCAAGAGAAAGAGATGACAATCATAAATATATATGCACTAAATACTGATGCCCCCAACTATATAAAACAAATATTAAGTAGCATGAAAAAACAAATAAGCACTAATTCAATTGTAGCAGGGGATCTAAATACCCCACTATCACAAATAGACAGATCATCTAGGTAAGAAATCAACAACAAAATACTAGAAATGAACCAAGCTTTTGAACGTATGGACTTAAAAGATGTCTATAGAGTGTTCCACCCCACAAAATCAGAATATACATTCTTTCCAGCTGCACATGGGTCATTCTCCACGAGAGAACACATACTAGCTCATAGAACAGGTTTGAATAAATGCAAAGGAATTGAAGTTATCCCCTGTATATTATCAGATCAGGATGCAATCAATCTGGAGATCAATAGCATAAGAATGGAAATTGAACAAAACGCTCCTGAACAATCAATGGGTCACAGAGGAAATTAAACAAGAAATTAGACAGTTTTTACAAATAAATGATAATACCAATACAACATACAGGAATCTATGGTACACAATGAAAGCAGCTCTACATGGAAAATTCATAGCATTGAATGATCACACAAGGAAAACAGAGTGAGCTCAAATAAACAACCTAATGATGAATCTTAGACTCCTAGAAAAACAAGAGCAAGAAAATCCCAAAGCTCGAACAATAGAGGAAATTATAAAGATTAGAACAGAAATCAATGCAATGGAAACTAAGAAAATGATACAAAAAATAAATGAATTGAATAGTTGGTTTTTTGAAAGAATAAATAAAATTGATAAACCCTTACCTAACCTTGTTGAAAAAAGAAAAGAAAAGGCTCAGATCCATGCGATTAGGAATGAAAAGGGTGAAGTCACAACAGATCCAACAGAAATCCAGAGTAGAGTAAATACCTACTTTGAGAATCTGTACTCTAATAAAATGGAAAACACAGCAGAAATGGACAGATTTCTAGATTCTTATGAATTACCAAAGTCAAATGAAGAAGATAAAAATATTTTAAATATGACAATTACAATCAGTGAAATTGAAAATGTAATTAAAAGTTTACTAACAAAGAAAAGTCCAGGTCCTGATGGATTCACTGTTGAATTTCACAACACATATAGAGAAGAACTACAGCCAGTACTCTCTAAACTTTTCAATGAAATTGAAAAGGAAGCAATATTTCCAAATTCATTCCTGGAAGCAAGTGTCACTTTGATTCCCAAACCAGGGAAAGACCCAATTAAAAAAGAGATCTACAGGCCTATCTCCTTAATATAGATGCAAAAATCCTGAATAAGATACTAGCAAACAGAATAAAGAGGATCATCAAGAACATCATACATCCTGACCAAGTTGGATTTTTACCAGAGATGCAAGGATGGTTCAACACACATAAGTAAATCAATGTAATACATTATATTGACAAAATCAAGGACAAAACCACATAATCCTCTCAATAGATATATAAAAAGCCTTTGACAAAATTCAACACCCATTCATGATAAAAACCCTGCCAAAAATTGGAATAATTGGTCTATATCTCCACTTAATAAAGGCTATCTATGAAAAACTAACAGCCAACATCATATTAAATGGCCAAAAACTGAAAACCTTCACATTAAATCAGGAACAAGACAATGATGCCCACTGTCACCACTCCTCTTCAATATAGTTCTGGAAACATTAGCCACAGCAATTAGACAAGAAAAAGAAATTAAAGCAATAAATATAGGAAAAGATGAAGTTAAACTGTCATTATTTGCTGATGATGTGATACTCTACATTGAAGACACAAAAAATTCCACCAAAAGACTCCTACACTTAATTTACACCTTTACCAGAGTAGCTGGATACAAGGTCAATATTCAAAAATCAATAGCTTTCTTGTACACAAATAACAGACTCACTGAGAGAGAAATTAGGGAAACAATTTCTTTCACAATAGCATCCAAAACAATGAAGTGTCTAGGAATCAATCTAATGAAAGAAGTAAAAGACCTCTACACTGAAAACTACAGCACTCTGAGAAAAGAAATCAAAGATGATATAAAAGAATGGAAAGATATCCCCTGCTCCTGGAAAGGAAGAATCAACATAGTGAAAATGGCCATACTACCAAAAGTACTGTACAGACTCAAGGCAATGTCAATTGAAATTCCAACACTATATTTCACAAAACTAGAAAAAATAATCCAAAAATTCATCTGGAACCATAAGACACCTAGAATAGCAAAAGCCATCCTCAGAAACAGAGACATGGCAGTGGGTAAAATAATCCCTAATTTGAAACTATACTACAAAGCTACTGTGATAAAAACAGGATGGTACTGGCAAAGAAACAGACTTGAGGTTCAGTGGAACAGACTGGAAGATACAGAAACAACTCCAGATGTACTCAGGTACCTCTTCTTTGACAAAGGAGTGAACCATCCTCACTGTAGGAAAGATTTCCTCTTTAATAAATGGTGTTGGAAAAACTCGATTTCAACCTGCCAAAGATTAAAACTAGACCCTTATCTTCCACCATGCACTAAACTACAATCCAAGTGGATTAAAGATCTAAATATTAAAAAAGCAACACTAAACTTGCTGGAATATAAGTTAGGCAGAGCTCTGGAAGACACTGGCATAGGAAAAGACCTTATGAACAAATCCTCAGTAGCAGAGGAACTAGCAGAAACAATGAACAGCTGGGACCTCATCTTATTAAAAAGCTTCTGCACTGCAAAAGAAACCATCAACAGAACTAAGAGACAACCTACAATGTGGGAAAAAATTTTTACCAGCTGCTCCTCAGACAAAGGGCTCTTATCTAGAATATATAAAGAACTCAAGAACAATCAGCCCCCCAAATATAAAGACCTGATTAAACAATGGGCATCTGAAATGAACAGATATTTCTCAGACAAAGAAGTAAAAGCATCAAGTAAATATATGAAAAAATATTCCACATCACTGGTCATTCAAGAGATGCAGATGAAAACAACACTGAGATTCCACCTCACCCCATAAAGAATGGCTGCTATCAAGAAATTACACAATAACAAATGTTGGCGGGGATGTGGGGAGAAAGAAACCCTCCTCCATTGTGGGTGGGAGTGCAGACTGGTGCAACCACTATGGAAATCAATATGGAGATATATCAAGGAGTTGGGACTAGAGATTCCATTTGACCCATCTCTTTGCTCTATATCTTTCCAAAAGAAATTAAAAAATCATACCACACTGATATATGAGCACCTAAGTTTATAGTTTCACAGTTTGCTATAACTAAAACTTGGAAAAAGCACATTTGCCCATCAGTTAGAAACAGGATAAAGAAGATGTGGCTTTTCTATAAAATTGAATAGTATTCAGCCATAAAGAATAAGAAATTAGACTCATTCATAGAAAAATGGATAAATATTGGGGATATATTCCTAAGTGAAATAAATAAGTCATATATGCAAGTATGGAATAGCTTCTCTGGTGTGACTAAACGATAATAGTACATAAGATCCTAGTGAGATAATTGACAATGTGAAATAGACAGAAAAGGCCTAAAGGTGTAGCAAAAGTGGGAAGGGTAGGGGAAAGCTAACAAGGAAAAGAAAAAAATGTAAGAAAATTAAAAAATGGAAATGAAGTGTTTGTAAGGGGGTGGGTAGGAGGGGGTGAAGGGAGGGCAGGGACAAGAGGAAATATGAGAACTAAGACCTGTCATGTAAATTTAGATGATCTCAATAATGAATGTAGTTGTACTGTATCCCTAAAATGTACCAATAAACTCAATTAAAAAAAAAGAGACATGACAAGGAGTATCACAGTCCTCATCTTGAAATTAAACTACAAAGCCACTGTAATAAAACAGCGTGGTACTGACAAAGAAACAGACCCAAGCATCAGTGTAACAGATTAGAAGATTCAGAAACAACTCCAGACATACTCAGCCACCTCATGTTTGACAAAGGAGCCAACCATCCTCAGTAGAGGAAAGATAGCCTCTTTAATAAGTGGTGTTGGAAAAACTGGATTTCAACTTGTCAGAGATTAAAAGTAGACCTGTATCTTTTACCATGCTCTAAACTAAAATCCAAGTGGATTAAAGAAATAAATATCAAAACAGAAACACTAAACTTGCTGGAGGATAAGTTAGGTCGAACTCTTGAAGATACCAGCATAGAAAAAGACTTTATGAACAAATCTGCAGTAGCATGGGAACTAGCACAAAGAATCAACAATTGGGATATCATTTTTTAAAGTTTCTGCACTGCCAGAGAAATTATAAGCAGAGCTGAGACAACCCATCAAGTCGGAAAAAAGCTTTTACCAGCTGTTCTTCAAAGTTCTACTATTTGGAATGTCTAAAGAACTAAAAAAAAAAAAAAAAAAAAAAAAAAAAAAAAAAAAAAAAAAAAAAAAAAAAAAAAAAAAAAAAAAAAAAAAAAAAAAAAAAAAAAATCAGACCCCCCCCCAAATATAAAGAGCCAATTCAAAACTGGGCATCTAGGGGCCAGGGATTTAGCTCAGTGGTTTGGTGGCCTGCCTTGTAAGCACAAAGACCAGAGTTCAATCTCCAGTACAAAAAACAAAGCAAACAAACAAACAAACAAAAACCCCAAAACCAAAAAACAAAACAAAACAAAACAAAAAACTTAAATGAACAAACATTTCTCAGACTAACAAGTAAAAGCAGCCAATAAACATATGGAAAAATGTTCAACAAGAGTGGTCATTCAATAGATGCAGATGAAAACAACACTGAGATTCCATCTCACCCCAGGAAAGATGACTACTATCATAAAATCAACCAATAACAAATGTCAGCAGGGTTTTAGGAAGATAGGAACCCTTCTTCAAGTTGTTGGTGGGAGTGCAAAGTGGTGCAACCACTGTGGCAATCAATATGTTGATATCTCAGATAACTAGGATTAGAACTCCCATTTGACCCAGCTATTCCTCTGCTTGGTATCTTCTCAAAAGAATTAAAAGAATCATACTATATGCTCATCCAAGTTTATAGTGGTACAGTTTGTAAGAGCTAAAATTTGGAAACAGCCCAATTGCCCATTAAGTGGAGACTAGATAAAGTAGCTGTGAGATTTTTTTTTTAAATAAGGAATGAGAAACTATAGAGAATTATAGCTAAGCGGATGAACATTGAGGCCAGACTTTTAAGTGAAATAATAAGTCACATATACAAATACTGAATAGTTTCCCTGATGTGAAAAATTAAAAGTGTGAATAAGAATCAAAATGTATACTTGATATTGTGTAATAGGAAGAAAAGGTGTATAAGAGTAGAAGAAGTGGGAGGGTTAGGGGAAAGGTAAAAGGAGAAAAGGAAAAATAGGTAAAAATAAAAAAATGGAAACTATGTCTTTGAAAAGAGGGAAGTGTGGAGGGGCTATAGAAAGGTCTGGGATGTGGGGAAAAATAAGAACCAAGGTAAATCATGTAAAGGTACAAGATCCCAATGGTGAATGAAACTGTACCGTATACCTAAAATGTACCAATAAACTTAAAGAGAGAGAAAAAAAAAACAATAACAGCAAATGCTTGAAAAATATAAAATGGTTCTGATTTCTATTATGGTCACATTGAGAGTTGTTCAGTTTGTGCTTTATAGAAAGGAAAGAAGCTCAATCAATGTCTTGGTCACTTTCTTTGCCACTGAGATGCAATACCTGGCATCCACAATGTAAAGGAAGAAAGGTTTATTTTGGATCATAGTTTGTACTGGTTTCAGTCCATAGTCAGCTGGCTTCAAGGTGCAACAGCATGGTGAAAAGGACTGCTTGAGGGGAAACTGCTCATCTTATGAAATCCATGAAAAATAAATCAAGGGGAGGAGACAGGGAGGGAAATACAACCTTCATGGTTATGCCCATAATGATGTGTATCTCCCAAAGGGACCCATATCTTATTAGGATGTAAGCTATGATGCCTCTATAATCAAATCCCCTCACAAAGATTCCATTTATGATTGCAGGAGGCCATAGGGGGTGCATTTAAATATAAAACCCAATAATCAGCAATTGCATAGCCTGATAACATAACAAATCAATTTGAAAAACATTCCTATTCCTACATGCTTGCAGTACATAATGGTTATTCTCATTACGGTGAGTTGGTATGTGTACATAACACATCTTAATTCTTTTATCATCCACTTTCCTTTCCCCGCTTCCTCTCACTCTTCATTTCTTGGTCTCCTCTCACTTATAAAAGGTGTAGAGTGCACTCTAAAGTTATGACTGGCCTTGCATGTGAACAACTTGAGTTATGACCAAAATGCTGGCCACTCTCGCAGTTGTAAACAAAGACATGATGCCAGAAAAGCATAGGTAAGTTTACATAAGCATCAGTCTGAGCCCAGATGACTGTGTTTGTGAATGCGATTGTGGCCAGTGCTTTATTTAATCACTATGATCACTGCTATCGAAATGGCCCCAAAAAATCTATAAAAGAAGCTAAGAAAGAAAAAGAAAGTAAAGAAAGCACAGTCATAAAGAAAAAGGAAATTGTGGAGAAATATGAGGGTAGCATTTGTGTGACTGATCTCACTAATATGTACACCATGTCAAAATCCACCATCTTGACAATCTTACAGAGAAAAGATTTGTATAAAAAAGTCAGTGTTGCTAAAATGTTACTCAAATGAGTAAGACGTGATTAACAATGTTAGATGATGTTGAAGAAAAAGGTTTGCCATAGAAGGCTGTTTTCATCATGGACAGTGCTCCTGGCTCACCTACAAGATTTGGAAGAATTGGCTGAAGAATTCCCATGGTTCTCAGTCTTCCTCCTACCTAATACTACTCCTCCCCTGCAGCCTATGGGCCAGCAGGTTGTAGCTAACTCGAGGAAATTATACACAAAGGAACTGTTCCTGAAGTGCTTCTAGATGGTCTCAGATCTAGATTTGACCCTTAAAGATTTCTGGGAAGAACATTACAATATCCTTCCCTGTGTGGAGTTAATGGACAAATATGGGCCAATGTCTCTCTAAGGACACTGATATCTAGTTAGAAGAATGTATGGCCTAAAATTATACAAGAGAGAGAGAGACTTTGAAAGCTATGTAGAAGAACCTGAGACTTCAATTGATCCTCAAGCAACAAGTTTATTCTAGTCAAGAGAGGTAGAAAGAACAGCAAGATTTTATGTGAAATGTATACCAAATTGAACTTTATATTTTAATTAGGTTTTCCCAATCTCAGCACTATTGACTCTTTGGCTTTGCTAATTCTTTGCTGTGGAGAACTGTCTCACGTATTGTGAAATGTTTAGCTGTCCACTAAATTCAAATAACTCTCTTTGCCTCATTTGTGGTAACTAAAAATGTCTCCAGATATTGCCACATGCTCCCTGGGTGGGATAAGTTGCTACTCAGTTGGGAAGCACTGGTTTGATAATCAGTGTTTCATGTGCTTGAGTTATCTGATAAAATCTAGACTTCAGAGAGGAAATTGTGATAGAAGGATAAGTATGTATTGTGTGAGGAACAGAGATGACAAAGGGAAACAGGAGGTAGATGACCTAGCTTCTAAACTAGTACAATAGTGTTCTCCACTCCTACCAATAAGCACTGACATGCAAAAATTATTTCATAACACAAGTATTTAACTCTCTGTTAGAGGCCAACTCAGAGACTTTTGAATACAAATATTGTTGGTGCCATAATTTTATTTGAAATGTTGCAGTGTTTAATAAGTAGCTCTGGTTTGAATTTCTAATTTCTGCAAAAGGCTTTCCTTTTTGCATGCACAACTATCTGAAATGGGTTTTTCCTATTTGTTGTTAGTTTCTATAAACAAAGTATTAGGGGCAGAGCATTGACATTTACAGAACTGCATCTCACATGGGATTCCCAACCCATATGAAAACATACATTTTTTCTTTACATTGATTTATATACTTAACAAATATAGAGGATCAGCTATATGCCAGACACAGTATTGGTCTCTAAGGAAAAGGTGAACACTAGTGACATTCTTACCCTGAAGTTGGTGTGTAGTGGAGAATCATGGTCAAATAATCACACAGTTAAAGTAAAATTATACCTACAGAAAGTGGGTAATAGAAAGAAAATGGGGTGAATCTTTTTAGAGTAATTATAATAGTCATATGAAGTCATAGAGTTAAGATTGCATGTCAATGTAATTGCCTAGGTAGCACCTGTAGATCTATGGTTGCGACTCAAAGGTATGTATACTCTTACTTTGAATGGAAAACACACATACTATGCTTTACTTGATTGTTATTGTGTACAACATTGAGATATTCTTATGAAAGCAAATATGTATTCAACTCTGTGGAATGAGTCAGTCTGTGTAAATATAGTCCATAAGGCTTTAGGAACTATTTAGATAAACAGATACAAAGTGGAAATTTAATTCTGTTATTCAGAAAAATTTTGCACGCAGCCTGACTTTTTGTTCATTTGTTTTTTTCCCGCTAAGTTTATTGGTACATTTAAAGCAAACAATACAGTTACATTTATCATTGAGATCTTGCACATTTACATGATATGTCTTGTTTTTTGAGGCAGGGTCTCATCATTACATAGCCCAGGTTGACCTTGAACTCATAGCAATCCTCCGGATTTAGCCTTCTTATTGCTGGGAATTCAGGGACTGAGAGTTTTTACTAATACCAATGATGTGAAGTTCTGATTCTAATTAATCATTTACTGTACAACACGTGGTAGGTTATCATTAATATTTTCTAAATAAATAAATGAATGGATAAAATCCATTTGTTGTGTATAAGACACTGTGAATTACAGGGCAATGATTCTTAAAACTTCTAAAAAAAGAGAGAAAGGTAATAAAATTCATTCTAAGATATATATAATTCTGTAAAAGTGACTCTAAAGATTTTTTTGTTTTTAGTTTAAGGAAGAATAAGATGATTTCTTATAGAAGAAAGAAGAAGTGTTCAAAAAGAAGTACTGTGAGGACTTAACATTTGAATAAATCTTGCAAATTGAACAAATATTTGAAAGGTGTATTTTTGAGGAAAGAACATTTTTTTTTTGGCATAGAAAGTAATACAGAGAAAAATGAGAAACTAAGCAAAAAAAAAAAAAAAAAAAAAAAAA
>NW_022900927.1:47359709-47365691 GCF_012274545.1 Fukomys damarensis | reverse complement strand
TTTTTTGGAAAAAAAAAAAAAAAAAAAAAAAAAAAAAAAAAAAAAAAAAAAAAAAAAAAAAAAAAAAAAAGGATCCAATGGCCTTTGGTGTCCTTTGGTGTCCTGTAGAAGGACATGTTTGGTTAGAGGCCTCCGGAGGACAACAGGGAGTGGCATTGTAAATGGAACACAATGGAAAAATTTAAAAAGGTGAGCAGTGTTTAAAAGGCTGTCGTAGCAATTCTTTAATTTTTATAACCTGAAGATACCACTATGTTCTCAGATCTATGAGCACAATGAGGTTGGAGTAAGGAAAAACCTTCTCACTATAATTTAAAATATTTAAAATTGAAATGAAAGCATTTAAAGTATTAATTTGTTTCAAAGGAACTATGAGACACAATGAATTTAACATAAATTACATATTTTATAAAACTAGATACTTCATCAATGATACAGAATAGTGAGAATTGGCATTATTTTACATGTTTGCAAATTTAATGTCTGGCTTAATTGTAGTCCCCCTGAATCTCTGTATCTGCTTCTGTATCTAACCTATTTTTTTGTGCTTATTTCACTGAGATTATGCAGAAAATCTATCTCATATTCATAGGTAGTTAGAAGAGGGAGAAACATTTTAATGACCTTTTCTGATAATTGTATATATTCTTACTTGATAGTAAACCAAAATTTGTAGAAGGTAGTTTCTTAAATGTTAAGGTCATGTTGAATTTGAAATTATGTCAGTGTTATGAATTATGTAACATTAAATTCCATTCGTGTTTCTTATCCTGAATAGATCTTTTACTTATGCATTATTTTGTAATCACCTACATCAATCAATTAGAAAATATTGGTTCATTTTAAAGTGCAGATCTTCCATTGACACATTTTATTACACTACATTAAAACATCACATTTGGTAATACCATGCCCAATATTCTCAGAAAATTATCTAACTTGCAGTGCTGTCAATGTCATAGCAGTAGATGTAATTTTAATAAAATTACAATATTTGTTTGAAAACATGTTTGATCATTGGCAATAAATACCAAAATTTCTTTCCCTCGATATAACAGGCTCATTTTATTCGTTTTTTAAAGAAAATGTCTCAAATACAACTATTCCTCCAGTAATTTCTGACAACAGTCACAAAAAGCTACTTATTTAACTCATTACTCAAATAGTTGCTCACTACTCAAATGGTTCCTTTTCTTGATGGACCATGGTGCTTCAGTATGAAGAAGAGACATGGAACAGGATGTTAAAAAGATGAATACTCTAGTGTTAATATTTAACCTACACTTCAAATATGTACTGCTCCACTGAGAGTATTCTTAAGAGGAAGAAGATTTTTAACAGTGACCAACTGGGTGTTATTAATGGTCAGAATCTACTACAGCTTGAGTCACTGCACTGACTCATGTTTATGACCATCAATCTGGTTTCAGCCTGTGTAAAGAGAAAATAATGTTGGGCTGGGGATTTAGCTCAGTGGTGCCACTGCCTGCCTCACAACCACAAAGTCATGAGTTTGATCCCCCATACCCCCCCAAAATGATTTATGAAACATTTTTTATTTTGATAAACTCCTTATAGTGTATATACCTTCAAGGGTCCACAGACTATACCATGAGCTATAACTATGGTGTAAGATTCAGGGGGAGGCACAAGTTGCGAAGTGGTAGTAATTCTGAAAGACTTTGGTCAAAGCACAATGAGATCCTGGCCTATGCTACTGAAGAAAGAAATTTTTAACTCCTTTGTGAATTTTAACATTATAACCATATTAAATAAAAACAGCTTTTTTTTTTTCCCTTTGCTGACTATAGGTGGACTTTTCTGACTTTTTTTTTCCTGTGTATGAAAGGCCATATAGTATAATAAGTTATCATCTGTTTCTTTTTCTCCCTGACTTCAGATATTTTGGGTACTAGCCAATATTTTCATAATACCCTCTCCATTTTCAGGCCATGATTTTAAGATTAATTTATCTAGAATAGCAACTGAGTATTCAGCATTATAAGGTGACAACAAATGTCACAAAGCTACAACTGAACTCAAAACATTATACTTATATGCATCATTATCAGCAACAAAATACGTGGGGAAAAAGAATCAAGCACAAAAATTCTCTCGATAATGGAATATAAAAATTCAAGTTTGCTACTCTTCTTCTGGAGTAATCTGGCAGACATCTCCTCATTAAAGCCTGCTACTGTTTAAAAATAAAAAATCAAGGTGGAAGGAAAACCAGGTAAATTTACTAATTTACTATTTAAAAGGCTTAATTATTATTCTGACTCAAGGATTTATTTTTAAATTTTCAGTTGTATGAATTAAAACAAGGGCTTCTTGTTCGCAAACGATCTACCCTTAGCTCTGATATAAAGATTAAGCATCAGAATACCTGACATCTGATCATTGCTTACACTTTCCTTTCTTTATTCTACCTAGGAAAATATTGCAGTCTATTCTTGCTGCAAGTAAAATTTCAAGTTCTATATTCTTTAACAAAATGTGTCATTGTTAAAACAATTTATTTATTATTAAAACAATGCACGGAGTTACTCATTATTTTCTTTCTTCCTTACGACTTTAAAAATTGAGAGTTCAGATATTTTAATTGATATCCATATAACAAAAATAGATTAATAAGAGGGAAATATTAAAAGTTTAACTAAAATTTTATGTGAAAAAGGGCCTGTCAGAAATGAAAATTCAAAGATATAGTAATCCTCTGTCTTGTACAAAATTATTTGCTTACATTTTGCATGCAAAATTCATTCACTCTTTGATTCACCTGACTATGGCACTGAGTTTGAATTCTAGGATTTCATAATAGTCTTCTACATTGGATTCTTTTTCATCAGATGTAAGTGAAATAAAATAAAAGATTATCTTCCCTCCACATATAAAGCATGCATTGGGAAACAGTATACAAAAACTATAATAAAAGCTATGGTATGTAGGATACAAAAGGGAAGAATGGGAGGGAAAGTACACAGCAGTAACTGGCTAATAATCCTGAGATGTTTGTGGTCAAATGTAATGAAGAATGTCTTTGATAAGTGTAGGGTATCTTAATCTATTTCTTGAGAACAATTTCTCCATAGCGTTTGAATTCCTGCTCAGAGAACCATTTTTAGAAAAAATAATTTAAGGAATATGATAGTCTAAGGGGGTCAATAGCATCATGGGTTTAATGCTCCAGACAATATTTGGAGTACAGAAGTTTATTTTTTGATCATGTAATTCATGGCCTTGACTCATTTGGTGGTACAGCTCTGAGACTCATTTCATTTTATGGATCAATATTCACATCCACAGCATTGTTGGAGAAATACCTTTTTCTCCCCGTTGATTATGAAGTATGATTTAAAATTATGGTGAGTATTTAATTTAAAAAATATACTTAGTACTGTAAAAGAAATACTGCCATATACCTCATTTCATAAACCCTTACTCTATCATTCTTGATGCTTTCTGCAGTGCTCTGCAAATCTCTTTTGTGAGTGAACTGTCATGGCTACCTTTATATCTTGAATAAATTCAAAATATTTGCCTTTCATGGCCATTTGGACTTTGGGGAAGAGCCAGAAGTCACACTGTGTTAGATCTGGTTAGTGAGGTAGATGAGGACAGGCTGTAATATTTTTGAGTCTCTCTTTCTGTTGGATGGCACTCAGTTTAGCATTTTTACTATACCTCATAGAAACACTTCTAAAGGAGACTTCCAGAAGTGGCATAAGTGTGGTCCTTTTGAGGAAGATCAATGTTAATGCATTGTTTACTGCAATAATTTCTTCTAAAAATGTAAACATTAGCTATATATTTTGATCACACTCCACACAATAATAAAAATCTATATCACCTCCCTCCATTGGATTAGGAGAAAAAGCAGCTCAAAAGATTATCCACAGTTTATAGGACTTCACCTTCTCAATATTACCAGGGATTTAAATCTGCTGTTAGTGGGATGAAAAATCTTTGCTTCTTTCACTGGGGAATCTTCCCCCTTCTCTTCTGTATGTTTCCAGATAATAGGAGGCATGATATTAATGCTTCCTTTACTTACACTTAGCAAGGCACTATTGTTTGTATAAAGGTGTATCACTTATGACAAAAAAACTACAAAAATACTCTTAGGGTTTATTCCAAAGTGGTTATGATGTACAGAAACATCTAAGGTATTAGAAAAGCCTGACATGATTAATGAGGGAAATCCTTATAGGAGAAGAGAACAAAATACAAAAAAATCTCAGAGAGGAACATGGAAAAATAAGATGTTATTCAGGCATATTTCTTAAAATTTCCTAGGCACATGTACATTTGTGACATGTAAAAGGCAGAAGATTATTAGTATGTAGTATGTGGTCTCTCTTGGAGAATGACCCAGGTACAGCTGGAAAGAATGTATATTCTGATTTTGTGGTATGGAACACTTTATAGACATCTATTAAGTCCATAGGTTCAAAAGCTTTGGTTTAGTTCTAATATTTTGTTGTTGATTGTTTGCCTAGATGATCTATTTGTGATAGTGGAGTATTTTGATCCCTCACTACAATTGTATTAGTACTTATTTGTTTTTTCATATTACTTAATATTTGTTTTATATAGTTGGGGATATTAGTATTTGGTGCGTATATGTTTATGATTGTCATTTCTTCCTTTTGAATTGTTCCCTTTACAAGGATGTAGTGGCTTTACTTGTCTCTCTTAATCAGTTTTGCTTTGAAATTATTTGTCTGCAAAAAAAGATAGCTACCCCTGCTTTTTTCTGGGCTCCTTTCATGTGGAGAATTGTTTTCCATCCTTTCACTTTCAGTCTTTGGGCTACTTTTTTCACTAGGTGTGTTTCTTGTATACAACATACTGGTGGATATTGCTTCTTAATCCATTCTTACATTCTGTTTCTCTTGATTGGTGAATCGAGGCCATTGACATTGATGATTATAATGGATATGTACTGACTTATTATTGTCAAGTTGTTGTCCTTTTGTTGACTCTTTTTAATTATCCCCCCCCTTTTAGTTTCTTGCCTTGCATATTTGATTTGGTCTGCTGGGCCTCATGTTGTTGTGACCTTCCTTGTCTTTTTCTAGGATATTGTTTAGAATTCCTTGTAGTGCAAGTTTGGTGTTCATGCAGTTTCTCAGGTTTTCTTTGTCATGGAAGTATCTTATTTCTTCATCCATTTTGTAAGAGAGTTTTGTAGGATATATCAGTCTAGGTTGGAGGTTGTTTTCTTTTAGGACTGAAATACTTCACTCCAGGCTCTTCTTGACCTCAGGATTTGTGTTGAAAAATCTGTTGTGATTCTGATGGGCTTTGTTTGGCATGTGATTTGTTTCTTTTACTGCTTGTAGTATTTTGTTCTTCTCTTGACTTTCTGGGATCTTGATTATTATATGTCTAGGTGTAGTTTTTTTTTTTTATTGTGGCTAGTTGGAGTTCTGTATGCCTCACTTATCTGTTTGTCAAATTCTTCTCCTCTGTTTGGAAAGTTTTCTGTCATTGTCTCTGTGAACAGCTTTTTAAAATCATTTGTGCTTTCTCCTGCTGCTTTATGGATTCCTATCAGTCTTATGTTGTTCTTCTTTGCATTATGTTGTAGTTGTTGGAACAATTTCTCATGATCCCTTACTGATTTTAAGAGACCTCTCTTCTCATGGTCACTGACTGCAATCCTGTCTTCTATATGTGAAATTCTATCTTTGCATTCTTTTATTTTGCTGTGAATACTTTCAGTAGTTTTTTTTTTTAATCTCCTGGATATCTATTTGAATCTTTTTTATGGATTCTATTTCTTTCCTATGTTGGGCATTCATTGTTTCCATTTCTTTCTTATGCTGGACCTTCATGGCTTCTATCATGGTCCTGAGCTCATCTATTTTTTGTCAGTTGCTCTTCTAGAGTCTCGAATCATGACTTTCATTTTGCTTACCATCTCTATGGTTATCTGGGAAATTATTTGTTTTCAATTTTTCTAGAGCCTGATTG
>NW_022900927.1:47342767-47355571 GCF_012274545.1 Fukomys damarensis | reverse complement strand
AAAAAAAAAAAAAAAAAAAAAAAAAAAAAAAAGGATCCAATGGCCTTTGGTGTCCTTTGGTGTCCTGTAGAAGGACATGTTTGGTTAGAGGCCTCCGGAGGACAACAGGGAGTGGCATTGTAAATGGAACACAATGGAAAAATTTAAAAAGGTGAGCAGTGTTTAAAAGGCTGTCGTAGCAATTCTTTAATTTTTATAACCTGAAGATACCACTATGTTCTCAGATCTATGAGCACAATGAGGTTGGAGTAAGGAAAAACCTTCTCACTATAATTTAAAATATTTAAAATTGAAATGAAAGCATTTAAAGTATTAATTTGTTTCAAAGGAACTATGAGACACAATGAATTTAACATAAATTACATATTTTATAAAACTAGATACTTCATCAATGATACAGAATAGTGAGAATTGGCATTATTTTACATGTTTGCAAATTTAATGTCTGGCTTAATTGTAGTCCCCCTGAATCTCTGTATCTGCTTCTGTATCTAACCTATTTTTTTGTGCTTATTTCACTGAGATTATGCAGAAAATCTATCTCATATTCATAGGTAGTTAGAAGAGGGAGAAACATTTTAATGACCTTTTCTGATAATTGTATATATTCTTACTTGATAGTAAACCAAAATTTGTAGAAGGTAGTTTCTTAAATGTTAAGGTCATGTTGAATTTGAAATTATGTCAGTGTTATGAATTATGTAACATTAAATTCCATTCGTGTTTCTTATCCTGAATAGATCTTTTACTTATGCATTATTTTGTAATCACCTACATCAATCAATTAGAAAATATTGGTTCATTTTAAAGTGCAGATCTTCCATTGACACATTTTATTACACTACATTAAAACATCACATTTGGTAATACCATGCCCAATATTCTCAGAAAATTATCTAACTTGCAGTGCTGTCAATGTCATAGCAGTAGATGTAATTTTAATAAAATTACAATATTTGTTTGAAAACATGTTTGATCATTGGCAATAAATACCAAAATTTCTTTCCCTCGATATAACAGGCTCATTTTATTCGTTTTTTAAAGAAAATGTCTCAAATACAACTATTCCTCCAGTAATTTCTGACAACAGTCACAAAAAGCTACTTATTTAACTCATTACTCAAATAGTTGCTCACTACTCAAATGGTTCCTTTTCTTGATGGACCATGGTGCTTCAGTATGAAGAAGAGACATGGAACAGGATGTTAAAAAGATGAATACTCTAGTGTTAATATTTAACCTACACTTCAAATATGTACTGCTCCACTGAGAGTATTCTTAAGAGGAAGAAGATTTTTAACAGTGACCAACTGGGTGTTATTAATGGTCAGAATCTACTACAGCTTGAGTCACTGCACTGACTCATGTTTATGACCATCAATCTGGTTTCAGCCTGTGTAAAGAGAAAATAATGTTGGGCTGGGGATTTAGCTCAGTGGTGCCACTGCCTGCCTCACAACCACAAAGTCATGAGTTTGATCCCCCATACCCCCCCAAAATGATTTATGAAACATTTTTTATTTTGATAAACTCCTTATAGTGTATATACCTTCAAGGGTCCACAGACTATACCATGAGCTATAACTATGGTGTAAGATTCAGGGGGAGGCACAAGTTGCGAAGTGGTAGTAATTCTGAAAGACTTTGGTCAAAGCACAATGAGATCCTGGCCTATGCTACTGAAGAAAGAAATTTTTAACTCCTTTGTGAATTTTAACATTATAACCATATTAAATAAAAACAGCTTTTTTTTTTTCCCTTTGCTGACTATAGGTGGACTTTTCTGACTTTTTTTTTCCTGTGTATGAAAGGCCATATAGTATAATGTTATCATCTGTTTCTTTTTCTCCCTGACTTCAGATATTTTGGGTACTAGCCAATATTTTCATAATACCCTCTCCATTTTCAGGCCATGATTTTAAGATTAATTTATCTAGAATAGCAACTGAATATTCAGCATTATAAGGTGACAACAAATGTCACAAAGCTACAACTGAACTCAAAACATTATACTTATATGCATCATTATCAGCAACAAAATACGTGGGGAAAAAGAATCAAGCACAAAAATTCTCTCGATAATGGAATATAAAAATTCAAGTTTGCTACTCTTCTTCTGGAGTAATCTGGCAGACATCTCCTCATTAAAGCCTGCTACTGTTTAAAAATAAAAAATCAAGGTGGAAGGAAAACCAGGTAAATTTACTAATTTACTATTTAAAAGGCTTAATTATTATTCTGACTCAAGGATTTATTTTTAAATTTTCAGTTGTATGAATTAAAACAAGGGCTTCTTGTTCGCAAACGATCTACCCTTAGCTCTGATATAAAGATTAAGCATCAGAATACCTGACATCTGATCATTGCTTACACTTTCCTTTCTTTATTCTACCTAGGAAAATATTGCAGTCTATTCTTGCTGCAAGTAAAATTTCAAGTTCTATATTCTTTAACAAAATGTGTCATTGTTAAAACAATTTATTTATTATTAAAACAATGCACGGAGTTACTCATTATTTTCTTTCTTCCTTACGACTTTAAAAATTGAGAGTTCAGATATTTTAATTGATATCCATATAACAAAAATAGATTAATAAGAGGGAAATATTAAAAGTTTAACTAAAATTTTATGTGAAAAAGGGCCTGTCAGAAATGAAAATTCAAAGATATAGTAATCCTCTGTCTTGTACAAAATTATTTGCTTACATTTTGCATGCAAAATTCATTCACTCTTTGATTCACCTGACTATGGCACTGAGTTTGAATTCTAGGATTTCATAATAGTCTTCTACATTGGATTCTTTTTCATCAGATGTAAGTGAAATAAAATAAAAGATTATCTTCCCTCCACGTATAAAGCATGCATTGGGAAACAGTATATAAAAACTATAATAAAAGCTATGGTATGTAGGATACAAAAGGGAAGAATGGGAGGGAAAGTACACAGCAGTAACTGGCTAATAATCCTGAGATGTTTGTGGTCAAATGTAATGAAGAATGTCTTTGATAAGTGTAGGGTATCTTAATCTATTTCTTGAGAACAATTTCTCCATAGCGTTTGAATTCCTGCTCAGAGAACCATTTTTAGAAAAAATAATTTAAGGAATATGATAGTCTAAGGAGGTCAATAGCATCATGGGTTTAATGCTCCAGACAATATTTGGAGTACAGAAGTTTATTTTTTGATCATGTAATTCATGGCCTTGACTCATTTGGTGGTACAGCTCTGAGACTCATTTCATTTTATGGATCAATATTCACATCCACAGCATTGTTGGAGAAATACCTTTTTCTCCCCGTTGATTATGAAGTATGATTTAAAATTATGGTGAGTATTTAATTTAAAAAATATACTTAGTACTGTAAAAGAAATACTGCCATATACCTCATTTCATAAACCCTTACTCTATCATTCTTGATGCTTTCTGCAGTGCTCTGCAAATCTCTTTTGTGAGTGAACTGTCATGGCTACCTTTATATCTTGAATAAATTCAAAATATTTACCTTTCATGGCCATTTGGACTTTGGGGAAGAGCCAGAAGTCACACTGTGTTAGATCTGGTTAGTGAGGTAGATGAGGACAGGCTGTAATATTTTTGAGTCTCTCTTTCTGTTGGATGGCACTCAGTTTAGCATTTTTACTATACCTCATAGAAACACTTCTAAAGGAGACTTCCAGAAGTGGCATAAGTGTGGTCCTTTTGAGGAAGATCAATGTTAATGCATTGTTTACTGCAATAATTTCTTCTAAAAATGTAAACATTAGCTATATATTTTGATCACACTCCACACAATAATAAAAATCTATATCACCTCCCTCCATTGGATTAGGAGAAAAAGCAGCTCAAAAGATTATCCACAGTTTATAGGACTTCACCTTCTCAATATTACCAGGGATTTAAATCTGCTGTTAGTGGGATGAAAAATCTTTGCTTCTTTCACTGGGGAATCTTCCCCCTTCTCTTCTGTATGTTTCCAGATAATAGGAGGCATGATATTAATGCTTCCTTTACTTACACTTAGCAAGGCACTATTGTTTGTATAAAGGTGTATCACTTATGACAAAAAAACTACAAAAATACTCTTAGGGTTTATTCCAAAGTGGTTATGATGTACAGAAACATCTAAGGTATTAGAAAAGCCTGACATGATTAATGAGGGAAATCCTTATAGGAGAAGAGAACAAAATACAAAAAAATCTCAGAGAGGAACATGGAAAAATAAGATGTTATTCAGGCATATTTCTTAAAATTTCCTAGGCACATGTACATTTGTGACATGTAAAAGGCAGAAGATTATTAGTATGTAGTATGTGGTCTCTCTTGGAGAATGACCCAGGTACAGCTGGAAAGAATGTATATTCTGATTTTGTGGTATGGAACACTTTATAGACATCTATTAAGTCCATAGGTTCAAAAGCTTTGGTTTAGTTCTAATATTTTGTTGTTGATTGTTTGCCTAGATGATCTATTTGTGATAGTGGAGTATTTTGATCCCTCACTACAATTGTATTAGTACTTATTTGTTTTTTCATATTACTTAATATTTGTTTTATATAGTTGGGGATATTAGTATTTGGTGCGTATATGTTTATGATTGTCATTTCTTCCTTTTGAATTGTTCCCTTTACAAGGATGTAGTGGCTTTACTTGTCTCTCTTAATCAGTTTTGCTTTGAAATTATTTGTCTGCAAAAAAAGATAGCTACCCCTGCTTTTTTCTGGGCTCCTTTCATGTGGAGAATTGTTTTCCATCCTTTCACTTTCAGTCTTTGGGCTACTTTTTTCACTAGGTGTGTTTCTTGTATACAACATACTGGTGGATATTGCTTCTTAATCCATTCTTACATTCTGTTTCTCTTGATTGGTGAATCGAGGCCATTGACATTGATGATTATAATGGATATGTACTGACTTATTATTGTCAAGTTGTTGTCCTTTTGTTGACTCTTTTTAATTATCCCCCCCCTTTTAGTTTCTTGCCTTGCATATTTGATTTGGTCTGCTGGGCCTCATGTTGTTGTGACCTTCCTTGTCTTTTTCTAGGATATTGTTTAGAATTCCTTGTAGTGCAAGTTTGGTGTTCATGCAGTTTCTCAGGTTTTCTTTGTCATGGAAGTATCTTATTTCTTCATCCATTTTGTAAGAGAGTTTTATAGGATATATCAGTCTAGGTTGGAGGTTGTTTTCTTTTAGGACTGAAATACTTCACTCCAGGCTCTTCTTGACCTCAGGATTTGTGTTGAAAAATCTGTTGTGATTCTGATGGGCTTTGTTTGGCATGTGATTTGTTTCTTTTACTGCTTGTAGTATTTTGTTCTTCTCTTGACTTTCTGGGATCTTGATTATTATATGTCTAGGTGTAGTTTTTTTTTTTTATTGTGGCTAGTTGGAGTTCTGTATGCCTCACTTATCTGTTTGTCAAATTCTTCTCCTCTGTTTGGAAAGTTTTCTGTCATTGTCTCTGTGAACAGCTTTTTAAAATCATTTGTGCTTTCTCCTGCTGCTTTATGGATTCCTATCAGTCTTATGTTGTTCTTCTTTGCATTATGTTGTAGTTGTTGGAACAATTTCTCATGATCCCTTACTGATTTTAAGAGACCTCTCTTCTCATGGTCACTGACTGCAATCCTGTCTTCTATATGTGAAATTCTATGTTTGCATTCTTTTATTTTGCTGTGAATACTTTCAGTAGTTTTTTTTTTAATCTCCTGGATATCTATTTGAATCTTTTTTATGGATTCTATTTCTTTCCTATGTTGGGCATTCATTGTTTCCATTTCTTTCTTATGCTGGACCTTCATGGCTTCTATCATGGTCCTGAGCTCATCTATTTTTTGTCAGTTGCTCTTCTAGAGTCTCGAATCATGACTTTCATTTTGCTTACCATCTCTATGGTTATCTGGGAAATTATTTGTTTTCAATTTTTCTAGAGCCTGATTGGTCTGTTTCGTTACTTCCTGTGCTATGAGTTCAGGGTGTCCTGCTGGTTCACTGTCAGACTTTTCATCCTCATTTTTCCTACTGTTTGCCGTTGGTGAACTGGAAGTCTGTCTTTGTGTCTTGCTTAAGTGTTTTCTCATTTTTATTTTTGTTGTTGGGTTGTCCTTGATTTACTTTCTGGATTATTGCTTAAATTTTCCTAATATAGTTGCACTTTAGCTTTTGCATCTCTAATGATGCATAGACATTCTCATTTTATTAATATCAGAGAAGACAACTCATTAAATCAATCATAATCCTTTAGCCCAATTGATTCAATCAACAACACAGCAGGATCAAGCACAACTTACAAATTGACCATTTGTGGTAGTCATTAATCTATCACCTTTAAACCATATGAATTAAATTAAAATCAAGGAGTAGCCTAAAATATGTTTTCAGTGAATAAAGTCTTCAATATTGCATGTTTACCATTTAGGATGGGGGCTTATACAAGTTAGGATGAGAGGAGTAGATAAGTAACAGAATTGGAGAAGATTTCACTGGAAGCCAGAGGACATAGGATGACCATAAAAACTTTAGGAGACTGTTGACTTCAAAAGGGAAAAACAGAGTGCAAGAATAAGGACAAGAATATAACAACTTAGCAGTAATAGCGGGTAACTTTCCTTTGAAACTATTGACCCTAGAGTGAAGGAAAATGAGAGAAGAAAAGAACATAAAGAAAGAAGAAAAAAATGATAAAAGACGAAATCCAAGTTAGGGCAAAAACAGAAACAGAAATGGAGATGAGGAATAATATGGTGGAGCAAGAGACTGAGTTGGAAAAGAGAACAGAAAAAAGAAAGAATTTGCAGCATGGAATGAGGAAAAGAAAGAAGGAAAAGAATTTGAAGGGCCTCTTTCAGACTATATATCTGCTGTCATAGTATACAATGTGTGCAGCCATGCGCAGAACTAAGTCCTTTGATCTCAACTAGTCAATGGCAAACCCCCGAGATTCAGGCTGATTTTGGCTGCAAGGTCCAAACTGAGCTCCCTGATCTCCTGCAAGGTTGAACTCTACAAAGCTTTAATACAGGTTCCCTCTGCCCTTTCTTTGAATATATTCAAAGTCTGGAGCTCTGAAAAATGCCCATTATGACCACCTGTGCCTCTGCAGAGTGGATCGAAGGATTGGCACAATCAGGAGGCCTGACGGAGGGGTGGGGTGGGGGTGTTACAGAGGTGCCTTGTGGCAAGCTAGTCTACTCTGTTTGGCCCCAGGCAGGCCAGAGTGAGAACAGGATCACAGCGCAGCTGTCCTGAACCTCTGCCTTCCACCTTCTGCTGGAAAATTAAGTCTCCATTGAATTAAAGTAGCATATAAAAATTACCATTATGCTTCCTTTCTAAATAAAATGTAATACCAAAGTCAGCACTAGTGAAAATATTGGGTGGGTGACTAATTAGATTCTTAGAGAAAAGAATTGCATTTGCCAAGAACTTCAACTTTCTATGGAAGTTGGACTTTAACCAAGCCAAAATGTAATTTACACAGTTAAGCATTGTTTTATAAAGCTATTGCCCACTAGTTTTTGAGAGCAATGTAAAGGATCTTTAGATGATCAGATTATGATCCAAACTTCTGAAGAACTGTAATTGCTTTTTTACAACTGTATTACCAAAACTAGTGATAAGAGTCAAGATCAAATAAAATTTACAGTCTTAGTGAGAACACTACACAGTACTGAGTTATTTTGTAGACTAACTCTTTGGTGCCTGCTCCTGAGAAATACACGTTCAGCAATGAGCCCTACATTGCAGAGATTTCCATTCTCATTGTACTAAGAAACTTATTTATCCTTTTACTTTTCTTTTTGACAATGGAATTATGATGGAGATTGGGAATACAAAGATAAATATAACAATGTCTTTGCCTGACCTTTCAAAAACTGAGTCACTGGCTTTATAGATAAAATTCTCAGGAGCTCTTATTCTCAAGTCATAATTTATTGTCAGCTTCAGAGTTAGAAAGGCTACCTGACATGGGAGACATGGGGTTTTATTAATCAAGTGCTTCTAGATTCTTCCCCAAGTTTATGTGAAAATGTAGAACTTATCAAAATGCATCAAAGAAGCTCACTTTATTAATCATGTAGTCTCTGTTAAAGTCAGTAGACCTGATATGAGTATCTTTCAGAAAAATATTAATAATTCAAAAATTTAATGGAGAACCTGAAAATATAACTACATATATGGATTTCCTGGTGATTTAGAAGCAATTGCTACTATTTTCTACAGTGATGTTGAATGTATATGATTTTAAAGCTCTATTACAAAAGAATAGTTTTATAATTCATCAAATATAAGATTTCATAAAAAATGAATGCATCTTTATGTGCAATTAGAAAAGAAGAAACTGCTAAATAACAGCACAGTCATGGCTCAAATCCTATTTCTATTTTTTTTTAAATGGAATTAATATTAAAAACCAATATTGATATCAATAAATATAGATATAAATTAACAGAAATATGCACACATTTTTCTTTTTCTGTTTTGAAGATAATTGTACCTTCACATTTGTTAGAGAGAATATAGACAGAGAGGAATGTCAGTAGCTTGGCAAAATAGGACTCACCAAAGAAAAGTGGATCATTTCTGAGAGAAAGTTAGAGTCAAGTGGAGAGACTTTGGTCACTATACGACTAAGAAATATCCACATCAACCAGATATAAATAGCTTCAACACACTCAAGTGGAGCTCTCACCTCAAACACTGTGGCATAAAATTGGCAAAGGAACCCTCAACTCTTGTTTTCTCCCAGTGGAGAGGAAGGTCTGGGACTCTGCTCAAAGGTCCCAACACTAAGGATCTCCATAATCTGACTCTCATTTTACCAACTACGGGGGTGGTGGCAATTTAAAAATCACAATTATAAACAGGAATAGAAGCACATCAAGTGATTTCCTCTACCTGAGACCAGTACAGGGTGCTTTAAAAACACAGCCTGGCAACTCAGCGACTCAGCAAGATCTTATCTCAAAAAATAAAATCCTTGGGAGTTTGGGACACTGGGGAGGTAGTTTACTTTAAAGGCCCTAATATCTGTGAAACAAAACAAAACAAAATAAAACAATGCACACACACACAAACAAAAAAACAAAAAAAAAACAAAACAAAATTATCTCTTGTTTCCCCCAGAAGGCATTGGGAAACTTCTGAATTGGCCTTGCACCAGGGAGTTAAAGAGACATCAACTATTCCACTGCAACCAGACAGAGGAGAATTTGCACTTTACCAAGTGTTCCAACTCAGCTTTATGTGGGTGTGCAAGCTCACTAAGAAACCCCATCCTTCCTCCTGGAAGCAGTCCCAAGAAAGTGCTCAAACTCACATCACCCCCATTCCCCAAAAGAGATATATGGAAATATCCCTACAGAGGTTAACTGTATGTTGAGTCCTAACTCCTACTGAGGAGTTAAAGGTACCAGTAAGTTACTAATCTACCACCAAACTGGAATAAATTTGCACTCACACTGAGGACCCTAAGTTTTTCAACATTCACCCGGGAGACTATCCTGAAGTTCTGTTTCCAGGAATAGAAGGAACTGGCATACACAAGTGTCTCTAGAAAGCAGCAAATGAATGTATTTTAACAGGTTTGCCAGCACTCGTGGGGACTTTGTTGACCCTAAGTAGTGGACAGAGAAACTTAAAAACCTGTTTCTCCCCAAAAGGCAGTTGAATCCTACATCGAGAGCACCAACTTTTAAAGCTACCTCCTGAAGAATTTCATATGCAAGTGTAGATGTCATTACATTTTTTATTCATTTGAATGCATTTTATTTTTTTCTGATGAGACATAAAATTCATCACATATATTACCATTGGAAATCCTAGTTATTTAACATCTATAAAATTATAGAGATAAATGCTATAAATACTCTGTGACTTATAAATCATACTTTCAGGTTTATGTTTTACAGAATAATTAGAATTAAAAGGTTGTTTTGTTTCGGTACCAGTGATCAAACTTGTGACCTTGCACTTGAGAGTCAGGCAGCAGCACCACTGGGCTAAATCCCTGGCCCTCAAAAAGATTTTTTTACAGCTGTATTATCCATGTTAAAATATCTAAGCAAAACGTCTATAACATTTAACAGGCAAGAGAGAATTTATTCAAGACTATTGACATAGAAGAGAAAGACCAGAATGCAGTATAAAGTGGATGGTGCTGAAACATAAGGTAGCAATATTTTAAACCTGTGAGCTAGTGGGAAAGCACTAGAGACCATCATAATGGAGGCTGATCAATGAGATGTTTCACACATATTGCGTTGTTCCTGTTTTTTTTTTTTTTTTCCTTTTCTGAGATTAGTTCACTTGTGTTTGCTAACCAACATCCACAGAAGTTAGACACTTTCTCTCCTGAAGAGACTGGAAGATAAGGATAAAGAAAAGACTATATTTTCAAAGGATAGCTTTTCAGTCCTGTGGAAAGACATCCCAGTATCATAAAACTGGCAAGAAGCTTTATGAAAAAGATCTATAAATACCAGAAAGAGAAATAAAAACAAAGTTTAAAATAAGTTTTCCAAACTAAATGAGTTAAGAAACAGGAAGTTAGGGTCCTAGAGCCAGGGGAAACTTGTCTGGAGTTCGGTCAAGCTGAGAAGAAAGTTAAGGATATTCTGGTAAATACACATATCCACACATACATATATAAGATGTAGTTATATTTGTATTTATATTTATTATTACAGTTAGTTTCTAATTGCTGAGCCAAAATATCACAACTTAAAGGAGGAAAGGTTTAGTTTGCTCAACATTTCCAGTCCAAAATTGGCTGGTTTAAAGGCAGAAATACAAGATGGTGGAAGACAGGCGCTTTTCCCATGGAATCCAGGAAGGAGAGAGAGAGAGAGAGCGAGAGAGAGAGAGAGATCCAGGGGGAAAAGGTCTCACCCCCTTCAGCATATTTAGCTACTGAACTAATCTACTGGTGAGTATACTGCTCCCATGACCCAATTCATCTTTCAAACACATGAGACTTCAGGGACATTTTAGATATAAGCCATAACATAGATGTATATAAATTTATATGATAATTTACTGCTAAATTATTTACAATGATGAAAATTCAAAGGGGCAACAAAACCATTCATGTGGATATTGTTAAATTTTGCCACTGTCATATTATGTACTACTTAACAGACATTAAAAATGTTTTGTTAGTTACTTCTTCATTGCTGGCACAAGATACCCAACAACTACAAGTTAAAGGAGAAAAGGTATATCTCAACTCAGTCTCTAGAAATTTCAGTCCATACTTGGCTGGCTCTAAGGCAGAGCACCCTGGCAGAGAATGAACAGTCTGTGGCAGGGTAGGCAGGCAGCAGCAGCACCAAACTGCAAACAGTAAGCTTCCCCTTTATCCCATCTAGGCTACAAGCTTTATGATAGTGTCATCCATATCCAGAGTGGGCTTTCCTATTACTCACACTCATAACTATGTTAAACCAATTAATGGACTAATCTAGTATCATACACTTTTAATCCCAATATCACACACCCTAGATCCAGCCCCTCTCTGAAAAGTCCCACCTAAGAGTTCATGAGGCTTTGGAGGGACATCAAATAAAACCCATACAAAGTGGCTTATATTTATGTGCAATAATCATAGCAATATATCTTAGATATATTATTGTATAAAACCCAAGATGGGGAGAAAACCAGAAAAGCAAAATTATAAAATAAAAATGAACACAAATCTTACACTATGTACCTTTTCAGGAAAAAAAATCTTCAGATATACTTGGTTCAATAGTATACAATTAGCTCTCTATAGGGATTTGTATATCATATTTTCTATGTAGTAATAATAAAAGCAATTCTTTTCAATTCTGGGTGTAAAATATTACATCTAACAATTAATTATTTAAAGTGTACTTAAATATGAAAATTTGGACTAAACCAAATTACTTTTTTTCTCAATTACTCATGATAGTTTATTCAACAAGCTAAAACTGGGGTCCCAATTTATTTAATTATTCTGCTCCTATTGTATACAAAAAGGGCCTTTTAGTTTTCTTTTGCTGTTGTTTTCTTTCTTTACTTTTCCCTTGCTGACTTATCCTGGGAATTCACATTTAAACTAAATATATTTAACATTGGTAACTAATAGTGCATCTTCCAATTAAAACAATTTTTGAGTTATCTTGATCATTCCTATTTTCAATCATGCTGATAATTTTGTATAATACCTAACATTGAAATATTAAAATGATTTCAAAGGTTAATTGTCATTTTAATATAGTCATAAAATTAACAGACATATGGAAAAGAAAGTGTATTTACATATTAAGATTACATAAAACTACGAAGTAATATAGGAACTTTACAAGAAAATTGACTGAGAAGGTATGAGAAAATTTCACCTTTTCAGAATGAGTTTATTTTCAAGGCAAATATTGAAAATAAATTCAGCAAATGTATATTTTTTTCCTGGTTTTAAAATTGTCATTCTCTTCCCAAAGCTTGGAAAGAAAATGAAGATTGTAAAAAAACATTTGTCAGTTATGGAGAAAACTAAAGTCATTGCTGAATTTGTTGAATTATTCAATTATTCCAAAAAAGTACTACAGGGATTGCCAAGGGTGATAGTAATGAATAAAATTGATCTAGTCTTGCAATATGAAAATAATTTCTTGGAGTAGAGCATTTGTTTCATAGAGGAATCTTCAGGGAAATAACTGGCAAAACCATCTTTTTTCATGGAAAGAAATTTATTCATACAACATATACGAGAAAGCATGGGTATTTTAAATCCTAAGGCAAAGCTTGTCTAGTATAGCAAAAAAAAAAAAAAAAAAAAAAAA
>NW_022900927.1:47312766-47342572 GCF_012274545.1 Fukomys damarensis | reverse complement strand
AAAAAAAAAAAAAAAAAAAAAAAAAAAAAAAAAGGAAAGCCACAGACTTCAAGGTTTTGATCTATTTTGAAGGCTAGTACTAATAAATGGCACTGTGACTTTCATTCATAAAGCAAAGCTACACTTTGAGACATTGCAGTGTTGGACAAAGTAATGAAGTATATCTTTAAGGTGCTTTTATATGTATATTTGGTTACTTGAATTCTAACCCCAGCCACTATTATAACAACTGCAATAGTTCTTTCATTCAATTTACCATCGACCACACTCTTTCATGAAACAGCTGACTATAGCTAAAGAAAAATAGAAGCCCATGCTGCCTGATCTCATTTTAAATTCATGACCAGGAATCTCAAGTGGGACGTTAGCCCTGCCAGGCAATTTTATTGTATTTTCCTACTTGACAATCTCCAGCTTTTTCACATAACTACCTCATGGGTCTTCTTCTCTTCACTCTTAAGTGCCAAGCAAGTTTCTTATTCACTAAGGAAGTAGAAGCAATTCGAACTGATTATTAAAGTCCTAACCATAAACATACACCCTATCCAAATCTCTATCCACGTTCTTCCTGCCCACTAAGTACAGTGGTTGAGGTACTGCTGCTCTCTGGACACTTGCCCACCTCTCTTGTCACCCTCACCTCCTCAGTGCTGTCACTGCTGGTTCTTTCATTTTCTCTACCATGTCTTCAATTTTCTCCTTCTGTTTCCTCTTTTGTATCAGGATCCAAACACGATATGTCAACTTTTTTCCTTCTAAAAAAAAGCACAGTCCTTTTATCTAACACCGTCCTTTCCCCACTTCAGTAATAGGGGTTGAACCTAAGGCTTTGGCACTGACCTTCATCCCAGGCCCTTTATATTTTTTATTTCATGGTGTGAGTTAGCTAAATTGCTGAGTTACTCTGACACATAGGAGGCACTGAATGAATACAAATTAAGACATCTTTGGAATCCTTGTAGAACCTAAAATACAGTCATTATTTGTTTTGAAATGAAGTTCAATATAGAGTTGTTGGCTACGGGAAGGAGAAAATACCATTTCTCTAAATACAGTCAGTTTTAATTTTGTGAGAAATACAGTTAAATTTGATAATTTTATGTAATATGTGAATGAAAAAGAAATTGTTTTATTTTTATTTTTAGCATTCTAAAATGTATAAAATAAATAAATGCATACCTATAATGTCTTCTTGAAACTACTAAGAGACCACATTTTAAAGTATGTCTATTTTTATAAGTTAAATTTTAGGCATAATCAACAGTGAAAGTAAGGAAAGGCTAACATTGAATTTCCAGTCTTATTTGATCTAAGAATGATTTTCATGTCAATGACTTCACAAGTCACACACACACACACACACACACTCATTTATGTGTTTGTGTGTGTGTATATATATATATGTATATATATACATGTAATAAACACATACATAGATATATATATTTTTTTATAATGTGGAAATATGCTTAAATATTTGATATCCAATATTTACTGTATTTTATTAGATGATACTATTAGGTGCCATGTAAGACACTGAGGAGAAAAAATATTTGAATAAATATATTCCTTGCTTTGCATTGGAATTATCCCACAAGCTGTAGGCTGTTCTCTGAATTGATGAGAATCTTGTGGGAGACTGCTTTTAATCTGAGAATAGCAGCTGAATTTTGGGTATCATGTCCCAGGAGTCACTGAGGAAAGATGATTGCTTTTAGAGCAGTCAAACAAGGTGTTATGAAAGGGGATGTATGAGAGTTAGAATTTATAATATAGTACTAAAGAGAATCACAGTTGTTCTGAGATTTGAAGGACCAGAAAGCTCCAGGAATGAATAATCTAGACTATTCCGGGTAAGAGAAAGCAACAATTTCAAAGTCATAAAAATATTTAGAGAAAAAAAGAAACTGATAAGCAGAGAAGGAGATGATAATCATTAATTCTACCTGAAATTGTTTTTTGTTCACCAAAATCCACACTCTTTTCTTTTATGAGCACACATCTCCATTTTGTTTGCCAGCAGCCCTTGTAGCAAGAATGGGTATATGTGATTAAATGCTAGTTGAGGGAAAGAAAAGAGAAGCCGTGTGTATTCTTTCTAGCCCAATATTCTTCTTTGAAGATTTTGGTGCAAAAGACAACAAAAAGTTAGGAAACGTTACAGCCAGAAGGTAGAAATGAGTTGCATTCTTGAATCGATATATGGAAGAGAATCATTTTCTGATCAGCAAGGGAACAAATTACAATGGAAAACAACAACAACAACAACAACAACAACAACTTCCAGTGTTTAAAGACAGTACATATTTGAGATTTTATACTCAATGTAAATCAGTTTAATGGAATTTCTGCAAAACCAAAAGACTTTTAGGGAAAGAAAGTCATACTACTTAAAACTGAGAGTAGGATACACTGAACCCATTTGTTTTAAGAAAAAGTTTTAAGCCATACATTTTTAGAAAGTGTCAAGAATCAGTCCAGTAAGTGAAGAATCAGACAGTAAATGTAATGGGGGCAATATGAAAGTAAAAACAATATTTAATCTGACAACCAGAGGTTTGATCAAAGTTAGAATAAAGGTGCACCACATGCACTAAGTGAGTCATTGGCAACTGCTACCAGAGATGATAAAATGTTCTTCGTTTGCTGTTCTTGGATTTTATCTATACAGCTCTTTTATATACTAGAAAGGTTGGATTGAAGTAAGGTATAGATTTTGGATAGACTTTAATAATCATTATAATCTCTTATTACCATTTATTATTTTTCTTTGAGTTGGCATTTATCTGTGTTGTCCAGGCTAGGCCTTAACTCTTGGGCTCAAGTTATCCCAAAGAGCTGGGGCTTTAATTGTGCTTTGATGTACCTACCTCACCTAGCTGTTTTCATTATAACACAACACAGCAATTTAAATAAATGCTGTGGAATATATATGGAATGACATGTAAACTTTATTTAGTAACTCAGATATTCTACAAATATTTATTGCATGTCAAATATTTTGCTACAAATAGGGCCAGACGTTGTGTGCACAGACAATCATATAACCTCATGTAGTTTTCATTTTAGACTGGAGAGACAGAAAATAAAGCAAAGTAGTAAAAGTAATATTATGTAGGATATACTTGAAGCTCTAAAGTAGGCCTGGTAGGGCACATCTATAATCCAAGCACCCGGAGTGGCTAAGGCAGGGAAATCACAATCCCAGCTAGGCAAATGAGCAAATTAGTAAGACCCTGTTTCTAAATCAATCAATTAATTAATCAATGACATCAGTAAATGAGCTGGATATATAGTTCAGTGAAGATCCCATATTCAACCCCTAAAACCAAAAAAAAAAAAAGGAAAGGAGGGAAGAGGGAGACAGAGAGAAAGAGGGAGAGGAGAAGAATTTTTAAAAACTTATATTGAACTGGATATTTTTGGTCTTCAACTGAGTATAAAGCTTTATGATTATTAATTTGGTCTGATGAATTAATTTTTCATATATTTATGATCTTGATTACCTCACAGAAAATTACTGTAGCAGTTATGAGGTAATACATAACAGTTAAATGACAAAGGAAATAAATCCTGTGACCGTGTTCTTCTGAAAAGAGAGAAGTTTCAAAGGTTCCAATAAAATTGTTTTGGTTACTAAGGGAATTCCCTGAAATTACTACTCCATAAATAGTAACAGCTATTTTATATCTGTATTAGGGTACCATCCTGCATGTGCAATTTAGCAGCCTTGCTGGCTTGTCAAAATTAAGTATTTTTAAAGAGTTCAACAGACAGCACGTGAAAACTAAGGCAATCTTTAATAAAAAGATAAAAGTTGTTCCATCAAAAATCTAAATAGATTCATTGAGAGATCTGAAGCTGTTTGAACATCTGTTCTAAATGGCCCTGGAGAATATGGTTCTGGTTGGATTAAATGAAGTTACTTCAGTTTGGAAATTACAGCTTCTAAAGGACAGTGCATACCACCACCCCAGTTTCTAACCTGTGCTTGTTTTATAGAGCCCAACCAGGTGCAAACAATTTAATGGTATTTAAACCAAATCTTTATGTGTTGACCCACAGTGAAACAGTGCCACTGGTCATTATTCAAGCTTGCATGGAATTTCATTTGTTTTATATTTACACCTAAATACAGAAAATGCAACAATCAATATGTCAAAATTGCAATTGTTCAATGAATTGTGTGCTCCTTTCTTTTGTTTTGTTTCATAAATTTTTTTTTCCTGTTTTCATTTAGGTGAAAGAAAAGAGCAGTAAGTGATAGCAAAAGCATGTGTTAGCTCTGCTTTCTCCATTATGCAAGACATAATGTGATGTGCAAAATTACTCTGCCACGGCACAAGGTCCCACGTTTGATCCCTGGTACAAAAAAAAAAAAAAACTTTGCCACGGGCTTATTTTATTTGAAAGTTATTTTAATCCACTGTGAAAAAACAATCATGAAGACATAAATATGATTTTTCATGAAATATTTTTATTCAAATGAAAGCTCAAGAGTTTTAAAGGGATTATTGTTTTATAGCTACACTTAAGTGGCATCAAAGAAGATGCAGTTTCAGGAAGGGGATTGGAGTTTTCTTCAGGAAGTCATTACTTCATACTCACATGACAGGTAACAGAAAGGAATAGAGACAGAAGTCAACAGGATGTTTCAGGAAAGAGATGTATAACTTGCATTCCTTTTTCCAGCATTACGTCCCTGACTCACCACTTCACCGCATTTTACTTGAGCTACAGCCATGTCCTCCTAAGTGGCCCTTCCCTGGCAAAATGTCTTTTATGCACGGCTGCAATCAAGACTCAAACTTGAACATATTATTTCCTTGCTTCAAAGACATCACAAATTTATCATTATTTATAGTTTCAAATTGTTATTCTGGCATTCAAAGCCTTTCATTATATGCTTCTATTCTATTTTTCTTAACTTACTCTTTCATGCTTCATCACAATTAGAGTAATTATACAACATGTTATTATCTGTATTTACTCTATCATTTCTAGTTGTGCTATATTCTAGGCATCCCTCATGTCACCGATTAAATTCTACATATTTAATTAGGCTTATTCTGATTATCTCCACTAGCAGACTATTTCTCTTTTTCTCTAAAGTATTTTTAAACCTGCCCACTGGCACTTAATTCTTCATTCTTTATCACACATGTTTATTTTAGTTGATATATAGTTTGCTTCCTCAGCAATCACTCTCCGTGCTTCTGTTAGGGGAAACCTCTTTTCAGTTAGGTGACTTCCCAGCGTAGGTTTCATGTAGTGCTGAATCCACTTCCACAACCGTAGTGAATCATCTCGTGATCCAAGGGAGCAATACAGACCAGCTGAGCATCTTTCCTTACTACCCAGGTCACTAAAACCCAAAGCTGCTAACTCTGAAAGGATGGCCTGTCTAAGAATCAGGTCAATACAGAGAAAATAAGGCTGAAGTTCTAAGAGAGGTAGAAAGGTCAAATCCTAATGAAAAATTTTTAGGAGGCTACAGTCAAGGATGCTGAGACACTCAAAAGTGTATCATTTATTTTTGTTTTGTAAGAATGAAGCCTCCTGAAATTGTGTGATATGTCAGCCTGGCATTTGAGTGATTTGAGCCAATGATTTTCTTTTCAACTTTAGAATTAATGAAGTTCATTATTAATTTAGTTCATTATTATTTGCAAATAAACAATACATCCACATATAACTTTTAGAAACATTTCTTCTATAAGAAGCTAAGTTCATTAATGCAATATATGCTCACTTTTTTGAATTCAGATGATTACAAATTGAATGCTATGCCTATAGTAAAGATTTATATTTATTATAGTGTTCACAAGAATGTGGCTAGCAGTTTAGGGAAAATACCAGTTTTATTTGAGAGAGATAGTTGTGTAAAACTAAATTTAAAAATCTAAAATATAATTGATTCATCACTTTTGTTATTTCATTGCATGAATCATTGCAGTTATTTGTGCAATTATTTTACTAGTGAACTTCTACTTATATGAAAGATGATCTGTAGTCAATATGCAGTATTTCTGATAGATTAGAAACAATAACTATATCTTTTACTTGCTATTTATGTGTCTAGCTCTATCTCAATCTCATTCTCAGTAATTCAGGGTCTAAAATAAAATTTTCATACACTCACAAGCAGAGTTAAGCACCAGAAGAATTATTACAACAGTAGACATGCTGTCAGTTTTTGCTAAGAAATCTAAAGAAAATAACTGTCATCATTTTTCACTTTCTCCATGACTTACTTGCAAATTTAAAAAAATTCTCCAGGCCAGACCCCTGATTTGTTCAGCACTCACTTTTTTCATGCATTATATTATTTATATTAATAAATGTGTCTAATTGCAACCAAAAATGTATGCCATTCTGAAAGGGTTTTTTTAAAAATTGGTATAAAGGATATAATAAAATGAAGCAAAAGAACTTGAGGATAAAAGTGTTCAAGGAAAAATTTGATCATAAGAGGAGCAAAATCGCAAACTTAATGTTTCTAAAATGGCAAGCAAATCTAACTTAAAACTTGTAGAAATCTATGCTTTTAAGGATTTGGAATGTTTAGGTGTGGAATCATATTCACTGATGTTATTAATGAAAAGTCCATTCTTTTTCTGGATTCTTTCCAAGGCAATTATGTCTAGAGATGTGAGGAGAGAAAAGATGACTCTCTGAAATGCTTCCTTTGATTTATAACTATCAAGGTAAGTATGTGCAGACATTAATAAATATGCACTCAATTTAAGAAAGAGAAATACTCCAGAAATTCACAGCATAGCAAATCAATGAAATAAATCGTAGAAATCAATGAAAAAAATCCCTGCAGACAAAATGTGCAAGAAAATGTCAAACTTGAGAACCTTAATTTTACCCTTTAAAACAGAATTCTACCTATAATATTTTGGTGAAAATTCTACAATCAACCCTAAATTTATTTATAATTATTTCACCTTTAGAGGCAGATGACCATCACATTAAATAATGTGATACAGATTAGTAGCATCAGGAACAAACCAGGAGTATTCTGGATTGGCAAGAAGAAACATCACACTTTCTTTAATTACATGATTACTAGTCAAATAGAGCCAGAATCACATTTTGAGTTTGTGTAGTTCTGACTTCAGAAATCACATTATTTTTAGCAGCTCCAATATTTTCTTTAAAATGATAAAAATACAAAATTTTAATAAGAATAAAACATTTTAGTTTCAGCCTTTGCTATGATTTTTAGCAGAACGTAAGGCTTAAAGGTATTCCTGAACTATTGTATAATGCACAAAGTAAAATTAAGGTATAAATGAATAAGCTTATCACAAAAATTGTCCACTAGAAATAGATCTGTCTTGAATCTTATCTAAAACTACAGCTGATAAATATTTATGATACGGGTTTTAACATTTTGGATGCAATTATATAAAATTAAATGTTATCTATATTTTCTCAGAATTTCACTTATAACCTATATTTTTCCTTATATTTTGAAAGTCTTAGTAAATATCATGTATGTGAGGTAAATTTTCATTTGAATGCAGTCACTAAAAGTTGTGGGTGATTCCTACCTTGTTTTTTGTTTTGTATTGTTTTGTTTTTTGGTATACTTTTTACATTCTAAAGTCTCTATTTCTATGGTTGAAGATATATTTACATCTTTGGCTTAAACAGGGTAAGGATCTTTCAAGTTATTAATTTTAATTATAAAATCCCTGAACTATAAATTTGTTCAGTATTTTAATCATATCTTGTTTTATAATTCCAAAAGTAAATATAACTAACATTATTTTGTATTGTTTAGCTTCTTTATATTTACGTGCATTTCAAATTTCTTTTTTTACCATTATTTTTTGCATCCCAGCCTTTTCCTTTTAGTTCATTCACTAATTTCTGTTGTGTAATCTTAAAAGTTCCTTTGACAAGGCTGTATTGGTGGAACCATAGTAATTTGTCTAAAAGGTTTTTAATATACTCTCATTGAGTAAAAGTTTCACTAGGCATATGATTTTTAATTTTCATTTTCTTGACCACTTGAAGATATTATTCTGATTTCTTTTTGCAACTGAAAACATCACCTGCCATTTTTAAAAAATTAACTTTAACTTTTTGTGGGTTGAGTTTGTCTATTTTTTCTCTGGACTCTCTTAAGATATTTTTAAATCGCCTTTCAGCTAAAGTTTTCTTACTTTGCAAATTATTTCAATTTTTTCTCATTTATCACTGTAAGACTTTTTGCTCTTCTAAATCTGATCATTTACACTTTGGCTTAATTTTTAGAAATCTTATACAATAGCCCTTTCAATGTTATCTCTTATTCATAGTTTACCTCTTCTTTATGAGTCTTTTCATTTTACTCTGCTTATGTCTGAATGGTTGGTACTAAAAGAAAATTCTTTTTGTAATTCAAAAATTTTAATTTCAATGTGTCCAATGAAATTTAGTCCTTGAAATAATTCTTAATTTTATCTTTTTTCTTTTTTCATTTCTAGAAGGTCAATTTGGTTCTTTTTATAATTCTAATGGATCTTTAAAAAAGTATGTCTTTTTGTCAAATTTAATTTTTTTTTATTTTGAGAATATTCATAGTCTACTTTCTAATTTAATGCTGTAATTGTTACTCAGCGAATCTATTTCTGTTTGTTACTATTTCTACTGCTCCTGCTGACTTGTTTCATTGCTTGTTTTATTACTTTACTGAACTCAAGTTCCATGGGAATTTGCCTATGCCACGACTTTGAGCTCTGAGGAGGTGATTTCTTGGGAGGAGTTATATGTCTTCCTTCTAGACATCTAGGGCACTGCCAATCTGACCTACTTTAAATTCAATTCTAGTTTGTAATCAGAAATTCTTAGAGGAAGAATTTTTCCATCCCCCCAATCCAGAGCCAAGGCTAAGGACAGTTAATTTCCATAAAATCATTTTCTAGTTGTGGCTTTGTATTAGGACAGCCATTTAATTTCCTTGTTGCAGTTTTCCATCTCATAGTTACGTAGACTCTTAAAATGGAAAGCTGTAGGCAAGATTGGAAGATTTCTTAAGGATGGCAGTTGGCATCAGTCCTTGATGTCCTTTCCGAAATGATGTTTTCTTGTAATTGTTTTCTGTGGGGATTTTCCTCTTCCTGTTGCTATTTGGACTATACATTTAAAGGAAATTAATAGTGTAATCAACATTTTCAGTTTTCTCATTTGTAATGATTTTTTTTCTAGTCATCTGGGCTATATTTCCAAAAATAAAAATGCCAAGAATAATTCTTTATGTTGAATATGGACAAATTAATGTGTCTAATTCCATAAAGGAGACACGTGATCAATCTACTGCACATGAAATCTAATTATATCGGTCTAGATTGAGCAATATCCTCAAATTTCTATCTACATGGAACTTGCGAATGTGATCTTATATGGAAAAAAGCATCTTAACAGTACAAATAAATTAGAGAGTTTATGTAAATTGTGGAGCCAATACGATTAGCATCTTTATAAAAGTAGATGATACACGAGTCTGACACACACGACAAACATGTGACAAGACGGTGTCATGTGACTACAGACGGTGATTACAGTGAGGCTTCCACAAGCCAAAAAACTCCTTGCTGGAAATAACTTGAAACAGGAAAGAGGTCTGGAATACATTCTTCCTCAGAAGCTCCAGAAGAACCAACATTAATTTCTGATTCTAGTTTCTATCACTGTGAGAGAACAAATTCTTATTGTTTTAAATCAACAAGTTTCTCCATAATCTTTTACAGTAGCACTAGGAAAACAGTACATATTAACCTCAAGACTGCCCTTATGTTTTTTCTAATGTATTCTTATATGGATATGTGTTACTAGTCACTCTCCTGGATAGGTAGGTAGGTAGGTAGATATCTTTTTATGTCAAACATTGTAGGTATTAGTGTAGAAATTTTCTTTTGCAATATAAAAGGGAATAGTTTTTTGTTGTTATTGTTGTTTTTGTTTTTGAGACAGGGTCTCACTAAGTAGTTGAGACTGACCTGGAACTCACTATGCAGCCCAGGCTGGTCTCAAACTCACAGCGATCCTCCTGCCTCAGCTTCCCAAGTGCTGGGATTACAGGCTGGCACCACCACTCCCGGCAAGGGAATAGTTTTATAAATAACATTTTTTTCTTTATTCCAGTACTGGTAATCAGTCTTAGGAACTTGAGGCTTGTTAGGTAAGTGCCACTGAGCTACATCCCTGGTCTGGGAATAGATTTATATAAAGTTTATTGATTTAACTGTACATAAAATAGAGTGAGTCATTTATACATCAATCATTAGAGAAAAAAACCCAGGAAGCTCATCATCATAACTCATGATAACTCCTTAAAAAATAAAAAAAAAATCTAAAATATTTCGTTGTACAGACACAGTAAGAGAATATCTGTTTGGAACCTTCCAGGATAATTTCCTATCCATAGGCTAGCAATCCTATGACGTACATAAAATGATTATGGCATCATAGATATATGTTATATTGGTTTCTCATTTGAAGAAGTATTAAGATATATTGCTGCTCAAGGTAAATATTGAATTTAGAATCTGGGCACTGGACATTTGCCTCATGTATCAAAGTAACTTCAGCATTCAATATTACCTTGGAATTAGGTGAAGAGGCAGGAATAACAGTTGTTTGTCTTTATGTTCCCTGTAATGAATTTTATAGAAGTTATATTTGAAACCAAGACCAAACTACTCCAATAGGATGGATTTTTTTAAAGTGATCAAGTGGCACGTGGGTGTGTAAGCATATGTGTGTGTTGTATATGTGTGTGTGCATGCTTAAGCTAGCAACACGATACACATGGAACTGTAATGTAGATTTTTACCAACTCGTAACAAGGGATTTGGAGCATCTTGTAGTTGTGACGTTTAGATAAATATTCAATGATTATTTCTTTTCTTACCTTGACAGTTTTTCTTAATCAGTGTCAAAATAATAGATAATGTGAAATAGTGAGAAAGGGGACAAAGGGGAAGGGGAAATGGAGAGGGGTAGGAGAAAGGACAGAAGGAAATGGAATTACTATGAGAAAATAAAAAAATAACTGAAACAAAGTCTTTGTAGATAGGGAGGGAGGAGGGGTTGAAGGGTGGGCAGGGGGATGGGGAAAAAATAAGAACCAAGATGGATTATGTAAAGGTGCAAATTTCCAACAATAAATGTCATGATATTGTATACGTTAAATGTACCAATAATATAAACAGAAAAACTTTTTGTTGACTCATAATTAAATATGAATTGTACTTTATGCTTTATCTTACATAATACATACATTCCCTTATCTACATATATGTTATATATTTACGTGTATATAGAGAAAAATATACACATATTCATGTAAAATATATATACAAATATGTGCTAAATATATATAAATATGCCAATAGCAGACTGATACTAAATCCTAAAATTGAAAATAATCTTTTGTGTAAGCCAATTTCATTTAACATAGTTAACATATTTGTATGCTTGTAGATAAAACAATTGACTCCAAGTTTAATGTAGTTTTAAAAGATACCAATATTCCATTCTATTGCAGAATATGCTTATCTTTTCCCATAATATTATTACAGTCAAAATATGTAACTGCTGACCACCTGTATAATAGTCTTCACATTGCAACGCAACTTACAATATATAATAATGCTTACTTGATAGAGGCCACATAACGACAACATACTTGTGAGTATCCTCAACTTCTGAGGCTGGTACTCTTCCTACAATGCCCACAGACACAATTTTCTCCTGACTTTAATCAGACATTCACCACATTTGCACCGGCTCTTAAGCAGCTGAAAATTCATAGAGAGCCACACATCTATGCTGACTCTTATCACTTTAATCTAATTACCTCAAGCTGCCAACTGAATAAAAATATCATTTAAAATTATGATATATTTTCAGAGTCTCTTTGTGAATAGATCATAGGTATGCTTCTTTTCCCTTGTTTTTGAAACTCTCTACCAAAAAGAACTAAATGTAAAACTTTGAGTATATCACCAGTTGGAAGGGAAGCTTTTAGTCAGAAATTAAATTTAATAATAGGAAATAAAGAGATGCAGTATTTTTCAAAATAAACTTGTGGTCCATGACATATTTATTATATATTTATTCAATTACGTGTCTTTGAGAAAAAGTATCTTAACATCATCCAATGTTTTCACTTTTACTGATGACTGTATTTCATTCTTCACTTAGAAAATTGAATTTTTTGTTTGTTTGTTTCAGGTTTTTGTGGGGGGACAGGGTCTCTAAATATTCCAAGCTGACTTTGAACTTGCTACATATCCTAGGCTAGCCTCAAACTCTGCGATCCTGTTGCCTCAGCCTCTCTCATAGTGCAAGGTTACAGGTCTGAGCCAAAACACCCAGCTAAAAGATTGAATTTTTTAAAAGGGGAAAATTTTTTATTGTGGACACATAATGTGGTTAAATTTTATCTATAAAATGTACTGTTGAAGATATTTCATAATCCAAAGCCTAGACACATTGATATAAGAATAAATTTTCCATCTAAATCCAAAGAATAAATATGTATGAGCTCAATGTAAGGAAATAAATCTAAACACAACAAGATTTATCTCTATTTTAATTTAGTTTTACTCATTGATTTTTACTTCTGCAGCACTATTTTTTAGGTTTTGTAGGTGCTTTTCACTAAATTAGTTCCCTAAATGGTGTTCAGTGATTTCATCTGATCACATTCAGCACCTTTTGTTATGTCACATTTCCTAAGGATATTATACATTAATTACATTTTTACTATCAGCCCTCAAAATTATTGAGTGCTCACTTCAACTCTCCTAAAACAAAGGTGATTTAATAAAGTAAGAGTGGTAATGTTGATATTACTGGGAAAAGAAAACTTGCAAATTCTTTTATATTTAGTAGTAGTAAAAGACAAAAGATGTGAAGATGTTGGCATTAATATAATGCCACAGATGAGTACCGAGAGAGAGAGAGAGAGAGAGAGAGAGAGAGAGAGAGAGACTTAACACACTGATAGCAGCAGGACCTGGAGAAAACAATGAGGTGTAATTAGGTTGTCTGAGAAACCAAAGATTTGAAACTAGTTATTCTTCTTGACTTGCAGCTGTATAAGGCAATAAATCCCAGTAAAATCCCAATAAATTTTACTTGAGCACATTGTATTTCTCTAGAGAAATAAGACTTAAAAGATAGGTGTGTGGAGGGAGGGGGTGGAAATTGGGTGATGGGATTATGGAGATACGGAAATCCCAGGATCTTCCATGTGCAAGTTTTAGACCTAGAAAAACAAGTAGTTTATTTCTAGGCCAGGTCCAAAACAAGTGGTATAAATCTAATCCAAGAGTTCATGTTCAGCTCCAGCAAGGAGTTATCAGAGAAAGTACTGTGTTAATTCCCTTTTCCTTTACCTAATGAATTAAATATCCACATTAGAAAGGGCAATCTAGTTACAGAATTTTCATATTAAAATGGTGATCATGTCCCATGCTATTCTTATTCAACCCTCACAGCCCCATCCAGAAATAATGTTCATTCAGATATCTACACATCCTCGATAACAGTTAACACGTGTAATTAACTATCACACACAATGTCCTGCAATTTCTGTTACAACTGCAAATATTGTGCTTCCATTACTAAATCTTCAAATCTCTTTTTATCTGCTTCTATACTCCATATTAACCTGTATTATAAGTAAATAAATGTCCGTTCTGCCAAACAATAATCTCTTCATTTGTTCTCTGGATCACTTCTTACCAGGTTTAAGAGGCTCTTGAATTATTTCCCCATTCTGTTACATTATTTATAAACTTCTAGAATTTGTGCCTTTGAAATCTCCCCACGGATTGTACTTAAGGCAGAGCTCTCAATGTTCTTGGCCCGTTGTTTGGGGCCTGTTCAGTCTTTAAAAGAGCAATAAATGGTATGACCAGGAATTAATTTGTTCAGCCAAGAAAAAAAATAGGTCGTCACTTTTAGTATTTCTTCTTCTAGTTTATAAATAAGTCATAAATTTTACCAGAAAAAATGTACTTCATAGACATCCATGCCTTTACATCTTCAGATTACCATTTTCCTCTTTGGCCTGTGTAAGGAATGTTCCATTTTCTTCACTGCATTCCATCCTTTCATCTTCATGTTTTCTCAAATCAGTAGCAAAATGATATTTTAAAAATTTAAATCACGTTAATCACCTTTAAAAACATTTCAATTTATTCCTAATGCTCTTTGAATTAGTTCCAAATCTATATGATCCAAGCCTGCTGGAATTTTTTAAGTCTTCTGCATACAGCATGGCCTTTCCTGTCTAGTGAAGCTTGCATCCACTCTTTCCATACCTGAAATGGTCTCTCTCCAATTCTGTGTGTTGCTGCCTCCTACACTCTTGTGAGGGTATTGGCGATTTTTGCTCTTTTATGCTACTTTCTGTTATATCACTCTATTTATTCTATTTATTTACTTCACAATTCAGTTATTCGTTCCATAGTTTATTACATTTCTTTTTCTCTGGTGTGCAAGATCCTTGAGTTCAGGCTTTACCTTTTCCACGGAATTCCCAACACCACCCAACATAAAGCCCAGCAGTCAATAACTTTTTAATAACCCAGGGAATAAATAAATTGATCTTTATTAAAATAACTCTCCATAGGTGAATATTCTTCAGAAACAAAACATTTGTTTATTCATGCTCCTGAAACTTGCAATTCTCAGTAATACAAAATTAGTGTGTTATTTAACTTATTCATTAAACAAATACGTGTAGAGCTGAATCAATTTCTATATTATTTAGGGCTGGATCCTTTTCTCTTGTAAGGCTTTCCCCTGGGAGGATGCATAACAATATCCTCAGTGGGTCTTCACCATTACTTCTAGGTGGTACCCTTCCTCCCTCCTTCTGGTGTACAGAACAGCAACAATAACAAAAGTGCTGTGAATTAAGTGTAGGGTACAAATACAATGCATAATGGGAAAATAAATCCAAACTACAAAACATTCTCTTTTAGGTGATGTAAACTGACATATTAGTGTTTTAAAAGAAGAGGTAAGTTAAATAAGATTGAACACGGGGGATCAGATGAAAGAAGACAGCACTCCAGACAAAGGAAGAAGCATGTAGAGGAACAAGTCATGGCCCATTTAAGGACACAAAACACAACTGCCAGTCTTTCTAAAGTATGTAGGGCAATCCATTACGTGCAATCTGAATCAGTTAGCAGGTGCTGGGTTGTGTTTATGCAGGTGCACTCCGTTGAAGATCTGGGACTTTATTCTGTAAAAGTCATAAAAGGGAAGAACAAGACCAGATGTCAATTCTAAAAATTCACCTAGGATTATTTGAAGTATATGGATCTGAGGGGAAAAGGGACCCTGTAAAGGGAACAGAGAGAGCCTGATGATGCTTTTCAAATACCAGGCAATGGTGAAAGCAATGAGGGAGGATAGGAATGAGTGGATACGAAAAATTTTTATGTGTATGAATCAAAGGTTTAGTGATTAAATAGATGTTAGGGACCACGGATGAAAGAATAATGACGTAAAGGAACTGAGAAGCTGGTGCTAGCCTGTTATTAATCCTAGATCATTCTACTCAAATTAACAAAGGACTTCTTCCAGAATATACATATAAATTTGGAGACAAAAAATTTTAACATTGGTCATTTATGACATTTAAAATTTTACTTTTTTCATTTATTTTATTCTTATATTCTTATATGTATTCTTTATACATAATAGCCTAATAGTAACATAATTTGACCACTTAAATTATGAATATTTCTCACACTTGGTCAAGAATTACCTCGATTATGCGACTCGACTCAGGATCACTCACAATTTATAATCAAAGAACCAGTCTGAGGTTTTATCTTTAGGCTCAAATTCAGAAGAGTCTATTTTCAACTCATTCACTTATTGTTGACAGGATTGCATTTTTTCCTGGACTGTCGAACTGAAGTTCTCAGCTTCCTCAATGGATATTGGGGTGTTTGCTCTCAGTTCCTTATCTCAAGAGGCTTCTCATGGGGCGTCATTCTTCTCAAAGCTAGGAAGAGTGAAAAGTCTTCTGGAAAGATGGAAGTCATAGTCACTTGCTGTGATTCCTTCACGTTGCAATTTTCCTCCAGTTGGAACAAGTTCTTCATGGTAGGGGACCAGACAAGGTCACAAATATCAGGGAGTTGGGATCTTTTGGTGCCATCTTAGAAGTTTATCTACTGTATTCTATGTCACATCAAGCATGCAGCCCAAAACAAAGTAAACCTAAGGTGAATGCACTGGCCTTTAGAAGTATTAGACATTCAAGATAAACTTATTTAAAATTAGTTCTTCCTAGTAATAAATTTATACATGCTTTGGAAAGTAATATTTAGACTGGACAATAAAATATGTGTTATATGCAGCATACACAATTTGAATGGATACAATAAATTAGTAAATTGTTTCCTTTACTGGCACAAATATTTATGAGATATGATCACAAAATAAGGTGAATGCTTAAATTAAAAAAAAACTTATTAGAGTAATACACATTGTCATAAAAATACTCAAAATGCTCTCCATTGCTTCGAACACATATATTCTACCATTGCTGTCACTTTTTGAAGAGGTTCTGGAGATCATCCTTGTGAGCATTTTTAATTTGCTTATCCTGGCTGCCTCAGTGTCCTGAATTGAATCAAAGTGTTTGCCTTTTAGGATATTTTGACTTTGGGGAAGAGCATATGCCAGTGCCAGATCTAGTGAATAAGGTGGATAATGCTGTAGCATGTTTACAGAAACCTGCCTTCCACTGGGTGACACTATGTGTGTGTGTGTTTTTGTTGTTTGTTTCTTTTTTGTTTTGTTTTTTTTGAGACAGGGTCTCACTATGTAGTTGAAACTGACCTGGAACTCGCTGTGTAGCCCAGGCTGGTCTCAAACACAGTGATCTTCCTGCCTCAGCCTCTGGAGTGCTGGGATTACAGGCATGCACCACCACACCCGGCGACACTGTGTTTTTCTGCCACGCCTTGTAAAGACACTCATGAAAGAGGACTTCCTAGACTGCTCCAGAAAGTGGCAAGGAGGAAGAGATAAGTGTCCTTAAAAAGGAAGCAGAGTTTTAGGAAGGAACAATGGCAATGATTTTTACTGGTGTGGTTTTTTTTTTAGTTGAGTTTATTGGCACAATCTAGGTATACAATACAGTTACATTCATCATTGGGATCCTGTACCTTTACAGAATAGGTCTTGGTTCTCATTTTTCCCCTTGTCCCTGCCCTCCCTTCACCCCCTCCCCCTCCCCATTTACAACACTTTATTTCCATTTTTTCAGTTTCTCATATTTTTTCCTCTCCCTTATTACCTTTCCCCCACCCTTCCCACTTGCCCTACACCTTTAGCCCTTTACTTTCTTTTTCACATTATTAATTATCTCATTAGGATCCTGTGTACTGTTATAGTTTTTCACACCAAAGACACTATTCTGTATTTCAGTTAAAGAAATCTCTGTATGAACATTAAAAATAGGGAATCCTAAAAATAAAACTAATAAAAAGGAAAGTAAAAGAGAAAAGGCAATGATGTAAATTAAAATAATTCTGGAGATGAAAATGGTCCCTGAACATATTTAAATCGCTTCTTGCTCTTATAGTCTTATTCTTTTTTTCATTATTTAGAGAATACTTTATTAGTTTCTGTAATCAAACCCATGTAGATATGACCTTACATATGTAATACAGTGCGTGTGGATTTTTTAAAAAATTAAACATCCACTGTATTTTGCAATCACACATCCTATAGGGTGGGAAGGTGCTAGGCAGCGACTTTACAGAGGGCATCTCATGAGAGCTACTAGGAGCTAAGAATTTAAAAGCATAAATTTCTTGTAACTTTTTAAAAATATGCTCACATTATTTCTTTTATGAAACATCTCAGTTTAATCTGAAGGCTTCATGTCCTACAGTCTGTAAAAGTTGAAACATTCAGCATAACATCTTTTTGCTAAATATTTTACAGAATCTCCTGCACATTGTTTGGAATTGATTTTGACAACCTTTAATCAGGTTCATGGAACTCTGTAAACTGTCAGGCATAAAATGTGATGTTTGGTCTACCCATTTCAGATGATGCTTTAAATGAACATATTTCATCTGTAGCAGTAGCAGCAAATGTTTAAGAACAGCTTTCTCTCTCTCTCTCTTTTTTCCTCAGCAGTTAGGGGATTTCCAGAGGATTTTAAACTGCCAGATCTTTTATCTGCCTTAACACGATACATCAAAATGGTGAGATTTCCAGTTTATTAATGTTGAAAGCATATATGATTTGAATTTTTCACTAATGCTTTCCTGTTTTATTTCAATGCAGCTGTATGAGCATTCTTAATATTGTTTCTTCCATTCCAAGAGCACATTTCTAAGCTTTATAAATAACTCAGTTCTATTTCATAATTCATTTCAGTAAGAATTTTCCATGTATATACTTCAGGAAAGAGCTGTTATTTCTAAATATCAGTTTTCTATGCTCTGTATTATTCTTGAATGTCAGGTCAGAATTGCGAACTTTATGATTTAATTATTTGATCCATGATGTCAGACATTTATTACAAATAATGAACACTACTTCCTTTCATCTAGAGCAAAAGTTATTCATGTGGAAATTGGCCAATTTGGAATTTAACAAGAAGGAAAATAAGATAATTTATTAGATTTTTGTCTGACTTTGAGCATGTTCAATAACATGCATGCATGCTATTAATTCTATCTCTTGTAAGTCAGAAAGATTGAAGTCCCAGGTTAACAAGCTTGGTTTATTCCCTTTATTAAAATTTCAAATTTTTAGCAATACCTCACTCCATAAACACTTCTCTGTTTTGTTTTGTTTTCTTTTGTTTTTTGGTACCGGAGCTTGAACTCGGGCCCTTGTGCTTGTGAGGCAGTCAGTGAACCATTGAGCCAAATCCCTAGCTCCATTAACACTTTTTTAAATTAAAATATTTCTAAACACAATTTGTTTGAAAAATTTTGCTCTTATTTAACTGTGCAGCCTAAGTTGATTTGACAGAGATATATTCAGTAAAAAGCTTGTATTTCTATATTTTTGACCTACTGTGTCAAACTACCAGAAAAAAAATCCAACACTGATTTTTTTGTAGTTGTTTTTTTTGAGACAGGGTCTCACTAGGTAGTTAAGACTGACCTGGAACTCACTATGTAGCCCAGGCAGGACTCAAACGCACAGCGATCCTCCTGCCTCAGTCTCCGGAGTGCTGGGATTACAGACGTGCGCCACCACGCCTGGCAAACACTGAATATTTTAATGTTGCTTCAAAGAAAATGATGAGAGATACATGCCTCTACCACAGTAGAAAGACAGTATGGAGGAATGAACATACAAGAGAAAAGTAAAGATACCCAGGATAAGGGAATGACGGTTCCTTCCTTATAGCAAGATTTGAGCAAACAAAGAGGAGTGATAACTGAACCTTGACGTGACATGAATTCATGAATCATGTTGTTTACTGGATGGTCTACACAGTGATACTTCAATGCACGAACTCAATTCTTTTCACAATTCTGGTCCCCAACTGAACTGGATGAGAATAGAATCAAACTTCCCCACAAGGTTGACGCTGAACCTCCCCATTGTCCAACTCAGTTTTCGACCAGAATTGTGAAAAGTATGGAGTTCCTCAACCACTGTGCCATGCTGGCTTCCTGTCATGGCAAGGACTCCTCAGGGACACTAAAGCAAGGGAGATATATATCATCTGAGGACCATCAGAACTTTTATAGAAAATTGATGGAACTAAGGAACCTAGCCTGATATGTATTCCATAATAGGGTTTAAATCCTCCTCAGAGAGGGTATAAAAAGGAAGACTCAATAATAGGACTTATTTATTGAGCATTTGGTAACATTTGGTAATATGGGTTAAGGTGTAGGTGGAGCCCAATTTAATTTAAATGAAAGCAGTCACCAGGAATATTTGTTTTGGTCTGTTTAAAATGCGTACTGTTAATGTGTGTGAATATTTCTTGCATCTATCTGAGTGATACAGAAAAGTTTAAAATTATCTCTTTGAAAAAGGAATGTATGTGTCAGAGAATGTAATGGTAATGCTTAAAATATATAGTTCACTGTAAAATATACTGTATCATAAGAAACAATTTAAAATTAGTGTTGAAATAGTTGAAGTACAAACATACTTTAAACTGGCAAGTGGAGAAGCCTTTGTTTCCTTCCGCAGAGATGAGATAGCAAGGCATCTCCAAGTACAGGTACTCTCTTGTAAGCAACAGTGATGAGAATTTTACCTTCACTTACAAATCAGTTTTCATTAAAAAAATACTTTAAAAATTAATATGTGAACATCTCGTGACAGTCTTGTCTGTCAATGTTTTGCCTGCCATGAATCATTGTAAAGAGGGCTGGGGGTTTGGCTCAGTGGTGCCATCACCTGCCTCACAAGTGCAAGGGCCTGAGTTCAATCCCCAGTACCAAAGGAAAGAAAAGGGAGGGGGGGCGATCATTCTAAAGAGCTAGCCTTGCCATAAGGGCTGTAATGTGGCATCCTTTTTCAGTGTGTGTCCCCTAGGAATGATGGAATCAATCAGGGTTAGTCTATGAGCATTCAGACACCTGGAAAATAAACTGTTTCTCATCCCTTATTTTTAATTCCACAAGACGCTAGCATTAGGCAATTTCCAGCGAGATCTTGTTAGAATGTGGATCAAAGCAGAAACAATGGCTAGCTTTGTCATGTTTAAGTTCCAGTGATCTGGGCTGCAGAAACCTTCACTAAGCTGACAATGATTGCAGATGTAGAAATCTAATAGATCTGCACAGAGCGAAGAACCCAAGAACCTCAGGAGGCAGGAAACACAATGAGCACCTTTTGTGAAAATGGACACCTTCCTGGTTTCTTGTTCTGAATTCAGAAAACCTAGGTTTCTTTTATCAGCTTTCATGATTCCTCCTATTTTAATATGAGTGAGTCTAGCCATGGTGGGTTTCTTTTGACCAAAATAATTTTGACTGAAATAAGTAAGAAATAGATTCAGATTATAAGTACATTTTTATGTGGAAAAAAAACCCTCTAGGCCTTATGGCAGAAGTTTATAACAGAAAGAAAAATAGAATCAGGCAAAAACTTCACTTATGTCTACAATTTTACTGCAGGTCTTTTGTACAAAATACATACCTTATTTATCCATTCATCCTTTATTTTAGTTTGGCTTTAGACTTGAGAATTTCTTCAGGAGTGGGGCTTTTCCGTTGTTTAACTAGAGTAAAAATAAAAGATATTCATTGGCAAGGTGTTGTGGTCTCTGCGAATTCAAGTTCTGAGGTTAATGTCAGAAACAGAAGCATGAAAACAAATCACTGGAAAAACCTAGGACATCTTTTTTCCTCTCCCCTCCTTTCTTACTGTTTGCATTACTCCTCTACCTTTTTCCTTATTTATTCATCTACTTTATGTTTCTATTAGCTATTTTTCAGTGTCTGTTGGTTGCAGGTAAACTATGACAAGCCACAGCTTTTGAATTTACTCATTTGCCAATTTACCTATCTGAAAAGAAAAAGAGCTCTTGTTACCAGTTCATGGGAAGAGAGAAGATTCTAGGCAGAGAAAATAGGAGTCTTATTCAAATACATAGCCCTTGTGTTTATAGGTCATGTATGAATCCTTTTACATCAAAAACAGTCATTGCAAATATTTCTTATTTTTTATGGTTGATTTGTGAAACATTCTACATTCTATATGCGTGTAATTCATCAGTTTTTGAATAGGCAGTTCTTCTAAGGCAGACATTCTACTTTATTAATCTTATCTCCCATTTCTCTCATCTTTGTCTCTTTATACAGGAGATTGAACCCAGGGCCACTCTATTACTGAGCTATATCCCCAGACCTTAAATTTTTTTCCATTTTATATTTTTAAGACAGGGTCTTGCTACGTTGCCTATGCATGACTCAAATTTGTGAACCTCCTGTATTAACTTCCTTAAAAACTGGGATTTGAGGCATTTGCCACCACATCCAGCCAATTTTGTTATCTCTTGTATATAATGTAATATTTGTAATAATATAGAAGCCACTTAATACCTTTTTAAAATCCATAATGAACAATTTAATGAAAAAAGAATTAAAGATTTGGTTCATGTGGTTCAATTCTACTTCTTGGATTGTTTTGGGAAGTGATTCTCTCCCTTTGAAGACCACTTTGAGAATTCAATCTCATGCCCAGAGGCATTTTATAAAGAAACAAATTCTTTGCTTGCCTAGATTTTATTACTGATTATGTATTTAGGCTTTTTTCCTCATTTTGGTTTCCTGCTTGCTGCCTAATTCTATTCTCAGAGTTGTATAGTCCTTCCCTTTGCAATTAGTATACATTTAAAGTTAATGAACTTTATTGAATAAACCAATCAATCAATACACGGCAGAGTTCAGATTCATTATGGCTGTGAAATCACACTATAATAATTCTAACTCTAATTCTGGATAGTTATATCGAGGTCTGGGGATTTACGTATTTTAGGATATAGCACCATAGTTCAATGTTCTTTCCTATGCTCTTTCCTCCATAATACCTGACTGTTCTAAAAGTTGCATATGTGTGCACGAATGGGGAAAGCTATTGTTGGTGTTTTGCTTTGGCCAGTAGACAGCTACTTTCCTTTGCTGAGCCCAGTCCTCCATGTTTGGTCTTGTCTAGCGAAAGCTTCCTGCCAAGGCCCTTTTGATCTCATCCCTAATTGTTATCATCAGGTGTTATCAGATGACAAAGCTTGTTACAATTATGAAAATTTGATAAGTTGTAAGCCCAACTGGCTTCCATGCGTTGCTTCTTATCGAGTGTTTAGGGTTAACTGAGAGGAAATTCACTCAGAACATTTAGAAGAGCATAGAGTAGGCCGTCATTTGTCAACTTTAATACAAAAGGCTGAATTGGTAGTTTGAGCAAATTTTCATGGCCGACGACTCTTGCAGACAGTGGGAATTTATCTTTCAGGAACTCATAATAACCTCTGACATCTGGCAACAGTTATTTGAGAGTTTTCCATTTGTTTTGGGATAGAAAGATAATGTAACCAAAAACAAAGACATTGGTGCTCAGCTTTGTGTTGAAAATTCAATTCTTTTCTAAAGTGCACTGAATAAATAATGTCTCTAAAACCCAATACTGTAATTGCAAGTTCGGCACTTTCTAAGAAAAGATATGTTGAGGTACAAAGCACAAAAAATTGTAAAGAATCTAGTGTATTGGGTTTAGTTAAGCCCATAAATCACATAAGATAATATCAAATAAAATTACTTGATGAAAGGAAAATGTGGTGATTTCTCTACTGCTTGAATCTATGGTTTAAATTTTGATCTAGAGTCAACAATTTCTTATGTACTTATGCAGATTTGAGCATGAGTTCTCTTCAGGCAAAATTATCTTTTGAGGGTATCTGGATTAGAAATAGAACAATCCACTTGTCCATAGTAACTGTCAAACAGTTTTGGAAACTATTTTTAGTAACTATTAGGTAATTAGCAAATAATAATCTGAGAAACTAATAGTTTCAAACCTATATATCTCCAATGAAAAATTATAGGGCTAACTTATGAAAACCAGATAAAATTGTCTTTCCCAGTGTTTCACATTTAATCCTTAAATTAATCCTATGAATGAGACATAAATTTCATCATCTATAAGTAAAGGAATTAACATTTGAAATGCTTCACTAATATTTGAGAGAATCTATCACCCTCAATTTTTGGATTCATCAGCCCATGTTTATGTCACCACACAATGCTAAATTCACTGCATCCTAACATGTGAAATCCCATTAGACAAATGGTGAATAGCAAATATCGCCCACATTGATATTCATGGTGAAAAACATTGACAGATATTTTTCTTTTTAGATGTTGTATTTTGAGATTATGCTTATTTTAGTATACAAAGGCACATCACATATATGGATATATATATGTATATATGTATTTATATGTGTGTGTGTGTATGTGTGTCTGATAAAAGGAACAAACACTTATTATCTGAAGAGAAAACGAACGCACTTTCAATTACATCTGGGATGTGAAGCAGAAAGGTAGTCTCACATTAGCCTACCAAATTTGGGTGCATTTTCAGTTGGGAGATTTTGATAAGCAAGACATACTTCTTCCTGCACAGAAAATAATGGTTTATTTTAACATATTGGTGGATTTTCTTAGTCAAAATAAGCTTTGGAGTCTGTGTACAGTATTTGAGGATTTCCTACTGATACACTTCTATCTCACCAAAATCTATCTAAATGTACCTCTGTTTTCTGAAATATAAATTGAGTATATATTATATTCTTGATTCTTTGGTAGCTATTGGAAATAAAAAGATTAATAAATTTCAAGAAATACTCTTATCTATGAGAAAATAATAGTTATATATAGACACAAGTTCATATCTTCTCTCTAGAATATGCTATTTAACTTATTTGTTTCATATATTTTTGTGGGGGGTACTGGGGATCGAACTTAGGACTTTATGCTTGCAAAGAAGGCTCCAGAATAACTACTAAATCCCCAGTCCTGTCTCGTACAGTATTTATTGCTGCATACTTTATTTAAACATTGATAGTAGGTTTGGTTTCTGTTGCTCTGTAATATACTTACTTCATAAAGAATAAAACCAAGCAAACAAACAAATACAGTGCATAAAATAAAAACTCAGAGAGGGTAAATGAGGGCTTTGTGGAATATTTGAAAGATACTTAACCCATATATGAGGGTATCCTCCCAGAAGAAGTTATATCTAAACTGAGGGCCAAAATATAGGTAAAAATCATAGCAGAAGTGCTTGTAGTGTTAAAGGCATCAGAACAATTAGAGACCTCTAAGAGCACCATTTGTTTAATGATTAAAAGAGACACTGGACCAAGAGATTCACCATCTTCCAGTTTGGAAATCTTAACTAACAAAAAACCCATGGAAAATTGTTGTCATGAATAAATACTGTTCATTATTGACACAAAAGTCAAACTTAGTAGTTTATATTCTGATGTTACATTAACTTTTTACTGCCTAACTTCTTTGCTACTACTGATTCTGATTTTATAATGCATTTTCAAGACTTTCTCCAAGCTGTATTAAATTTTTATTATATAAGATCATTTTTAACAAATGATTATGAAAATTAACAAAACTTATGTAATGCTTGTCTTATAAAAAAGCAGTAGTGATTTTTATAATTTAAAGAGTGAAAGGTGATTAAAAAGAACTTATAATAGCCAGACATTGTGAGTGGCTAACATTCCAATTTCTTTCTTCCTTGTTGTACCTGCAATATTTTCAAAGTTAACCTGGGTCACTATTTGTATAAGACCATAACCTGCTATAGTTTTTCTCTTTCTGAAGTTCAAAGAGTTCATGTGTCAATTTTTATACACTCTGTCATCAGCAAAGCTATATTGGATATCAGCGCATATGCTTTTCTAAACTTCTATCAATCTGACACTGCAGGAAATAAGCCCAGTCACCCTTAAACTCAAACTGTCAGTCAGAAAATCACAAAGCAGTGCACAAATAACCCAAGCTTGTAGTAGTGTAGTATCCACACGTGGCTGGCATGCTGAATGAATGATTCATACATATATATTTTTTACCTCAGAAAAGCAGTATAATTTGAATGAACAATAAGAAGTCAAAGTGAAGCATAAATATTCAACTTATTATAGGAAACTAGAGTAGGCAAAACTGAATTTTCCACTAAGGCAGATGGAGTGAAAAATATAGTCAATTTGTTATAACTTGTTTTAGAATAAACTAGGTGCATTTTACGTTATACATGAAATATAAATGCTGATTTCACATACATGTATTTTTATTTTTCATATTTTAGGGGAAAAGTGGGATATAATCTATAAATGAAGGCTATGTTTACAAAAGACTTTTAAAAATTAGTTTTCAGTTTTGCCCTACTCATAGTTGGGAAGAAAACTTTCATTTTATGATTAGCTTTCTGGATGTCATATTGCTCTTGTTTGAAAATGAATATTGTATGTTGCGATTATTAGATAAATAAGTTTTGATTCAGGCATTAACGTGGTGGGTGACTATACTAGAGATTATAACAAATTCTCATAGCACTTAGATCTAGAAAATTAAAATTTAAAGAGAATTTCAGACATTAGATATTGATCTGATTCCTTAAGGGTTGGTGAATTTCTGCAGGTCTGTGGCTTTAAATTTAGTAATTTTGATTAAAATTCAACATTTGCTTCACTGGTTGAATTTTTTTATGGTTTAAGTTGTATAAATTAGGCTGAAGCTCATTATAGTAAATCTCTTGCCATTTATGAGGTGTGAAGTTATTAGCATAGACCATTACTTTTGTAATAATGGGGCATAGAGATTAACATTGCTTTTACCTTAGAGAATAAACTAACAATATTATCCTAAAGTAGAGGAAAATGTTTTCTTTCAATACTGTCAGGTAATATGTTTTGTGTGGATTTGAAAGGGTGCTCTCTTGGTCAATATTCTGTAGGAAAAAAATCATGGGTTATTTTTGAAGGAGAAACTACACGATTGGTGGCTGGAGTCTAGAAATAGCATATCAAAATGACTATTGAAGTCAGCTTCTTTTCTTCAAATCCCAAACCTGCTTTTCATTAGATTCATGACCTTTGGTAAAACATTTAATCTTACCATTCTTCCTTACATCATCACTCAAATGGACATAAAATAATGAATGCTACCCAACAGAATTGTTTCTTGAGTGACAGGCAAACATCTTTAAAAATCCAAAATGCTGAAGAAAAAAAGTGCAAATAAAACAGCTGTATGGACAATCAAATTGGACAGACAGACACACACACGTGCACATGAGACAACTCTTTATAAGCCAGAGTGCACTCAGATGTATTTGACCAAGTTGAATTATAACTTAATTTTTAGGTCTATAATTATAAAAGACTAATCAGATTTGTAAACCAATTAACAGAGATCACTTGTAATAAGAATCTAAAGGGATAAAAATCTTTTCTATACCTGTGAAATAAAAAAGTTTTTTATTCATTTATTTTTGGTAATGGAGATGGAACTCAGGATCTTGCATTTGAGATGCAAGTGGCAGAACCACTGAGCTAAATCCCTGGCCCTTCAAAAACAGTTTTAAAATAGGCCCTAAACTGACAGTTTATCTGACTAGAATACTCAACTACACAGGATTTGAGAGTATCAGGATTAATCCTAGACCAGTTTTCTATATGGCCTAGAAATAAGTGAAGGTAAACTTACTACTCTGGAAGGGTTCTAGGAAAGCAAAACTCACCATTCTGAAAGGTTTGTCTTGAAATGCAGCAGCCACAGAGGAGGGAAGTGCCTTGAATTAAATACTGTTGAGAACTGTGTTATCTTTCAGGGCAGTGGAGAAGGGACAAGGAGAGTGTCTTTAAGTATAGCACAAGAACTAAACCTTAACCATCTCAGATGTAGAAAAATATTTAGATCAGGAGCTTTTTAATGGTGGATCTGCAACCTTTAGCAAAACACATCTCTAGAGACAAAAGCTATGATTAACTCCAACTGCATTGCCAAGCATAAAATCAAACCAATAATCAAAGAACCTGAATGGCTGTTTTTTGCCTCTTCAAAGGAATGAAAGTGTTCAATCTATATTGTTTAAGTCTTTTCATTTTAAATAAATTATTTTGAATATCTAATTATGATTTAAATACCCTACAGGCTGTTGAGCAGCTCTCTGCTCTGTAGAAACATTCCCAAAGCCATGTCTTACCTTTCATTAACATACAAACTGAAATAGTTAGTCACTTAAAAGTGCTTATTTGAGCTTCTGGGATGCAGTCTGGGAACCAGGTTCCCAAGTTAAAATATGGCTGTCTTTTGGATTTTTCCATAAGCTAATAGATGGGTCACACAATAGCACTATAACCTGCTATCTAATTTCTAACCTGTAATTTCTAGAAATCTCCTTAGTGGTATTAGGGTCTTGGACTGTGGAGAGGAAAGAATTGGTTTAATTCTTTTACCCCCCAGTCTTTGATATAATAAGGCCTAAGATATAATAATAATAAGGCTCTTAGATATAATAAGGCCTAAGTATTTTACCTCAAGGCTGCAAAGTTGTGCCTTTGACCTAGAAACATTATAACCTCTGTCTGTTAGAAAATTCAGCAGAACACTGTTGTTTTGGCTAGAAAGCCCTTCTGAGGGGGCATATAACACTATACCATCTATACATATTGCAAGATGACTTGGGGAAAAACTATAGTTTTCCTTTTATCAAATCAGGATCTAGGGATGCTTTCATCTCTTTCTGATAGTTGACGATTTAAAATAACTGAAGTACTTAGTTCTCATGTTTCTTAGACTCTTAAAAATACATGCCTGAAAATGTCTTCCAATTTAATCTTGTATCTGATTGGCAGGGACATAGGGGTCTCGTGTAGGAACTACTTGTGTTCCAGTAGAAACCAGTTATTCCCCTGGCTGCCCATCTTCAGAGTTTCCAAAATTAAGATAATCTGTCTCTAAATGCAATACTACTTGTCTCTATTTGACAATATACTTGTCAATATTTGATTTAAGAGCAATATCACATCTTTCTAAACTAGTCCATAGGTCTGACTAAGTCCCCTAAAGACCTCAATGTACATATTAGGGTAATCCAAAAATATTATTAGGTCTCATTTAATCTGTCTTAAATCACTGAGAAAAGACACATGGACACAGATAGTCCCATATTTATCCCATAATATCCTGTAAGGGATGTTATCTCTGAGGGGCCTGAATAATTTAGCTAAGGATGGATATAGCCTCGTGAAGGTTTTAATTAGGGCTGGTCTATATATTCCATTCTTAGCACCTGGTGATCAAGGTTTAAAAGTTGTCTTAGAAACTTTGTTCTCAGGTTCTAAAAGGTGAAGAGTAGCCTTAGGCTTAGAGGTATTGAATGTCTTAAGGGTGAGGTGTTGCTCATTACATTTACGCTTGAACACAAGCAAGAATTACTTCTCAATGTAAAGAAAATCTCAACATAAGATCATTTTGACCATTTTATCTCAATTATAGTGTAATTCTAATTGTGAGATAGGGTCATAGTACTTTCATCTGTGTACTTGTGTTTAGGAAGTGGGCACACCACATGCAGGTGTAGAGAAATACTAAACTGCTCCTTAATACACACCAAAGGAGTGTGAAGTCCAGATATGGAGTTCCTAATCTGAAACAAGAGAAATAAATATGGCATCCCATAAGTCTCTGCTTGATTCCTGTGCCCCCTAGGGTGTCCCCCAGGGTTTATTCCACTCCAGGATAGACAGCTACCATCTGGAGAGAGACCCAGAAAATAAAACCAAACTGGACTATCTACTCTTTACCAGAATGTGATCTTATCTTCCTCAGGTAACTCATATCCTTACTCCAGTAAATACTCTCAAAGCAGAAGCTATAGTTGACTTCAGCTAGCACAGTCATGTTTAGAGAAGGAAGTATTGCTAGCAAACCAAGAGATTTAAACCACTGCTTTCTAATTCCTGGAAAGAGAGAGAGAGAGAGAGAGAGAGAGAGAGAGAGAGAGGAAAATAGGTCACTTTTCCTGCAAAAGAGAGCACCTCCAGAGATGCTAAGTCAGAGATTCTGCCCTGGGCACTAGGGTAGAGAAAGCTCTGAGAAATGTCTGTTGTCTAGCCAGTCTTTTAGGTAACTTTTATTAGCAGTAAGACAAGGATATTCCTTTAAGGTCCATTTTAAATTTACTAAATATTTGAAACTCATAGGTTTTTTTTGTTTGTTTCGTTTTTTTTTTTTTTTTTAGCAGCCAT
>NW_022900927.1:47294216-47312601 GCF_012274545.1 Fukomys damarensis | reverse complement strand
TTTTTAATTTTATAAATTTTTTAAACCACTAGGTTTTTTTTTTTTTTTTTGTTTTTTTTTTTTTTTTTAGCAGCCATAATCCACATTAGTAAAGGCACCTTTATCAACTTTTTACACACACACAGGAAGGAAGAGAAAGGCTGACCAAAATAGTCCCCTATTCTGATTAGTGTGTAAAAACACATGCAAGTTACTGATTGTTATTTTTCCCAGTGTAAGACAAAACAGTTGTTGTGAGTTTTCTTTGCCCAACTTTCTGGAATAAGGAGTGGTCTGATTTTGAGGGATTTTTCAAATGAAATCTGAACAAGTTGTAGAAAAGTTTAAGGGGAGTTTTTAACTCACTAGCAGTGAGAAAAAGTCCAAATAAAGCTCAAGCTGGTTAAACATCCAAAAAAAATCACCATATGGCATTTTATAACACCAGAGTTAATGTTTCAAAGTCCAAAACCTGTTGGAAAAGGTGGTTTCCTCCCCTACACACATAAATGATGATGACCATTCCTAGGAGGGGGGAGAAGGTTCAGATAGTTTTTAATCTATGAAAGATTTTTTTTTTTAATGTTTGTCTAAAGATCTGACTTACTAGTAGTAGAGAAATCAATCCAAACTTATAGCTCAACTCTTAATGGAGGCTTAAGAAAAGGCTCTGACAACATCATTTCAGATCCCCTGAGAAAGGGGATACCTGGTGATCACTGACAGAGCTCCCCTTTCACCTCACTGAGGAGTCCAGATAGGACAAGATGTGGCGATTTTCTGCTGATTACCCAGATGGGCTGCCGGGACTAGTTTCTTCTGAGGGACATTTGGGTATCTGCCAGAGATTAGCACTGGCCATGACCCCTCAGATGTCACTTCAGTTTCTGCAAGTTCCATGCAATCAGAGATCTGCCTCCAAAAGAAACCCAATTGCCTGTCTAGTCAACATTCCATCTGCCATTGGCATCAATGGGAGTGGGGATTCACCAGGGGGCAACTGGAACAGCCTGTCCTCTGCTTTGAGAGTGGCAGCTGCCCTAAATGCAATTGCTAGATGGCAGAGTAACCACTGTTTGGCATTTGATAAGGGACAGATAAAAGCCTGAGCTGTCTTTATCTGAGATGATTTCATAAGTCACCTATTTTAAAGCATTTTGAAGCAACTAAGGTCAAAAGCAACACATACGAAACAAGAATAAACCTTATTTTTAACAAAAGGCAATGCATAAGAAAAACAAGAAATTAGCAAACATTTAAAACACACAATTTAAGATTAAGACACTTTCAAGACAAAAGCTGAAACAAAGGGCAGAATTTATGAAACAAATGAGAACCTATGAAACAAGTTACAATCTATGAAGCAAAAGGACCAAAATTAGAACCTCGGAAAGTAAACTCTTACCTCGGACCACTAATCTCAGTGGAAGACTTCCAAAATGATATAGGGGAAGAGATGAAACTCCCAAACCTGCTAGATATCCAAAACGTGAGTTTGTGTTCTCTAAATTTGAAGAATGAATTCTAGGAACAACAGAGTTTAAGAGTAGGAAAATTTTATTGATGGAAAGAAAGCTTCTGTCTAAGAGAGAGAGAAGGGGGACTGGGAAGTGGGTTGCCCTGTTTATTTTTGAAGCATATACTAATAACAAGGAATAGTAAATGATTCACAATTACAGAAAATGTTAATATAGATTGCTGAAAACGCATTACATGAAACCATTATTTATTATCTCATTTCAAAATGTGTAATTTGTCATTGTGAGACAAAACATCTAAACTTACTACGGCTCCTTAGAAATTTCTGTATTTCAAAAACATTTTCATGTGGGTTAGAAATATTTAAAATTGAATATTTAAAATTATCTAAAAGACAATGCTAATGTTCAATATTCAATTTCCAACACATAAATAAGGATTTTAAATATTTATATATCTTTATCATTACTCCACTTTTTGTAGGTTATTCAACCAAAGTGTGTATATTTCTTCATAAACAAAATCAAGAGATTTTATGTATCCCTAATATTTATTTTTTTAAAAATCAGCTTTTTCAACTCTAAAGCATTTCTGGCATTGTGTCAATCACAACTGCTTTGAACTTTCTATAATTGATGAAGTAATTACTTTTCATGCTTTAAAATCATGTTTGCATTTTGTAGCTATTAGCCAATTTCCTGCTTTGCTCTGAGCTAAATTAAATTATGCTACTAATACCAGAAGGGTCCCCGCCAGCTTTTTCCTCTATATGTTAATAAAACAATCATCAGTGTGAAAGAAGCAGTTTTGCCCTGGTAAATAGAGTGTAGGAAAAACAGTTCTGTTAGAGTTGACAGATGACATCTACTATTCTTTACTGCTTACTGTGCTGCAGCAGCAAAACTGTGGGACACTACAAATAACTGATGCGGTGTGGCCGCTTAGTGACTCCAAACAGCTCCATTCTTTTTCTTCTACAGCTCATTGTGCCTTGCTCTCTCCTTTGATAAAAATAAATGTACAATGAATGGAAATACATTTTTGTTCTGTTCTCACTTGCATGGCTACATGGCTGTAACCAAACAGTCTGAGCCAGTACATACAGAACTTCTCAGGTTATACTGGTTACATGCCTCAAATAATTTCAGCACCAATTGGCTGGAAAATGGAAATTCATAGACAGAAATTCATGATATGTGTTGAATGTCATATATGTGTGTGTGTGTTTGTATGGAACTGATGTATGGAGCTCAAAATTAGTGCCTACTATTTGAGTTATTCATTCATCAGATCTTGGCATAAATAGTATTATCGTTTGATAAAGTAAAAATTTAGCCATTCTGAAATTTAACATAATGTATAGACCCTAAACAGAAGCAATAATGTATGCTAATATCTAATAATGAAAAGACATTGTCATACTTCCCAAAAGGAGTTTCAATATGATGTCCATGATTTCTTGCAATTGAATAGAATGTAGCCTTTTACTTTGTTTAAAAATGGACTGTAGTTGAAGTATCTTAAAATATTGTTAATTTCATCATCTGATATGTTGCCAGTAAAGAATAGTAGAAAAATAACTTTACAAGAATTAAAATGAACATAGAATAATACATTTTGTGCTTTTCATAATGATTTTTTTGCTAAATACATTCTTACTGATGATATGAAATTACAACCTTATGATTTGGAGCTACTCAGACTTTTTCTAAAAAATGTGTCACAAAGAAAATGTTATATTAAAATAGGTATTATAAAACCAGGAAAAAGAACAAAATGCCAGTTGAAATTTTAAATAATCTAACAAAGGTTCTAAGAAAACATAAGAAGTTAGGAAATATTTTCTACTTTTCCTCATATTTCTTTTGCTGTAGGAGATTAGATATTTTTGGCATCTTTTAAAATCTCTTTGTTTAACAATGTAAAGTTTCCTCTCCTAACCGGTTTCATGCGGCATCGTAGTTCCTCTTAGTTCAGAAGAATTCTCTTTTATACCAAACCAACTGAAAGGAAAATACGTGAGAGGAGAAGAGCGACGCTTCAGACCTCGCTCGAGTACAATTTTTCATGCTCACGAATTGTTTCTAGGGGAGGAGCGAGGGCTGTTAGGAAGGCAGATATCATACAGGCCTGTCAGTCACGTTTAATAGGCAGTGGTGGAAGGTAATCTCCTTGTCCTCATCAGTCTCTAGCAGGCTGGTAGACAGAACTCATTACTGTGCAAATGAACCTGCCAGACACTTCAGCCATCTGCCGCGCTAGAGGTCACAAAGAGTTGACGACGCCAGTTATAGCTGACTAAATGCGGCCAGGGAATGAAGGTAACTGCGCAGGTTGAAAAAGACAGCATGGTACTGACAATAACCTTAAGGGAGTTTTAAAAGTCCCTGTGGAAATTTGAAGAAAAAAGAGATTTTTAACTAAGTGGTTCATGTGTTTAAAGTGTGTTCTTCCTACCATTTCACTTCTGTGGAAATTTGCATTGAAGTTATCTGATATAAACACAACAGAAGTTTAGATTCGTATCCTTTAGCCTAGAAGGGAATTTTTTAAAAGTTAGTCTCACTTTCAATAGGCTACAGCGCACTGGATGAAGCAATTGATTTTAAAACACTAGTAGAGCACAATCTTAAGAATACGGATGGTAACTCTAATTATTATAACGAACACCTTTGACTGTTACTTTCTTTGAAGAGGTCTGCTAAGCATTTTCTTAATTCACAATGTTGCCCGATGAGATATACATCATTATCTTTATTTTACAACTGAGGAAAATGGAGTTGTCATACAGAAGTTGGAATATGCGTTAAATCATCTGCTTAAAAGCAGGAAAATTCTGATCTGGATTCAAGTGTGTCTGACTCCACAGTCCAATCTTAAAGAGTTTGTTTATTATTTTCTTATGATCACTAACTCTTTATTTTCAATAGTTTGTATTTAAAGTTACTTCTTATAGTAGTTATATAAAATACTGTCTTTCCCTGCTCTGCTGATGAAACGATTAAGGTTTAAGAGTCAATTTACTTGCTGAATTCTAGAAAGTTAGTGAGAAGTGCAGATATGAATCTCTATAAATGTCTCATTTCTTCCATAAACTGAGCAACCCCCACAGCTTGCTTTTCAAATATGCTCTAAATACAATGACTATAGCAAAAACAAAATGTGTGTTTAAGATTATATTAAATAAAGAGCCTATATAATATTTTCCAGGTTCTGTTATACATTCTAAAATATCTCTGATAATAAGTGGTCTAGACAAGAATTGATGCAGTGAAGTAAAAATAGCATCATATAATGAATAAAAAATAAGGCTATAAAGAATAAAATGTGGAGAATGACCATAAGTTTCTTAACCCATTGCTAACTTTCTTGTATTGGCTATAATTCAGAATTTTATGACAATATATTTATGGTTCTATGCACCAAATTTTTAAAATGCTTTTCTTTACCTAAATTGCTTAATTTTTAAATATGTTGTTTGATTTTTTTCAGAATTTTGTATATACAAAAATGAGCATTATTACTCTCATCAACAGTTTTATTTCATACTGACCACTCCATGGTGTTTTATTTTTTGCTAAAAAATTACTAACTCTGCCTTATAATAGTATGAGTCTCTGTCTCTTATTTCTGTCCCTCTTTGTTCCTTGCCCATATATACTTGCATTCTTCTCTGGTATCTAGGTTATTATTTTTATTTCTCCAACATACTTTTGGTTGGCTTTCAATTCAATCTGACTTCCATATAGCCGCTTTACCCAAATCTCAGACTGTCTACTAAAATGATAAATTAAATTCAGAGAACTTCAATGTCCCTACCTTTCTTTCTCTTGTTATTGTTTTTAAATACTAGAGAAACTGAAAGGAAGCCAATAATGGCTGCAGTTTCTGGCACTAATAAAATGTTATATTTTAAAAATAGTGTTTTCAATTATTTCATTTTAAATAAAAATATTTAGATAAGAGTGAGCTTAAAATTTCACAATGATATCCATTATAAAATAAAACCAATGAATATAATTATTTGATAGTGGCAAATATTATGTGTTCAATATTGCCCTAATCATAAAATCTACTCAAATAAATACTGTTTTTTTAAAAAAGACACAATCATAAAATTAACAACCATTAATATTTTTTTTCTAGTGGATTTTTCAGTGTTTCTGTAGCCATTATTCTAAAGTTAACCTTTCAGAAGATGAAAGAGCTGAAAATAAACAAATCAATGTGAGAGGAAAACTGGAAAGATTTTTATCTGTGGAAGTCAGAGGAGGAAAGAGAATGTAACAGAGACAAAGGGGGAAGATCAGAGATACATTAATCATAACAAATATTCTATCCCAGAAGGAAAAACTGGAAATTAAGAACTAGTGAGGGGTAAGCCTTTTAAAGTCTAAAGATGGTGGTCCAGATAAGAAACAACATTCTGTGATCACCCTAACCTTTCCCATAAAGGTTGAAATCAGATTGGAAATATGAGAACAGGCTTTCTTGTAATGCATTTCTTCTGCCAGAGCCAGTCCAGCTGGAAATGCATAGAAGCATGAAAATGAAAAAGAAAACAAACAGAAATAAGCTAACCAAAATTTTTGAACCATAGGAGAGGTTCATCTGGGTTTGGGGAGGTGTAGGTCACTTTTTCATTTGAACCAATTGTTCCCGTGTTTCTAGTGAGAACTCTTTGTGGTTTCTGGTAAATGAGCCTTCATGAAAATAGTTCATCATGTCTTCACAAAGAGCTAGACTTGTTGTTTTTTTCCATGAGAAGAAGCTTAAAGTATCACAGTAAAATGTTGAGGAAAAGGACATGGTTTTGGATTAGGGCACAATGGCTACAATTGAAAATAATTAATGAGAACCTTCTCAAAAATGGTGCAGATCACAATATGAATGAATTATGCTATATCATAATAGATTCAGGGAGCTTTTGAAGGCCAGGTGTCTGACAGTATGATATAAAGGGCTCAATGTGCAAATTGCAGTATTACTGCTCTGATTCCACTTTTCTAGGGAGAACATTATAATTACAGAGCCAATTATCTCAATCTGTAATATTGCACCGTGTAAGTGTCTACATGTTCATATTGAGGCTTTTTTAGGGGTCAGGGAACAAAACCACCGTTTAGAAAAGGAAAAACACTGAGTATTTTAATGTGATATGAAGAACAATCCAGTTTTTTGCTCTGCGAGAGGAGGAAGTTCATCACATATGTTAAGAATCTATTTCAATCTAATGAGTGAAAACAGAACAAAACATAGTTTGTTTTTTTCAAAACCCCCCACAACACTCACAGATATATGTTGTCTTTATACAGTAAAAATCAACTTCAACATGAAAAAAATTCCTGATTTCTGTAACCGAAAGGCCCAGAGATAGTTCTGGTGACAGGCCTGACCCAGTCAGGACTTCACCTCCATATTTCTATTATCACAGCTATGCACTGTTTTATAATTATTTCCAGCCTCAGACATGGCTGCCACTAGCAATCAGGGCTACAAGTGCTCAGATTTTCTCCCAAGAGGAAAGGGATCGTCACCTCTGATCACCCTCAGGAAACTCCAGAGTTAGGCCAGGAAATGCTAGCTCTTACTTATTGAGGCTGCTACACATTCCTCAACTGAACCCACAACAAAAGGAGGTGGGATATTGATTGGATGATGTCACTGAGGAGTTGTTGTGGGTTTAATATCGTCAAAAATATACACAGAATAAAGATGGAGAAATAATTGCTTCACAAAGGAAAATCTGTACTCTTTTAAAACAAGTGATACAGCTATTGTACAAGAAAGTAATGGCTAGCCAATATAATAATATTCCAGATATAGAGAAGAGCTTGAAAAAATATTATAAAGTGGAACTCAATATAACAAAGTTATTTTGTTGCATATATATTTTTCCCACTCTTATATTCACTTGATCTTAGCCAAAGAGCGGAGAAACGATTTGTCAGTCTTGTTTTCCAAATCAAATTCCGAACAACTTCTTCAAGGAAAGCACATTCAGAATAGAACAATATATAATTTAAGAGGTAATTTTATTTCAAAAATACCAGAGTAGGTAAAGGTTGGTTAACTAATAAGAGATTAAACTTAAGAGGAATAAATTCTAATGTTTTAAAGGAAGTAAGGTAACTATAATTAATAAAATGACATTATATTTCAAAAGACCACCAGACAAATACAGCCTCTCTGGAAGGACTTGGGGTAGAGGCATCTGGAGACAAACAACTTGTAATAAAGTAATAAAGTAATGTTTTGTTTTTGCTTTTTGTACCGGTGGATCGAACTGAGGCCTTGCATTTGAGAGGCAGGTGGCAGAGCCACTGAGCTAAATCCCTAGCCTAAAAAAGGATTGTTACCAGGTTTAGGGTGCTAGAGTCTCCCTCTAGAGGTGATTTCTAGGTTCTTTCTATCCTGAGCAAAGAATTGGTCAAGGCAAGCACAAGAGATAGTGAGATTTCACAGTTACTAAAGGTAGGAGGAAAAGAAGCAGACTCTGCAGAGTGGGTTTGGACCAACTAAAAGCAGAAAAAGATATATACTTGAGCATGAGAGTGGACTGCTGTGAAAGAGCCCAGAACTCAATGGCAACTCTCTTTTCGTACCTTTAACTCTTCAGGGTGATGTTAGGTCTAGTTTGTCCTATCCAAAACTGCTTTAGTTCTCATGAGAGGTCCCTATGTGGGGCTTTGAGAACTGTTCTGAGCGTGTGTCCTGGAATTCTGCAGTTAACAGGTTATACTCACTTTCCCAGCCAGCCTGACATGTCCCTACCTCCTGCCTTAGTAGATCTCTAGGAATGAGGAGGGAACTGATAGAAAAACTAGAAACTACAGAAAAACTGGAGAATTGGCTCACAATGTAGATTTTTTAAAAAAGCAAAATGAAAGCAATTTAGAGAGCTAACCTGGCCTCTGGTGAATTGGAACTGTCTTTGATAAGTCAAGGTAAGTTGGCAGTAGTCTGCAGTTCCAGGGAGAAACAACAGGGTTGGCTGTGCTGTCCCCAAGAAAAACCTAGTTACAATAAACAGAAAAAAAAGTGGAATTTTACACCAAAATGTTACTCTTACATGCTAGCCTAGAGCTAGAAAACAAATCCAGTGTATCATCTGCCACATTTCAGAGTGTTTAATCAGACCATTTTGGCAGAGGATCAATTCTTCAAGCCTGAACACCAGGATAACTACACTTCAGGGTTTTTGGCGTCACCCTACTACAGTGAGTGGTTGGGAGAGGTTCTCAAGAACCAGTCACGAAGAGAGTGCGGGTTAGGTATAGACCTCCTAAAAAGTTTAAGCTCGGACTAGGAAGGACACAGGAATACCTCTCTCAGAGGTGAGAAGATAGACTTATCCCGTGTGGTTTTCAGAGGGCCCTGAGTCTGAAAGTGCTGGCATTAAGTTCAGCAAATTGCTTGACACCCCTGCCCTGCTCCTTTCCCTAACACAAAGCTGAGAGGTCCAGTTGCTTTCCTTATCTGCCAGTGTGATTATGGATATGCTTTGGCTTCGATGGTTGCCACAGCGTGCAGTGCTCAGACAGAGCCCTGTGGTGCAGTGCGTGGTGAGGATGGGGAAAGTCACAAATTTACAGGCCAAAAAAGTTAGGCAGAGAAAGGCGTGACTCAGGGAGCACATAGAGGAACAGGCCAACTAGCAATGGCTGGAATGAATACAGTCCAAGGGAAGACTCCTTTGACAAATAACATTCAACAGGAAAGGTGAGATAGGATTCAGGATTTACACCCAAAAATGTGAATGTGGAAACAAAATAGGTCTTAATAGTGACTCCCTATTCCTCTTGCAAATCTGGAGACACTGGACAGAAATCACTCATTCAAAAATCATAGAGGATATTTTTAATGTACTAATTTATTTATTTTTTGTTCATTCATCTCATTTCCCCTTGAGAGACACACATCCCCCAAAATTCCTCAAGGAGTGGTGGAGGAGTGCAGGTCTCCATCCTCATGTAGTTACTTGCTTTTTGAAAGAGACTGTAGGCTCTACCCACTGGGGATTCTGGGCTCTCAGACTACACTGGAGTGTTCAAGCTCACAGACAGGGTTGAAGTGAAAAATAATCTGCCAGAAGATAATGAGAAAAACCTTAGTGACAGTTGAGCTATCTGTTTTGTGTGTGGGAGGGGAAGCTTTGCTTACTTTTCTGTTAGTAAGGGGATGTAGAGTACTAAATATGAGAAGGTCGGATTTTCATGGTTCCTCTGTAGAATGGCAAAGAAGCATGTTAGATAAATTATCAAGACCCCCAGAGTTGTTGCCCTGGCAAGATTACCCATGTTACAGATAAAATAAAAAGCAAGAGTCTCAATATGCATGCCCATTTAAGCTGTGGTGAAATATGGTCTTTAGCAACTATTCATCTGTACCTGGAGCAGTACTTGAGCATTGCTTTTCTCAGAAAAGCCTCAGGTCTTTTAAAGCTTCATAGGGATAGCTTTCTGCTTCTGACTGGACACTTTCTTCATACAGTTTAAGTCAGGCTAACTTTATCCTGGAGAAATGAATCCAGTTATCTATCTCTGCCAGCTTTATTGCAGTGGCAAGGATCACTGAAAAGGGGTCCCTTTAATTTTGGCTTTAATTTGTCTGCAGTAGTCCCATCTTTCCAAGTTTTAAAGGGCACTTGGTCTCCAGAGATGACAATAAGTTTTCCCTCTGGGTGGACCTGACAGGACTTTGTTCCCATATAGTTGGATAGCTTTTTATATTTGGCCTAGATTAATAAGATGCTATAAAGAGTCTCATAGTCTCTGAGTCTATTACCATATAATAAGAGAAAAAGCCTACTGTGTAACATCTCAACTGGATTCATATTTAGAACAGTTTTGGAGGTGTTCTAAACCTTTATGAGGGCTATTGGCAACAACTGGATCCAAGATAGAAACATCTCTTGGCACAGTTTTGCTAGAGCTCACTTTAGGTTCTGGCTGGCTCCCTCAACTATTCCAGAAAGCTGAGGTCTCCATGTATAATGGAGATGGTACTTTATTCTCAAAGCCATTGCCACCCCCTGAATTGTTTGAGAAGTAAAAGAAGGCCCATTGTCACTCTGAAGAGACTCAGGTAGTCCAAGCCAGGGGATGGCTTCTTTGAGGAGCTGCTTGCCTTCCTCCATGGCCTTTTCTGAGGGGAGAGAGAAGGCCTTGATCCAACCTGTAACTGTCAATTAGGACAAATATTTGTTTACATACTCCACATGGTGGCATATAAATTCTAATTGCCAATCCTCTTCAGAATATATGCCTCCTCTGTGTACATACTATAACAAAGAAGGTGGTTTGGACTTGCCATGGCTACTGTAGGCACAGAGTGCTTAACTTTGTACACCTGTTGTGTGGCTGCTTTTAATCCTAATCCTGTAAAAGTTAGAGTGACCATTCCCCATGTAGCATCTCTTTGCACATGGAAAGAATCATGAAGGGTTTTTTATAGCTTTTGACAGTATCCCTTGAGGAATGACCAGTTTGTTTTCTAATACCACCAGAATTCCTTTTAATTCCCTCTTGTCTTGTGGCCCTTTATCTTGAGGGTGGTATAGTCAAGTTTTAATACTTCCTCAGAAACTTGGAATAGGGCTAGGTTCTTAAGTGGCTATAAAGGATTATAATTAGTCACACCCATCATGCCTCATTGGAAAACAGACACCAACTAAAATAATGTCCACACAAGCAATATAGTCATTCCACTATAAACAACTCACAGACTTCAGAGCACATGTACACACACACAGTGAGAACGAAATACCTCCCCAAACTCACAACTCCTCAAATGTAAATAAATGTAAATCCATGGGACATCAGTGGGGAGAAAATCAAAATCCAGATAGCTGGTAGTCCTAAAAGAAATCACCTTCAATGCAGAGTAATATATCTTGCTAAATAGTGTTTCAAAATTGATGGAGAAGTTACCCTTCCATGACAGAGAGTACCTAGAATAATTCATGATCATGAAATTAGTACTCGAAAAATTTCTCAAGGATATCTTAGAAAGAGACAGTGAAACCAACAATGCCAAAAAGTCTAACAAAATAAAGGGGATGGTAGGTAGTTAAGCAAAAGGTGGGAAAAAGAATCAGCAACAGGAAAATAATGAAATGACAAGAATAAGTAAATATCTTCCAGTAATAACTTTCAATGCGAATGATCTCAACACCTCAATCAAAAGTCACAGATTGGCAAATTAGATTTAAAAAAATAAGCTATACAACAAACTCATTTAATCCAAAAATAAATTTAAAGACTAAAAATCAAAGGGCCATTAGAGTCACAAACTAAACTAAACAAAAGAGGTGGTTTGGGCTTGTCAAATGAAATTTTTATGTAAGATGTCCCCCAAATCAAGCAGGAATAGTTATCTGTTTTCAGAAAAAGTGAATGTTAAACCAAAACTGATCAAAAGAGGCAATGAATATCACTATCTACTGTTTAAGGGAGTAATTCAATAGGAAGTGATAACAATTATAAATATACATGCACTGAAAACCAGCATACACAGCTGTATAAAACAAATGCTACTGGACAAAAAATTTCTATTAAGCACCAACACAGTTAAAATGATCAACCTCAATATTGCAGTATTACAAAGAGCTAAACCAATTAGACAAAAATCCACAAAGAAATATTAGAGTGGAACTAAACTTCAGAACAAATGAACCTAGTAGATATCTACAGAGTGTTCCATCAAACTACAACAAAACACACATTCTTATCAGTGTTACATGGAAGTTCTCCAAAATAGATCGCATGCTAGTCCGTAAAACATGCTTACATGAATACAAAAAAAATTAAAATATCCTACACAGATTGTCAGATCATAATGGAATGAACATAGAAATCAAAGGCAAAAGAAGTCACAGAAATTGTGCAAATATGTGAAAATTATCAAATACACTCTTGATTAATCAAGGAGTCATTGAATAAATAAAAGAAGAAATTAGAAAGTCCTTACAATGCAATGATTATGCTAGTAGACCATATCAGAACATATAGGCACACTGACAGCCATGCTAAGTGGGAAGAATGCCCACATCAGAAACAGAGTGAGCCCAAATAAATAAACAAATGGTGCACTTTGCGGTGCTAGGAAAACAAGAACAATCCAAATTCAAAGCTAGTGTGAGGATGGAACTGTTAAATATCAGAGAAGAAATTAATGAAATTAAAATATAAAAATACAAAGAGAATGAATAGAAGAAATGTTCCTCTGAAAAAATTGTTTACAAAATAATCCTTAGCTATTTTAAAAAAGAAAAAATCATATGAATGCAATTAGGGATGAAAAAGGTGAGATTACAATGGACACAGCAAAAATCCAGAAGCTTATTAGTATCTACTTTGAAAATGTGTACTAAAATAAATTGGAACATCTAGGAGAAACGGACAGTTCCCTAGGTACATATTAATTAGCAAAACAGAAATAAACAGATATAAAAGGCTTGAATAATTCAATAACAGTCAATAAAATTAAAGAAATAATAAAAAATCTGTCAATTAAGCAAAACCCAGAACCTTATTAATTCACCACTGAATTCTATAAGAACTTTAAGGAAAATATAAAGCCAATATTCCTCAAAACCTAATGAAATTAAAAATGAAAGAGTACTGCCAAACTTATTTCTGGAAGTTAGTAGTACATTGATTCCAAAACTTAACAAACAAAGCCAGAAAACTACAAGCCGGTGTCTTTCATGAAAATGAATGCAAATATCCTTCAGAAGATACTGGTGAACAGAATGCAACAAATAACTAAAAAGATGACCAAGTAGACTTCATCCCAGGGATGAAATGATAGTTCAAAATATGTAAATGAATAAATGTAGTATATCATGTAAATAGAAGCAAAGACATATTTATCTCAATTGATTGATAAATAATTTGAACTAATACATTTGTTCATGAAAATTCCTGAAAAAAACAGCTACACAAGGACAGTAACACAAAGACAGTATCTCAATCTGATTAAAGACTTTCATGGCAAACTTATTTTTGTTATATTAAATGAGAAAAATTGAAAGTTTTTCTTCTAAAATAAGGATGAAGTCACGAATGTCCACTATCACCACACCTATTCAATGTAGAACTTGGAAATTTCTTTGGAAATTTAGTCAAGACTATAATATAAGAGAACAAATCTAAAAGTGATATGCATAAGATGGGAAGAAGTAAAATTGTCTTCATTCACAGATGACATATCCTTTATAAAAAAGACCCAAAGAAATCTACCCAAAAGTCTCCTAGAACTAAGAAACAAATTCATCAAGTTAGCAGGATACAAAGTCAACACAGAAAAATCAATAGCATTCCTGTATACCCATAATGAGCATACCAGGAAAGACATAAGGAGAGAGAGAGAAAAAAAAAAAAAAAAATAGCATCAAGAAAAATTAAGTACTCAGGAATTAATCTAACAATAAAAAAAAAAAAAAAAAAAAAAACAATAGCATCAAGAAAAATTAAGTACTCAGGAATTAATCTAACAAAAGAAATGAATTACCTCTACAATGAAAACTGTAGGACTCTGGAAAAGGAGATTGAAGAGGACATCTGAAAGCAGTAGAGACCCCCTGTTTCTAAATAGCCAGAACCAACAATGTCAAATTGGTCACTTTTCCAAAATGAATGTACACAATCAAGGCAATCATAATTAAAAGACCAATAGCATTCCTCAGAACTACAGAAAACAATTTTAAAATTCATATGAAACCAGAAGATATTCAGAATAGCAAAAGCAATTTTGAGAAACAAGAGCAAAGTAGAAGCCATCTAATCCTGAATTTCAAGTTATGTTGCAAAGCTATCTTGATAAAAACAGCATGGTATTGGCAAAAAAACAAACATGAGTATCAGTGCAACAGAACAGAAGATGCAGAAACTTCCCCAGGCATATTTAGCCATCTAATTTCTAACAAGAAGCCAGAAAACTTCTTGAGGGAAAGTAGCCTTTTTAATAAATGGTTCTTGGAAAGCTGACTGCCCACATGCTGAAGATTGAATAAAGACCTGCGTCTCCCACTATATATGAAATTATACTCAAACTGGATCAACAATTTAAATATCAAAGCAGAAACACATATAGTAATCTACCTGAAAATAAATTGGCAATATTTATGAAGGTACAAGCATAGGCAAGAACTCTCTGCATAGAAAACCAGTTGCACAAGAAATAACATCAAGAGTCAGCAAATGGAATTATACCAAATAAAAATTTCTCCACAGAAAAGGAAACAACTAGTGGAGTAAAAATACAGTCTACAGAATGGAAAATTTTTTCCTAAAAATTTGCTGAGTCCTATTGGGACAAAATACTAATATTTACTATAAATAATAAACCAAAAAGTTATATCTCCCCAAATAAAAAAATTTAAAATGCACCATTGTAGTAAATAGACAACTCTCAGAAGAAAACAGATGCCCAATAGATACATAATTGCAAGTTAAAGCCACATAGTGATTCCATTTTATTAGTCAGAATGGCTGTAATAAACAAATCAAATAATAACAAATGCTGGTGGGGCTGTAGGGTAAGAAGAATCCTTCTACATTGTTGGTGGGAATGTAAACTAGTACAACCACTATTTAAATCTATGAGGAGGTTCTTTAAAAATAGAACTCCTTTTGATCCATCTCTTCTCTTTATGCTACTTTTCATTAAAGAGTTAAAGATATTATATTATAGGGAGAACTGCATACTCATGTTTGTAGTAGTAGAACTCAGAGTAGCTAAATCTTGAAAGCAGTATACATATTCCTTAATAGATAAATGAATACAAAATGAATTAAGTGTACACAGTGAAGTAGTACTTAGCCATAAATAAGGATAAACTTGAATCATTTTTAGGAAAATGGATACTTATTGGGACCACAACATTAGGTGAACTAATTTAAATACATAAACTTAAATGTCACATGGTTTTTCTAATGTGAGACACTGAAAAAATGGATAACAGAAAACAAGGTTATATATCTTTTGCATATGGGAAAGAGGGAAGGAAGAGAAGATAAAAATGGATTAAGCAATGTTATATACATGATCTAACTCCTCACAACAAATGTAATCCTTATGTGCTGCAAACATGTACTAATAAAAACATAAAAAACAAACGAAACAAATTAATGATCAGTGTTTGAGGAGGTCGATACACTAGCTACCCTGAGTTGATCACCGCACATCACTTATATCTCTTCCTATCCTGCCCACAAGTAGGAAGACATTATTTACTTGACAAAACTTGCATATTTCGTTGTCTTTAAATATTTACTCCATGTTTTGAATTTCACTTCAAGATGTATTCTTATTAACTTCATATTTGTGACTATTTTTTCTGATTTTTGGAAGTATAAGATTCCCTCTTCAATTTTATTTAATAATTGTGCACATGCAGGATGCCTGTTCCCTTGCGAATCACTTTATCTCTACCTCAAAACTATGGATGCACTATGTTCTCAGTGTTGTATAATAGTACTATTTTGTAATTTTCATTTATCTTTTTAATCCATACAAATCCATGGAGCCTCTAGAAGGGAAAATAGTCTAAATGACATCTTGATTTAACTCAATAAGAGCAATGTCAAGTTCTGACCTAACTTACAGAACTGTAAGATGATAAACTTGTAATACCTTAATTTAAGCCATTAAATCTGTGCTAATTGCTATAGGAGCAATGTAAATATAACAGAGTATCTAGTAGATCAAGCTTGATAATTTAATTATTTACCTCTGCTATGTCCTTGCTATTGATTTGTCATGATCTGTTACTTTCTAAATTCAGTTTGCTGAATCACTGATTTTATCACATTTTGCTTTTATTTTGATCACTTTAATACATATATATGAACATATAACACAAACATATATACAATGTATGTGTACACATCTAAATTATAGCTTTAAATAATAAGGCAACTTGGAGTCTTTTTGAATAGAAACTCCAAGGTGATTTTAATATATTGAAGAAGTAATCATCTCCTATGACCACAGTGTGCCTTAAATACAACTTGAATTTTACTTAGGGTTCTCAGTTATTATGTAATCAACCAAATTTGGTCTGCAAGACATTTTATATACCAATAATATGGCAAAAGAAGCACAGATTTAGGCTTTTCAGTGTTCACGGTACCGAGGATGGCACCAGGGCCTTTGAAACCTTCCCAGCCATTTTTATTTTTTGAGACAGAGTCTCACTAAATTGTCCAGGTTGCTGTTGAACTTTAAATTCTCCTATTTCAACTTCTTCTTAAAGAGCTGGGATTACAGATGTGTGCCACCACACCCTTTTGAGAAGCATATTTATATATGGAAACAAATAAAAAAATTGATTTCTGTTATAACTTTGTTCATTCCACAAAATAGTATATTGAAAAACAGGATTATTCCCAATTTTCAACACTATTATATTAAAATAAATAGAATATCTATGCATAAATTAAGTATATTTGAGAAAACAAGCTATACTGACTCAAACTTTCCCTTTTATATTCACATTTAGCTCATACAGTCGTGATATAGTTGACACTAGAGAGGATACTGAGCATTGCTAAGGGATATCTATTACATGATTTAAACACTGGGTAAAGACAATTAAAAATTAGAAAAATTTGTTTGAAAACATTACTTCAACCAATAATTAGAAAAATTCTTGAGCCCACAGAACAGAAGACAGAGGGACCAGGATTTAGCCCAGTGGCACTGCAACTGCCTCACAAGCGCAAAATTCTGAGTTCAATCCCTGGTACCAAAAAAGAAAGAAAGAAAGAAAAGAAAAGAAAACAGAGAACTTTAGTAAATGTCTTCAAGAAGACATGATGTAAGACAATCAATGAATCTTCCTTTTTATCTAAGCAAGAAAAGGTACATAATAAAGAAGTGCTTTGTTTATTTGTTTGATTGTTGTTTAATTTTTTGGTACTGGGAATTGAACTCAGGACCTTGTGCTTGCCAGGCAAGTGCAGTGCCACCGACCTAAGTACCTTTATTAAGTAAGTGCTTTATTAAACAAAGAAAAGGGCCAGGGATTTAGCTCAGCGGTTCGATGGCCTGCCTTGCAAGCACAAGGACCTGAGTTCAATATCCGGTACCAAAACAAAACAAAGAAAAATTTTCCTGATTTGAAACTTTAGGTGAAATTTATGCTCATCTACTAAGGATATTCACAAATTAATTTGAGTATCTGGTTGTCTACAAGTTTGGGTATAAGATCTTTCCCTTAGAAGAGACTGAAACGTTCTGTCAGTACCTAATCCGTCTTGCAACTGGTGGTGCCCGGCACAGCCAAAACCTAGCAGGAATGCACCTGTGATGAAACATGTTGAGTTAATACTGGCTGCAGTAAGGGAAAACACTGGAGGAACAGTCAGTGAGAATGCTCGTGGGACTTCCTGTACTGCTTCGGCATGGATTGATTAATTGGGAAAAGGTTTAGAGAATTGAAGGTGGCCTACTTTCCACTGGGTATTATTAGAAAGCAGGCACAATTTTGTATTTGTGCCCATCCAAAAATTCATCCGTGGAGAGGAGACACATCAGCGTCAAGGCAAAGTAGACAAAGTAGCATTCATTCATTTAGGAAGAAAGATGCTTGATGTTTTGTGTGCTTCCCAATCACATCTTGTTTAAAAATGCGTAATTGTGGGAATATTTATGACTACTAGAAACACGATATAGCTTGTGTGCAACGTCAGAAAAATGTATAATAACTCCCAGATCAAACTGTGGAGTGTTAGAGTCGTTCCCCAGTGCTTCTCCCATTCTTCTCTCTTTCATATGCAATGTTTACCATGAAATAGTATAAAAGAGAGAAGATGGCATACATTTTTGTTGGTAGGGATTTTAACAAAATACTTTTTTAGATCAAACTGTAATATTTGGACCTTTGTATATTTTGAGAAAAAATTATAATATATATATA
>NW_022900927.1:47269573-47294010 GCF_012274545.1 Fukomys damarensis | reverse complement strand
AATATAATATATACAGTTTTGTGCCCCCCCTTTCTTTGTCATGCCAGGAACTGAACTTGTGACCTTGTGCTTGAGAAGAAGGCAGTGGCACCACTGAGCTAAATCTCCAACCCTATAACTATATTTATATTAGTTAAAATTTAAGTAAAATATGTTTTCTGAAGCCTATTGAAAATTTTCTTCAATCAAAATTTATAAAAATATTTTTAAGTCCCTTCTGTGAACTGTGTAGTTACTTTAAAATTGTATTCCAAAACTCCTTTAGTATTGCATAAGTACTAACGGAATTTACCCTGAAGACACTTCAGGAAGTTAGGCCAAACTCCTTAAATTGATTTGTTGGTGCATGACCTTACTTGTGGAGGATTTATAGCTCAAAGAAATGAAGCATGAAGGTAAAGATTCATTGAAATGAAATAAGAAAAGAGGCAGGGCACATTCCTTAGGGAAATTATTATCAACTCAGGCCTTTGGAAATAATTGTGAACACTCTAAGAAATATCAAATAGATTAAAAAAATAACTCATTTTTGGTTGCACATTATAGAGAATAGATAGATACAAAAGGTTTTGTTCCTTCACTCCATATTAGGAAAAAGCAGGGTAAGAAATTTTGCTTTGCAAGCAAAAGAGTGAAACCAAAGTAATTCAATTTAATTACTTTGCGATGTATTTATGAATGCTTTTACTTAAAAGCATTTTTTTTTCTGAATTATTGGTTCAGTGAAGCCAGAAGGTCCAGGCACTTTTGATACAGCAATCCGATTTTCATTATTTTTTTTAAGTTTTCAGACTAGTACTACAATGTTAATTTTTATAACAAAGTTTTATTATTTAAGTTATTACTAAAAATGTCATGAGTCTGGAATTAAATGGAATTAAATTAAATGGAGTTAAGCCCGAAGTCCTTTTATTTCTAATTGACAAGGACAGCATCTCTCATGAAATTTGTATATTTACATAAACATAAACAAGAGTATAATGATGATAGATAAATTTATTAAGTTTTGAAGTTCTGAATCAAAGTTTAATTTTAGATACAGATAATAGTCTCTTGGAATAATGCTATTTACAGTGAATATTAAATTTTAAAGTTTTGTCAGTTTAAAAAAATAAATACACTGGAATATTTTAACTAAACAGTTCTATATTTATAAAGAACAAATTGATTTTCACCTTAGCAGAGCTCAGTTTATCAAAATTTATTTCCATTATTCAAATATCTGTCACAAAAATAAAATGTTCCTATAATCAAAGTGGGGCACCGGTTGTGTGAGATTTTCTTTGTTATCCTAGGCAATTTTTCCTCTGATAAATTTTAATTTATAAATGAAGCATAGTAAGAGTTTAACCACAATAAGTAATAATAAAATTATAACACTATAGTGTAGCAAAATTTATTCAACTGTGGGCTCTTTCTCTGCCTGTCCCTATCAAACTACCTTAGTGCTTTGTTCTGGGCTCATCTTGCCTGTGCTGATACAATACATACCATACCAATGTGATAAGGAGCAAAGTAAATGACTTGGCATTGTGACTTAGCATCAGGCCACTGCAGAAGAGTCACTTCAACAAAAGCTCTCCAGCACCAAGACAGTTGAACTTAGTTACTCAGCAGAAATGAGTAGCAAGTACCAAGTACAGACAGGTACAATACACAGTATAGATTCACTGAACAGAGGGCTATGCAAAGCCTGGGAAAGATGACAAGGGATCATGAGAAATTATATCATGCTGCTCAGAAGTTAAAATTTCTGAATTCCTTATATCAGAAATTTTTCAATTAACTTTTTTTGGCTCCCAATTGTGGATAACTGAAACTATGTTTAGAAAATTAAACAATAGATAAGAGGAGACTACTGCATTTTAGTCAGATGGAAAAGTAAGAGTAGGAATTCATGAAAAAAGAAAGAAAAAAAAAGAATATAAGTTGCCTGGTTGAAAATTTTACCCTTAGTCCTTTCATTTGAATTTCTTTTAGCTCTCAAGATCTTATATTTTAAATATGGTTTAGTTTGTGCTCTCATTTTATTTGACAAATATATACACACACACACACACACACACACACACACACACATATATATATATATATATATACACACACATATACTTTTTTTTTAGGTAGTAGAATGTGTGTCATAACACTTGTATACACTGTGGAATGATGTAATACTAATTAGAATATCCAGCACCTAACATAATTTATAATTTCTTGTAGCAAGTACATTTAAAATCTACTCTTCTAGCAATTTTAGGATACACGATACAATGTTTATAACTCTAGCCACGTGTCATGTGTTAGACCACTAGAACTAATCCTTTTAATTGAAAATGTGTATAATCGAACTGCAATCTCTCCTTTCTGCGTGCATCTCTTCATTTCCATCCTCTGGTAACCATCATCTCACTCTCGATCTTTCTAAGTTTCACTTTTCAAAGCTCTTTTATGAGTGAGCTCCTATGATGTTTTACTTTGCCTGGTTTATTTCATATACTATGTCACATTTTTATTCCCCCATGCCCATCATTTTTTTCTGTCTTGAGGTAAAGCCAGGGGCAAGTTCATAGAGATCAACTCCATGTTGCTAAACCAAGATGTCATTCTGCAGCAATTTTCCAGATATACCTGTACATACTTTTTTTGAAAGCTAGATATGATAAATTCATTGCCTATACAGGTTTTTTTGAGGGCTATGATTTTAACTAGTTGTATGATTGAAAAACTACTTTGATTCTTTTTTGCAATATTTTGGAGACTTTTGTGCACATTATTAAGACTGTTGTGTTCCAAAGGCATAGGAATATTTGAGATACAGCCTTAGTTTATATTATTGCATATCATTCAATAAAGTACAGGAAACCATACACTGAAAATAAATAGTTCACACTGTCTTTAAAATGAGGTAGATTGGACTATAGGATTCATAAGGAATATATTAACTTTGTGGAATTAAAAAAATTGATCCTAGTAGACTATAATTTCTGCAAATATTATCTGTTTATTTGTTGCATTTCTTTACATTTTTTTGAACAGTGATTTAAAAACAAGATGTCTAATTATTAGGTGTGATTTCTAATTGCTAAAATATCAGTAACTGTCAAAAAAGGTATATTTCTGAGTGATAATTTAAAATATTTAACTGAATTCTGTAATTAAAACATCCTGTTACTTTTTAAAATACTTGCATGGAGGAAAGGCTTTGGTATTATGCTATTTCTCTGGTTTTCATATTGACACCATAAAAATTCATGGATGATGGAAAACTATTTTGTGAATATAATTTATCGTGAATGTTTATTTCATTTTAAAATAATGCCAGATGATTTTCTTAATGTGTTCTCAGGACATAAACAAGCATCACAAATACACTATATGATCTGTCAATTGGTCTGTTAATGAGTTTTCCTCAACAGAGTTTCATGTCACAAATCCCTTTGAGTTTATTATCTGAAATGGCCAATCTTTAAAATTGCCTGAGGGGTGGAGGCTATGAAAGGTAGAATAATTTAGTCATCCATACTATACTTTATATGTTATTTTTTTTTTCTGGAAGGGAGGAGAGTCTTCGTTTCAAATGTGCTTAAAGATTACTTTCAACAGAAACACATGATAAAGGCTTTCAAAATAAAAACTACTCACAAAAATGACAGAAGAGTCTATTTATTCCTTTAGGAAAAATATAAGTCTACAGAAATATTTTGATATTTTTGTTCACAAAACTAAACAATTAAAAGTGAACTAGGATTAGCCAGTAATAAGAATTATTGTCTTAGTAATTTACACATTTTTTAAAAAATCAATGAAGCTCAGCACTTAATCTCTTAATAGCCAACATTTCTTTATAGAAGGGAAAACCTATTCTTATTTTCAACTGACTTTCCATTGGGATGAAAGCGTTCTTTTATCTTATCATCATCTCTCAAAATATAGTCAAATTTATGCTTAGAGAATTACTATTCACTCCAGTAGTTGAGGTGAGTGGGGTCAGAAAAAGGAAAGGATGAAGGCTCTGAAATTGATTGGTTGGTCTGTGCAATGCTAGGGCAAATTGTGCAATCCAACAATTTATTAATAGAAATTAAACCTACGTGGAAAATGAATCGCCTGGGAAATTTAGCTGCAGACCCAAGGTTTAATGTATCTCCGTCATTCTACCAAATGGTAGACTTCCTTCACAACCTTTCAATCTATCTCATAATTTTTCTTCATGTTTGATTACAATCACTGTCAGATGTTATCTATTTTTTAGGTGGAGGCAAGGAGGAGCCTGGCTTCACTGACTTCCTCTGGCTCCTTTAGCCAATTTCTGTTGCCAATGCTTTTTAAGCCCCTGGGCCTGGGAGAATAGCAGCTCACTCTGCTTTTCTTCAATGTTTTATGGTAAATCTATAAAACATTTCACCAGTTCTTGTACAGAGAGGTAGATAAGGCATATTGGGCCAAAGAACAGTCCTGTTAAAACTCGGCATTAGAGAATTAGATGACTTTGATCCCAACAGTGTGCTTACTGTTTGCCCCATAACCTTCATTTTCTGGAAAGCTCTAGAGACAAGACCATATGTCAATCTGGCCTTAGCAAAACTGTACCTTATGAAATCACTATATTGGAGGAACTTAAAATTAAGGGAAATGGCTATTGATAAGTGCAAAACCACATGACAGCCAAATAAAGATAATGCATTTAGAAGTAATTTGAAAGCAAGTACACTAGGGTAGATAATATAGATTCAATGGAATTTATTAATTCGTTGAACCACATCTTCATATTTTATTTAATAGATTGCCTTTAAGTTCCTATTGTATATAAGTGATATGGCTGATAGCTAGATGACTCCCCTTCCCAGGACTCATGAACATATAGTCGGGTTTTGGGGAGGTGGCTGAATCACGGGTGTGTGATCCTGGATTAAGGATGTGAAAAATGGATTACTCCACTGATTCATTTAGCACTCTTCTGGGTGTGGTGATGGGAAGGCCCACCATGGATGTGGGTGGAACCAACAAATAGGCTTTTAGTCGAATGTGTTAAAAAGGGAAAGAAAAGCTCACTGCTACTGCTTCCTGTTTAACACACTATGGAGTGTTTCTCCTTTGCCATGCTCCCTGGTTTAGAGCCAGCCGACTATTGACTGAAATCTGTACAAACTTTGAGCTAAGATAAACCTCTTCTACTTTAACTTGTGGGTTTGGGGTACCTGGTCTGAACAATGAGAGAGTAACTAAGACAATTAATAAATCACTGTGATGAGATTAAGGAGTTTACATACATCCTTTCTTAAATGGGATGGAGATCAAGAGATAGAGGGAATAAAAAGGGAGTGGAGGGAAAATAGATGAAAAAAGAATCAAAATATGTTAGGTACATGTATCCAACCCCACACAATGACTATAAGCATGTATTAATAAAAAGTAAATTTAAAATGGAAAAAGATAATAAAGGAAAATAAGAATATATTTCTGTTGAAATGAACAAAGCAAGAAAAGATAAATATTTTTTAAAATTTTTTCATTTAACAAAAAATGATTAATGCCATGTAGGTCAAATAGAAAACAAATAGGAAAATGATTGTTTCAACACATGTATTTCAGCAATTATCCTAGATCCAAGTATATTACATGGTCTGTTTAGACATAAAATATAAGATTGGATTAAATATAATATCCTTATATATGTCGGTTACAAGAAGTAAACTTTATAAGGACACAGAAAAGTTAAAGGATGGAAAAATACTTTTATGAATAAGATCACCCTCATTGATAAAGGGTGCCTTGTATAATATTATCAGATTAAGTATATTTAGAATAAGAATATTTTAAGAAATAAAGAAAGACTTTTTGTAATGCTAAATTGGCCCCTTGAGGGCCGGGGATTTAGCTCAATGGCACCGCACCCACCTTGCAAGTACAAGGTTCTGAGTTCAATCCCTGGTACCGAGGGGGACAAAAAAAACAAAAAAACCGAGTAAATTGGCTCCTTGAGAAGCTATAACAATTCTAAATCTACATGTATGCAATTGCTTAGCTTCAAACTATAATGTGCAAAACTCCAACCCTCCTGAAAGGAAAAATAAACAAATATACAATGATCAATAAGTAATAAAATAAGCAAAAATCAGTAAGGATTCAGAGGGCTTGGAATCACAATGAGTAAACTTGACCTGCTTGACAATTTTTATGACTGTAGCTAAGCAGGGAAGAATAATTGATACTATCCTCGGTGCGACGTTTTCTAATATGCTTTAAAATATCAACTTTAATGAAGAAATTTCATGAAACTCAAAAGTACTCTGCTCCTATTACACAGGCAAGGGTCAGTATGAGGCCAGAGATAAGTGAAAAAGTTCATAAAGTCTGATTGAAATCCTGGTACAAGCTTTTGCTGGCCATGTTGTATTAGACATTACTTAATAATCTCACTAACTCCAGGTTATTCAGCTGTACTATGAGGGAAATGATTACACTTATTTCATGCTTTGAGTGTGAAGACTAAAAAGGCAATGCCAAAGAAATGTTTTACACAAATCTGTAAGTCATATTTCCAGAAAATTTAGTGGAAAGTATCCAAAACACAGAATTTTCCTTTCACTCAGTTTTTCGAATTCCACAGAATGAACTGGACACGATATGATTTGAAACTTGGGAGACATGTCTTGAGGCAAATATTTCTCACAACAGCACTTTAGTAATTCTTTAATCACCTATCTAATATGTTTTCCTTCAAGAAAAGTTATATTTATAAATCCCTGGCAAAACTCACACACCACGATATTGAACATAAACCACCTGGTAGTAATAACTCACAAATTGTTTCTTTTGTTCTTATTTCTTATGTCTAAAGAAGAAACCTTGATTGGAAAGGGTGAGTGAGAATACTATTTCTTAGTCAAGGTTCAAAAATGAAAAAATTGGAAGTATTCAAAATAACCTATGAGTTATTGTGAGGATGGAAACTTTTGACCATGATGTAATCTTATAAAATGAGATGAACATCTGTTATAAGAATTTTCATTCATCTTATATATAGACATTAAAATTTTATATGTAACTATAATTCCTATGAAATTGAAAACATAAGTAATTCAATAGGTGTTGTAGCATCACACTATTTCTCTGCTTGAGAACCTCTAGAATTTGGTTAGAATGAAGCATTTTATCTCATGCATTATTGAATTACATTGACTCTCGTAATACAACAAGTAAAATTAAAGGCTTCTAGATAATAAACATGCAAAAATATGAGTAATGTAACATTCTGCGAATGGCAATTTGCATTCATTTTAGATTTTTGAGCAGTGACTAACTCAAATTTAGCAGCTTAGAACAATAGTCATTATCTCACAGTTCCATAGGAACAGCATGGTGAGGTTTGCAGCCCAGGGTCTGATGGGTTAAAATCAAATTGTTAGATGAGTTGAGTTCAAGGGTAGAGTCTTTGGTGAAGACTGTTTCCAATATCATTCTGGATTTTAGCAGAATTTAGTTGATTCTGGTTGTAGGATCAAAGCTTTTTGCCTAAGACACTATCTCTCAGAGATGTTTTTATATACCACCTATGTTCCTTGGTCCTATGGACTAGCACCATGTTCCAAACTAACAGAGAATTTTTCTCTGTTTATTATCTCGCACTTCCTTGCTTCTGATGTCTGTTGCTTGGGCCAGATCCACTGGACAATATCTCTGTTAGATTTTCAACTTCTGTTTGGGGATATTAATCACACCTTCAAAATCTCTTCACCACAGCACCTATTCAAGTGTTTGAATGAATTAGGAGGTGAATGTGCCCTAGCTAAATGGAATCATGGGGGCCATCCTAGAATTTTACTTATGTTTGAATAAAATTATTTCTGATGATTTATTAAAAATTCATAGAAAACAATGTAGAATAAATTGAGGGATTGTTTTAGTCATTATTAATTTATTGTAAAACCAGTAATCAATTTGACAAAGTGGATTTCAGTACTTTAATCCTGGCTTTATTTTAATTTGTTCAATTAAATTAACCACCTGTGGTCGTTTGTGAAATAGTTTATTATTTATTATGCTTATAATTTGGTGTAAAGTATTATAAAGGTGTTTTAAAGCAGGGTCTCCTGTATCTAAACAGAAATATTATCTATATTGTTTGACACACAGCCCTTAAATTTCTTTTCCTTTGTCTACTGCTTTCCATTTATTTAACCTGAGTAAAATAATCAAACCTGAGTTTATTATGCATTTATTAAATTTTTCTTTACTTTTTTCTTTAGTAGATAAAATAAGAATAACTAAAATATACATATACATATATTGTACTTAATTTAATTATATATATTATATATGCATTTGTATTTCATTAATTTAATTATATATACTCACTCTATATAATATAACATATATGTATTATAATTACATATAACTCAGTAGGAGCAGGGTCTTTCTCTTCAGGGTCAAATAATAAATATTTTTGATTGAAGAGACCATTATATCTCTGCTACATATTTTTTTCTTTTCCCTCCAAATATGTAAAAACCTTTGCTGTGTCATGGTCCATACCACACCAGGCCACGAACAGAATCTGGCCTGGAAGAATAATAGCTCCCAACTTGACTAAAGAGGTGACTGTTACTTAGCATCTATTTAGTGTTTTGTGCCAGATTCTGATTTGAATGTATTGTGTCAAAAAGAAAGCATAATATTTATGTGCACAGTACAGATGAGGAAAGTTGGGCTTAAAGAAGTGCAGCAAATTGCCTATATGCATAAAATTGTACTTCCTCAAATACCAGCACTGATAAAGAGGTATGAGAAAATATATAAAATTAAATTTTATATTGATACACCAGCAATTAGAGACAGAAAATAAATTTCAGTTGCCCAGTTATGATAATATTAAACAACATAAAACACTTAGTTCAATATTTACCAAATGATGCATACTGAAAGTCACAAAAATTCTTTGTTTTGGACTGCACTCAGGACATCATGCTTCCCAGGCAGGTGCTGTGCCACTGAGCTACATCTCTGGCCTGAAGGTCACAAAAATTAAAGAAGTTAAAGAACTAAGTACAAAGACATATGTAGATATTAGAAGTTAATTTTATGAAAATGAATTCTCTCCAAATTGATCTAAATATCTAATGCATTCCCAATAAAAGTCCCATGGGAGGTTTCTTCTTCCCATGAAAGAGGATTGTTAAATTATTTCACAACTTCAAAGAATAGGTGGAGGCTTAGAAGAACCAAGACAAATTTGATAAAGAACAAAGTTGAAGGACTTACTCTACCTGATATTAGCACCTCCGGTAATGCTACAACAATGGAGACATAGGCAACTAGGCCAATTAAATATAATAATAATGAGTCCCGAAATATACCTCCTCATTTATTTAAGGAAAACTCATACATATGTCCTTTAATTGTACATCGACATTTATAGTAACTTTAGTCATATTGAAAAGTGCTTGACTCTCCCATTTTCTGGTGATGGCTTGGAAGGGGCATGGTTTGGCCCACAGCTCTCATGCCCCGACTCTATGCTTCTAGCTTCCTCCCCGATCTCCTGATGATGGAGTGGAACAACTTACCTCAGTGTCCTCCCATAACCATTAATGTTTCTTCACAGCTGCTCCCTGGAACACCCTAAAGGGAGATGTGCCTTGTCTGTCAGTTGTGGTTCCCTTCCCCACTCCTGGGGATATTAATAGTGGCCAGGATCCTCCCTTGATCTCTTCCAATTAGGGGTGTTTTCACTATCCCCTTTTCAGGCAGCAGCAACATGTGGCGCATGATTAGGCACTCACCTGCAGCATCAGAGAACAGCAACAGGCTTTGAGGACCAATAGAGTTCAGCATTAACTCATGTCAGTCAGTGGCACCACTAACACTAAGGGCTGAGAACCACTGTTGCCCAAAGCCTGAGACAGGATCAGAGCTGCATTTTGTCTTTTTATGATTTCTAACCAAGCTCAGCAAAGGACCCCTCAACTGACTGTTGACAATGTTAAGCAAAGACTAGAATCAATACAATGCAAGTATCTATCACCAGTGAATGGACAATCAAATGTTATAGTCATATATTAGAATATTAATCAGAAATAAATAAGAACAAATGGATCTTTTACATGATAGCGAATTGCTGAATAAAGTAAGCAAGCCACAAAGAACATTTATTGTATAGTACTATATATATGTGAAGTTTTAGAAAGTGCTAGAATTAATATAATGGCATAAAGCAGTTGCTTCTTGGGGATAATGATGTATTCAGTTGGTGATAAAGGAATCATTTTGGCCTGAAGGCAATGATATTTATTTGTAAAAATTAACTTTATTGGTACATTTTAAGCATACATTATGATCACATTCATCACTGTGAATTTGTACCTGTACATGATATATATTAGTACTTTTTTATTGCAATGGTGACCATATGGGTCAATATAGTTGATAAATCTGATAAAACTGTACACATAACAGTTCATTATATTTTACATAAATTGTACCACATTAAAATTGGAATAACATAAATTACACACACACACACACACACACACACATACACACAAAGGCATGCACATACCCTAAGGATGGTTTACTCTTCCAACTTCATTTATTTAGAACTATTCAATTATTATTTTTTCCATGCTTTTCCAAAATTCTTAGTGCTATTCTTTTATCACAATCAAATGATATTTTTGTCAGGCTGCCAGTCTTTCACTTTTTTGATATTTGAGAGATAGAATCTTTATTCTTTAGAACAAAGTAAATATACAAATCTGATATTCTATGTTTAAATGGTAATCTATATTTCTTTGCCTGCAGTATGTAGTACAGACAATGGTGATTTCTACTGATATAGTCCAATTCATAGTATGATGAAATTCAAGAAGTTCAAAAATCAGTGTGGAATGCTATATATCTATGTAAATTTAAATTTTGATTCATAATTGTTTTATTATTTTGAATTCATATTGAAAGATGATTACATCAGTGATCAGTATACCTTCTTCCCTACCAAACCTAAATTTACAAGTTAGGCAGTGATAGATTTTCCCACAATGTACCTTTTCATTTCCTTTCATATATTTGCACTTAAGCATTACCATCACCATGGCCACTGTTACAGTTAATATCATTATACTATTCTATGAACTATGCAAGACACTTTTTGTACTTTTTTAGAGACTGTCTCACTATCTTTGCTTTCATGAATAATAATCCAAATTACTGAGGTCTTATCTAATTTTTGCCTTTCATCCAAGAATTTCCTGGTTGTAGCTACTTTGTAATGAGTGATTATGATATTAAAATGAAATCAACATGAAAATAGAATGCTCTAGTTTAAATCTTTGTCATCTATAAATATGGTTACACTTCACTGCATATCATAAAGTAACAGCATTCTTACCTACCCTCCTGCATCCAGACCCAAAAAACCTTTTCATAAGACTAGTTTGCATACAAATTCTGACTAAAATACAAGTAAATCACATTTTTGTCCCATTAAGTTTATTGGTACATTTAAGTCAATCAATACAGCTACATTTAGTGTTGGCATCTTGTACCTCTACATGATATAGCTTGTTTCTTAATTTTTCCCCATTCCACTGGCCCTCCCTGTATCCCCTTCACCCTTCCCTGTTTACCAAGACTTTATTTCCATTTTTTCCTTTTTCACATTGCTAACCTTCCCTTATTTCCTTTCCTCTCCCCTTCCCACTTCCCCTTTTACTTTAGCCATTTTCTTCCCCTTCACATTATCAATCATACCATTTGAACCTTGTTTACTCTTTTAGTTTTTAGTGCCCCGTGACATACCTTATACCTTTCTACGCTTCTTCCTGTACTGCTCTTTTCTAACGTGACTTATAAGACATATTAGTAAGATGTTGAGAAATTAGTTTTAGACACAAAGTAGTGATTTTGATGTATAAACTCTCAGAAGAGCATTTGTGTGTTTGTGCCCCAGGCTCAAAAGCTCACCTAAAAATCCAGACAAAGTTCTTGTTAGTCAGAAAAATAAAGTAATTTTGGTTTACAGTCATCAGAGTAGACAGTCTGTGCTGATTTTCAGTGCTGCTCTGAGAGTGGACACAGTGTATCCCAAAGCGCATCAATGAAGCTTAGAGAGAAGTAGCCAGTTTGTCATAGTTGAACTTGTAAAGCTGGCAACTGCAAACAGAACGAGGAAATATCATGCTGTTTGCTCAGGAGAATGGATGAGAGTGGACAAGCTTTAAATTATGTAGATGCACAAAGGTTGAAGGATTTCTGAGAAAAATGTATTCTATGCCTAAAAACAAGAATACTTGGTCTAGCAACATGCCTTTATATTCTCAACTAGCAGTTTAAGAACCAAACTGAGCTACCAAAAGCTCACTTCCCTATAACAATATTATTGGGCTCAAAGGAAGAATTTTATATAAAATATATTGCATTTAATTCATAATTCAGTGCTTAAAATGATGAGGTAGGCACATAGCAAAAATAGATTTGACTTAAAATGCAGTTGTCAATTTTTTCAAAAGTATAGCCTTTGACCGTGGAAGATTGTTTTACCATAGATCTTGAAAAATTTTGTGTTTGGTTTCTTAATATGCAAACCAGATCATCAACTAAGACTTTTATCACTGTAGTCCCAATATAAGCTATTGAATTCAGGAGTCAGAGAAAATATAAATGTGAAATTGCAGTGGGGAGTGTAATTAATGCTGGCATCAAAGCTAATTGATTTCTCAAAAACTGTGAAAGGATATGAATGGGCTTAAGACTTTCAGAAAAGCCATTCCCCTCCACAAAAACAAAATAAGACCACTGTATTGGTTAGCACTCCAATTGCTGGACAAAATCTAAAAGATCTAAAGGAGGCAAAGGGGAAGAGGTTTATTTGCCTCACAGTTTCAGAGTATTCAGTCCACAGTAGGGTGCTGCAAAGCAGAAACATGATGGTGAAATGTGTGGAAGATTGAAGCTGTTTACTTCATCATGGCTAGGAAACAGAGCAGGGAACAGCACTAGCAGGGGAAAGGCTAGAGACCGGTACATGTCACACTTCTGATCCACCCAGCAAAGCTCAAATGTGCTCTACTAATACCTCAGGTGTCTCTCAGTCCTATAAAATTGACAATTAAGGCCAAGAAACACAATTATGATGCATGCATATATTAAAATGAGACCGTGAAAGGACAAAATTGCACGCTGAAGGAATAAAGAAGTATGTGTCCAGGAAAACCATCTTAATTCCTTGAGTAATATTTGCCAATGCATTTTCTTTAAAGCACATGTCCTAAGAAATACTCTGTGAATAGGATATTCTCTATTTACTTTATTTGGTAAATATTATGGTTTCAGTATAAAGCATCCCCCCAAAAACGTCTGATGTCATTAGAGTGGGGGCTTGAAATTCAATTTTAAGGGCCAGGTGCGTAGGCCCAGCTCACCATGAGCATGTCCCGGAAGGGTATATTCTTATCTTTGGCTCCTTCATTCTCTCTCTGCTTCCTGGCTGCTACGGGTTGGCCCCTCCTCCACCTTGCCCCGCCTCCTTGCTATTTCTACCATGCAGCCAGGCTACTCTGAACTAAACCCATTGGAGCCGTGAGTTCAGTAAATCTCTCCTCTTTTAACTTGTAGTTGTCCTGTATTTTATCCTAATAACAGGAGTGCAATTAATACAGTAAACATATTGTAAGTATACCCTGCCTTTATATTCAAGTTATTTTTAGAATGCAAAACTTTGAGAACTTAGGCAGTAAAGAACTGTCTTTCACACTTCGTTTTCTAATATCACAGAATATATTTTGGGGCACAGTGTTCTAAAACCTTTGTTCTTTGAGGAATGAAGTTGTCCTTATAAGGGATTGTCATCCTGAGGGTTTCAGTGTTTGTCCTCTTCATGAACTTATTTGTATAGGAGGTTAAATAAGTGGATAAATTGTCACAAAAGCCACATTAATGATGGCCATCTTGGTGGTGGTGATGGAAGGGAGAGGAGAGAGATGCAGTATGTCAGAGACATAGTGAGAACGGAAGAAGTTTCAGGTACAACAATGCATCCTTTTTTCACTGAGATGGCAATTAGATGGTCTTTGTGATTTTTTTTGACATATTTGTGTACAATGTTAGCCCATAAACAAGCATGTGAACAGATAAATGGGGATACGTGTGCAAACACACACACACACACACACATATACATTTATAGCAGCAATAAAGCATTTCTGAACTGTAAAATGTGCACTTCCTGAATATGTAATGGAAAAGAGTGAACCCCCTTGGAAGTATTTTGTTGGTTTTTATGGGAGCTATTAAGAATAAAAATAATTGAAGTTACTGAGATATACAGCACTATAATTTACAATCTAAATTGGAACAATTGCAAGTGTCCAGGGATACACAAAGTGGGATGCAAGAGTAGCAAATGCAGATCTGCCTGGGAGAAGATCATGCAGCGAAATCGGACCAGCTCTTCGGGTGAAGCTGTGTGCTTTTATCAATTCCATACAGAAAAAGGACTTGATTTGATTCTAATAGTCTATGAGCATTATATCTATATACATATTAGTTGATACAATTATTCATGAGCTTTCTGAAACAAAGGGCAGAAGTCCAGTATAAATTTTTGCCAAATGAGAAAAGTTTGGCTTCTGTAATTAACATGAGGGAGGAAAGGGTTGGTGCAGATCTTAGCAGTTCTTGAGTGAGGAACTCAAACATAAATCATTCTATTTGTCTTTTATCTCCAAGTCTATCCATCTATCTTCTCTACTTACCATCTATGTTTTTAATGTTGGAAAGAGTGGCATAGTCAGAATTTAAATATACATTCATAATACATATTCCATAAACTCATTGGCTATGCTCCATTTCCCAACTGGCACAAAATAATTTTAGGTCAGGATGTCTTACAACAATGCATACACTGCAGTCTGAACGTTTACTAGCTCTGTTTGCTATCTTATCACCAGCCAATCTCCAACTGCTTGCTGCAGCTTGCATTCCAGTATTACCTCAGTGTGGGACATGCACATGTGTGTGAAGTCTGTGGCAGTGTGCTGAGGACTTTTACCTTGAACAGTGACAACTCCATTCCCAAACTTATTTGCTCAAACCCTAAATCTTGGTACTGTCCTTTTCTCCACTTTGAATTTAACATTCTAGTTCATCACTATGTCCTTTTCTTCCACTTTCTTATCATTGGCTGCTGCCACAATAAAAACTTTCACCTCCTTTCATCTGACTCCTAACTTGGTTGTCTCATTTTGGCACCTTGGCCTTACGATAAAATGAACTGAAACAGTCCTTTAAAAACTTGTCAGACGATGTCATTCCTTTGTGTAAAGGTCTTTCCATCTGTCTGCAAGTAAAGTCACCACCTTTATTAGACCCACACGGCTTTGTAACACAGAGCTCTGTTTTCTGAATTAATCACATGCTTGTTAGGCACATATTTCACTCTTACCAAGCCGCGTTTACCTTCCTGCTGTTCTCAATGCTGTGCACAAAACTTTGCTTATGCTATTCCCTTTACCTGGTGTTAAACCTTATGGGTATAATATTGATCAAAGCCTAAAATTCAAAATACTATGGTCTACTTATATGTGTAATCCTTGAAAAAATTGTTTTACCCTTCTTTCATCTTTTATTCTATTTTATTCTATTATATAATATTCTATTATATTCTATAATATTAAATTATAATTTATGTGCTGATGTTAAACATGTAATTAAAATTCTGAACATGCTGTAAAATTTGAAATATAGGAGCATAATTTTGGCTATTAAACAAGACATATGTAATTTATTTACAGTACAATTTCAAATTCCCCAAGAAAATTTCATTTTCTTGGAATGGTAGACTTTTGCATTTTGCAATTTGTATAAAACTATTATTCATGAATATAATTTTCCTTAGCAATTCTGCTCATTTCCTCTATATTCACCAATTTTTTTTAGCAATTATCTAGTAGTAGCTGTTTCAAAGATTAATGCTTGGGTTAACTCAACGTAAGCATTTTTGTTGTTATGGTCAATTTTTTGTATGAAAAAGCCAATTAGAAGGAACATCTAGGGCCCTTACATTATACTCTGTCTTCAAATATATACAACTTAGTGTTAGAAATAAGAGTGATTTTCTCATTCTTATGTATTGCTTAGTACAGTCCTGAGGTATATCAGAATGTTTTCAAACTATTTTGATTTGTTGTGATTATTATAGTTTAAATTAATATCACACTTCAGATGTCCCTGGAGTGTCATTCCATTTCTTTTTAACTACTTAAAAAAGAACTAGTCTAATGGATTAATTAATTCAATGTAAGAACAAAATGATACCTACCTTTAACTCGAGACATCTGTCATAAAAGGCCATTATTCTGTAGCAAATTTCATTATATAGTATTATTAACTGCAGTCCTCAGGGTGACTACCAAGCCTCTAGACTTATCCTACACAACTCAATTTTTCACAATTGGACCTATGTCTCCCCATTTTTCCCACCCCACTCTTGGTTTTCATTGTTCTCTCTTTTCTATGTGTTTGACTCTTTATTAGACTTCATATACAGATGGTGTCATGAAGAGTTTCTCTTATTTCACTTAACATGTTCTCCTGGTTCACCTATATTGTTAAATTTGCAGCATTCTTTTATTTGGTATGGCTGAGTAATGCTCTACTGTAAATGCTATGACTCTCTTACATCATTTATTCTTTGATGGATCCTTAACTGGTTTCCTAATATTGGCCATTGCAAAGAGTGCTTCACTGAATAATGCATACAGATGTCTCTATGAGGTGAAATTCCACTTCCTTTGATTATATACCCAAAAGAGAGATTTCTGCAAATAATATCAGTAAAATACTAACTGATTTCAATTACATATTTAAATGTTACACACTATGACCAAGTGGGATTTATTCCAGAGATGCAAGTTTGGCTTAACATACTCATATGTAAATTAATTAATATGGTAATATGATAGAACATATTAACAGAATATATGATCATTACAATATATACATATATATATTACAACATATACATATGTACATATGTATATTACAGCACATACAACATATATACAACACCCAAAAAACTTTCATGACAAAATTTCTCAATGAAATAGATGGAGAAGGAAATTTCTGTGACATAATCAAGACCATTTATGAAAAGTTCACAATTGATGTTGTAATCAATGAGAAAGAAACTAAAAGCTTTTTCTCTAAGATCTGGTATGAGGAAAGAATGCCCACTTTTACCACTTATATAAAACATGGTAATGGAAGTATTAGCAAGCATAATCAGGATAAAAAAGGAAATAAAACTCTTTCACATAAAAAATGAGGTAAAATTTTTCCTATTTTCAGGTAACATAATCCTTTATATAGAGCTAAGGATTCTCTCAAAACTATTAAAACTAACAAACAATATGCCACAAAGTGTTAGGGAACAAGTCAGTATACAAAAAATAAGCTGCATTTATTTTTGCCAATAGTAACCCTTCTGAAAAGAGAAATCAAGAAAACAATTATGTGTATGGGTTTGACAACATAAAACGCTTGAGTCAATTTAACAAAGGAGGATAAAGATAAGTACACCGACGCGGACATAACCCAGAAGAAAGGATTTAAAGAAGACACAAATGAATGGAAAGCCATTCCATAGTTAGGGATTAAAATATTAGCATGGTTCTAATCTCTACTGATTAGAGGTCAGACTCTATTTTCCTTATGAGCATCATCCTGGAAACATTTCAAATTCTTCCTGAGGGGCTTACCAGAGAAAGAAAACGACCTGGTAAGGGACAAGCAGTGTGAATCTCTAGAGCTGAAGAACCAAGAGTGTCACCCAAAGGAAACAGCATTATCTGTTGATAGGTATATATATATATATTTTGATAGGTATATATTGACATGATCCTGAGTGCTCTCCAAGGCTCTGAAAAAGCAGGCCCAAGAGCATGAGCTCCAATGAGAGAGTCAGCGCCACATGTTCCCAAGAACAGAAAGTTAAGTATTGTGAGAACTGGTTCCCTGTCATTTTGCATCCCTCAGTTCAGCAGGAATTAGAAGCCCTTCTGAGTAGGAGAACAGTGGTAAGAATCACCTGGGAAGCAGAGGAGAAACTGGCCTCATAATTTTCTACCATAGACTTCTCATTTAAAGCAGGCTTATGTAAAGAGGGGGAGCCACATGTACTCTAAAGTTTTGCATTTTTTTTAGCTCTTCTTATTGTCTTCCAAAACAACATCTTTTCTTTTTAAAATGAACGAAAGCCTTTCAGTTCTTGACTATGATTGGTATTAGAATAAATAGCTTGCAACTTGGAAACAGCCCATTGCCCATCAGTTGGAGACTGGATAAAGATGTGGTTTTTCTGTAAAATGGAATACTACTCAGCCATAAAGAATGAGAGAGTAGAGTCATTCATAGGAAAGTGGATGCATATTGAGGCCATACTCTTAAGTGAAATAAATAAGTCACACATGTGTAAATGCCAAATAGATTCTCTGGTGTGAAAAACTATAATCGTAAATAAGATCCTAATGGTATAATTGACAATGTGAAATAGGAAGAAAAGGACTAAAGGTGTAGGGGAAGTTAGATGGGTAGGGGAAAGAAATAAGGGAAAAGAAAAAAAATATGAGAAAATGAAAAAAAATGGAACAAAGCTTTTGTAAATAAGGAAGGGAGGAGGGGGTGAAGGTAGGGCAGGGACCAGGGGAAAAAATGAGAACCAAGACCTGTCATGCAAAGGAACAAGATCCCAATGATGAACGCAACTGTATGGTATACCTAAAATGTACCAATAAACTCAATGAGGCAAAAACATACTTCCTTCACTTCGAATGCATGTAAAAAAAAGAATAAATAACTGGCAAATGCTAAACTAATGAGAAAAGTAAAGGAAGAAAAGAAGAAAATTAGGAAGATATGAGAGAGAGAAGAAAAGCGGGGAGAGAGGGTGATGGAATAAATTTGAAAAGAGGCAGAGGTAACAAGAATCTGGAGGGTATTAACAGTTTGGGCCGAGGTGGTGGTTTCTGCCTTAAGCACAATTGTCTATGCTGATTTATTAAATTTGTATTCTTTTGAGTTAAGTTAGACGAGTTTATCTTAGTTAAATCAGTAAGGAAAATGATGGGAACATTTAAACACTTTTACCCTTGTTTCTTTTTAGTCTTAATCTTTCTAAAATGCTGAGCACTATACTCAAACTACTTAATTCTTAACATCAGTAAAGTGGTATTTGATTTTTAAATATACAAACCCTATTTTTGACTCAATTTATATTAAACTCTGGTCTGCATATTTCCAGTAATTTTCTCAGTTATTTTGGAAGTTTAATTTAAGTTTTCAGAATGTAAACTCTTTGCAAAAAAAAGTGCATAAAAATCTAACTAAATCACAGAGAAATGTGAAGTTGGGTGGAAAACAAAAAAAGGAAGAGGAAAACAAACAGGAAATAGGATGTGTCTGGTATAGTATTTGTTTACTTAAGCCAAGTTCGGCTTTAGTAGTCATGCTTTTCTAAAAAGCACACTGAAATATCTTAAAATTTTAGTTATATTGTTGCTCATGGGAACCATTTAGGAAAGTTTTTCAACTTTCTGAGCATTCCAGCAGAGTAACATAAAGTATGTTAGATTCTGGAGGTCATTATCATCTTGGCTTTGCCTACTGATAGAAGCAGGCAGTTATTTGAACAGATTATTTTTTCTTTCCAGAACCTTTCATTACTCGGAACCATATTATTTTGTTGAAGCATTAAGTGATGAATAATTCTATACATATCTTTTCCATTTTATGGTATTTCCAGGAATTTTGGCTGCCTTCAACAAATAATCTTGTAGACTTTCTTTACATAATTTGCCAGAGTTATATGATGTTAGTCTTTATCATATAGATCTGTATACTCCATTAATCAAAAGCATATCACCCTTTCCCCATAAAATTGCAAATAGAAGTAATCAGAATGTGTTAATTACCTTTAAAAAAACACAAAAGTTTAAAAGGAAAGGTCATTTGTAATTGAGTCTATTTTCAGAAGCATTATCAGATGTATTACAATTTTGTTTAACTACTGGACAATACCCAAACCTAGAGTTAACGTACAGACTCAGCTATTTCAGAATTTTGTTTAGGTCCAGGTTTTCATTTGATAATAAAGTATACAATGTTCTGATAAGAGGGAAGCTGTAAATAACAGCACAGCCCATTATGTAGGCTAAAAGACACCAGTCTTTTATTTTGGTCACAAAGTATCAGGAATAGGGCCAGTTTTTAACTAGAAAAATGAGTTTGCAACTTATAAAAGTGAATTTAAAAACTTTAACCCTAAAACGTAGCTTCATGTCTTGGCAGAAACTTGACTTTTCCTTCTTGATCACAAAGGGTAAATTCCTTGTAGCTATTTTTTCTTCACTGTATTTAGGTATACAATATAAGGAATAATTTACATTTTGTTTCGTACAGAGACTATTGAGGGTATCCTAAAGTGAGAGAAGAGATTTTAATCAAGAATCTGATACCAGTTATCCATTGTAACAATTATGTTTCCTACTTTTGAGAATTCCATTGCACTCTATTAGCTAGTTTCTGAGAAATACATTCTTTTTTATGATTCTATTTTTTTATTATCTCAGCTATTCAAGGTAGAAAATGCATTTCTTCCTTTGAACTGCTAATTTTTACTACTTCTCTTATATATTTTTATTTCTCCTTTCTCAACCTTTTATTAAGCCCTTCTGAATGTACAGGTCAAGATTTTTCTCTAAAGCAACTATAAACCAAACATAACAAATACCTACTGACTGTAAACAAATTAAAGACATTACAAAATTTATATATACCCTAGAAATGAGAAAAAGGAAAGGTGCATCATAATCTAGACAGCCTCAAACTATACAAATAAAAATAGTTGTAGGCAATTTGTTCACATATTAAGAAATCTGTGCTATGTCATAGAGTAAGTATTCTTACGTAGCAAACAGTGATGGCAAAAAAGCAAACATTAACCTCATGTAAATCACAGTTACTTCGTTGATTTGATTCATTCATTTGAATAGAAAATCTTTGAGCAAGCACGTTTATAAAAAAGAAAAAGATATAGACTTAATACTGTGTCACTCAGACCCTATTGAAAATGACAGACTTGTATAAGTATAGTAAAATGAAAAACAACAACAACAACAACAACAAAAGCCAAAACAGTTTTATGTAAGTTCCTTAAAAAGTCTCATTAAGTTTCTTTGGTAAAATCAGGGAATTTTTTCCTCCTAAACATGTACTGTTCAGATTGAGACTTAAAAATATAAGTAGATCATTAGCTGTAGAAAGGATATTTCAGAGCAAGAGCTACAATGGGAACATGAAAATAGCGAGTCGTGGACTGCGTAGGCCACGTGACAGACGTGAACAGATGCAAAAAAGAACAACAGAAGGTAAGACTGATGCAGGGGTCCCGATGTATAAAGATTGTGAGGCTCCTAAAGACAGGTTAAAATCCTCTCTCATCTCAGTTCATGATGAAGATAACATTTAAAAAATAAAAAGCTGGATCTCATTGGAAACTTTACAAATGTTTGTCCTACAGCTGGTTGTATCTTTATGCCTTGCATAAAGCAAAGCCTGTATCACATATTTGTTTTATAGATCTATTTAGGCTACTATAACAAAATTACATAAACTAAGTAGCTTAGAAACAATACAAATTTATTTATTTTTTTATGTTTCTGGAGATGAAGACGTCCAAGATCAATGCACCAGCCAATTCAGTGACTGGTGAGGACCCATTTCCTCCGTGGGCAGCCGTCATTTTGCTATGTCCTCACACGACTGAAAGTGCCTCATGACCTCAGTATCGCCCAAGGCCTCACTTTCTAAACCATCATTTTGGGTGCCAGAATTTCCGTGTATGGACTTTTGAGTCACATAGACATTCAGACGATGTCACTAGTGGTGCAATGATTGGAGTTGTTTTTAAGAGAAATTTTTTACAGGACTATATATTTGGTGTGGTTGTCACATTTCGTGAGCTTAATTTTCCTGTGTGTCTTATAACAATTTGTACAGATTTTCACTGGGTGGATGGATAAAAGGCAACAGAAATCAATTATTTCGGTGAAACAAATTTTACTTGGAATGCACTCATCAAAATGGTTATATTATTCTCCATTCCTTATTGAGGATATAATATTCAAAACACAAAAGTAGCTCATCTGAGTAGAGGGGGAACTTTTAGGGATTATTGTTGTTGTTAAAGTCATTATGTTTTCATAACTATCAGTCATTCTATCCTGTGTCCAAGAAGAATTGGTGACATTTTCTAAAAGCAGCTACATTGTCCTCACCTCGGCAGCACATATACTAAAAGCAGCCTACCTTACTCACTTAGAACAGTGGCTATTTTTGAGGACTAGGCAAAAATGGTCGCTTCCTGGTATGCAGTTGGGGTACCGAATACAGAGATTTCTGTATACAGAGAAAGCGATGGGGCGGAGTCCAACCTCATGTGGAACTTGGAAAATAAATAAGTAAAAACATGCATCTGTAGCTGTACTTTGCCAGTTCCTGTGTAGATGTGCTCCCTTGAGATGAAAAGTTCCAGGAATTTAAAGAGTAAGCAAATAATACATAGAATAGATAATTTGTAGACCATCACCACCATAAGTACGCCAGTATACTCTCTGTCTTCTGTAAAGGACTTCCTTTTTCTCCATATTCAGGCTGCCACTAGGGGGAGAAGTGTCTTCCCAGTTTGAAATTCCTTGAGAAGTTTTTTGTCTGGTTTTGGATTAAGGGTTTGGTTTAAAAGATTTTAAACTGTGAGTAAATATTTTACTTCCATTATACTCTTATAATTGATCCAGAAGACCGAGACGATTAAAGTTAGAGTGCCAAGGTACTGAAAATGAAGAGTGCTTCTTGCTTAGAATGAAAGTATTTTTTCTCCAGATTTGAAATAAAAGTCCTGTCTATTAATATAGAGAGTGAATGTGCTTAAGGGTGTGGCTCAATGTGTATATCATTTATAATATATTTCTATATCATCATAATTAATATTTAATCCCATATTATTTCATATATTGTTTGGGTTATTTTAAAATATTTCCTTAGTGTACCCCCATTTCAACTGTTGCCTATATCGATTTGCAGGTAGCAGAATTTTCCTGTGAAAATTTTACACTGATTGCTTCCTGCTTTAGGTCAAATCTTCCAGCAACTTTTGACTTCACTCAATATGAGCGTTACAGTGCTGGTGGTGATCTACTAGAGTACACACAATTTATTCCTTTATTTTCTTTTTTGTGGGCTTCTCTTTTTTCTCTCCCTTTGCTACAGAGCCTTAAAAGACGACCAGTTGCCCTTTAACCAGAGGAATCATAAACTCCATCATGAAGTCTGTGTTCTCGGCGGTTCCTCTGCCTGGAATTCTCTTCCTGTGCTACTGACACATATTTCCTCTTCATTTCAGGCTATTACTACTCACAAGTTATGTTCTCAAGGCATCCTTAACTAAGATTACATCTTGCTGGTCTATCTTCTCATTCCTTTCCTGTCTCCAAACACTTCTTTTTCCTAATTCCAGTTTTGAGTTATTTTTTGAATTTTTATTATCTAACATATTTGTTTAGTATTTTAAAAACTTTACTTCCCTTACTAGAATCTAGTCTCAAGGTTAGGCAGAACTCTTGCAGACACTGGCATTGGAAAAGATCTCATGAACAAAACCTCAGTTGCATGTGAACTAGCACAGAGAATCAACAACTGGAATCTCATCTTATTTAAAAGCTTCTGCACAGCAAGAGAAATCACCAACAGCATGAAGAAACAACCCACAGTGTAGGTAAACATTTTTTACCAGCTGTTCCTCAGGCAAAGGCCTACTAACTAGAATGTATAAAAAAGTAAAAAAAAAAAAATCAGACTTCCCTGAGCCAGGGATTTAGCTCAGTGGTGCCACCGCCTGCCTCACAAGCACAAGGTCGCAAATTTGATTCCCAGTACAAAAAAACAAATAACAAACAAAAATCCCCACACCTCCCAGATTTAAAGACCCAATCCAAAAATGGGTATCTTCAATGAACAGGCATTTCTCAGACAAGGAATGGAGATTTTTTAAAAATTTACTTTAGTTGCTCACAGCTATATCCCTAATACTCAGAACTTAGAGATTTAATAAACATATTTTGTATATAAAATAGAACTTTAATATTCTATATTGTCAAGAATCCTTCTGCATTGACATTAAATGTTTATTTTAGCCAGGTGTGGTGGTACAATTCCTGGGAGGCTGAGGAGGAAGGATCATCTTGAGTTCCAGGAGAGCCCGGGCTACATAGTGAGTTTAAGACCAGCCTGAACTACACAATGAGACCCTATCTCAAAAACTACGGGCAAGGTCTATTTTATACAAGGTTTATCTAAAACATTGTGGTTTATATAAGATTAAAATAAAG
>NW_022900927.1:47226373-47269474 GCF_012274545.1 Fukomys damarensis | reverse complement strand
GGTGGTTTTTATATCCATAAAATATTTTAAGAATTAACACTTTTTATAGAAATTCACACAAACAAAAAGATACAGTTTTGGAGCATACTAGAATGTTTCCTGCAGGAGTGTAAGGGTATGGAAGGGTACTGAGAGAAAAACGGGAATTAATGAGAAAGAATACAATCCAAAATATTTAGAGTATGAAGTTAATGATTAACTCAGTTCTCAACACTTCAGGAGTGTGGGGTGGGGAGGGAGAAGAAGGGGGTTATAGGAAGGGAGGGAGAGAGCGACAGAGAGAGAGAGAGAGAGAGTGATAAGCTTGGTCAATAAGAACTTCATACTCATTTCTTCATTAGCTGATTCGTCTGGAGAGAGCACAAGGATGCAAATATTAAAAAGCAAAAACAAAACACTTTTATTTGGACTTTTGTTGTATGGACTGGTGGGATGTTACACAGTTTAGTGATAGTTCATTAGAAGATAAATATTTCTAAACGAAAAATCAGAAGCCTGGTTATGAAAAACTATGTTTTTTTGTGGTGCATTAACTACCTGTAGGTACACGACTGGGATGTAAATTTGAAGACAAAAGCCACAAAATAAAAACTATCTAGAAAACAGAATAATATGTAACCTTTCTGGCAATCTTTAAAATATGTGGAGCTTTTGTTGCCTTTTCTATCTACCTAGCATTTTAAACATGTTACTTCTCAATATTAAGATTTGACACACATATGACTCACTGGTAGTTAAAATCAGAATATTGTTTGACTGAATTTCAAAAATATTATCTATTCCCATCAGATGATAGAGGAAAGCCTGACTGATTTTCCTTGAACATTTTGGATAATTAGGTAGAGCAAAATATATGTAATAATCTAAAAATGCAAAATAATACACTTTTATTTCATTTCATGGCTTATAATTTATAAATATAAATAGGTACTGGATAAATTTTACAAAATGCCTCTCATGAAGTATTAATTAAGTTAGAGTATTTCCTGATAACGGACTACTAAAGGCACAGATTCTATTTTAAAATTTTTATTTATTTATTTATTTTTGGTTTTTTGAGACAGGGTCTCACTATGTAGTTGAGACTTACCTGGAACTCACTATGGAGCCCAGGCTGGTCTCGAACTCACAGTGATCTTCCTGCCTCAGTCTCCCAAGTTCTTGGATTACAGGTGTGGGCCACCATGGCTGGCTGCACAGATTCTTTTTACTTTTGATGACACCGATGCTAAAATGTCTAAAAGGCTTCAAGGTCAAGAAAATGTGTTCTTCAAACTCATTCCTTACACACTGTTTAAATATGTAGTTGTGAAAACACTCAATTAACTTGCCCAGTATGTTGTAGTTTACCTATTGTGGAGATTGTGTTCGTATGTATACATCCATTCTACATAATGTAGAATGCCTTTATAAAAAGTAGGTGCAAATCATTCCAGTAATTTAGTCTCTCACCAAGATTTTTTAGCATACACTTTTATATGCACGAGGGCAATGTTTCATTTTTTTCTAAATGCTTTGCATATAGATATTGCATGTTATGTGCCTGAATAAAGTTGTCTATAATATTTTGATCACTAAAGAATAAAAAGAATTGGCTCTGATTTTAAAAATATTGATGCAACTCATAAAGCTACATCAGTCTTGTCCCTGTTTTCATTTTGTGAAAAAAATTTAAAAAACAATGACAAAGATCAATACAGCACTTGTATTCAGGGTGAATAGAGATGTTACACATCACTTTTACTTCGTAGCATTTATAGCTATTTACTTACATAAGTATACTCTTAATGTTAATGTGCTCATATTCCCTGTCCTCGTGAGTTCATACATTAAAAAGTTCTTCAAAAATGAAATTGTGATTATGATACACTGCATAAGTAGGAGGTGCACATTAACATTCATCCATTTATTTAACAATGACTATGCAGTGAAATAAATGCTCATGACACACACCCACACATATATTCAACCCGTCTTCATTGATCTTTCGGTGTGGTCAGGAGGCAGGCATAGGACAAAGAAATGATACTACCAGATAATTAGAACTAAGGGAGGGAAAGCTCACGTAATCTAGAACACTGACTATTTGGGCCTATAATGAATTGAGGGTTACCAAAATCTTCTTGTGGATATTTATTAAGAGTCAAAAAGTAAAAAAAAAACAAAGCAAAATGGAGGACGAAATTATGGGGAAAGGGATACCATGCAAGAGTATACCATAACCAAAGTGTCAGACCTGAGAGAACATGCCTCTCTTTACAAAGTGAAAATAATCCAGCATGATGCAAAGTAGAATAGGAGTTTGGAAGCAGGCTGGACAGTGATCACTTATCTGAAAAACAAGATTTCTATATCACCTTTTTGTTCTCACTGTTCGCTTTTAGTCCTCATTGACTTATATTGGTCTGGCTCCTCTAAGACACTTACTTAGCACTTTCTTATGAATGCAGAATTTCTATTACAGTGGATAACATTGCAACTTTATGCCACACTAGGGTAGCATCTGGATTTGGAAGCCCTAGGCCTGGCCTTCAGTTCTACATTAAATATTCCTGTCTAATGAAGTCTGGGTTCCACAAATCTAGGCTGTCAATTTGGTACCTGTTCTCATTGTTCCTTTAGGAAAACAAAACAGGAGAAATACTGTGCTCATCCAAGGGACAGAGGAATGTGATGCTGATGCCAATTAGATCCATAATAAAGTCAGTCCTGTTACTTGAAAGCTATATAAACACTGTCAAGATACTTAATTTCTGAAAGCTTTAGTTATTTCATTTGTAACGAGTCCATAAAATTAGAGAACCATAAACTTTGTGTTGCCATCAGGAATAAAAACATAGCTATAAATGGAAATATCTTAAACTGGGTTTGGTGGCTCACGCCTGTAATCCCAGCATTCAGGAGGCTGACACAGGAGGATCACTATGAGTTTGAGACCAGCCTGGGCTACATAGTGAATTCCAGGTCAGTCTCACTACATAGTGAGACCCTGTCTCAAAAAAAAGAAAGAAAGAAATATTTTAGAACAGTGTCTGACAAGGATAAAAAAATTAATATAAGATATATTCTTGTTAAAATTTTCTTCAATGTTAGTTTTTTCATCTTTACAATAAATATTAATCTCATATATAATTATGAGGAATAATAGATATTAAGATAGTGAAAAACATACTGCAGTATAACTGGGGCATGGTAGATATTCAACCAACATGAATCCAACTCTCTTATTCTGACTTGAGTGTTAAAGGAGATGGTTTCTTACATAGTCACACATCTGAGAATGGGAGATATGGTACCTAGGAATGTAAGAACGTGAAAATTCTATTATGGGACTTATGGATATGAATATTGACTGATGGAACAATTAATGTATTAATTTTAACAGTGGCTATAGTATAATTCTTCACTTGTCCAAAATGTTGAGTGAAAAAAAATTGGATGCTTAAATCAAATGCCTGTACTACAACCCTTGTATGATTTTTTTGCCCAAATAAGGAAAACAGCATGTTCTGCCCAATCCATTATAAAATACATGCAAATGTGAAGAATGCTAAATTTATTGAGCATAAGTTAAAATACACTGAAGGGTATGTTTATTAATATCACATCTGAAAATATTGAAAACATTGCTTCCATTCTCATTTAGACTCTAAATTGAGAAAAAATGTTAGTTTTCCTCCAGCACCAATCCCTCAAACTCTATGAGCTCATCCCATGGCTACACAGAGGAAAGATGTAGGAGACTTGCCAAAATACAAAGGCAAAATAACTCCCCATGATTTTAACAGATATCACTGTTCATGCAATTTGAATCATATTAAAAAAGATAGCATTGCCAGATAAAACATCATTACCATGGGTGTCCATTGAATTCTCACAAATGGTTCCTGTCTTTAGTGGACTTTTTCTGATACTGAAGATCACAAAGCAATTTAGAGTTAATTTAATTTCATTTTCGAGTCACTTTTCAATAAATAATAGTAAATACAAGGATCAGATGAGTTCTGAGAGATATTCACAGATCATCAGAGCTATGGCGTCTAGCTGAATGCATTGTGATTTACAAGTTGTAGATTCATCTCAGAAATTGAAAGCAATACTGGTAAATATGCTGTATTCTATCTTTTCAATGTAAAATATTGGTAATATTGGCCATTGAAATACATGAACAAATTATTCTTTTAATGGCATGGACAGAGCAGTTAGTGGATTCGAGGATAAGTTAAAAAAAAGCTTTCTCTAAAATAAATTTTTCAGCACCCAGTCTAAGCTTGTTTTTTGCTCAACTCATTTGGTTGATATTTCACAAACTTATTTTTACAGTTGTATCTCCTTAATACCTCATTATTGTTTTATGCCTTGCAAGAATGACAGGAAGTTTTAAATTACTGCTCTATCACAGAGCAAATATATTTCAGTGTATTGGTGGCTAGAAACTTCAGATAAAACACATATTTTAGCACTATGAACATTGTTTCACACATGTACCCTAAAGAAATCAGGAACCTCGTATTACAAAGGTGAACAGACACAGTCTAGCTTGCCTAACCTTTGTATGGACGTGTGTCTCTGCAAATGAGGAGGCCTGTTCAGTAATCAAAGTGGAGGAGGAGCTATTCAACTTGAATTTTAAAAAGTAGCCAAACTTTACAATTCATCAAGTTTTATATTTAGGTTAAACTAACATCTGGCTGTAATTTTCTTTCCAGATGAATTTCTTTTACCTACTTTATATCAGTTCTAAGTCGTCATTTTAAAAAATCTTGAGTCATAAAAACAATTAGGTAATTTAATAAAAGAAATGCTATGGTTAATTTCTGCACACTAGAGGGCACTAAAATATCCTAGAATGAAATCTACTCGATAGTTTGCTTCAGATGACTTTTAAATGAATAATTAAAACAAATTTTAAATCCTTTCAAAAAACACAGGGAAAAATAGTATTAAAAGAACATCGTAGGAGGGGGTAAAGGGAGGGCAGGGGCACGGGGAAAAAAAAATGAGAACCAAGACCCGTCATGTAAAGGTATAGGATCCTAATGATGAATGTAACTGTACTGTATACTTAAAATATACCAATAAACTCAAGGAGAAAAAGAAACATTGTTAATGTCATCTTTGAATAAATAAGACCAAACTATTACTTTAAAGTGACAATTTCAACTTTCCTAGGAAACAATACATCTCTAATCATCAGTGTCTCAGGATATTGTATAGATACCTCCCAAACCCCTTTTTATAACCAATCTCTTTTCTGAAGTTGTAATTGCCAAATTGATTTTCTTAGGGTTTCCATTGACCCATCATAGTAACTTTTCTGACTATGTTGATATAATTTTATCAAAATAATGTAGTGTGGTAATGGTGAAGTTTTTTTTCAAAACATCAATAACATGTTTTTAGTAAACATTTTATTTATTAGTATCTCTTTCTTTATGCTGTCTTTTCCTTCTTTATTCATTATACTTCTACTCAGACCTTATATTCATTCTTAATTAGCTTATGAGTCATAGAGGAGCATAAAATCTTTTTCTCTTTACTTTCTCTTCATGTGATTCAACTAATAATGACAAAGATACATAAAACTTTGTGTCAGACTGTAAATGATTTTCAACTGTCTAGATTTAGGAGCCATTAGTTTTAGTGTTTATCTGGTTTGAAATGTGCACGGAAAAGTGTTCAAGGAGCAGAACTTTAAATAGATATTAAAAGCAAAAAGAAGACAGAAGTGTTAGAAAAGCAATAACATGAAAATATTAAATTTATAATTTATCATTTTGAATAAATATAACAATACTTGGTTTGTGAATTGGGACTAGAAATAATTTTTCTTAAACAGAGGTAATATTCCAGGAGTCTGGATTGAAACATGCTCACAACAGTATGTACATTTGACTACATGTGTTGTTTCCAGTGACACTGAGATATACTACGAATATACAAATTCACATACACTGTTGTGAGCCATGCAAAAGAGCTTTAACTATTCATTGCCTATAGTGCATTTCATACATTCTAGTGGTCATCAGCACCACATGTAAGAATCATATCTAGTCCATAAAGTTGTAATAGTCTATGGTAGAAGATATCATGAAAAAGATAATTAACACTTTAAAATAAGAAAAACGTAGTTTGTAATCACAGGAGTGAATGTCAAAACAGTACACACATATGTAGCTCAGTGGCACAGCATCTGGCTGGAAAGTGCAAAGTCCTGAGTTTTATCCCTGGAACATGTGCACATGTGCACGTGCGCGCACGCGCGCGCGCGCACACACACACACACACACACACACACACACACACACACACCTACTTTATCAGATCAAATTAAATGGCGGATTTGACATCCGAGGGACAGAACTTCTGACTTCAAATGACACAAACGTCATATTCAGACTGAATTAAATTTGCTAATTTGGATGTTTGTTTTCTTTGGTCCACCCCTCTCCCAACATTGTACACTAGTTTTATTCTTAGACATCTAAAATAACATTTTGTGGAATTTTTGAGTTTGTACTTGGTAGCTAGTCTGTCATGCTGGAGTGTTGGCCCTGCTTTTTAGTCATGGTATAAGCTTTAGCGAGTCGATTCACTTTCTTGTGGCCTAATTTCCTCACCTGGGAAGTGCAAATGCTGTAGTGAAATTGGTGCTTTGATGATGAAAATAAATTATTCGTCTAAGAAGTTTTGATCAGTAATTGAACAGTAATATGTGTTTATTAAATATTTAGAGAGTAGGTCAACTGGAATTAACAAAATATTAGTAATTTATGATGTTTAGAGAAACATCAATTGATATTTTTTCAATTTTGTGTGACTCCCCGAACTAAAACCACTTTTAATGATTAGATAGCAGATAACTGAAATAAAAATAGCAAAGTAAGATCATAAGTACTACTAGGCTTGCTTGCTTACATATTTGATTAGAAATTTATTCCATAAATGTTTAAAAGCATTTGATTGTTGTATTATTGATAATACTATGTCTTAAAATTTAGTTTGTATTTTGAATAGAAGTTAATCATTTAATGGAAGACAACACAACTGTAAATTTCGACCCAATCTATCATAATTTAAGAATGATATTCAACTCTTCCAGTCTCTGTGGCCTATTTTTGGTCTCTATTATATACGACACTAAACCCAGATTGCCTTGAATTGAAATTATTTGCTTGCATAACATTTTATCGATGTGTCCTATGACCTCTAGGCATTTATAACGAGAGGTCAAGCTGAAGTATTTTTTAAACACTGATTTCAGTATTTTGTGTATTTGTATTAATGATAATTTAAAATCTCATATTTATTTTCAATCTAGGTTTTTTCAAATAAAAAAGTTAAGGTTAACTTATCTTAACATAGCAATAGGCTAGTTCCATAGAAAACATAGGAGAAATCTCTCCAAAAAGTCACAAGATTCATAAGGAGAAAGATATATATGCAAATCATTTCAACTGCAGGCATCATGCATTAAATATTCCACACAATAGATACCAAAAATGAGGAATGGGGCTTGAAGATATGAGTAGTATTATTAGAGGCGTATGATACTGAGCTTGAGATATGAGGGGGAAACTCCCCCCCCATGAATCAACTGAATATACAGTAAAAAACTGAAAAATGCAGGGCAGACTTCCAGGTATTAAGCACAACCAGAAGCACATTGTTGTATACATTAACCTAACAATTGACTACAATATTTGAGGTAGAGAGTCTCATTATTTCGGTTTTATACGTAAGAAAATTGGTGCACTTTGAATTGTTTCCAGTGTTTCACATTTTCTGATGTTTATAATTCTTAAGGGAAAAAGAACGGTATGAGTTGGAAATAGAGGTAAACTTTGAACAGATATTAAATAAAAGTCATGTTATATAAGATATAAATGGAATTTTAGAACCCATTCCCCTCAATTTTCTATCCTCATCCCCTTTTGATTCCTTTATATTTTAATTCATGATTCCAAGATATGGAAATTCCAGTTCCTTAAGTGACCCTTTTAACTTTCACTTCTGAATGTTGGAACTGATGTTTCCTTTGGCTGGAACAGTTTGCTCCCACAGGCTCCAAACAGTTCATTCTAGTCTTGCTGTTCACGTTTTAGGTCAAATTCTTTGTTGGAACTGATGTTTCCTTTGGCTGGAACATTTTGCTCCCACAGGCTCCAAACAGTTCATTCTAGTCTTGCTAGGTTCAAGTTAGATGTCAAATTCTTTAGGATGCTCCTCAAAATTTTCACCAATATCCCCTAGACTGTGTCCTCAGTCTGATACTCTAGGGAAGGACTCAAATATCTTTTCGGCAAGACTATGCTATTTTTACAGAAGTTTTGTGGTAATTGTGTCCTTCCTTGGATTTACAATTTTCTGAGGACAGAAATCCATATGGTTTCCCCCATGTGAACATAGTTATCTGAGCACTAGGTAGGGCTTGGAAAACTATTCTTGGGTTTTTTAGTTTTCTGTGTATTATAATAAAAATACTTTGAGATGATAAGTAATATATGTTAATATAAATTTTAACAAAATAATATTTTGGTATGAAAAAATGGAAAAAGATGAGCTGATAGCACAAAAAAAAGAGTGAGCACAATGTATTAAGACAAAACATTTAAAAACATATATATATATGGAACAATGTATATTTATTAGGTGCTAGGGACTATATGGAAATTTTATGTAGTGCAGTGCTTATGGAACAGAATACATTTATCTTGATTTCATGTGATTTTCCTTTTGAGAATCTTTTATTTTCTTACATTAAACCTAGCCTGGGTCTGGCCAGGGTGTGATCCAGTATGAACCTCACACACAGTGATTTCCTTAGGGCTATACACATGTAAAAGACCAATGAGAATCAACTTTGGGAGCTGCTCTAGAATTTTTGGATAAAATGTCTTCTTTTTTTTTTCATATTAACCAAGATGAAGGAATAAAAACCTGACTTCTTCTATGTACCAATAAACATTATCATAATGCTTATTGTAATGTATTTTAAATTAATTTTATTGGTACATTTAGTGCATGCAATATAATGGCATTCGTTGTTGGAAATTTGTACCTCTACCTCCTTTCCCCTACCCACTCCATTTCTCCTTTCTCTTTGTCCACTTTCTTCCTATTTCACATTATCTATTATAACTTTTAGTTCTGTTTCTCACACTAGAGGAACTATTGGGTATTTAGACATGTGTGTCCTATTTATATTACTTTATGGAAACAGCCCACTTGCCCATCAGTTGTAAACTGGATAAAGAAGATGTGGTTTTTCTATAAAATGGAATACTACTCAGCCATAAAGAATGAGAAATTGGAGTCATTCATAGGAAAATTGATACATATTGAGGATATACTCCTAAGTGAAAAATATAAGTCACACATGTGTAAATACCGAATAGTTTGTCTGGTGTGAAAAAGTATAATAGTACACAAGATCCTAATGGGACAATTAACAATGTGAAATAGAAAGAAAAGGGCTAAAGGTGTAGGGAAAGTGGGAAGGGTAGGGGAAGGGGAATAAGGGAAAAGAAAAAAATGTGAGAAAATGAAAAATGAAATTAAAGTGCTTGTAAATGGGGAGGGGAGGAGGGGGTGAAGGGAGGGCAGGGCCAAGGAGTAAAAATGAGAACTAAGACCTGTCATGCAAAGGTACAAGCCTCCTAATGTATCCCACTAATGAATGTAACTGTACTGTATACCTAGAATATACCAATAAACTCAATAAAAAAGTGTCTGTATCACCTCAATGTGCATCTATTTAGCTATAAAAGTCTCTAATTTCTCATTTTCTGTGGCTGAGTACTATTTCATTTTATTTTTAAAAAGCACATTTTCTTTATGCAGTCATTGCATTGTAAAGACCTGATATTTCCCCAAATTAAAGCAGAAGCAAGAAGCAGACAGACCTGATGTTATCTACAATTGTTTAATTCCTCAGCCAAACAATATATAAAATCATAAACCCTCTCTTGACTTACTGATTAAGTTAATAAAGTGCATTTTAAAATATTTGTCTAAGGTAAAGGGTAGGTAAATATGTAAACATGTCAATTGATCCTTTGAAATGAGAAGAAGAAGAAAATCATAAATGTCATTACAAATCAGTGTTTTAGGATCCATGAATCCTTTATGATTTGCAATGTTCTATCTAAAATAATGCAATATAATTTGATGAACCACTTAGTATAATTTGTTAAAATGTACTTTATTTTAAAATGTACTTTAACAATTTCTCTTCACTTCTTGAGTTATAAAGATGAATTTCTGGTAATCTGACAATCGATTCCCATCATTATCTCCACCCAGTTATATTTTTGTTAATTAAAGTTTGTGTTTGCTTCAACACAAATTCTGTGTTTTATTTATGCAACAACCTGTTATGGTTTAGCAACTGAACTAAATTGTATATTGTAGTACACAGCTGTAGTTTTTGGTAAAGTATGAAAACTGCTGACATTAGTTAGCCCTTGCAGTGAATACTAATATTGCCTTTGGTTTCCCTTTTGGGATGATACTGTACCTGGATAAAAAACAAAATTCACTTTGATTCACTTTCATCTCATATTTAGAAAGAAAAATAAGCATAAATGAAGCATAAGTTGATTCTTAAGTGCATTATCTTTAATTTTAATTCCCCTTCAAATTTTATTATGAACAAAAGAAATAGACATTTCTTTTAATCAAATAAATTAATAGCATATATTTCCTATTTTCCACTTACGTGAATTTCAGAAAACCATTTACTAATTTCTCCCAAGTTATCAAGAAATGTCATTTATGATTTGATTACATAGGTAATACATAGAAATCACACATTCAAAAACTAAGAATCAAATATGAAATATATTTCTCCTGATGAATTTTCAAAACGACAATATTAGGATTTAAAGTAGTTTAGCATAATTGAGATATGTGTTATTTTGACTACATTATATATTTTAAAATAAAATTTATTACTAGAATTTGGTACCTGTGTAAAAGATATATAATATGTAAATTGTAAAGTGAAATACCTATCACAAAAGATAATACTATAATTGATACATATGAACTATGTGCATAGCCTAAGATCTAGATAATTTTTTTCTTTTATTGAGTTTATTGGTACATTTTAGGTATACAGTACAATTACATTCATTATTGGGATCTTGTACCTTCACATGACAGGTCTTGGTTTTCATTTTTTCCCCTTGTCCCTGCCCTCCCTTCACCCCTCCTCCCCTCCCCTTTTACAAACACCTTGTTTCCATTTTTTCATTTTCTCATATGTTTTTCTTTTCCCTTATTACCTTTCCCCTACCCTTTCCATTTTCCCTACACCTTTAGCCCTTTTCTTCCTATTTCATATGGTCAATTATCTCATTGGGATCTTATGTACTATTATAGCTTTTTACACCAGAGAAACTATTCGGTATTTACACATGTGTGACTTATTCATTGCACTTAGGAGTATAACCTTTATATGTATCCAACTAGAGGTTTCATTTGATCCAGCCATCCCTCTGCTGGGTATCTTTCCAAAAGAATTTAAGGAATCATACCACAATGATATATGCACACCGATGTTTATAGTGGCACTTTGTAATAGCTAACACTTAGAACTAGATAATGGATAGTAGGACATATACTTACCAGTCTTTCTCTTAATTCTTCCTTGTTTCTTTCAAGATTCAAAGTACTTTTTTTTTTTTTTTTTTTTTGAGATAGGATTACTGACTGGGAACTCATTATGTAGCCCAGGCTGGTCTTGAATTCACAGTGATCTTCCTGACAGCCTCCTGAGTGCTGAGATTACAAGCGTGTGCCACTATGCCTGACAAGATTCATCATACTTCATACAATTAGTTTTGACTATGAAAATGTAAATTTTACAGCTTTTATTAGACTTATTAGAACAAACTTATATGATGGATTGAAAAGCCAGAATGCATTATATATATGTGTATACACACACACACATGTATACAATGTATATATAATATATTATGTATATATACACTATATATATACTATATATATGTATTTATTAGTTTTTTGTTTTCCCAGAATACCACGGTTTTAAATAATAGATCCAAAAACCATATTTCTTTGAATATTGAATCCACCTGTAGAATTTATCACACAGCAAAATAATAAAAATTTATTTTTCTCTTTAGGCGATGTTATATGAAGCAAAATTTGAAATACTGGAAAATTATTACTTTTCTAAATTATCTTTGCATATAGTTTACTCACATTCTTTGGCAAATTTAACAGCCAAACTACTATTTGCTTGTTTAATGCAATTATATACGTCCATATTCCATAAGTGCCTAAGGATTTAAATTGATTGAATTTCAATTTAGTCTTAGATTTTTATTTTAACAATGTGTTCTATTTTTTTCCTGCTAAAATAACTTGTATGAACCATTTTGATTGACAGTGAAAAGCTGAAACATCTATGGATCTAAAAAGAATTCTGCAAAATATATAAAACTTGAAAATAAAGTGGAGTCTTTTAGCTCTGATCTTCATCTTGGGATTATTCATGTCACCTTCAAGAAATTTATGAAGGATCCTGTAGCCCTTACAGCATGTCTTTCATTATTTCCACTTGTATGGATTGTGGAAAATATGCTGATTACTCCCAAGTCATTAAGGAACAATGTTATTCAATTACATAATAGCATCATTCATTCAGTCAACAAATATTTTATCCAAAAATATTTAGTAAGATCATATTTATACCTGGCCATATTCCAAGCTCTGGCAATTTAGCCATGAACAAGACAAATAATCTTCCCTATGGACCATGTACTAGAGTATATTTTCTTGTATGAGCAAAACAACCTGAACATTTTAAAATAATTTAGTATTGAAAGATTAATATAACTTCAAAATTTAAAAAAATAGGTCTTCTAGTTTCTCATCAGGGTTGCTGTTATTTTATAAATAATGTCTAAATTAATGTGTATATTATTCCAAAAATTGCTCTTGGAAACACTAAATCATTTATTAATACATTTGAGAATAAGCCATGGCTTCAAGGATATTCAGGAATTATGTTTAGAATGGAAATGTTCCAATTCAATTTTTGTGAATGATTACAAATACAATTCTGAATACACAGATATTTTAAAGCCCGTTTAAGAGCTTGAATCAAAAATTATATTAATGTATTGAAATATTAGTATCATAACTTAATTGTATGGCCTACACAAGAGAATCATTCCTTCTAGAATTAAGATGAAAGGAAATTTAATTCCTACACACATTTAAAGGATTCATAGCTATATTCTACAGAACTAAATGCAGGAGAAAAGAATTTAATACTGACTTGCACTTCACATTCTTGTTTTTACAATTTTTATGAATTATTCATGCAAATTCATAGTGTTACAAAGTTGTGTCTGATTCAACTTTCTATTAGAGAAATAGCTGTTCAAATAGAAAGATTCTTACTATGCTACTGGAAAACTGTTTTATACTGTATAAAATAAAAGAAATATGTCTACATAATACAATAGATTATTGATTATCAATCCTGTCACAAAAATCCTCACTAAGATGCCGGTTGACAGAATGCAGGAAATCATCAAAAAGATCATACATCGTGACCAAGTAGGATTCATTTCAGACATTCAGGGATCATTCAACGCATCAAAATCAATAAATGTAATAACATACCACATAAAGAGAAGCAAGGACAAAAATCACATGATCATGATGCAGAAAACTAATTTGACAGAATCCAACATAGATTCATGATAAAAACCTTAAAAAATAGAAATGGAACATCTCTATCTCAGTCTGATAAATTCTGTCTATGACAATCTAATGGCCATCATCATACTAATTTAAGGGAAGCTGAAAGCTTTTACCTAAAGGCAGGAAGAAGACCACTATGCCATGATCACTCCTTTTTAATACAGTAGTCAAAGAATTAGCTAGACTAATTAGAAAAAAATATGGATAGAAAAGGAAGAAATTAAATTTTCCTTATTTGCAGATGAAATAATACTCTATGTGGAAACCCTAAAACTCTACCAAAGACTCCTAGAACTAATGTTATTTTGGTACTATAGTGGGATACATAGTCAACATTCGAAGGTGAATAGTGTTCCTGTACACTAATAACAAACTCACCGAGAGAAATTAGTAAAACATCTTTCATGATGGCATTAGTAAAAATAAAATACTCAGGAATGAACCTAACCAAGGAAGTGAAAGACCTCTACAATGAAAATTATAGTACTTTGAAAAATTGACCATACCTCCAAGACTATTATCTAAATTCAGTACATTCCTAATCAACATACCAACAGCATTCCTTACGGAACTAGAGAAAACAATCCTAAAATTTCTATGGAACCACAAGTGGCCTAGATTAGCAAAAGCTAATTCTGGGCACAAAGGCAAGGTAGAAGGCATCCTAATCCCAGAGTTCAAGTTATACTGAGAAGTTGCAGTTGTAAAAATAGCATGGTACTGGGAAAAAACAAACAAACAAATAAATAACAGACTCGTGGACTAATTGGAAAAATACAGAAGGAACAAAAACAATTCCAGGCACACTCAGCTATGTTATCTCTGACAAAGAGGCCAAATAACTTTGTTGGGGGAGAGATAGCTTCTTTAACAAATGGTTCTGGAGAAGTGGGAAGGGTAGGGGAAAGGAATTAAGGGAAAAGAAAAAATATGAGAAAGTGAAAAAAATGGAAAAAGTATTTGTGAATAGGGAAGGGAGGAGGGGTGAAGGGAGGGCAGGGACAAGGGGAACAAATGAGAACCAAGATCTGTCATGTAAAGGTACAAGATCCCAATGATGAATGTAACTGCACTGTATACCTAAAATGTACCAATAAACTCAATGAGGAAAAAAAAATGGTTCTGGGAAACACTGACTATCTGCAGGCCAAAGGTTGAATTTAGAGCCATATCTCTCAGCATACAGTAAAATAAAATTGAAGTGGATCAGATATATAAACATTAGAAGAGAAACACTTAAACTACTAAAAGACAAAATAGGTAAAACACTCTAAGCACAGATGTAGCAAAGAGTTTCTTAACAGAACATTGATTGTACAAGAAATAATTCCAGGAATCAACAAAAGGATTCACTTCAAATTAAAAAAGCTTTTACATGGCAAAGGAAACCACCAACAGAATAAAAAGATAACCTACAGAATGGGGAAAACTTTTGTCAACTACTCCTCAGATAAAAGACTAATATGTAAAATATATAAAGACCTCAAAAAATCAACCCACCGAAATAAAAGACCCAATGAATAAATGGGCATCTGAAATGAATAGTCATTTCACAGATGAAGGAGTACAAATAGCTCATGAATACATGAAAAAAGTGTTCCACATTGCTGGCCATTTAATAACTGCAAATTAAAACAATTCTGAAACAACATCTCACTTGATAAAGAATGGCTATCCTTATGAAATCAACCTACAACATGCTGATAAAGCTGCAGGAGAAAGGGGAACTTTTGTTCATTTTTGGTGGGAATGTAGACTGGTAGAACCATTTGGAAAATGTAGACTGGTAGAACCACTATGAAAATCAGTAGGGAGTATTCTCAGAAATAGAAATTTCATTTGACTTAGCTACTTTCTTTCCAAGTATTTTGCCAAAAGATTTAAAGACATCGTATCACAATGATGTGCACAATGCATACTAGCTGAATCTTGGAAGTATCGTATATGTCCATTAACAGATAAATGGATAAATGGATAAAGAAAATGTCTTTACACGTATGAAAATCAGTAGGGAGTATTCTCAGAAATAGAAATTTCATTTGACTTAGCTACTTTCTTTCCAAGTATTTTGCCAAAAGATTTAAAGACATCGTATCACAATGATGTGCACAATGCATACTAGCTGAATCTTGGAAGTATCGTATATGTCCATTAACAGATAAATGGATAAATGGATAAAGAAAATGTCTTTACACGTGATGGACTACTACTCTGCCACAAAGAAGGATAAATTTGAGTCATTTGTAGTTAATGAATGCATCTTGAGACAATAATGTTAAGTGAAGTAAAAACATAAGGGCTTAAATAGAGCATGGTTTTGCTGATATGAGAAACAATATATAAATAAAATGCAATAGAAAACAAAGGTAATAGGAAAAGATGAAGAAGAAGTTGCTGTAATCCAGTCTGGGCAATATATCTAAAAGCGTACCTTGATTTAATATAATTGTTTTACTTTTTTATGATTAGTCTATTAATCTGTATTCAAGATAATTAACTTCATAAGGAATTACATATAAGTAAATGGACCTGATGCTGACCTAAAAAAAAGCAAGGTGGAAAGGAAGAGAGGAAAGAAAAAAGAACTGGAATGTGTTACTCACATGTGCTAATTCCCCACAATAAATGTAATAATTATGTACTGCAAATATATGCCAATAAAAATTTTAAAATAAGTTGTTGATGACTAATTTGTTAATACTGAACTCATTTTCTCTCTGAAATGCTAAATATGTTCAACATGATGAAAGTCAAAGTGGACATTTTTTGTTTGTGCATTAGCATATATAATTGCTTCATAGTTCATACATACAAAGACGATAAATACATTACTTATTAAATGTGCCATAATTCTTTCATGTGGTTGATTTAGTTGGAAAATCGGTAAATAACTCACTAAAATACTCAAAAATCATAGATTTCTAAATTGATTTCAGTATTTTGCTGCTCCTTGCACTATTACACCATTTTTCCTTATATCCTTCCACCATCTCTCATGTAACTGTTGTTGTAACCATCAAATCTGCATATGAATGAATGATAATTATGTTCTAATATTCTTCTAGAGCGTTGCCAGAATTATTTTGTGGAAGATTACTGTGGTTTTATGTATTAATTTTTAAAACATTATTTAAAATATTTTCAAGATTTACCTTCCATTTTTGAAAGTTAAAGTACAAATTAATCAAATGTAGTGGTCCTAAAATAGATGTTTTAGTTTTCGAATTCTGAGTGATTTAATCACATTGTTGATTTCTTTTTCATAAGATATCTCAATACTTTTACTCGTTAGACGTGGTAGTGACTCATTAACTAAGGGTGAAATAAATCAGTGACATCAGAAAAAATAAATGTCTTTAATTACTTAAAAAAGATTTTCTATGACCATAATCTCTTATTTTGAAACAAATGATTTCAAGTACACTCAGGACAATTTATCTTTTATTTACATTACTTTTTAAAATTTACTAACGCACTTTCCAATCTAGAAAGAATTAAATGTTAATAGATCCAAGTAGGTCTTAATTAGACAACTTATGGTTAAGGGAAATCTGGTTCTTAAATGTGTTTTTATAGGTATTCTTCATAATCATAAGGGCGATTAAAATAAAATAAGTTGAATTTATGATATTTCATCTATGTATAGAGAAAAAGCTTAGTCCAGAGACATTCAGATACTAGACTAAAATAGTATAAAGTGCCATTAGAATCACAGATGCCAGTGACCATGGAAGTTCATATCTCCTTAATTGTGTACCCTGCTTTGCCATTGTCATATTAAATACATAATGATAAGTTACATCTTAAAATATTTCAATAAGATATTCATAGTCCACCAGAGGTTCTTCCTTTGAATGACAAATTGGAGGCAGGGTTAATCCGAGTTATGTCCTGCAATTCTATGGTGATGCGAATGTGTTCATAGTTTCCATTTGGTTCAACTGATTGCAGAAATAACTGTATTCTTTGTAAAAAGCTCAAGTAAGTAATAACGTTCAAGTTTAACAGAAGAAACTTTCTCTTTTGGTAAATCAAAATGTCTTTCAAGTTAGTTTTCTTGCAGGATCTTTGTAAATACAGTTGATGTTAGTTTGATAATGACAGTAGTTGAAGATAAACACACTTCAGTTTAGAGATACAACAGTTGAAAAACCATTTTGTGGTTTCGATACACCCCCCTTTCATGCATCTTATTCTTGAAATTTTGACAACTGCTTTTATTTTTCTCTCCTTTAAAAATAGCCATGTCACACACATTTGTTTTCCAGTGCTTTTAAGATATCTGTTGATTTCTACATCTCTTTGTGATTACCCTTTGCAAGTTGCTTGTTTTCCCCTTTGACTGTCCTAGATTTTCATGCTTTATTCTACTGCCTTAAGCCTAAAGTCAGCTAATTAAAAAATCATGTGATTTTTTTTTCATTGCATGTTAGAAAAAAACAGGAAAACTATTGGCAATGCTAGTATTTAGAGAATAGAGAAGACAATCTTTTGATGATCATTTCAAAATTATTAATTTAAACAAATCTACTTCAGTATCTAATACTACCTACAACTGCGTCTTGTAGGGCAGTTAATCTATAATGACAGTAATCCTAACTATAACTTATTACCCACTTACCCAGTTCCAGGACATATTCTAAGTCAAACTGTCTTATAAAATAATTCCTCTGGAATTATTCTTACGTTACAAATGTGATAACTGAGGCTTGCAAAGGGTGACTTTCCAAAATTGATGAATAATTAAGTAATACAGCCAATGTGCTATCAAAGTGTTCTTGACACTAAAATCTATATAAGTTTTTATCTACAAATTTTATCATCAAGTCTACAGCTCTATTCCTCCTTCCACAACTTGTGTATTTAGGATATTTTACTACTAAATTTATTCTGTTAGATACAAATCAGTCAGTCTTCATTTTTGTCACACTTATTGAATCATTTTATAACCCCCTCAAATTTAAGATCATCAAGAATCTGTAATATTTGAAGCTGGCAACATTTACTAAAAAAAAAAAAAGGCCAAGTGCGTGTTGTAAGATGATGCTAAATTAAGGAAAGAAGAAAGTTCTGCGTGTTGTCAGGATGCCTCAGGATGCAGAAGAATGTCTTTGAAGTTTAACTTAAAAACATACACAATAAATACAGTGTCATTCCGATGGCCAATGTTTAGTTTTCCAATTAATGATTTCCATACTAGAGCAGACCCACAGCAATTGCTTGGCTTACTTTAATAAAATTGTACCAGAAACCAAAAAGGTTACTCTAGTTCTACTTCCATCATGGACTACATTATAAGAAAATCCTTTGCTTTTGTTAGAGCCCTAGGACCCATCATCTAAACAGTGCACATTAGCTGTCACGACCTTGCAGTTAATTCAAATCAATTTGGTGACATTAAGTGATCCCTGCCATGGACAAAGGTTAGGAACTATTTAAATGCATCACACTACATTTATTTTAAGAAAATCTTAGTCATTTTAATGAGGTATGCATTAAAATGTATAAAATGATGTCATGACTGCAAGAACACTCTTATGTCCAAGGTATAGAGATAAAAGTATTTGATTCTGTCCATTAGGCAACTTTAATAATTGCCAGAAAATGAGTGATGTGTTTGATGGACTGCAGGTTTTACACAAAACCTAGTTTCTTTTTCCTAATGTTATGACCTTTCAGGTGTCTGTTAAAGGTCTCAGGCTCCCTAGTTAGCATCAGTGATTTGTTCAGCTTCTTTGATTATCTCATGGAAAACTGCTCCTTGAAGTTCATCTCATTTTCCTGTTCCTGCGGACAGAAAATCAATGAGCATAGTTTGGACCATGCCACAGAGTCCAGTGAACAGTGAACCGCAGACTGAATGGAGGAAGGAGGCCGAGTCCCTGAATGGTCCCACGGAGCACAGCTGCCTCAATAGCCAAAGCCGACTGGGACGTGTCAGGAGAAAAGAATGCACCTATTTCTGTCTCTTTGTTATAATTATGCCAGACTAACATTCATCTTAAGTGAGGCAACATCTGAAGTAGATCTTTTTCTAACTGGCACCTAACGAGGAGCAAAGAAGTGAGGTCAAGAAGGCAATGAGAAATCACACTTTTGAGAGGATTTCATTCATCAGCAGTATCATGAAGAGAAACCAGATCACTGGTGAAAAACAAGTTAAACTATGAAAGTCAAGGAATCTTTGCTATAACTTCGTTCAAATGGCATGAAGATAAAAACGTTTGCTGTCAAGTTCAAGTGATAGCTCAGATACTTACAGGATGATATCAGTAAGCATTGGAGATGACCCAGCTGGATGGGTCCACTTAATCACATTACTTCTCCACATTTTAGGCTGATGTGCTCTTGTTGAAATCATGCTTTCTAACAAATGTCTTTCACTAAAGTGAAAGGAATTAGCCACCCACGAATAATGTGATAACCAGTACACTTTCTACTCACACTACTAATTCTGATATTTTTCAGAACTTGTGACATTTAGTTCTACATATGGCTTTTTCGTAGGTGGAGTTAACTTTGTCACATGGTGAAAGTTTACATAATTTCACTTGAGTGAGAACAGAGTTCAACATTTTTCCTCGTGTCTCCTTCTATACCATCAATTTTCTTTATTGTTCTCTATAAATAAAAATTATAATAAAAATAACAAAAAACCATGAATATACCTAATACACAGATGTATGGAGAACTCCAAATCATATTCTTTTTTTCTTGAAACAACTTCAGGTTAGGAAAGTACATAGACTTGTTTTTCTTTTTCATACCAGTCTAGCAATTATTCTCTCCCTTTCTATAGAGAAGTGTGAATGTTGATTTCTCTAGTAAGGTTAATGATCGTGTAATTTGCTCAGGCCTAAGAATTTGTCAAGATCTGGATTTCAGTGCTAAATCCAGGAAAGTTCTGGGGAGAAGGAAGAAATTAGTCACCTATTTAAGGTAACCTATGTGAAGACAGGTTAGTCATCTACCTCAGGGTTGGGAGTAAGAGCAGAGCAGACTATGGAATAGATTTAGAATCATTAGCATGCCTAGTGTGTGTCATGAAAGTTAAAACTCTGAAGATTTCTCCTACACTAGCTACCTTCCTCTGTCAGCAAGGGGAGATTTCCATGTTTATAGCAGCACAGTCTGTGATCTTTATATTTGACTAACACAAACTCAATTGGCGTATTTTTATTAAATACAATTTTATGCTCTTACTGCAAAGAAATAATGTGTTTAACTTCTGTAGCTTTGTAATCATATATTGCATAAATATAAAAATAACAAAAGAGTAAATAATATTTTCTTTAGTTTTCATCCTAATAAAAGAAGTGATCCTTATTTCTTCCTATTTAAAGTTCAGTTGGTCTTTTATATCCAAATGATTATACTTTGTATCTTTTTCTAACAAGCACCTGTAAATGCTCAGTGAATAACACTTACTACTACAGGCATAGTTGTAAACGCTTCTGCCGTAAGATTATTATTATTTCCACCCACAAATTAGGAGATAGTACACGGAGAGGTTACATTCCGTGCTCAGCTCACTCAGATCGTTGAGTCTGGTAACCAAACAAATGCAGCCTGCATTCATACGTGCTCCCCATCAGCAGTGCCCAACCTCTGGACACCAGGGACCAGTTTCATGCAAGACCGTTTTTCCCTAGATGGGGATGGGCATTGGGTGGACGGTTTTAGGACGATTCAAAGGAGCAGTGCAACCTAGATAACTCACACACACGTCTCACTAGGGTTTGTGCTGCTATGAATAAAATGCTCAGGAAGATCTGACTGGGGCAGAGATCACAGGCAATGTCAGTGCCGGCTATAAATGCAGATGGAGCTTTCCTCCCTAACCAGGGGCCACCTCCAGTGTGGTGAGCAGGTTCCTAACAGGCTGTGTCAGATGTGATCTGCTATGAATCTAATGCTCAGGAAGATCTGACTGGGGCAGAGATCACAGGCAATGTCAGTGCCGGCTATAAATGCAGATGGAGCTTTCCTCCCTAACCAGGGGCCACCTCCAGTGTGGTGAGCAGGTTCCTAACAGGCTGTGGGTCAGATGTGAGGACCCCCTACTCTAAACCACTGCAATAGGTAGCCGCTCACCTAAGTGGATGTGATGATGTTATGGTCTGTGGCCCTAAAGAGGAGAATGAATCAAAGACTCTTAGTTTAAATAGCATCCCAAAGGTTAAGAATGTACACAGCAAAATGCTATTGCTCATTTGTAAGACATTGACAATAACTTTTAACTTAATATCACTTTTTTTTTTTTGGTAACTGGGATCAAACTTGGGTCCCTGTGCTTACAAGGCAGGTGGTAGAACCACTGAGCTAAATCCCCAGCCCTAGTTAATATTACTTTTAAAGTAACATAAATGCTTTTGTTTCTAGAACTCAACCTACATTGTTCTGTTCCAGACATAATAAGAATAAATAAATTTCACCAACTGGAGTGGATTTCTTCACACCAATTCTCCCTATGAATTTAACATGTAGTATAATTTGAAATTAATGAGATCGTTTACATATAAATTATTTGAAATACAAGTTTAGTTAGGCAAAAGTAAATCTGAGGTCAGACATAATAAGAATAAATAAATTTCACCAACTGGAGTGGATTTCTTCACACCAATTCTCCCTCTGAATTTAACATGTAGTATAATTTGAAATTAATGAGATCGTTTACATACAAATTATTTGAAATACAAGTTTAGTTTGTTAGGCAAAAGTAAATCTGAGAGAATTTCTTTTCAGGAAAATAATACTTGATGTATTTTCATAACAGATAAAATGACATATACTACAAATATAAATTCCTTCATAAAGTCAAAAATGTAAAAGCCAAAAGATTTATTATATTGTAGAATATATTATATTATATATAAGAAATATATTATATATAATATGCATGATATATTAGATAAAATAGACAGAAACAAAAAGTTTTAATTTCACTGGAGAGGAAAATTATTAGAAACATTTCACTCTTTATGCTGAACATACAAGCATACTGCAAGTATAAATTAAGATTTTTCTGATCTTAATTTAAAAAGCTCTGTCATGAAAGAAGAATGTGATGTGTTCATAGAAAAGTTACTCCTGGAACATTTTGTGCATCCGAATGGGCTGTACAACTCATTGGTCTGCTGCATATTCCTGCCTACTTCAGTATAAGACATTGTCACTCATGTGACTCTTATCTCCTCAGGTGCACATTATGAACCAGTGCATGAGGAACCGAAATCCAGGGTGTCACCATTCTTTTAAGTGATGATGGTTATTTTATTCTTGTGGATATTAGAAGATAGAGATGGAAGAGCAGGATGGAACAATTCTCACCCTGTAACCCGCTCCCAAAAGGCACTGAGCTTAAAAGAAAAAACAAACTGATAAGCAGAGATTCTGGTTAAAATTCTCATTCCTTCTCCCTTAGATCAAATTTGTGGCTCCATGGGTTATGCTTAAATGAACTGCAGTTCCTTATGAATCAATTCAGAGTAGAACTGCCAACTAGAACATTTTTTTTTCCTCATTGAGTGTATTGGTACATTCTAGGTGTACAGTACAGTTACATTCACTACTCAGTACAGTTACATTCATCATTGGGATCTTGTACCTTTACATGACAGGTCTTGGTTCTCATTTTTTCCCCTTGTCCCTGCCCTCCCTTCACCTCCTCCTCCCTACCCATTTACAAACACTTTGTTTCCATTTTTTTCATTTTCTCATTTTTTTCTTTCTCTTATTACCTTTCCCCTACCCTTCCCACTTTCTCTACACCTTTAGCCCCTTTTCTTCCCATTTCACATTGTCAATTATCTCATTTGGATCTTACGTACTATTATAGTTTGTTCACACTAGAGAAACTATTTGGTATTTGCACGTGTGACTTATTTATTTTGCTTAGGAGTATATCCTCAATATGTATCCATTTTCCTATGAATGAATTTAATTTCTCATTCTTTGTGGCTGAATAGTATTCCATTTTATAGAAAAACCACATCTTCTTTATCCAGTTTCCAACTGCTGGGCAAATGGGCTATTTCCAAGTTTTAGCTATTACAAACTGTGCTGCTATAAACAGAGGTGTGCATATATCATTGTGATATAATTCTTTTAATTCTTTTGGAAAGATACCCAGCAGAGGGATGGCTGGGTCAAATGGAACCCAGTCCCAGCTCTGTGAGGTATCTCCATATTGATTCCCATAGTGGAAGACAAGGATGCCCACTATCACCACTCCTCTTCGATGTAAAACAAACTGATAAGCAGAGATTCTGGTTAAAATTCTCATTCCTTCTCCCTTAGATCAAATTTGTGGCTCCACGGGTTATGCTTCAATGAACTGTGGTTCCTTATGAATCAATTCAGACTAGAACTGTCAACTAGAACATTTTTTTTTCTCATTGAGTGTATTGTTACATTCTAGGTGTACAGTACAGTTACATTCATCATTGGGATCTGATAAGCAGAGATTCTGGTTAAAATTCTCATTCCTTCTCCCTTAGATCAAATTTGTGGCTCCACGGGTTATGCTTCAATGAACTGTGGTTCCTTATGAATCAATTCAGACTAGAACTGTCAACTAGAACATTTTTTTTTCTCATTGAGTGTATTGTTACATTCTAGGTGTACAGTACAGTTACATTCATCATTGGGATCTTGTACCTTTACATGACAGGTCTTGGTTCTCATTTTTTCCCCTTGTCCCTGCCCTCCCTTCACCTCCTCCTCCCTACCCATTTACAAACACTTTGTTTCCATTTTTTTCATTTTCTCATTTTTTTCTTTCTCTTATTACCTTTCCCCTACCCTTCCCACTTTCTCTACACCTTTAGCCCCTTTTCTTCCCATTTCACATTGTCAATTATCTCATTTGGATCTTACGTACTATTATAGTTTGTTCACACTAGAGAAACTATTTGGTATTTGCACGTGTGACTTATTTATTTTGCTTAGGAGTATATCCTCAATATGTATCCATTTTCCTATGAATGAATTTAATTTCTCATTCTTTGTGGCTGAGTAGTATTCCATTTTATAGAAAAACCACATCTTCTTTATCCAGTTTCCAACTGCTGGGCAAATGGGCTATTTCCAAGTTTTAGCTATTACAAACTGTGCTGCTATAAACAGAGGTGTGCATATATCATTGTGATATAATTCTTTTAATTCTTTTGGAAAGATACCCAGCAGAGGGATGGCTGGGTCAAATGGAACCCAGTCCCAGCTCTGTGAGGTATCTCCATATTGATTCCCATAGTGGAAGACAAGGATGCCCACTATCACCACTCCTCTTCGATGTGGTTCTGGAAACATTAGCCATAGCGATTAGACAAGAGAAAGAAATTAAAGCAATAAAGATAGGAAAGGAAGAAGTTAAGCTATCATTATTTGCTGATGATATGATACTCTACATTGAAGACCCAAACAATTACACCAAAAGACTCCTAAACTTAATCAAATAGAACATTTTACAATGATGGAAATCTACATTCACAGAGGTTTAAAAATCTACCAATCTCACACATTAATAATTATTAATAGTATTTGCATTAAAGGCACTCAAAATACAGTGCGTCCAAAAAAGATCACTCTGATTTCACTTCTGTTTCAGTAAAGGGATATATAAAATTTCTTTCCTACCCTTCCCACTTTCTCTACACCTTTAGCCCCTTTTCTTCCCATTTCACATTGTCAATTATCTCATTTGGATCTTACGTACTATTATAGTTTGTTCACACTAGAGAAACTATTTGGTATTTGCACGTGTGACTTATTTATTTTGCTTAGGAGTATATCCTCAATATGTATCCATTTTCCTATGAATGAATTTAATTTCTCATTCTTTGTGGCTGAATAGTATTCCATTTTATAGAAAAACCACATCTTCTTTATCCAGTTTCCAACTGCTGGGCAAATGGGCTATTTCCAAGTTTTAGCTATTACAAACTGTGCTGCTATAAACAGAGGTGTGCATATATCATTGTGATATAATTCTTTTAATTCTTTTGGAAAGATACCCAGCAGAGGGATGGCTGGGTCAAATGGAACCCAGTCCCAGCTCTGTGAGGTATCTCCATATTGATTTCCATAGTGGAAGACAAGGATGCCCACTCTCACCACTCCTCTTCGATATGGTTCTGGAAACATTAGCCATAGCGATTAGACAAGAGAAAGAAATTAAAGCAATAAAGATAGGAAAGGAAGAAGTTAAGCTATCATTATTTGCTGATGATATGATACTCTACATTGAAGACCCAAACAATTACACCAAAAGACTCCTAAACTTAATCAAATAGAACATTTTACAATGATGGAAATCTACATTCACAGAGGTTTAAAAATCTACCAGTCTCACACATTAATAATTAATAATAGTATTTGCATTAAAGGCACTCAAAATACAGTGGGTCCAAAAAAGATCACTCTGATTTCACTTCTGTTTCAGCAAAGGGGTATATAAAATTTCTGTGTGAAAATTGCAACATGTTTCCCTGAAGAGTAAAAAGTCGAGACCACAAGAATTCTGGACAGAGCTTGTTTTATTTATTTTTTAAATTAAATTTATTTAAATTGATACTTAAAAAACAAAAAAATTGTACTGATATTAACAAGGTGATATATGATGTCTCAATAGTTGTATACATTGCACAGTGTTTAAATCAGGTTCAAAGTGAAGTGAGTCCTCAAACATCATTTCAGTGTGGTGAAAATTTCACAATATTTTCTTTTGTAGTTCTGAACTGCACATCTCATTATGGTTTTTTAGTCATCCCACTGTGCTGTAGTTAAGTAATACATATTTTGTGAACCTCTTACATAGTTTTTTCATCAGGACTTCCTATTGTTTTTTTTTTCATTAAGTTTATTGGTACATTTAAGGTATACAATATAATGACATTCATCATTGGAAATTTGCACCTTTACGTAATCCATCTTGGTTCTTACTTTTTCCCCATGCCCCTGCCCTCCTTTCAACCCCTCCAACCACCTCTATTTACAAAGACATGGTTCCCATTTTTTATTTTTCTCATATCTTTTCCTTTCCCTTCTTTCCTCTCACCTACCACTCCTAATTCCCCAAACCCTTTAGACCTTTACTTCTTATTTCACATTATCAATTATACCTTTTGATACTTATGTACACTTCTAGTTTCTCACACTGGAGAAACTATTTGGACTTTTTATTCTTAATTTCAGTTTGTAAATAACAGTCTCTGCCTCTTTGGGAATCTGTTTTCTCTCTCTAGGCCTCTTGTGCCATATAAAATTTCATTGAATATGTTTTTATGCTTTATCTCCTGTTTATCTTATTTCAGCTGAATTCCCAGCAAAGACAGGAACCTAGAAGCATGAAGGTAGAGATTTTCCACTGTTAGTGTACACTAGACTCTTCTTATTATACCTCAAGCCTGCGTGTTACCCTTCCCATTTAGGAATTTTTCACTTGGCTTTCCATTTCCATAAAACACATTTCCAAGCAAATCTCCCTTATTTCTTCTGAGCTGTCCTCTACCCAGGGGAATGTCCTTGACCTCTTTATGTAAAACTCCAGCAACTAATTCTGTCCACTTCTTGTCATAGAAACTATAACCATCTAACTGCTATACATTTAACCTGCATGATGGTTACGTTCAACTGTGAAACAGATTGTCTTGGGAGTTGTTGAGGGATTAGTGAAGCATACGTGTGGATATGTCTGCTGGTTCACAGAGGTATGTCCTTGGGGTGTGTATCTGATCCCCAGCGCGCTGCTCTCTTTCCTGAACACCAAGAACTAAGCAACTTTGCTGTACGGTGCACTTTTGCAATGGTATCTTGCCTTGGACTTGGCTCACTAGGGACCAAATCCTCTGAAAATGTGAGGAAAAATAAACTCTTCCTCATTTAAGTTGTTTACACAGGGTGTTTAGTCCTAGCAATGAAATTAAATAATACAACATATTTTTAATTGTCTCTATCCTACTAGAATATAAATTCTATGATCCTAGGATTGTTATTTGTTTGGTTACTATCTTATCCTAGCAAGCTAATGTATGTCACACATATAGTGAATGTGAGACAGGGTTCTTGTAGTAGAGTGGATTATTGTTCCCAAGGCTTTGCTGCCCTCCCTCCAAGGAGAATATAATATTTCTCCTTATTATATGGGTTACAGAGCACACTCACAGAGAAATGTATTTTCTTCTCCATTGGTGTCAAGGTCGGCCCTGCTAATGGCTATGGCATATAGGTAAAGATGATGTGTACCATTGCCAAAAAGAGAGTTTTAAGACTGTAGTTTTCCCCCATTATTCTTTTCTCTGTGCCATGAGATTGATATGTCTCTGTTAGTGGATGCTTCTTCCGATTGGATTCTGGAATAAAGATATGTACAGCAGTCTCAGCTGACACATAACATGAAAAAATATAAACCTTTCTATGAGTCAGTGACATTACAGGGTTCTTTGTTACAACAGAATGAGTTGGATATAGATGACTAACACAGCGCTGACCTCATAAAGTTATAGATGCAAAAAGAAAGCAATTGCAATTGCACATAGGAACTTTTCTTGTGTTCTACTTAATTAAGTTTAAATCATAAAGGAATTGACTGGACATAGAACTTTTAAAACTGCAAGGAAAACAGAATTCAGGTGTCTCCAAAGAATGCTGGGCATTTTGCCCGTATTACTTATGATATGTCTTCATTCTTGCCAAGCATACAGCTTTTCACATCTGTTTATTTGATGTATTTCAGTTCTTCAGAGACACTTTATGCAGATGTGTGTCACTGAGATGAAGAGGAAGATGTAAATTTGAACAACTTGTCACAATTTAATGTGTCTCAGGAAGTTATATTCCTATTACATTGAGTTATTTTAAATCCTTAAAAGACTCTTACTTTATAAATTTTGATGCAAGTAGCTTGTCGTGGAAAAGTATTCACTACTTCTTTTATGAAAGAGTCATGGTTTACACCTCATCACCCAATTGGATTTCTGTGAATAGAGTTCACAATTATTCACGTGTATGAGCAAGTCTAGGGGATAAAACAACAGGAGGGTAGGCAGACAACCTCCAGCCACAAAGAATTTCTGTAAGCTTATATGTGTATTAAAGTCCAACCTCCGAGGCCAATGTACAACTGATTTTGAAAGCCTGCTTCTTTGTTCTTTGCCTGTGTGTGCCAGCTTTTACATTAAAGCCAAACCAATTTTCAATACACCTTGGTATACACAAATGAAGCTCTTGACTTTCTAAAGACATCTTAGTTCTTACATATTTTTTACTAAGTTACTGAGTGTTCCAATGGGGGGGGGAAAGTAGGACATAAATTTCTGGGTAAATTGTATAATGGGAACAAAGATATAATAGAGGAAGACTGGAAAATCCACTTTCAGGTGGAAAGGAAAAGGAAAAGGAGTGACACAGTGTCATGATTTCATCTCAACTGATTTTCATATCAATTTATGAAATATTCTGTAAGCTTATGTGTTCAGGTAAGGTTTTTATAGGGGCAATTTTTCTTGAGGACGAGATTTATGTTTTATTAGTTGCTCAGGTATAAAATCCCCATATAGTTCTCATACATAGCATTTGATAATTAATACTTAATCAAATATTTAATTTTTGAAATAATTTGGTATAATATTGTAAAGTGAGAGATGTAAAGTATATATAAATTACAAAGCAGAAAGATAAAGCAGAATAATACTGAGGACAGACTATCTACCATGAACTCGTCTTTCCAAGATTATTCTGGTCTTACCATCCTTTTTTTAATCATCTAATTGTAGTTATTTTTATCTTATTGAATTTATTGGTAGTTTTTAAGCATGCAGTACAGTTCCGTGTATCACTGGGATCTTGTACCTTTACATGACAGGTCTTGGTTCTCATTCTTTCCCCATATCCCTGCCCTCTCTTCACCCACTTCTCCCTCCCCTATTTACAAAAACTTTGTTTCCATTTTTTCCTTTTTTCATATTTTTTCTTTTCCCTTATTTCCTTTCCCCTATGCTTCCCACTTCCCGTACACCTTTAGCCCTTTTCTTCCTATTTCACATCTAACTTGTAATACTGGTCTTGCCATCTTGTTCTTTTCTCATTTTGTGCACCTGCTTTCATGGAGGTAGAAAAATCATTGTATTTTGGTCTATTGTTTGCTGGCCACTGATCCTTCACTAGGTATCTGTTATTTATTTTCTACTGTTTGAAAAATTGGCACGTGAAAACTTTCTGTACAAAGACCTAATTTTTTGCATCTTGTTATGCCATACTCTAATGATTTGATTAACAAATTATTATTAAAAAATAATGCACAGAATGTGAAAAAAAGGTGGTATTTTCAAACTGGGAACTTCTGAAACAACCTCAATATTCAATACCCCTTGATTCACTGAAGTTCTACCTTTGGAACTTCTGACAAAATCATTAGTTGTGTTATTTCCCTAAATATTAAATTACTTATTTTATAGAACTAGATTCACAAGAGCCAAATATCAAGTCTGTAAAACCACCCAATTTAGAATGATACTATTTATAAAAATCATAGTCAAACTCAATGTTAAAGTGTTCAGAAATTGCTTACACAAAGCTCTTGGGAATAATTGCAATGGAAAAAGGAGAAATATTGTCAGATGGGTCAGCCAAAAATATTAGTGGGAGGGTAGAAGAAATAAAATTCACAGATTACTTTTTTTGTCTCCACCTCTCACATCAAAGAAAAAGCTCTAAGGTAAAAGGGAAGAGCTTGGAAAACACATAAGGGCCCATGAAGAAATGATGGCTATCCAGTGATATATTATTTTTGATAAACCTAGATTTTTAAAAAAATTTTTTCTATATTTGGAACTTGCATGATATCCTATTTTATTTTTCTATATATTCATTAGGGCCTAAATTGTCTGATTGAGAATCAATAACCAAGTCAATTTCATGCAGTTTTTAAATCCATGCTAATAAAAATACACCCTCCTTTGATAGAGTTGCGAATAAAAACATTTCTTCTTAGCTTCTGTGGTCTGAATGCAAAGAGAAACTCTGTACTTCCAAAGAGAAAAATAAATATTGTTATAAAAAGAATATGATTTGGAAGTTTATTTTTTCATTTTTTTCACAGTACTCACTGATAAAAACTTTTTGACCTAGAAATTAATCTGTGCATCTCTACCAGGCAGATAGACAATAATATTTTTTTCAATTGGAAATACTTCTACTTATCTATGGCGTACTGCATACTGTTTTGATATATACATACATTATAAAATGGCTAAATCAAGCAGGCTGACATATTATCTCAGGTACTTATTTCTTCTGGTGAGGACATTTTAAATCTACTTTTATTTTTTAGCATTTTTCAGATTGTGATATATTATTATTTAACCATGCTGTACAATAGAACTCTTAAACTTACTTATGCTAATCAAAATTTCTCTCATGTGATCAAACTTCCTTCATCTCCCCACTTTCTGGTCTCTGATAGCCACCATTCTATGCTCTATCTCTGTGAATTTGGCTTTTGGAAATTTCATTAATAGATGAGGTTATGCAGTATTTGCCTTTCTGTGCCTAGTTTATGTTGTGTGATTTGATCTATGCTGTTGGAAATGACAGGATTTCATTCTTTTCTTAACTGAGTAGCATTCCATTGTGTGTATGTTCCACATTTTGTTTATTAGTCAGCTGATGAACATGTATGTCGTTTCTGTTTCTTGGAGACTATAAGGGATTTTAAAATAAACATAGGAGTGCAGATCTTTTCCAACATATTGACTTTGTTTTATTTCTAATATATGTAGTAATGGGTTCTCTAGATCATATGGCAGATATCTTTTTAATGCTTTTTGGACTCTTTATGCTATTTTTCCTCCTGGCTGTCCAAATTATTATTCTATTTTTGTTCTTTATTCTGTTAATATGATTTATCACATTTATTTATGTGTTTGTATTGAACTATCTTTGCATCACAGAGTTAAATCCCACTGATCATAGTGAAAGATCCCTTTAATTTGCTGTATAATTAAATTTACTAGTATTGTATTGAGTATTTTTGAATTTGTGTTCATCAGGATTATTATTCTGTATTTTATTTTCATTTGAGTGTCCTCATCTGATTTGGGTAACTGATTAATTCCAGTGTTATAAAATGAATTTGAAGTATTCTCTCCTTTTGATTGGAAATTTAGATAAAAATTAAAATTAGTTCTTTAAATGATGAATAAAATTCAGAAGTGAAGTCACTTGGTCCTGGGATTTTATTTGATAGTAAACTTTTAATTACTGATTCAATCTCTTTACTTCTTACTGATATGTTCATATTTCCTAACCCTTCATGATGCAGCTTGTGAGTTATATTTGTAGTTAGTATTTATTTATTTCAGAATTTATTCACTTCTTCTAGGTTATTCATTTTGTTATTTAATTGTTTACTGCAGTAATTATAATTCATTTTTTTAGAATCAGTTGTAGAGTTTCCTCTGAGTTCTTATTTTCCTCCATCAATTTGTATTTTAATTGATTTTTCAAAAAGCTTAGAGAATTGTACTCTCTTAAGTCTTGGCCGACATGGTAACAAACTATTCATAATGTGAACATGATTAAAATTGTCTTATGTGAGATGACAGATAAGTATTAATGTTTCATAAGTAAATTATAATAAATATAGAGAAACCACTTTTCACTTTTGCCTGAAGTGCTAACACATGGCTTAATGTTGCTTCATTTGAACTTTTACCTAAGTATTGACAACACAGTTAGATTGGAGACTATTAAAAATTTAACACTAAAAGGCATGAGGTAGCTATATAAGTAAGTTGTTGCCTTATGCACTTACATTTGGAAAGTGACTAATTTCTTAGATTCGAAGAATGTATCCTTTTGCCAGACTCCCTAGAGACTTCAAATTAGGAAAAGCACATAGGTAAGATCATGTGACGCATAGAGAATACCTACAGGACAATTAAATAAGATTTTATTTGTGGGTGTTTAAAACCTATGGTTGAAAATGGAACACATAAGAGCCACAGTCTCCAACTGTCTTGGCACCAGGGATAACTTCCATGAAAAGCAATGTTTTATGGACTTGGGTGGGAAGGTAGTGTTTTCAGAATGAGTCAAGCCCATTAAATTTTTGTATACTTTATTTCTATTACCATTTATTATAAATTACTATATATAATGAAATAGTTATGTAGCACATAATAATGCAAAATCATTGGGAGCTCTAAGCTTATTTTCCTGAAACTACATGATTCCAACTGAGGATATTAGGGACAGTGGCACCAGAGAGTGTTGCTTCTGTCTGGTCTACTCCATAATCTCATTTTGGTTTCTGCCACTTCAGAAAACTCTGCTTTACAGATATCAAATACTAGAAAGGGAAATAGGCTTGTCAGTGGTTTTTGTGGGAATCTCAGGACATTCTGCCTTGACTTTAATTCAGAAATTTTTGGGATTTGAAGTTATCCCAAACATGCTTTTTATGGCCACCTTCATTTGTCATGTCAAGCAGTTGATCCTCTTTTAATACTGACTAAATTGATTCATCTGGCTTATTCACAAATGGGTTCTTGCACATTCCTTTCTGGTTCAGGGATCTTTTGTAATTAGGAAGTAATATTCAAACTCTTTTGAAAGCTGTGGTAGGTAATCATGCATGAGCTCGGAGCAAAAAAGTTCTGCTTCGTCTCTTTAAATACATTTGCTAATGTTTTAAAGATGACAAAAATTCAAATACTCAGTTGTCAACCCCATATTTCTAGTTCGGCTTTGCATTCAGCCACCTTATCTGCTGACTTGAACCAGATCATCGTCCCCGAATTGACAGATTGAGTTTATTGATCACATTCACTATGTCATATAAGTAAGCAAGATTTATAACTTGTTCTAGCTACCAATGGTGACTGATTTTCTAATAGAAATCTCAGGAGAGGCTCAGTTCTGTGTATAAGAGAAGACACACGCACTCTGTGTCCATCTCCTCACAGAGTTGTGTGAAGAGAATGAGTTAAGGGGATGTGGTTTAACGTGTTTGATGACTTGAATGGCATCCTGTATTTTTGTCTAGTTAGCGTTTATCTACGGATGATGCTGTGCAGACTCACATTAAGAAGAGATCTTTTTGTCCAAAGCAGTAAAACTGTAAAGATGTCCAATCATGGCAGCTGCTGTATCCCTGCATATACCAATGTAAAATGAGCAATTTTGTTTCCCACAGCCTTGCCAGCATTTGTTATTGGTTTATTTCATGATAGCAGCCATTTTTTGTAGTGTGAGGTGGAAGCACTGCATTGTTTTTATTTGCATTTCTCAAATGGCCAGTGATATTGAATATTTTTTCATGTGTTTATTTGCTATTTCTACTTCTTTGTCTGAGAAATGTCTGTTCATTTCAGATGCCCATTTTCGGATTGAGTCTTTAAACTTGGGAGGTCTGATTTTGTAAAGTTCTTTATATATTCTATTTGAGGAATATCTTTGTTTGAGGAATAGCTGTGAAAATTTTCTCCCACATTGATTTTGTGGGGTGGAACATTCTGTAAGCATCTGTTAAGTTTATTTGTTCAAGAGTTTCAGTTCTAGTATTTCATTATTTATTTCCTGTCTAGTTGATATTTCTGTTTGTGACAGAAGGGTATTGAGGGCCCCCAGTGCTATTGTATTAGTACTTATTTTATTTTTCATGTCCATTAGTATTTGTTTTATATAGTTGGGCACACTAGCATTTGGTGCATATATATTTATGATTGTCAGCTTTTCCTCCTGGAATTTTCCCTTTGCAAGTTTGCAGTGTCCTTCTTTTGTTGGTTTGAATGCCATTTGATCTTCAAATAACATAGCAACTCCTGCTTTTTTGTTGTTGTTGTTGTTCTTGTCGGAGTATTGTTTCCTACCCTTTAACTTTCAGTCTGAGTTTCTTTGTGAATTAAGTGTGTTCCTTGTATGCAGCATATTGTTGGATCTTTCTTCTTGACCCATTCTTCCAGTCTATTTCTTTTGATTGGTGAATTGAGACCATTTGCATTGATGGTTATCCTTGTCTTGACCTTTTCTTTTTCTTGGATTCAACCACTTTGCATTTAATTTCCTATTGTGCCTTTATGGATTCATTCTGCTGGGCTTTTGAAGTTGTGATTTTCATTGCTTTTTTTTTTCCTAGAATATTGTTTAAAATTTTTTTGGAGTGCTGGTTTGGTATTCATAAAGTTCCACTGTTCCTCTTTGTTATGAAAGTATCATTTCTCCATCAATTTTGAAAGATAGTTTTTGCAGGCTACATCAATCTGGGTTGGAAATTGTTTACCTTTAGGGCTTGAAATATGTCATTCCAAGCTCTTTTTGCCCAGGTTTGCATTGAAAAGTCTGCTGTGATTCTGATGGGCTTTTTTTTTTTTTTTGTATTTGATTTGTTTCTTTTCTTTAATTGCTTGTAGAATTTTGTTCTTCTTTTGGGTTTCTTCAATCTTAAGTATTATATAACTGTGTGTACATTTTTCTCCTCATGACTAGTTGGAGTCCTATATGCCTCACTTGTCTGTATGTCATGTTCTTTTCGCCTGCCTGGGAAGTTTTCTTCCATTGCTTCTGTGAACAGTTTTTTTTTTTTATGTCATTTTCACACTCTCCCATTTCCTCATGACTCCTATCAGTCTTGTGTTATTCTTCTTTGTATAATCTAGAAGCTGCTGGATTTATTTCTCATGTTTCCTTATTATTTTTAGCAAGTTTTTCTTTTCCTCATCACTAACTACAATCCTGTCTTCTATATCTAAAATTCTGTCCTTACACTGGCTCATTCTGATGTGGAAACTTTTTAAAAATTAATTTTATTGGTACATTTAATGCATACAATACAATGACATTCATTGTTAGAAATTTGTACCTTTACATAGTCAATCTTGCTTCTTATTTTTCCACATTCACCTGTCCTTCCTTCAACTCTTCCCTCTCTTCTTACCTACAAAGACTTTGTTTCCATTATTTTTCATTTTCTCATATTAATTGCATGATGCTTAAACTTTCAATGGAGTTCTTAATCTTCTGGAAATCTGTTTGCATGTGTTTTATGGATTCCATTTATTTCCTACATTGGGATTCTTCAGCTGCTCTGTTCTAGATTTATTAATCATGTCTTGCACATTGGGCACAGACTCTGTTGTTATCTGAGAAATTATTTCTGATTTCATTTTTTCCAGATCCTCCTTCACTGCCAGTTCAGGGAGTCCAGGTGGTTGAGCATCACATTGTTCCATCTCATTACCCATTGGGGTTGCCTTACATAATCTGAAATTCTGGTTTTGAGACTTGCTTATGTATCTTCTCTTTTCAACAGATGCATCCTGCTGTGCTTTTATTGAGGCAACTTTTTCCTAACCCAGTGGTCTTCAATTCTCAAAAGCCACTAAGCAGCCATTTCTCTGCTGCTCACCACTACCCCAATTCCTAGTTTCAGACTGGTGGCCTTCTGGATCCCTGAGCCCACCTGTTTTCTGGGTGGGGTTTTTGCTGGGGCCTCTGTACACTTGGATGTTATCTAGGCCTGCCTCTGGCTAGGGCCTGCCCCACTACATAGCCATTGTCTGGAGGGCCTTTGGCTGGGATCTGTGCAGCCCAGTTGCAGGTGTCTGGGCAGGCTTCTGGCTAGAGTCTGCTTTTACTTAACAGTGCTATCTGGGTGGGCCTTTGGCTTTTGCTTGTGCAGCAATTTTCCAAGTGGGTTTTTGGCTGGGGCCTGTGGGTCCAAGTGGCCAGGGTTGGGCCTGGGCCCTGGCTGGACCTTCCTGCAGTTTCCAAGTATAGTATATTTGTAAAAAGGAATGGTTTCCTTTTCCACATTGGTAGACTCATCAACCTGACTGTGTGCTATGGGGACACATTAATCCTTTCTAACAATTTCGTCTCTATATACTCTGCTTTGTTATCAATTCATCTAATTATTGTGTTGCCTGAAAGAAGAATATATGCTATTTTTTTCTAAAAGCACAGAGCAAAGTCTCTAGCAGCAGGGAGAATCAAGTCTTCACTAATAGTAAAGGGCTTCTTGGCTTTAGTACTGCAGTTAATTGCTAAGAATGATGTTCTCAGCGCATACATATTTGATGAAATAGTGAACTACTGTTCCTTGTTTGTATTTTTTTCTTTTCTTTTTTTGTACTTTTTCTTTAAAAATAAAAATTCCAAAGGCTTTTTCTTTTAATGTGAGTTTCCCAGTCTTCGTGTGGTGGAATTCCAAAATTCCAGTTTTGGAATTTTCATGATTTGTTTGGATAGCTGGTTGTCACACATATTATAAAATTTACTTCAAGAATGTGAGTCATCTGTTGAAACTGACCTGTAATTTAAATAGGAGCTTTCTTCTTGTCATTAATCTTAAAGCTTTCCTCTGTCTCATCATTGGACCTTTCCTCCTTTTCAAAGAAAGTCTTCAGTGACATTTGTGTTTTATTCATTTTTGCTAGAGTTAGCCTGCGTACTTATCCAAACTATGAGTGTGTCAAGTATGCAGTGGGAGAGAGGTGCAGATTGAAGTGGTAAATTGTGTAATGAGTGGGCAACACATGGAGTAAAATAAGTACTGTATTCTGATTTAATGTCTACCACCATGTGTAACTGTACAATTGCGATTTATCAACACATTTGCCACTATAAAACCTGGCACCAGATGCATTCAATTGCCGCTTGCTACTCACTGATAGGGTTTTGAGGTGAGTTGCAGAGCGATTGATCTGTTATGCTCTCTGTGTAGTCGAAACTCAGTTTTAACATTAATCTGTATTTTCAGTCACTCCCCAGCACAAGCTCCATCACCTCTGCTCTAACTTAGATCATAAGGCATTAGATACTCATAAGGGGCACTCAACCTAGATCCCTTGCATATACAGTTCAAAGTAGGGTTTGCCCTTCTGTGTGATTCTAACAGCATTGCTGAACTGACAGAGCAGTACTGTGAGTGATGAGGAATAGCTGTAAACACAGCGGAAGCTCAGACTGCTAGCCTGCTGCTCATATCCGGCAGTGATGTTCAGTTCCTAATAGGCTACGGACCATTACCGGTTTGTGTTCCAGGAATGTAAAGAACATAAGTTACATAGTTTTCTAGCACACTCAGTTTGGTGACTCTGCCTGTTAGTGTTTTCTTCCTTATTTTAATCCTTCATTCTCCTCTTCCTTAAAAAATTAGTATTTCATCTTCAAGGTGGAGTAATATTAGCTGTTGAATATATATATATATATATATATATATATAATGTATATGTATAATTACATATATTACATATATATAAAATTACATATATTACACTCATACACACTATATATACACATATATACATATATATGTATAATTACACATGTTACATATATACATATAATTACATATATATATATCTATACACACACACACACACAAACACACACACACACTATCTTAGAGATTGGTCTTGTTATTCGCAATTAACAGATGAGAAAATAGAGCCTGGATAATTTAAATTATTTACAAAGCCAAGGGGAAAGTGGCAAGACCAGGAGCAATTCTAATGCTCCCTTCTCTAAACATCTATGAATGCTTCAAAGGTAAATTTTCACTTCTATTGGACGCATTATTTTTCTTGTTAGTATAGATATTTCACTACTGGATATGAATTCCTGTCACTTTAATGTATGTGAAATTCACTCAACCTTCTCCTTGCTCCATCTTTATCTTATGAACTGGATCTCTACATTCTTTCATGGAAGCAGAGACTTTAGGTCACATGGTTCATTATATTTAAAAGTAAGAAACATGATATTAATGATTGTTTAGTTCAAGAATTTTAGAAGTTTATGTAGGCTGCATATCTTGATTAAAAGATAGTCTAAACTATACTCAGTTAGCTGTAGATAACTAGGTAATATAAGCACAGATATTAGCTCATTGCTTGAATTTTATCTTGGAATCTTTAGAAAAAAACAAAATATATATTAAGAATGATAACCTCTCAATTAGAGAAAAATATCTTATTAGTTTTCACATAATAATGTTTTTCTTGTTTCTGTAACAAAAATAACAAGAGTTGGTGTATATAATTACATGTGAATTATTGATGATTTTTTTTTGAGACATGGTCTCACTATGTAGAGACTGGCCTGGAACTCACTATGTAACCTAGGCTGGTCCCAAGCTCACAGTGATCCTCCTGCCTCAGCCTCCTGAATGCTGGGATTACAGGCATGTGCCACCACGCCCAGCCTGATGATTTTTATTGATTATATTTATTTGCTTTCCAGTGAATAGTGTGTTTATGTGCTGTGTTGTGTGTGTGTGTGTGTGTGTGTGTGTGTGTGTGTGAATGCACACAGGCTTGCCACATATTCCTAATCTGGTCACCATATAAATGGGTCTATGATATCCTCCTAAGAATGTGTCTGTCCAGATATTTCACATGGGATTCTATCCTTAATTTTGGATCGAGAGGAAGCAGGTGGGGAACTCAAGCCCAGACAAACAAAATAGAGAATTCTCTTACAGTGATGGCTAAGTGATGAGTATCCAAAGAAAACCTTTAAGGTACAGTGTGATGTTTTTGGCAACTGAAGGAAATTCACAGACTCTTCACTATTGAAGCTAAATAGGGAAGGCTGGGAGCTGAGAATAAAGCCAATATCATGTGTGTAGAGCTAAGAAGTGTAGAGGAAATAAGTTCTGTTAGGATTAGGGGCTCTGGATCAAGCTGTACCTGAAAACTTACAGCTGGACCTTTCAGTTACATGAAGCAATAAAAATTGTGTGTTGTTTTCAAGGCCAATTTGAACTGCATTTCCTGTTATTTTCATAAAATAATATGAAAAATACAAACCAGATGACTTGGACAGAGTGATCTAACCAAACCCAGTTTATATTATTGGCTTAAAAATTAAAAATTTGGGAGCTAGAGATTTAGCTCAGTGATTCTGCCTCCTGCCTCACAAAAGCAAAGTCCCGCATTCGATCCCAGTACAAAAAAGAAAAAAGAAAAAAATGGAAAAAATACAAACTCAGAATTTCTAAAAAAAATTTTGTTGTGCACAGACATGGAAAATAATTTGGAAAGTGTGTATGTATTGAGGAGGAAAAAAATTCCAAAAAATTTTGTATGTACATTAACTGAAGTACCAATAGTAAGATTCATAAACAATGAAGATGTTTTAAAATGACATGCTAGATATGGTCCTTGCACTCAAAGTACAGAGCAGAGCAAAAAATAAGAGTTTGGACAAATAAATAATTGAAGTGATGATAACTTCGTTGAGTAAAGCTTTGATAAATTTTAGGAGGGTTAAGTTACAGAATTCAGTAGAATGAGATGGTTATCTAAATACATAGTATTCAAGATGCTACCAGAAAATGTGGGGAGCAAACTTAGTCGAATGGGTTGATGATTGGAGGCTGAAGTGATTAAGAATGGAGAAAACGCTGTGCCAGGAAGAAGGAAAGGTCAATTTAAAAGATAAAAGGATTTAATACGCCAGCGAAGCTGGGATGTAGTCAGAAAAGGAAGTGAAAGTTATTTGCAACGGACAAGTTGACCTTCTTGGCCAAATTAGATAGATAGATAGATAGATAGATAGATAGATAGATAGACAGACAGACAGACAGATAGATAGATAGATAGATAGACAGACAGACAGACAGACAGATAGATAGATAGATAGACAGACACAAAATGAAGAAAAGTACAAGAGCTTCTGATGAAGAGAGGAGGCGAGGAGGGATCGCAGACAAAGGAAGACAAAGAATCTGTAGAACAAGACATATAGGAGCACAGAAGAATGGAGAGTATGAAATTGTGATTCCAGATAAGGAAAATACATCAGAATAAGAAAGTTTAGATCAGTTACCCATGTAGACTGAAAGAAGCGTCTTAGAAATAATAAAGTCATACCCCAGAGATACTGGATAAGTAATTGTGAGTGTTGTTCATACCACCCAGTATAATGGTCAAATTGGAGTATAACAAAATCAAGCCCACAGTTTGCCAAGTCTTTTAAGAATTGAGAACTTTTGTATAGGACATATACCAAAAGATAAATGCAATACTGATAGCTACTCATTTATTAGCTACTTATGTAGTAATGCACAATGCCAAGTGTTTTACTTATCTATCTTATTTTAATTAAAATACAGTTTCTATAATTAAGTACTTGATTGTATTGATGAAGAAATCAAACTATAGAGTTGAATGAGTAAGCCTTTCACTGAAAATCACACAGGCAGGATTTGAACTCTTGCAGTTTGAGTCAGCAGTGTTCTTTGATCATGTATCTTTCATGTTTGTGAGAAAGAATTCTAATCTGAGGAGTTTTAGAGATATATTAGAAAAAATGAAGAGTTAAGGAAAGAAAAGCAAATCAAACAGTATGGAGACATCAAAGAGATGAAGGACAGATTTGATACTGTAGCCACTGCTGGAAATGTGAATTATGGTGGAATTAGACTTAGGTGTCTGCTGAAAATTGGAGAACAGACAGTTGTGTTTAAATCTGAAAGAGTTTAAATGACATTCTGAGATAGTTTTTACTTTTCTTTTGTAGTTTATAGATGTGGGTCTTATAGTAAGATGAATTCAGTCTTAAGATAAAAGAAAGCAATTAGAAATTAAGAGAGGATTATTGTCTTAATTTGCTTTCGCAAACCTGTATCTTTGGTAGTCTCTTTCCAACTTGGTCGTGACTTGCTTTGACTAAGGGGACAATACCAATATAATGGAAAGACAATGCAACAAACTTGCTCACTAGGAATTTTCTTGCTCTTGGAAAACTTGAAACTACAACATGCAAAAGGAGCCAGTGATGGTGGCTTAATCAAGTCTTTATTAATAAATCACACTTAGATTCATTAATTTCATATCAGATTGCTTTATGAGATTTAAGTATTCACTTCCTTTGACTAAAAGATGATAAAACAGCCCTACATTTTTCTATACTTACATTTTTCTTCACTTCAAAAATTTTTTTGTTATTCCTCCAGTTAAAATACTTTTGAGTCTCAGTTTCCATGTTTGTTGGTAAAAATCAATATTTAGTAACTCCACTGTGAGGACAAAATGATAAGAATGAATTGATTGGAATAGTTCTTGAAGTGTAATTTGTAAGTCATTATATATTTTATTGAGTGTCATATCAGTAATATTCTACAGAATTATTATCATTAGATTCCAACATTTTCCAATAAATTTCTGTTATAAGAATTATTCTGAAAGTGTATATGCCTTTGCCTGTAACTAATTTCCAAATTTTAAAGAAAGCTTCAAGGTTTATATTATATTGTTATACCATTAATCTTCCATCATAACATTGGGCAAATTAAACAATATTTTCTAATTTATTTTGGGTTTTGCATAGAGTATCTCATTTTTTTCATTATAATTATAATCCCCAAAGAAGTTTTATATTTTATTTTATTTTTTTGTACCAGGGATTGAACTAAGGACCTCTTGCTTGTGAGGTAGGTAGCAGAACCACTGAGCTAAATCCCTGGCCTGAAGTTTTATATATTAAATATGAAAATAAACTGTGCTTAAATTACTAAGTACACCCCCATGCTAATGAATGAAAACATTATTTAAATATTAATTTGTTAATTTCAGTAATATCAAATTATTTAGTAATATCTAAATTTTTACTATAAAGACATTTTAAACACAATCTGTTCTCCAATTGCATCCAACAGATGTAGCCAAATATTTAAAAACTATTTTTGAAACAGAAATATTGTGGTTAACTTAATATTTTAGTTTTAGTCTTAGGATGTTGAAAGTATCAGGAATACAATGAGGCATTAGTGTCACAAAGGAACAAGGTGAGAGATGTTGATCTCATTATTGTGAATGTGGGGGAATTTAGTGACTTTGTAAAACTTAAATTCTTTATCCATAACATGATATAACTTCGTCTAGTTTTTGTTAGAATAAAAAGGAGTGAATTATACATCAGTTATAAAGGCAACAGAAACATTACCAAAGGAAGGACATGGTCCATACACTAACACTTCCTCTTAATAACAGTAATAATGATAAACATTGTACAAATTCAGCAGACTTTGTTAAATGATATGTCTAGATCTTCTGCACTCCAGTTAAGTATGTCCAGCTCATACTACTTGAAGAGGAGATGTGTCAACATAAGCCAAGTACTCATGAGGACCCTTCTGGTAATCAGGCAGTCACTAAGGGACAGTCATTATCTTCAGCCTTATTATGAGTCTTTTGCTTTGTTAGTGAATAAACTCATCAGAGGAAATGTATTTTAGATTATTAAAAGCAGATACAAAATGGGTAGGATGTGGTGGTGCACGCCTGTGATCCCAGCACTCGGGAGGCTGAGGCACGAGGATTGCTGTGAGTTCAAGACCACTGGGCTACA
>NW_022900927.1:47223544-47226346 GCF_012274545.1 Fukomys damarensis | reverse complement strand
ACTAAAAAAAAAAAAAAAAAAAAAGTAGATATATAATGACTATAAAATAAATATAAATAATTCAGTTATATTTAAAGTATATTTTTGTTACCTTTTCTCTAATTTTTATCAGTATGATTTTGGGTTTATGCTTTCCTGTAATATCAATGCATTTTAATAGATACAGATATATTTTCTGTGCTAACTAATCTGGTAACCGATTTCATACTTTTGTGTATACAACATATCAAAATAAGCATTATTATATTGTATTTATATAATTAAGAAACTTGATTAATTAATGTAATGCCTAACCATCACTGCATTGTCACAGTTAATGTTCTAACAAATTGACCTAAAAAATACAACTGTAGAGATTTAAAACAGGTTTGGTGGTCATGATTGTAATCTTAGCAGTCTGCTTGGCTTAGACAGGAGGAGAACAAGTTGGAGCCTATCCTTGGCAATTTAGCCACTTATCTAGACTCTGTCTGAAAAAAAGAAAAGCTTGAAGATATATCTCAGTGAAAAGGCCCAAGATTCAATTCACAATACACACACACAGTACACATACGCACGTGTGTGCACCTATGTATAATTCACACACACACACATATACATACATATAATGCATGTAAAGACAAATAATACATGTTTAGAATGTATATTTCTACATGGCATGTAATTTCTACTTGTCATTCATGCAAAAAAATTAATATTTTAATTACTTGAAGGCAGACCATTATAGCCTTTCAAATATTAATTGTTAAAGAAACATTTATTGAGAGAAAGAAAGCTGTCTAAGAGAGACAGAAGGGGCATCAGGAAGTGGGCTGCCCCTGTAGAAGATATTCTTAAAATAGCCAAAAAATAACCTGTTGTCCATTGTTCTTGTTCATCCTTTATCCTAATATCTGTACATAATATATTTGCATCTTTACAGACCATTTCATCTTTATTTTCTGAATAGGTGGAATAGAGAGGGACGATTTCCTATCTTTTTCCAGCCCTGAGCTGGTGGAACCAGGGGAAAAATCCAAAAAGCTAGTAAGAATGGGTGCTCAATCAAATGTTTCATAAGCTAAGCTGGCTCAATCACTGGTTCTGAAACAAGGAAGTTTCAGAAAGAGATATATGTAATTGTTTCTGCGTCTATAATTCACATCACATTTGTACTATGATTATTGAAACAGCAATGAGAAGAAAAATACCAAAGTGGTGCCAAAAATGTGATGCACTAAAATAAATTATAGAAGAAGAACACTGAAACATTATTTTAAAAAGTATTTATCTATATATAAAATCAGTAGGTAATATTTCATTTTGTGTTTTTCCTCTCCTCCGATTTTATATAAAATTGAGATGGAATAAGAAAGATACACTTGTCTTAATATGTCTTCCTTCCTCTGTTAAAATAAACACTTGAAAGAAATGTAAATATCTTTTTCCTGAATGCCCGAGGCTTATTTCTATAAACATTTGTGACCATGTTTTTCAGTGAGCATACATTTTCAAATAAATTGAGAAAACAAACAGGAACATGATTATCATATTGTATGGTAAGAAAATGCCACACTCTTCAAAAGTTCCTGTACTATTTTGAATTTCCTAAAGCAACTAATGAGAGTTTTTATTGCCCTGTATCCTAAGCAGTAATTTGTATTTATGCCTTTAGAAATTCTGCCATTCTAATAAATGTGTAAAAATAAAGCTGTATCTCATTACTTTGATTTACAATTCTTTAATGGCAAATTATATTGAACATTTGTATGTGATCATTTGCCACCTTATATTACCTACGGTGAAAAGTCTGCTCAAATATGTTGCTATTTAAAAAAATATAATGGTTGTTTATTTATTATTAGATTTTAAAAGTTTTTTTTTTCTTTCAGTGACAGATATTGAACTCAGGACCTTGCACTTGCCAGGCAGGCACAGCACCACTGAGCTGTATCCTGAGCCCTTGAAAAAAGGATATTTTAAAAGAGACTTTGTATACTCTGAGTACAAGTTCTATGTCCTATATGTATTTTTGAAAAATTTTTGGATTGTTTAAAAATATATTTTATTGGTACATTTTAGGTATACAGTACAGTTACATTTATCATTGGGATCTTGTACCTTTACATGATGTATCTTGCTTCTTATTTTTTCCCCATTCTCCTAGCCTCCTTTCACCCCCTCCACCCTTCCTTATTTAAAAAGACTTTTGTGTGTTATTTATTGGCTGTTTTAAAAATGTCTGCTGCAGGAGCAGCCCACTTTCTGGTTCCCCTTCTGTCTCTCTTAGACAGAAGCTTTCTTTCTCTCAATAAATTTTTCCTACTTTAAAAAAATATATATCTTCTACAGAATGGAAGTTTTAATTTTAATAAGTACCACCTATCAAATTTTCCCTTCGTGGGTTATGCTTTTGATGTTGTACCTTAAATCTCATCACAAAACCCAGTTACGTAAATTTGTATACAGTTTCTTCTAAAGCTTTTGTATTTTAGGGTTCATGCTTAGATTAATATCAATTTTGAATTATATTCTTAACATTTTTTAATAAATGTTACCCATATTTACTGTACAAATTAACGGGTTTCATTAAGATATTTCTGTACATACATATAGTATATTATGTTTTAATTTTCAAGAGGAATGCGATACATTTCTTGATTCATTAGTTTGAATAGTAATATAAAGGTGTTCCATCAGCATTTATTGATATGACTATTCTTTCTTCATTGAATTGCCCTTGAAAGTTGTCAAATCATATAACACTAATTCGTCAAATATTTTAGAGACTTTTTTTTTTTTTTTTTTTTTGTTACCGGGGAG
>NW_022900927.1:47191708-47223520 GCF_012274545.1 Fukomys damarensis | reverse complement strand
TTTTTTTTTTTTTTTTTTTTGTGGTACCGGGGATGGAATCAGGCCCTTGTGCTTGCAAGGCAGGCAGTGGAACCACTAAGCCAAATCCTTGGCCCCTTAGATACATTTTTTAAGTATCTTAGATCTTGACTTAAGATTCTTAAATTTGAAAGCTAGTGTAATCTTTTATTTCCACAAGTCAGTTGTACTTGCTCTCAAATTCCTTATACTTTATATAGTTTTGTTGTCTTTTCTGTACCCTCCTCATGTTGTTCCTGTATTCATCTTCAATATTTATGTTAGTGTAATAGGCAGTCACTGGTTTTTAAATGTATCATTACTAATCCTAGTATGATAGAATGCGGTTAATCTAGGCATTTACGTTAGTTGTGTACTAATTCCGTACATTAATGTGAGAACAGTCTATGTATTTCAGTGTTCTTCACTATATACTGCTTCATAAACTATAAACAATATACAAATGTATTTATTTTTTTCTACTCTTTTTTTGTAGTGCCAATTTTAAAGTTTTTTTGAAGACACTGCATTTCCACTTGAAATACAGTGCTTATAAAGTGCAATATTATCTTTTGCATGTCCAACTATTGAGAATGCCCAGTACTTTACTATAGCAGTTAAACTTTAACAACTGCCACAGAATGTGCTACAAATTTAGGCCCTTCAATGATTTATTTAGAACAATGTTAACTCTATACTTGGGGTTGGCTTAATCGACCTCTTCGATCATGGTCCCTGAGGACAGAGGAGCTTCTCCACCGAAGCCCCAGACCTTCCTCCGGGAATGTCACCTATACTTCGGTACAGCTTGGTAATGATGGGATTGCAGACTTTTGCCAGCTCCTTCTGCTGATGTTCAGCATCTTCCTTCTCTGCAGTTTTTATCCAGCCAGGTGATGATTTCATTACACTTACTGAGAATCTTCTGTTTATCTTTATCATTGATCTTGCCCTGAAGTTTCTCATCTTTAACAGTTGCCTTCATATTGAAAGCATAGGACTTCAGTGAATTCTTGAAGGTCACTGTATCCCTCTGCTTCTCATCTTCAGCTTTGTACTCCTCTGCTTCCTGGACCATATGCTCTATGCCCTCCTTGCTCAAATGGCACTTTTCACTAGTGCTGGTAAATCTCATTCTTTTTCTGTACTCCTGGCAACAGCAGAGACATTGAGGATGCTATGGACATCAATATCAAAAGTGACCTCAATCTGAGGAACACCACAGGGAGTAGGAGTCATGCCTGTGAGTTCAAACTTGCCAAGCAGGTTGTTATCCTTAGCCATGGTATGCTCATGTCCATGTACCTGAATAAGCACACCAGGCTGGTTGTCAGAATAGGTAGTGAAGGTCTGTGCCTGCTTGGTAGGAATGGTAGTATTACGCTTGATGCGGAGCATCATGACTCCACCAGCAGTCTCAATACCAAGGGAAAGGGGAGTGCCCAGAGCAGAAAATCTTAAATATTTTCAGACTTGCCTCCAGACAGAATGGCCACCTGAACAGCTGCACCATAAGCAACAGCTTCATCAGGGTTGATGCTCTTATTTAGTTCTTTCCCATGGGAGAAATCTTATAGAAGCTTTTGGATCTTAGGGCTATAGGTAGAACCACCCATCAGGACAATGTAATAGATTTGTGACTTGTCCAGTTCAGCATTTTTTTACTTGTTTGTTGTTTTTGTTGTCGTTGTTGTTTTTGGGGGGTGGGTACCAGGGTACTGGGATTGAATTTAGGACCTTGCACTTGAGAGGCAGGCAGCAGAATCACTGAGCTAAATTCCTGGCCCTAGTTTATCATTTTGAAGAACCTTCTCCACAGGGTCCAGAACACCATGGAACAGGTCAGCATTCAACTCTTCAAATTGAGATTGAGTAATGGAATGATAGAAGTTGATTCCTTCATAGAGGGAATCAATCTCAATACTGGCTTGGATGCTGGAAAAGAGGGTTCACTTAGCTCATTCACATGCAGTACAGAGGTGGGGGACAACTCTCTTGTTCTCACTAATGTCTTTCTTATGCTTACTCTTAAAGTTGGCAATACAATGGTTTACCATTTGGTTGTCAAAGTCTTGTGCACCTAAGTGGATTGAATCTTGAAAATTCGGTCTTCAATAGTGAAGATTGACATATCAAAAGCATCACCACCTAAATAAACAATCAGCACATTTCTTTCAGCTCCAAACTTTTTGTCTTGCCATAAGCATAGCAGCAGCTGTTGGCTCATTGGTAATTCTAAGCACATTAATATTAGCAATGGTTCCAGCATCTTGAGACATTGAGAGTCATTAAAGAAAGCTGCACAATGACCACGATGTTAGTAAGTCTTCCCAAGATGCTTCTGCAGTTTCCTTCATCTTTGTTGGCATCATAAAAGATACTTCCTCTGGACTGGAGCTTTTTGTTTCTCCTTTGTATTCGACTGAAACCTTGGGTCTGCCTGCATGAAGAGCCAATGCTGGACACCAGCATCATCAAATCTATGTACAATCAGATGCTTGGCATCAAAAATTGTGTTGTTGGGATTCATTGCAACTTGAGTTTTGCAGCATCCCTGATCTGTCATTCAGTGTTGGTGAAAGTGACATAACTTGGGGTGGTTCAGTTACCCTGATCACTGGTGATTTTCTCCACTTGTCCATGCTGGAAGAGACTCACAAAGGAGTAGGTGGTGGCAAGATCAATGTCAACTGCAGGCCCTTTATACTTGGTTGCTTGTGTGTACAACTGGTTCAGCTGGTGAAGTGAACCCACAAAAATCTCCAAAGTTGCCAGTGCATTCAATTAGCTCATTTTCTCTACTCTTATATACTTTGCAAAATCTGAATAAATATTGGGTAAAAGAAAGAATTCAGACTGAGTTTTTTTAATGGGACTAAAAACTAATAGTCACTTTAGATGTCATCTTCTTTTTTACTTTGTCAATTAATTTTTCCATTTGTAAAATCACCATACTTACGAGTGACACTCGGGTTTTTAACGAATAATGTAAAAAGAAAACATTATACGTGGACATTCTATGGTAAACCATAGAATGAAAACTGAGGTAAATAATGTAGCATTTGCTAAATATTTATTATGTGTCAAACTTTCTTGGTACATTTAAATATTATCAGAATGAATCACATAGTTGTCTTAAGGATATCTGCTGGATAAACCAATGAATATAGGCATAGGACAAGATAGATTTATAAAAGATATTCATCATGAAGATAACAGTTTAGGATAGTGGGCAGGGCATTCTCTCATACTGGTTCCTAGGTGATAATGAAAATGTTCTGATTTGAGTGAAGGTCTGTCAGTGCTTTAAAGCAGCTCTGTATCTGACATTGCATGGATTCTTTAGTTAATACTGTCTTCTATAGTTTCAGTCTCTGGCTATATTCCTGTTAACTAGATGACAGTCATACTAATAATTCTGCCTTTGTCTCAGTTATTGTTACAAGAACTATTGAAAAATAATCTATGTTACAGCCCAGCCAGGGCAAGGTCCTTCTTTACATTCATTTTTTTGTTTGTTTGGTTTTGGTCTTCTGTGGTATTTTGGAATGGACCCAGAGCCTTCACACTGACCTTTGCCCCTAGCCCCCTTTTAATATTTTTACTTTTAAATTTTGAGACAGTTTCTCACTTACAATCCCCCTGTCCAACTTCCCAGAGTGCTATGGTTACCACTATACACCAACACACCCAGACTTGTGTCTTTCTTACAAGTGTTAACGTTTTTTTATTGCATCATTAAGGACTGAAGAAATTGAGTCACAGACTTTGTGTTATTTAAGCCAAACAGCATGACTGAATTTTAAACTTCATTCATTCTGTCTCCAGAATCACTACATTCTAGAAAATAGCAGATTCTAGAAATCCTTTCCTTCTTCCTTTGGCATAGTTGACACATAAGAAAAATTCCTTTTCATTAGTGGACTACAAACTGAAAAACTCAAATGATGATTTTAAAGGAATTTTTACTTTGGAAAATAATAATATTAAAGATGACTAGTTTGATTCTATTGCTTCCAAGAATGCTGGTAACTATTTCATTGTGTAATAAAGGTTTTAAAACATCTTTCAGGCTTGGTTTCAGGTTTAAGTAAGTGAGAATATTTGTAGCAATCCAATATTTTAACATTAGTGATTAGTTTGAGCTCCATAGAGAATAATACAATCATAATAAAAAGTATGTATGCTATATATTTATATTTTTGTAAATGATTTTAACATCAATGTATGCTTTAAATGCTAAAGAAGATTTCAGCCTTAGACTTTGGAAACACGTGTGAAGCAGGAAGCCATGACTTATTTACTATAAGGGTATAATTTATAAAGACGTGCTCTCTTATCAAATATTCTTTAACATTTCAGAGAGACTTTGAAAAATGTTGGCCTTTTGAGACTACTAAGACTATGGCATTTCATAGTCTGCAAAGCAATATTAGCCTTAACTTGAACCATTTATTTTGTTCTTGTTAAATGTCACAGTTATCTTTTTCCTTGAGTTATTAGTTTTATCATCTGTACTTTATTTTAATTGAGTTTATTGGTACAATCTAGGTCTACAATACAGTTATATTCATTAATGGGATCCTGTACCTTCACATGACAGTTCTTGGTTCTCATTTTTTCCCCTTGTCCCTGCCCTCCCTTCACCCCCCCTCCCCTCCCCATTTACAAACTCTTTATTTCCATCTTTTCATTTTCTCATATTTTTTCTTTTCCCCTATTTCCTTTCCCCTACCCCTCCCACTTTCCCTACACCTATAGCCCTGTACTTTTTTTTTTTTTTAACCAGAAAAAGCCAATGAATTTTCATGGGCCACAACAGAGGAGTGACTTAGTTTGAGCTCTGAATAACTAGTACTTGGAGGCCAAATAAAGTATGTTGATTCCACAAAGAGCTATTTAAATCTATGGTACTCAATAAGTAAAGGGCTTATCCTAGTAAGTCAGTTCAATTCATATGTATATTGAAATAAGACAACAGTGCTCTCTTTTTTAAAGGGGGTAAAAAATCACAAGCAATTCTCTAAGACCACAGCTATTGATCATTCCTTCATCTTTTAAAGATGCATAAGATTGTTATCTAGAAATAAAAGATTCTTCCTTGAAAGCAACATAAATTCTCTTCAATGATGATCACAATTAAAAATAGTATAGACAACACTTAGTATGATTTGTTGGACAAGTCCCTCAATCATGGTATAATATATAATGTTACATTTTTTACACCTTCATTCATTTGGCTTAATCATTCTTATCTTTGAATGTAAATATTTTAAATCACTGAATCAATAACAAAAGAGAACTGGCAGTAAAATCAAAGGGGAAAATAGTAGAAGGAATGGGAAAAAAGTTGACATCAACTATCATTTTCAGTTTGAAACCTTGATAAATGATCAAATTGCAAAGAAATTATAATGATTGAGCTCTACTATTAATGAAAGATATCGTATTGGACAAACTGTTCAATAAAGAGGTTATAGTAGCAGAGTTAAAAGAAAGAATTGGTAGGGAATGTTCTAGGCATTCAGAACTTCAGCTAACAATGCCAGGGAGAAGGATGCTATGCCAGTAATTTAGTCAACAATTTGGCTACACCCAATAGATCGGTTGAGAAGATATAATCCAGAGTTCCTATGGAGCTGAAGAAACTAAATCAAGCACATATCTAATTTAATCTCATAGATGACAAGAGTAGATAAGCTTCATTCTAAATGTCACTTCTGTACTTTGGATATTATTTGTGTCCTTCCAAGATCCATATGTTGAAACATGATCCTCATTATGAGGTACTAAGAAAGCAGAAACTTACTCGAACTATGAATTTTATAGGTGTGCTCTTTGGGAGGTGAGGAGGACTAGATAAGGTCATTAAAGTGGATCATTCATAATTGAAACCATGTGGCTTTTTAGATCAGTTGACACATGTATGTGTTGCCTGACTCTTACCATATGATGTCTTCATCTGAGACTCTGCCAAAAAGGCCATCACCAGATGCAAGCTCTCCTCCAACTTGCACCTGTGGAACTGTAAAACAAAATAAACTCTTTTACTTTTATAAATATTGTATTATAATATAAAATACATAATATATTTTTACATATTTAGCAGTGCATAGTGTGTTATTTTTATTTTATAAGCTTTTACTTCCTCTGTGATATTATGTTGGCAGCTTTAGAAAATGAAATAAGACACAATTTTTTATGAATGAGAAATTAGTCACTGACGTAAGTAGAGCTCTGTGTTTCAGGTTCTGGCAAGGACACTCGAGGCAACTGTGAAAACGTTTAGTACACATGGCTGGAGAGCCAAAAAGGAGGCAGAGACTGAGCAAGTTTGAATCCTGAAAATATCTCGTCTTGGTTTGTGAGAATCTATCAATCCTGCCAGGTATTTTATGAGGGTAGCGGGCAGTGTTTCTGTGAAAAAAAAAAATGACTCAACTTTAAGTGGAAATAATCTGAGGAGATTGTTCAAATTAGTGAAAAAGAAACAGAAAGAATAAGCAAGAATAACAGCTGGAGAAAGTAAACACACTGAAAAGGAGTTCTCAAAATATTCTGCTGGGAAAAGTCACTTCGTGTATAACGATTAATTTGAGTATCCATAGGTAGTAGAATTTTTTTTTTCAGTTTTGGATTTTTCAAAGCACTCACAATGGACATATTTCCCCACCTTTCAGGCCCCCAAAATGTTAAATATTTTAGCAAGATTTAGATTATATGCATTTGAAAAACACTCTCATATCTTGAAAAGAAAAATTATACTGTCTATTTCCAATGTTGAATCACAGAAAATTAAAAGTAGATAATTAAACATAAAAATCAAGATGCTAAATCATAGATTTATGCATTCAAATCATGCAACTGAGCACTTTTTGAATTTTTAGAATAATTTCTAAATGCTCTGAAGGGAATGGAGGATAAAAATATTGAGAATTGAGACCTGGGCAGTACTGACCTAAATTGAATTGCCTATAATCTTGATTATTTGCTTTCTTCTTTGAATGGAGAAAATATCAACATCCAAGTAAAGTAATTTTAATTTTATATGAGATAATGTAATGTGTATCTAGAAACTATATCTGGAGTTACACTTATGAACATAGGATACTTTTCTAGCCAGTGGGTAGGGTGCATTAGATTGGAAGTGGAATAAAGATCTTTACGACCAGCTATCCTACTGAGGATAGGAAAGGCATTCAGATTTTATCTGTTAATATTTCCCGAGCCGGTGGTACAAAGAGAAAAATATTTCACAAAAAAAGTTTTATCTCTAGCTTTGGCCATCTGGTATAGATAATACTCATTAGAATCACTTAGAAGACTTGTTAAACATACATATTCCTCAGCTCTACTTTTAAAAAATCTTATTTTAAAAGTCTTTCTTCATAGTTCATATTCAAAGTAAAAGTTGAGAAACATTAGTTAATATAGTAAACTCTAATTACTATAGACTAAAAGGCATTGAGCAACAAATTAAAAAGCCATCCTTGCCTAGAATTTTATAGAGTATTGGCAAATATAACAGTAATGCTTATATTACAATCTGAGTATAATAAGAATGGGAACAGGTATTTTGAAGCTTGTATCTCCTATCAGCGACTGTACGTTTAAATCTCCATATGCCTTTAAAAAAACATAGTTTATTTTATTTAAAGTTATGTTAAAATAAGCATATACACACATAACATGTAAAGGTATCAAGTCTTTTAAAATACATCACCCTTCTTAGTTTTGGTTGTGGTTGCTATATTAACAAACACCTTGGCATTAGAGTAGCATTGGCAGTACAAGCTGTCATATTTTTTTCAGCTATGAGGAATTGCGTTATTTTTCCATTTTACTTAATTACTTCTATTTTTCATTAGTACATATTTGTAGCACAAAATGTTCACATTCCTTGTGTGGAGTTGGCACACGTACATAACACATCGTGATTCTTTTTTTTTAAATTCCCTTTCCTCCCTTCTCTGCCCTTCCCTCCATTTCTTGATATTCTTCCCATCTTAGAAAAAAATCTTTCTCCCTACTTCCTATTATCTATCTGTTATTTTTTCCTTTGCTTATAATTTAGGTTTCTCATATAAGAGACTCCCGTGGTATATTTAAGCTTGTGTGTCTGATTTATTACATTTACCATTTGGTCTCAAGGTGCATCCACGCTAGTATATTTTTTAATTCAGTTTTGCGAAGTTTATCTGGCCATCTACCTGGAGAGTTTAAAAGAGTGTTTGAAGAGTGGGAATTAAAATTCCTTTAGAAAAGAGTCAACATGTTGTGAGTCACCTCAAACTGTCTTTTCCAGAGAAACTTCAGAGGTACAAATACGCAGCCCCAGGATACTTACCCACAGCTGAGGAGTCCAAAGGGGAAAACATGTAGAGACAAATTTCTTTATAGTTGCAGAGCAATGAGACCAAAGGCTGCACTGGAAGTAAGTTGTCTCCCTTCCTAAAGTATAACTCTAGTCCATTCCATTGCACAGTGCACAGCCCCAGAGTAGACAGGCAGCTCAGTATCACCCATGAAAAGACACTTTCCAAAAGGATGCAGGGAGAGACCTTGTGACTCCAACAAAGAATGAAGTGACAGTTCGAGCAATAGAGAGAACTCAGAAACTTTAACTGCAGGAAGAGGAAGACCCCACAACCTGTGTGAAGCAAAGTGCAGTGAAAGATCCCAAGAGGAGAGCCTCTGCAGACATCACAAGTGGTCCTGAAATGGGGTGGTGAATTGGCCATCAGTGTCCAGATGAAAAATCTCATTTACATTTTCCACACTTCTTGCAAGTCAGTTGTAGATAATAAAATGTTGGGTAATCAAATATATTTGTGTAGGATGGGAAGGTGAAAGTAGGGTGGAGTTTAGTCAGGTGTGGCGGCACACACCTGTATCCCAGCACTCAGGAGGCTGAGGCAGGAGGATGGATGAGTTCGAGACCAGCCTGGGCTACATGGTGACTTCCAGGTCAGTCTCAACTACATACTGAGACCCTGTCTCAAAAAACCAAAAAAAAAAAAAAAAAAGTAGGGTGGAGTTTGAACTCTTGGTTTTGTGGTTTACCGAATCCATTGTTTTTCTGTGTTAATATTAGTTAAATATACTTCACTTACATATCCATCAAGAGGAAAAAAGTGGGAGATCTGTGGTTGGTTTCACTCAATTTCTGGAAACTGAGTAACTTCCTGAATGTGATAGATTTGTGATACAGTGATCCTGGCAAAAGCTGTGTCAATGCAATAATCTCTGGATCACATAATTGAGAAGCTTTTTCAGTGTCCTGCATCTGTAATTTATGGCTTTGGGAGACATTCTTGAAAGCCTTTTTGAGAGTCTGCTGCCTCTCAGCTCCCCTTATCCCCTGGATAATACTAAAATCTTTAAAATTTTATAGCTATTTTCTCTTAAAATAAGTAGAGGGAATATTGTTATATAGGATGGAATATGAACTGATAGGAAATTTAATATCACTTGTTACAAGCAGAGACACTATATTCTGATATTGTTTTCCTTTTCAGCTACATTTGAAAGCACCCATGTTCTCATGAACATGAGAAAACAGACTGACATTTCTGAAGAGTTCAGTGATGAAAAAGATATATAAAAAGTGTTGATGAAATAAAATATCTATTGAAGATCAATGTCTATTGACGATCATGTCTGCTACAGTAAAATACCATGGCAAATGTAAAAATTATAAACTTATTACCATAAATGGATAACTGTGTGGGAAAACTTAAACATAAAAATAATAATAAATAAACAGATTCAGAGTATAGCCAAATGCAGATTTGTCAAAAGACACATCTAAGGCCACAGAACTCTGTTAACTGCTGTTATTTTAATCTTTGATCATGCGAGTGGCCAGAATAACACAGAGTTGTCTTGCCTTTTGGGTGACAATTAGGGCTTTTTTTGAGAAAGGGAATTTGAAAGGTGGCATTAGGATCTGTTTGGATGACTCTTGATGTCCTAAATTTCAAATCTACCAGAGTGGAAGCGGTAGTCCTCATTATCAGCCAGTGAGATTCATCTTGTCTTATTGATAAATATTATAACAACATCCCTGAGGTAATCATCTCTTACAAGAGTGTCACTGATCGCCATCGTCCATTTTAATTACTTCTCAGCCCCCAGAGGTATTACCCAACAGCCTAGGGTTCTTTTGCTCCTTTCAGATAGAAATTGGGAATTAGCAAAGTACAGCTCTGCTAGCAGTTCTGTTGTCACCAGGTGACTCGAGATAATGCTGCATGCCAATTGTTGACACAGCGATCTGCTGCTTACTGCTACTGTTATGGTGAGCAAATTAGGACAACAGAGATGTGCTACAGTCTGCATCAGATTTGAATCCATCTGTTAAGTTGGTGACTGAGAGGGGGCTAGTGCCTGGAAAGTTCTCTTGGCACTGAGAAGCAGTTTAGTTTTTGCACCATGGTAAAGGACAAGGAAGAAGAAAGCTATTCAAATCATGGCATCTAAGGAGCAGAGAGCAGCAGAAGAATATAAGATGAAGGGTCAAGGACAGGGTATCATTTCAATGGACTGGCACCTAATGTCTTACTTTCTCTAACTAGTCTCCATCTCCTAGTTACCCATTTAGTTCTGAGCTTATCAATGGGTTAACTCACTGATGAAATTAATGTCCTCAAATCCAATAATCTCCCTGGAGCCTCTGAATGCAATCAGGTATACAATTAAGATTAAGGTACACAGTTAAAAATGCTTTCTTTGGCACATGTCTATTCTCATATTAAGAACACTTAATTGACTTTGAGCAGTAGCAGGCCTAGTTATTAAAAACACTGATTCCAGTTTTCTGAATTCTGGCTTGCATATTTATTAGGTTATAATCTTGAGCAAGCTTTTTAACATTTTTATATCCCAATTTTAGTGTCTGTAAATTGAGATGATACTACCTATCCAATAATTATTTGTGAAAACTCTAGAAGTTAATATAAAACAACAGATTTAGTTGCAACCCATTCAACTTTGATTTTGTCCATCTCAAATAACAGGCAAACCTCAAGTTTGCTACTCACATTTTTCTTCCTTTATGGTATGCCCATACTCAAATTCAGTTTTTTTTCTATCTCTATAATCTATAGCTTCTCACCATTCTTACTCGTATCTTTTCTATAACTATCATCTCCAGACTGAACTGTTGCAATAGCCTTCAAGCAGACTCCTTCTTTCCTATTCTTGACAACATACCATTAGCCTGATCAAAATAACTAGTGATCCGGTTAAAATTTCTGTCAGATCATGTCAAGCATATGTTGAAAACTGATGGCACTTATACTATAAGCAGTTAAGATCAATTATAGGTTTAGAGATATAGTTCAATGGTAGAGCCCTTGCCTAGCAAACATAAGACTTTAAATTCAATCCCAAGCACACAAAAAAATCAAGTAATAATAAGTGCTTATGTAATCTGTCTCCATGTTACACTCAGAGCTCTTTTTCTTCTTTTGTAATTTACTACAATATATCCCCACTGGTCTCATTTTTACTTGAATACCAGGCGCATACTTTCCATCCGGGACCTTCCTACCAATTGTTTCCTTTGTCCAGAACACTTAAGGTAATCAACTACCCTCATTCTGCTACATCTATGCTCAGAAACTTATCTTCATAGTGAGACTATATATGTAGTGTTTTGGTTTCGTTCCTTTAGTACACAATATTGCAGCTGTGTTCATAAATTGCATTGCATAGTTTTGCATATAGGAATATGTGTTTTATAGCTGGTGTCATGGCTAAGAAAAATTGGAGCATGTAGTATATGTCACTGAAGTGTCACCTTTCTGTTCCCAAGATTCTTGCCAAGTCAAGAGGACACTGTAAGAAGACAGGAACCACAGTTTCCATAAAGAATACCAGGAACTGGACTAACTAATGCCATCTGCAGAACCTGCTTCCCCGTCCATGTGCTATATCAGTTGATCCTTGAAATGGTGGCCATAAAATAGAAAAAAGCAAGCTAAGGATGTCACTGCTTAAGTGACTAATCTACAAACTCTCCTCCCTTCAGTAACTCAGAGTAGAACAGAGCACAACTGAGAACTGCACTTCAGCAGCTACCACTGAACACTCAGATTATTTTCTGGTGAATATATGTCTAGCTTGTCACCAGTTGACCTCCTATGTGCTTTTGTTCAGTATGCAGCCCTGGCGTACTATTCCCGTGGTGCTGATGAAATCCTCCTGTCTCTCACAGACCCTCCCCTTTTGGAAACTGTCAGATAAAACTATCCTCCCTGTAGGTACTTGTTAGTGAATCTAAATAAAACCTTTTATCACACAAGCTATCTCCAGGTATTTTGTTGAGTTTCTCAACAACCCATTCCAGTGCTTCAGCAAATCCAAGACATGACCTTACAATACACCCTTAATTCTTCTATGCAATTATATTTTGAACCTGTACAAGTAATAAAGAATATTCTCCATGCATGTGATTACCATGTTCTTCATTTCTTTTTGTAGACACTTAAAAAAATATCAGTTTCTAGTTATCTGAAGTCCTTGTTTTAAAATGTATTGCAATATGTGTCTTCTGGTGATCAATTCTATAGGCTTTCACATTTTAAAAGTAACTTTACCTTTCTTTTGAAAATATGTTTTCTATTCATATAAGCACAGGGAGGTAATTACGTGTACATTTCTAGGAAAGACAGAGATATGAATCAAGATTCCACCTCACCCAAGAAAGAATGGCTGCTATCAAGAAATCACATGATAACAAATGTTGGCGGGGTTGTGGGGAGAAAGGAACCGTTCTCCATTGTTGGGGGAAGTGCAGACTGGTGCAAACACTGTGGAAATCAATATGGAGATACCTCAAACAGCTAGGATTAGAAGTCCCATTTGACCCAGCTGTTCCACTGCTGGGTACCTTTCCAAAAGAATTAAAAGAATCATACCACAGTGATATATGTTCACCCATGTTTCTAACAGCACAGTTTGTAATAGGTAAAATGCAGAAATAGCCCATTTGCCCATCAACTGGAAACTGGATAAAGAAGATGTGTTTTATTTTTCTTTTTTAATAAAACGGAGTACTGCTCAGCCATAAAGAATGAGAAACTAGAGACACTTATAGCTAAGTGGATGCACATTGAGGCCATACTCTTAAGTGAAATCAATAGGACATACATGTGCAAATACAGAATAGCTTCTTTGGTGTAAAAATCTAAAAATATAAATAAGGATTAAAACATATAATTGATATTGTGAAATAGGAAGAAAACATCTAAAGGGGTAGGGGAAGTGGGAGGGGTAGGAAAAAGGAAAGAAGGGAAAGGAAAAATAAAAAAAGGAAAAACATGGAAAAAAAAGTCTTTGTAAATAGGGAACAGTGGAAGGGGTGATGGGAGGGCAGGGGAATGGGGGAAAAAACAAGAACAAAGGCACATCATGTAAACGTAGAAGATCCTAATGATGAAAGTAGCTGTGTTTCATACCCAAAATGTACCAATAAACTCAATGGAAAAAAAAAAGATTCATTTTTCTGCATGTTGATAGATCTAGTATCACAAATTTAAAATAAAAAACAAAAATGTAAAATGGAAAAGAGAGGGAGACAGAATTCCACAAAGAGTAGAAGGCAAGGCGAAAATGGACACACTGAGATGTAAAGATGCTTACCTTGAAGATTCAGGTGATGCAGTCACAAAACAAGAAACGACAGCGATCACAAAAGCTGGAAGAAGCCAGCAGGAAATTGGGCCTTTAAATAAAATGCTTAGATACTTTAACCTTTCTGACCTAGAGTACTTTAAATGTAACAATGCACTGTTTTCTCACTTTCATTATTTGGCAAGAAATTAATTCAGTGCAGAAAACTTTTAAAAAGATGAGATCCCAGTTGTTTATTCTTTCTTCTAATTCCCATGCTACTGAGGATTTGTACTTAAAATCTTTTCCTATACCAACATTTTCAAGAATTCTTCCTTTTTTGGCAAATGTTTTTGTTTTAATATTTAGATATTTAATCCACTTCAATTTTATTTAGTGCATGGTGAAACATACGGGTGTAGTTTTAATCTTTGGCAAGTTGAAATTCAGTTTTTTTTTGTTTTTTTTGTTTTTTTTTTTTTTTTTTTTTTTTGTGTGTGTGTGTGTGTGTGTTACTGAGTATGAAATCCAGTTTTTCCAACACCATTTATTAAAGAGGATGTCTTTCCTCCAGTGAGGAGGTTGTCTCCTTTGTCAGAGATGAAGTATCTGAGTATGTCAGGAGTTGTTTCTTCATCTTCTAATCTATTACACTGATACTCCAGTCTGTTTCTTTGCCAGTACCATGCTTTTTTTTTTTTTTTTTTTACAGTGGCTTTGCAGTATAGTTTCAAGTTGGGTATTGTGATAACTAAATTTACCAATAAACTAAAACATCTAAATAAAAAATACTAAAAAAGAAATCGGTCAACATATTTCACCAATTATTTGATAAGACAAACTAATGTACCTCCAGTGTGATGTACTGAGAAAGGTAAATCATCATTGCTGTGAAATTACTAACAATAAAATAATACCACACCAGCTCAACTGAGAAACACTTGACAAGATAAACTACATTTAGTTTCCTAAAATGCTAACATCATGAGAGACAATGAGGAACTATTCTTGATTAAAAGAGGTTATAATATATAGAAATTAAATGTTTGCGGCTTTGATTGGACCAAATGTCAGGACAAAAATTATCTTACAAATAAATAATATTGTTGGGAAATATGGTTTGTGAGCCTTATAGTTGTATCAATGTTAATATGTTTTGATTTTTGACAATTGTATTACAATATGTTGTCTGTGCTCTCCAGAGAGAACCAACAGAAGGTGTACATATGTGTATTTATGTATCATTTAAAAAATTATCTTACACTGTTAAGAGTGCTGAGAAGTCTTAAAGATCTGCTCTTGGCAACCTACAAACTCAGAGGAACAAATGTGCATTTATGGTGTGAAATCTAGGGTTGAGATCTCAAAAAAGCCAAAATTTCTGTACAGCTTTGAAGAATGAAATGACAACGTGTCAACTAAGGCAAGTAATCAAGAGAAGTTCTCTTCTTCTTAGATTTTTTTTTTTTTTGTGTGTGTGTGTGTGTGTGTGTGTGTGTGTGTGTGCTACTTCAGTCTCAGTTTGTTGATTTGGCACACCCTTATTAGGGAGGGTAATCTCTTTTATTCAGTTCATCAGTCCAGATGTTAATGTTATCCAAACACATTCTCACAGGCACACCCAGAGTAATGTTTGGCCAAATGTCTGATTAGCTCATGGCTCAGTCAAGCTGACAAAATTCAGCATCATAGATTATGTGTGAAAATTTTCTTGTTCTTAGGAGATATGTACTGCATATGGAGAGACAATGCGTCATGCACATCTGCAATTTATTCTGAAATAGTTGGGAAAGTATCATATAGATACCTATATGAATATGTGTGCAACAATGTAGATGTGTATATTTGTATGCTCACATAAAATATATTCCCGCAGAGAAAAAAGAGGGGTAGTATAGTCAAGCACATAAGACAAAACAAATGTGCACTAAACCTATATGAAATTTTATCCCATAATTGTTCTATACTTTTGAAATTACATTAAAATAAACAATGTGAAAGAAGAATAAAATTTCACTTGGGTCTAAATTGGGACAGAGGGCTAAAAATGTAAACATTCTATGATGAATTTTTTAGCTAGATTCTCAGGAAAGCAATGAAGACATTCTTGTTTTTCAAAAGCCAGTATAACTAATTTGGAAACAATGTTTTCTGTAGAGATTGGGAAAATATAAAACGGCACTTGATTTTATTGCTAAACTAAAAAAAAAAATTAGGCTGAATTTCAAATGTGTATGGCAATTAATACAGGAAAGACAAACCTACGTAAATGAGTTGCACTCACTATACAGCATTTCCTATTTTCATTATACAGGTATGATTTTTAGAATAAGTAAATATTTTGAAATTATTTTTAATCTAGATATTCAGATCCAAAATAATCATTCAATGCCAATAAAATTTACCTTTTATCTTATTCAAACACTAACAAGATGTTTTTAAACAGGTATAGCAAAATGGAAATTTAAAAGTTAGACATTTTGCTTTAGAGTCAAGAGACTACTTCTCCAAACTTCCTCAGGACATAAAAGGACACCTCAGCCCGGAGGACTGAATGTGCAGATGTTAGCTTCAGGTGGTCAAAGTTCGGTTTTATTTCCACATTTCATTTCCAAATAAGACATCAGGATAGAGGCAGCGATGAAACAAGCCTGAGGAAATAAGTCTATTGTCTCATTTTATTCCCTACATCCACTGTTCTTAGCTATAAAACACTCTCACACATCTGTACACAGTGAGATAGTGATCTGAGGCCCCCACATCTGCTTGGAGCTAGTTTTTAATAATAGATATTTTTACTTTTTATAAAAAATAAATGGTCTCCTTCAGTGTGGTCAGCTGGGACCAAAAGAAGGGAGGCATATGAACCTAAGTGGCCAGTGACATTTTCAGTTATTGAACACAAGCACTTATATTTAGGGCAGAAAACTTGTGGTCTTAAATAAAACCCCAGGGAAAAACAGGGAATATATGACATAGCCTAAAATATCTAATAGTCATGCCAAAAATAAAGAAGATTGATGAAAAGTGAATTCTTCAATTCCATTGAATCCCACTAGGAAAATACAAAACACTTTTAGAAACTCATCTGTAGCATTTGAAGATGTGGGAAGTATCACTGAAGCTTTTATTAAGTCATAGTCTTATAATCTCAAGTTGAGTGTGGTAACAATTTTTAAGTCACTTATGTTAAATTTTTCTACTCATAATATTATTGTTAGTGTATATTGTCATTAAAATGTTAAGTGCATGATTTTGAAAATACCAAGTATTCAGCCTTTAAAATATATTGAGGGCTGGGGATTTAGCTCAGTGGTTCTGCCCCTTGCTTCACAAGCATGAAGTTCTGAGTTTGATCCCTGCCCGAAAAATAAAATAAAATAATATAAAATAGAATAAAATATATTGAGCACTTTTGTCAAGAGAGAAGGTGATCTATTAGTTTAAATATTTTGCAGAGAAAAGTAGTTTATACAAAATGTCAATCTCATTGGCATTGTTATACATTAGAACATTTCTTTCATATTAAATTAATAATTCTACCAATATAGAATTGGAAGCAATATATAACTGGAGAACAGGTATAAAGAATTCAAAATGTTGATTATTTTATATCTGAGTTCTCATTTCTCACAATTTGTGATTTTAGTTTCCTAGAAACCCACAATTCATGCTACCTTTTATGGTACTCTTTGAGAAAAAAATCATCCTGTAAGTCTCAAAACAACAACAAAAAAACCAAAACAAAACAAAACAAAAACCCAAACTGGTGCTTTTACCCTTTAGGATACTCGGAATAATAAATAATTTAGGATAGTCAGAATAATTAAAGGAAAAGCAGTTATAAAAAAGAAAAGAACAAATATAATATGTATCTTTATGTGTAATTAAATTTATATATGAGATTTTAAAGTAAATGAACATAAAATATTCAGTAAGAAATTTTCTCCAGAGTATTGGCTAAAAATCATTAAGGACAATAAGAAATATAGATAGAGAGAGAGAGAGAGAGAGAGGGAAACATAAGCAGTCATATAATAATGGGCTTTGTATTCTTTTTTTCCTCCTGTGAGGTTAGATTTTAAAGCTTTAAAGAGAAATGTCAAATTTAAGCAAAACAGACTCACAATGTTTGTTTTATTTTATAACACTGAAGAAAGCGTATATCTGACACCAGATCTTTTCTTTCCTTTTCAGCCTCTCAATGTAATATAAAATAGAATAACACTGACATTTGTCCACTTTGTTTTCTCTCTCCATGTCCCTTTTGGGTTTCAGTTATATGATACATCATTTTGTGAAGAACATTCTCTATGGATAAACTTCTTGAATGGAACATTCATTATTTCAAAATGTACACATTTTTGGCCAAGTTTTATAAATGATAGCTTTATAAGTTGCAAAATGTCTTGAAAAATGTAGTGACCAATGCAATAATTTCCCAAGAAATACTGAGGAACCATATCAAGGGAATGTTGGCGTGAATTCTTGTGTACACCCATGTATGTGGATATAGATGTGCACCCGTGTGTGTGTGTGTGTGTGTGTGTGTGTGTGTATACTTCAGCTCCCTTGCCATTTCATGAAGATAATAGTAAGCTTTTTTTTTTCTTTGATCATTTTGTACTCTGTGCTTGGAAAATTCTTCTGCATCACTCTCCCTTGTCATTGTACAATGACTCCCAGTCTAAAAATGCCATGGAAAGGAGCCAGTTTTAGCTCTCTAATCTTGAGGTTGTGTGCTGCCTCCTGGAAGCTAAAGACTTTTTCCATCTTTTTTATTGCAATGTCTCACAATTGGAAATTGCTCAAAAACTGGTGGCTGTATGAATTAGTGAATTTTGTCCACATCATGTAAAATATCTCAATTTCTTATCATCTCTGCTAGAAAATAGGTTTACAGTTTGTTTGCTACAGTGTTCCCACAGATATTGAGGTGAATGCTATAAAAGCTCCAGTAGAAAGGATATTTATAGCTGGTTCTCATATCTTCTGTTGCATTAGTGGCTCAGTTAGTGAAGTAATTTGTCATTAGATTGTGTGCTTGTTTGCCTGTTCTTTTACCTCCAAAAGGGGATTATAACATTTACTATTTGCACTTGCAAAATGTAGCATCAAGAAAAAAGAAATGAAGCTCAATAGATCTACAGGGTCTCTCTTTGATCTTTCTCTTTTTGCTGTAGTGGGGATTGAACCTAGGGCCTCACACATGTTAGAGGGCTCCATCACTGAGCTATATTCCCAGCCTTTGACCTTTAATGAACTTTGTTTTGAGACAGAGTCTTCTGAAGTTGCCCTGACAGGGATTGAATTTGGAATCCTCTTGCCACAGTGTGTGGAATACCTGGAATCACAGGCCTGTGCCACCGTACTTTGATCTTGATGATAAAAATGTTAGGATTATATTCTGGGATAGCCTTAATCTTTGTAAAGCTTTATTGATTTTAAAATTAACAAGTAGATTAAAGTAGTTATTTCTGTTTCTATTATTTTATACTTTTCTATGTTTCACACATTTAGAATGAATTGCCTGTAGAGGTCTGTGGATAGTATAGAGGATGTCATAGCTTAAAATTGCATGCCTTTAAGAAACATGAATGTAGGTTTAAGGAACACATTATATCTACCTTTTTCCTTAACAAGTTGGTTTCCCTGTAGCTTCATCTTTTTCTATTTTTAATAATCAAGATTTTAATAAAGAACACTACTGTGTTCAGAAAAAGGAAAAAGAAACACTTTGAATGTTGAAAGTTCTTTAGAAGGCAGACCCAAATATATACACCAAAAAATAAAATTATTTGATTTGTGGAAACATTTCCTCATATTGGCTGACATGTTTTTCTTTTCTTTTAGGCTTTTATTATTGTACTTCTTGATATTTTGCCCAATGAAGAGTTTCTTGATTTAAAAATTATCTTGCTTTTTTTATTCATTAAGTTCATTAGTACATTTTAAGTATACAGTATCATTAGAATTTTATTCCTTTACATGATATGTTTGTTCTCATTTTTCCCCATTCCCCTGCCCTCCCTTCAACCCCTCCACACCTCCCTATTTACAAATACTTTGTTTTCATTTTTTTCTTTTTCTCATATTTATTACTGTCTTTTACAATGCTTCATGACATTCTAAAATCTTTTATATACTGAATGCATAAAATCACATCTTACTTACAGAGCTGGTATGTATGTCTTTCTCCGACATGAATAGAGAATGTTAGTGACTCTAGGGCATCACTGTCAATGCACAATGATATCCAGATTATAGCTATCCATTATGAATTGTGTAATGCACTGGGCACAGGAGAGAAGCGAGACAGAAGATTAGAGCAGGGAAAACTGGTTAAGCAAGTGACTTGTTGGTCCCTGAGACCCAAAATCCAGAATCCAAAATGACTGTGCAGGACTGTACACAAAACGCTAGCTTCAATTCTTCATTTACATATCAACTGCAAATATTACCCTAACTCAGATGATGAAAGAGCAAATTAATGAGAAAAGCCCGTGACATAGTTAACCTTGAGCCTTCTTGTTAATTTATGAAATAAATAGCTGATTAAGTCATTATAATATTAATATTATTCAGCTTATAGTGAAATGTAGTAATTGCTAGAGGTTTAAAACCAGTCATGCTGGGAACAAATTCTAAACTATCTCATTATTCTTCCCATGTTACTGCATTTATTTTTTACTCATAATCCCGGTTTTGCTAGGGCTCAGGTCTTAAGTTAGTGTTTATATTACGTACATTTCAGAAAATTCGTTTTTATTAGATAAGCTTTTTCTTCTTTGGACTTTTTGGGGTCTTTAAAAATTAACTTGGGAATAAGTCCAATTGCATCTTCCCTAATTAGATATTAGGTTAATACTTAGCAAGATTAACTCGTTAAGAGAAGCTCAGTTTTAGGAATATTAATTAAATCAAATCTAGATAGTATTAATCTACAAATATTGGCTTTCTTTTAAGTAGTTCTTTCAAAATTGAACCAAATACTTTCTTTTGCTTTCTGGAACTACAGATATTCTAACATATTCCATTTTATTTATTCTTACACTGTTCCTTGTACAAGCATGAGCTTTGACTTGTAACACATATTGATTTTCATGGTAAACAGTGGAGGTAGAATTTCATTTTAATGAAGCTTGTTGTAACAAACATTCTATTCCAGTGCAAGAGCACAGAGCGCCAGCTGGAGACCAGCTGTGTCTCACACTCTGTCTGTTGTGAAATCTAACTACAGCAAAATAAAGCAGATGCATCCTTCAAGGTTGTGATGAACTTTGCAAATCTTCAGATCAGGTCTTTCATACTCTATATCAGTAAAAGGCAAAATAACATTCATTCTCTTTTGAGGCTCATTATTTTCTCTTTGAGGTTTCTGCCAAAAATTCAGTTTGCTCTCAGCAGATGGAGGTGATGCCATATTTGATGAATTTGATCCTAAGGCAATTCTTTCAATAGATAACGAAAGGCAAAAATGTATTTAAACCACAATGTAGTGTTTATTGAAATGTTTAAAAAAAGCCAAAAGGCATAATTGTTCATTTACAGAAGCATTTTTTAAACTCATGGCCTTAGAAAATGAAAAAAAAATCAGATAACTAATTCAACATATTTAATAAAATAATAACAAATAATAGCATAATTATAAAATTCCCAGCACAAAAATAGTATATTATTTTAAAAAATACATAAAGGATTATGTGTTCATATGACTTTTGATAATTTGGAACTTAATAATTTCAGTGTATTGAATTTGTAAAGTTCTGTGTACATTATGGAAACCAAAGGAAACCTAAGTATTTGCATTTAATTCATCAATTTATGATCTAAAATTATAACTGTATTCCTTTCTGAGACTTCACTATTGGCAAAACAAGGTTCTAACTTATGTCTGTACTTGTGCATCCTGGCACCTCCAGTTATAACTGAAAATCTATTCCTAATTTTTATGTGATTGATTCAACTAATTCTCTACTTAATCTAAGAAAGAAGCAAATAAGGAGACATATAACCTAGGTCATAAATTTTGGTATAAAGGAATCACAGGATCCAATGGAATGCAAATGAGGAATTCTTTTCATAAACTCTGGAATATATTTTTGAGCAGTTCGTATTTAGTCTAATAATTATTATGTGTTATTCTATACATTAGATATATCTGTGTCAGGAGGGAGATAAGAGCTGTCAGGAAAAAATGATGAGCATAAGATAGTCAATTGTTTAACTGGTGAAAACATACAGATAATGTAAAGATTTTGAATTTAATGTGAAAAATAATTTTTGGTACAGGTTTAATTGCAAATTGTTTACTTCCATCATGATTATTTTGTTTCAAGTATCATGATAATCTCTGAAAATATGACATGCTTAAAATTATATGAAGGTCTTTGCTATGTGCAGTTATATGTAGTTGAGTTCAAAATCCAGAAATATTATTAAATATATGATCGTCAAGTCTCATTTACTTATAATTCAAAAGGTAATGATACTATAAGAAGTTCAGGACCAGGGATTTAGCTCAGCAGCTCGGTGGCCTGCCGTGCAAGTGCAAGGACCCGAGTTCAATCCCCGATACTAAAAAAAAAAAAAAAAAAAGTTCAGGAAAGTAATACATTCATTTATATACATTGTTTTTTTTTTCTCCAGCAGCAATAAAGTTGACCAATACTAGTAATACTTATATTTTTAAAGATGTGTCCAATTGTGCATAAATTATGTTGAATTCTCCTGGAATAATATTTGTCTCTTCTCCATTTATTTGTTTAATTAACAATTTATTTGAGCAAGGACTCATGAATGTTTATTTTATAGTTTGAGGTATGATCCAATACATTTATTCTTTTGTTGCTCTAATTGAACTAGATTGGAACTAGGAGGAGTTAGAAAATGAGTCTGTGACCCTGTAACAGAAGGTCATTGTGGAGTAATCTTTTACTTTCATTTATTTGTACCTTTTAAACACTTCATTACTTCCATCTCTATTTTGTGTTCCAGGATGATATTTTCTGTGCTATTCCTCAGTGCTAGCATCAGCCATTTCTTCAAAGAGCACTGGTTTTTTTCATTATAGAACAATGTTAGAATCCAAGATATGCTAACACATTGAGGTAGTAAGGGTATTTTAAACACAAGAAAGGAAATATATATATATTAATAAAATGATCAATGATAAATACTTTAAAATAACAATTTCCTATGTGTGAAAAGTAGGTTAATAGGGAAAAGGGAAGGTAGACTTCGTAGATTTGCACATTTAGATGGTCAAGTAACTCTGGGAGACAGTGAGAAATACCAATAAAAAATAAATGTGAGAATGTTCTCTTAAACACAAGAAAGGAAATATATATATATTAATAAAATGATCAATGATAAATACTTTAAAATAACAATTTCCTATGTGTGAAAAGTAGGTTAATAGGGAAAAGGGAAGGTAGACTTCGTAGATTTGCACATTTAGATGGTCAAGTAACTCTGGGAGACAGTGAGAAATACCAATAAAAAATAAATGTGAGAATGTTCTCACTGTAAGTTTTATCTTTGAAGTAAAATAAAAATATGTTTATTTTCTACCTTTACACTAAAGTTTATACTAAAACTATATTTTAGGCATGATTGCAAAGCATATGAAGGATCAATTATGATTTTCTATTTTCTAGTGATGGAAAAAGGTATGCGTTCAATAAAACTGTACCTTAAATTGTGAATTTCTAGAGCTTATGTGTACTGCTGTATTGTTTGGGATCCTGAGTAGCAGTGGGATGAGCTATATAATCACAAGACTAATAGTCAGTGTAATGTGTTGCTAAGCTATGCTGTTGGTAGGACAGGTGCATTAAACACGTCTTTAACATACAGTGATGTTTATCATGACATAACCCTACCAATGAGTTAACTCGATATAAATATATAAATGCTTTCAATCTATGCTTTAATAAAAATATATCTTACTATATATAATAAATGAGCAAATATACACTGTAAGATATACTTTGTTTATTCATAAATTTAACAAATATATATGAATTCACAAATGTGGGAAAAATACAAATATTTTTTGCTTGGTCTCTCTATTTAGAATCTACAAAAAACTTCAAATGCTCCATTCCAAAATAGGAATGTATTTTTGTTTGTTCATTTGTTTTGTTTTGTTATTTTGGTACCGGGGATTGAATTCTCAGGACCTTGTGCTTGCGAGACAGTCAGAGGCATCACTGAGCTAAATCCCCAGCCCTGAAATCTAACTTTGTATCTTTAAATTTATTTTCCTTCTAAGTTAACCTTTCAATGAAGTAAGACAAAAATGTTTGTTTAAAAAGGCAACCAAAATTTAAGTGTATAGATTGACAAATTATAACAATGAACTCATCTTGGTAACCAGAATTCAGCTTTCACAAACTGCACACGTGTAAAAAGCAACAAATACTAAAACAGTATTATCAGCAACCCAGAAAGCTCCTTAATGTCACCTCCAATCCCAGAATAATGTTAGTTTTTGAATAGCCATGATAGGGTATGTGTTAAAACAGCAGATGACTTTGATTCTTTTTTAAGAAAAAACTCTGGGTTGCCTGTAATAGTTATTTCAATGCCAACATACACAGTAAAAACTTCCTAGAATGCTTTTTTCTTTGGAATAGGCAAGACAAAACTCACCAATCTCGGTGACTCAAAACAGGAAAATTTCCTTGCTAACGTAAGTGTACCAGAAGCTTGCATGACTATCCACCAAAACGCTCTTCTTTGTTACTTGGTGTTCAACACTAAGACAACTTTGTTCCTTCAGCTCAATAAAGGGCTATGTTCTAGTAAGGAAAGAAACCACTGGAGAGTGGAATAGGCAAGACAAAACTCACCAATCTCGGTGACTCAAAACAGGAAAATTTCCTTGCTAACGTAAGTGTACCAGAAGCTTGCATGACTATCCACCAAAACGCTCTTCTTTGTTACTTGGTGTTCAACACTAAGACAACTTTGTTCCTTCAGCTCAATAAAGGGCTATGTTCTAGTAAGGAAAGAAACCACTGGAGAGTTTCACATTGGTTACACCTTTTCTTCCAATACATTGACCAGACCAGTCTTTGGCCAGGCCTAAGTAAGGGGATGAGACCTGTAATGCACCTGTGTAATTAAAAAAAAAAAAAAAAAAAAAAGAAAGGAAAGAAAAGAAAGCTATTTGAGAGAGGAGTAGAAGATTCTTCTAAGAGACAGTTGATAGCCTGACAAGAATTTGTCTTGCTGTTAAGAAATATTTATGAATGGAACTGAATTGAATTGTGAGATTTATTTTAAATAGTTAACACTTAGGATGGATTGTATTTTGCGAGTGAGAAGAAAGGGCGCCCAATATCTGGTGGCACGGGTTTGCATTTCCCATAAAAACAAGAACAGAAAAAATCTCCAAAATCTCCCTTTGTGTGTGTGCGGGGGGGATTAATTTATAAAGGATACGACTTGGTAGGCACAATTTCATCCTGGATCAGAGAATGTTTTTCTACAAGATAGGCCTAGATTCGGGATATAAACATTCTCCAAGTGTTTCTCATAGTTTGGGTCCTAACATTCTTTTTTTCCTTAACATTGATATGAATGTAACCAAAAATTGGATCCTGTGGCTCAAAATGACTAGAAGATCAGTAAACTTGAAAAAAAAATTAGAATCCCATACAAATCTTAAATAATGGCAATCAACATTGATTCACATGCAGAGTAAAATATTTTCTAACTTCTTAGTGAAGTGTACATAGACACTCAGGGCCATAAACTTTAAAATTTATTGCGTATCTTGAAAAATCCACAATTTTCTACCATGTTTACAATTATGTCATAATAGCTGCATGGACCTTAGCATACTAAGCCTTAATTATTTCATATACACTATTAAACTATGCAAAGATAAAAGGAACAGTGAAGCCTATAATTTCCGGAGATCTGAATTCTTGATTAGGTGTCATCATTGACCAAATGTGATGCTTTAAACACTCAATTGAATCTGTGTGTTTACAAGTCATTTCTTCATTGAATGTTTACTGATTGCCAAACTCAGTGGATCAAGGTATCTTTTTAAATAGCACATTGATTTTCAGATGCCTACTAGAGGTTCTATGTTGAAGAAAGACACTTAGAGACACCAACTGATGAGAGACCATTTGAACAGCTTAGCTCCTGCCATTTTTCCGTCAGAATGGTGCCCATGAGAAACCATAAATGAAACTTGAGATAGGAGAGCAATAAAACACTTAGCTGAACCCTAGCCAACCAGCAAAATTTTGCAAATTAATAATCTGAAGTTATTTTAAACCTCTACATTTGAAGTGGTCTTTACCTGTATCATAGCCCTCAAGATCTCTAAAAATCTCAGTGATTTTAATACTCAACCCATCTTAGAAATGGAAGAATTAGATAATTGTTGATGTATCTTCCATTTACAACATTTCAAGAGTCTAAGAAAATTGTCTGGCCTAGAATGAATCAGAATCTTTATATGACTCAAAGTGAATAAAATTCTCCACATTAGGCTCCTCCAAAGATCTAGCACTTAGGTGGTCCCAAAAGGATCTGGCACAAATTCAGTCTTGCTACCTACCTGATATATAATGCTCAGTGATAGAAATACCACAAATACCAACCATTCTGCAGCCTCCTCTGTGTGTTCCAGTTGGCAGATATTTTTTAGGTAACATGGGACATATTGAATTTTAGATTGCAATTCAGGAAAAGGTGTTCTATTACACTATAATACTAACCTATGTGTGAATATTGAGTTCAGCACTCAAAATGTGAGTGAAAAATTATTTTACTAGAATCACTGGAGCATCTAAGTCAATATGACTAATGTGTGAATGTGCATCAATTCCAAATGGCACCAGAGACTTTACAGCTAGATTAGTGTTTGGGAACCAACCCAAAGCACAAGAGCTTATGATCCAGAGAGAAAATATTGGGAAGTAAACTTACCAGTGAGTGTCAGTGGTACAACTAGGCCAAAATCAGTACTATAAACATTACTTCAGGCAGCAAGGAGTTAGGTTTTTCATTTTGTTAATGAACTCCCTCATAAAACTTAAAGAAGGAAGTGTTATTCTTAACTTCTTTGTACTAAGAAATTTTTATATTAGCTAAACCCTGGAAAAAAAAAGAAACTTTTTTTGTTGCATGACTTTCCACAATAAACTTTGTATTCAGACCCATTTTACTATTTAATGCTCTAGCCAGAACTTTGGCTTTTGGCATTTGAAATTTATTGACTCAGCCCACATATACACAACAGTTTAAGATGCAGGACTATGTAAGAGATGATTCTTTTCCTTTCATTTTTTAAACAAAATTTAACAAAGTAATAAATGGCTTCATAAATTATTTCAATTATTTGTTGAGTCTTCAGAAATAACAAAAGTAGATCATATGAACTCAACTTGGGTACTCTGAAATTGTGAAATATGGATCTGCTTTCCACCAGTTCACAAAACGTTCAGCTCTAACTTCTGTTTGTAATTAGTTACTTTGGAAAGAACTAAACAGATGTGTTACAGTTTCTTTGAATTATCAACATATATTTAAGACAAACTGCATCTTCTGAAGAAATTGTGCCCTCAAGGGAATTATTTGTCTTATGGTGACAGGTTTTTATTTGAGATGTGGAGTTAGTTTTAAGTTTCAGGTGTGCTGGACTAAAATTAATAGGGCATAATTTTTTTAATGTACATGAGCATTACACTTGGATCTGATTCTGATTACTAAGAAAGAATATATTCCCAGACAGTAATGGCTGGAAACAATATCTATATAATGACTTTCAGCCATAAGAATTGATGTAAACATGTAGAAGCATTAAAAGTAGCTGAAAGAAAGTTTTAAGATTATTATAGTCTTCTCTAAAGTGCATTACAAGCTAATTCTATAGATTTTTCCCTTAAAAGAGAAAAAAATGTTCAGAACATCAAAAAAATTCTAAATAGTTCAAATACAGAAATTTCAGTGGAATAGTATTCATTTTTAAAGAAAAAACATAGTTATGATGGAATGTTTAATCGTATTAATTGAACTTTGATGCATAATACTTATTTTTGTGAATAGAAATACATAAGATGATCAATATTTGCATTTTATGTCTTTGTATTAAATTTCAGCAATTATATATCCACTTTCTTAACAACTATGATTATGTATTCTTATATATCTGACTCATGTTGATGCAAAACTAAATACAGGCATTCTCCATGACAGATTACAGGCAATGAAAAGATGGTTATTTTAACATTTATTTTGCAAATATAAAAAAATGTATCTCCTAATTTTCATTAAGAATTTGAGAATATAAAAATTTCATGAATTATTTCTTCTTTTTTTATAAACCTCTATTTTAATCAGAAATAAATTACTAAATCTATTAATATTCTTTCTTAGATTTTATTTGTTTATAATTAATTAATTAATTAATTAATAATTGTTTATGATGTACATTCCTCAACTATTACAGTCCTGCCATATTTTTGAGTTCTATACATTAATAAATATTACGTGCTTACATTCAAATACAGAGATATTAACAACATCAAATATCAGAAGCCGTGATGGCTAAGTTAGGGAAGTAAACTAAATTTTCAATTGTACAATTATTTTACTCTTTCCAAATTGTGCCTCTTTGGAAAAGAGGTTTGTAATTTTCCTTGAAAAATTGTTTTCACAATCTATTCATATTACTGTTTACACATTTATAGCTACTAGAAATATCTTTGATGATAAAAGGAGAAAATTAAAATACATATGTTAATATCCCTTTAATACTCTAAAATAAATACAAAGATGTTTTCCAGTATAAATTAATGTGAAAATCAATAGTATATCACTGTATTTTCATTTCTTAATTTAACAAATTTATCAGACTTCTAACCACATTTAGCTGAAAAAGTTGTGCTACTACTTGTCAGCTTTCTCATCACTCATAACCAAGTTTTGTACCCCCCCAAATTAAAGGGAGATTTAGTTTTGCTTATGATTTCAGAGGAATCAGTCTATGTTCAGCCGGTTCCAAAGAAAAAAACACCATGGTAGAAAGGTTCGGTTGAGCAAAGCTCTTAGGAAACAGCACCAGAGCGGAGGAGTGAAGGACCGGAAATAGTACTCAAGGTCACAACTCTGTGACCCATTTAAACACACCCAGAAGTGTGTGTTTATGGCCCTGTTTGTGTCTCCAAAGCCATAATGTTAATCTTAAGCATCTCTATAAAATTTGTGAACCCAAAATATAAAAGGATAGAATAAAAGTCTTCTGTCGTCCTAAAGCGAAAATTAAAATTTATTTCTTTATCAATTGCAGACATAATTACCTAATGTGGAAAAATTCAAGGGTGAATAGTGACCATTATTACTTATTTAATTAGAATTTGATCAAATCTATCAATCAAATTCTTCTTTCTTTTTTAATATGTGGCTGCTGAAGCAAGTGCAATTCTTTTTTATTATTGTCATTTTATCAAATATTTTATATTATTAACTGCTTTAAAATCCTACCTGTTTACTTATAATTTTCTTTTGCTTCAACTGGCAATCAGAAATTATTTTATACCATTTCTGTTTTACAGTTATTTGATTCCTAAGCATTAATAAAGTAAAATATTTTTCATTTTAAAAATATACTTAAAAGCCGGACATGGTGGTGCACGCCTGTAATCCCAGCACTCGGAAGGCTGAGGCAGGAGGATCGCTGTGAGTTCGAGACCAGCCTGGGCTACATAGTGAATTCCAGGCCAGTCTCAACTATATAGTGAGACCGTGTCTTAATAAACAACAACAACAACAACAACAAACTTAAAATTGAATGTTAAAAAAATTGTGTACTAGTTTGATCTTGGCTGGTAGTTCATGATTATTTTTCCCTAAGGCTATTTTCTCCACAGTTTTCATTTTAAGATTGTCATGTATTTTAAAGTAACAGTCTAAAGCAAATATGAGAGACAAAACATTATTATTAATATATGGTAATTACTATATTAGTCACTTTAAATAATTATTAATACTTTAGAATTACAGAATTATCAATAATAAATTGTTATTAATATGATTTTCATGGTAGGAATTTTACTCTAAATTTTTATATTTTGTCATCTTACTTATGGCAGGGATAGGAAGCTGAGGTCAGGCACAGTGACACATACCGCTAGTCTCAACTACTTGGGAGGCTGAGGCAGGACAATCAGTCATAACTTTGAAGGTAACTTGGTTGACAAAACAAGACCTTATCTGAAAATACAATAAAAGACTGAGGACAGCACAATGTAAAGCTTGCCTGGGTTGGATCACTAGTACTGCAAATAAAATAAAATAAAACAGGCCTAATTATTAAAAATGTATTTTTTCAAACATTGAAATTAAAACTTGGCACAATTAAAGTTCCAATAATTTTAGAAATTAACATAATTGGTACCTGAAGAAATCTGTAATATAGTGATTCACATAAAACACGCATTTAATTTATAATTAATTATTTGAAACAGCGTTTATATGTAGTATCCACTCTAAACAAAATGCTCAACTCAATAAGGCACTACTTTCATTTAAAATATCCTCAAAAAATGAAAATTAGAAAATCTTTCACCCAAGAAAAAATTGTAGCACCTCAGATCTGAGACAGATATCTTCTAAGACCCAGATTCTTAAAAATGTTCATGGTAAAAAAAATTCACTTATATACAGTGTGTGTAAGTATAAATGTATACTTAAGTAAAAGTATAATCTATTAATTGGCAAGATAAAAGATTAATGATAATAAAAATAATTATAACAATGTAAACAATACATTCTTTTTTAAAAATTGAGCTTATTGGTACATTTTAGGAATACAGTACAGTTACATTCATCATTGGGATTCTGTAACTTTACACGTCAGGTCTCAGTTCTCATTTTTCCCCTTGTCCCTGCCCTCCCTTCACCCCCTCCTCCCCTCCCCATTTACAAGGATTTTGTCTCCATTTTTTCATTTTCTCATTTTTTTCTTTCCCTTATTATCTTTCCCCTACCCTTCTCAATTTCCCTACACCTTTAGTCATTTTCTTCCTATTTCACATTGTCAGTATCTCATTAGGATCTTATGTACTATTATAGTTTATTCGTATCAGAGAAACTATTTGGTATTTACACGTGTGACTTTTTATTTCACTTAGGAGTATATCCTCAATATGTATCCATTTTCCTCTGAATGAGTCTAATTTCTTATTCTTTATGGCTGAGTAGTATTCCGTTTTATAGAAAGACCACATCTTCTTTATCCAATCTCCAACTGATGGGCAAATGAGCTGTTTCCAAGTTTTAGCTATAACAAACTGTGCTGCTATAAACATGGGTGCGCATACATCATTGTGATATGATTCTTTCAGTTCTTCTGGAAAGATACCCAGGAGAGGAATGGCTGAGTCAAATGGAACCTCTAGTCCCAGCTTTTTGAGGTATCTCCAATAAATTCTTAATATTACTGATCATTATGCTTTTAGGCCACTTATTAAGTAAAATAAAGATTATTTGAACACAAGAGCTGGTAGACCACAATAGTCACCCTGGTAAGTAAGGTCGCTACTGGGTAGTAGTGAGTGGGGAGGAAATACAAAAGAGTGGATGTAATGCACAAAGAATAATTCACACTGTATCTCTAGCAGAAAGTAATGCATGACATTTCATCCCATTACATGTCAAAAACGAGGTGTAATTTTAATTATGTTCTTTCTATTTAATATTTTCAGACCACAAGTGACCATAGGTAGCAGAAATTATGAAAAGCAGTATAGTGGATAAAAGAAAACCACAGTGTATATCTTAACTGGGTATTCTAAAGGACTAAGATCAGTCTTCATAGTTGTATACTTTCTTCACAGGGTATTGAAAAAATGTAGGTTAAAAGAACGAGGTGGTAAAATAGCCCCTCATCTCCTTCTGAAACTGCACAGAAGAAATGGAAAACTCATTTTTCTAATTTTGTTTTAAAAGCAAGATCTTGATTATAGTTTGGGAGATCATCAAAGCTGTGAAAATGAATAATGACCCTGCTTTGGCTACAACCTGCAGTCTGTATATTGTTAACTCCCACTGAAACTAATTATTTTTCTTCAATATACATTAGTAGAAGTTGGACATTCAGAGCTTTCAACTAAATTATCCATATTGAAGTTGATGTGAGTTCGCTGACTTTGATAGTTTTATATATAT
>NW_022900927.1:47189168-47191550 GCF_012274545.1 Fukomys damarensis | reverse complement strand
GTGAAAAGTATACATATATACATCCATATATGTGTGTGTGTGTGTGTGTGTGTGTGTATTAGGATGGCAAGATTTCAGTTTAGATTCTTCTGCAAAGAAATGTTTCACAAAATCAAAGAAGTATTTACTCATAAATTAAATTGAATTTTTGCCTACTTAGTTGTCATTTTTAAATGATTAAAAGTGTAAATTAAACATATGCCAGTGTCTTAGCTCTCAATTTTAATATACAACATGTTATTCATCTTGGTGATGAATCCTTTTTTCTTTTGAATTAATTTGAATTTATCATTTTGCTTCCAGTAAGTTTAAAAGGTGGAGGAGATAAGCAGTAAATAACCAAATATTCTTTCCATTAATGCATAAGGATTTGGCTGAATAAAATTGCAGGGCACTGCTGAAGCTGTGAATCATCATGGAACAAGCTCTCAAAACCTTAGTACAAGATATGGTTGGATAATAGATACATAGAAAGCTAACTGAAAAATAGAAATAGGAAAAAGCAAAATTCTACTGTGTTGCAGCAAGTTTTCACTTATAAAAGGCCCGTGGGCATATAATTTCATTGAAACAGAACATTAAGGTTTAGAAGCACACCTTAGTGCTTTAGTAATTGCCTAGAATATACAAGGTCCTGAGTTTGATCTGAACTCTGGAAACAAGGAAATAACACACAAACCTAAAAACATGCTTTCCTTGCACAAGATTAAAGACCTTATTTATGCATTTTAATATATTGTACTAGCAATATTTAAAATATTCCAAAATTCAAAAATTACATCTTTACTGTTTAAAATACATAGCTGAACCACATAGAAGTAAAAGGCAGAGTTAAATCCTTGTTTCATGAATTCAGCTTCAATTTTTTTTTTTGTATCATAGCATACTGGCTCAAGAATCATCTTCAAAATCATTGTACATATATGAATCCATCCACACATTATTTGGTGAGATGATCATTCTGCACTGTATTGGACTTCAAATTATTCTAAATAGCCTGAGTGCTCTTATACTTCAAACCCTAATTCCCACTTAAAATGTTATAAAAACGTTTGAAAAGCGATGTAACTTATAAATCTCCACATAATTCATAAACTTTTAATATGAATGTTTTGCTAAGATGTATGTAATTATGGCCATATGTTTTAAATTTTATTTAACAGATAAAACAGCAAGGAATGTGGCTTGACCAAATATTTTGCCTTGACCAAGCTACTCAAAATAATTTTGGGCTGTCTTGTCAAATAAAGACCTCCAAGTCCATTCAGCCATAGTTGTTTTGCCATGTTTTATTAATTTCACTTTTTTCTAAGCCAAAGTGGTAATATTGGATAGATGACAAACTCTGACATCCAGCCCCAATGTTGTTCCCAACATACTGATGACTAATTAAATGAAACCCTATATTGGCAAAATAAATCTCCTTAGCATAAATTCACATTACTATTGCAGATGTTCATGTAAAATGAAGTATAAATACATAATATTTAACAAGTGAATATGACATTAAAGCCAGTTTATATAGAGTAGGATATCTAGTCTTTCAATTCTATATGAAATAAATGGATACATATTGAGGATATACTCCTAAGTGAAATAAATAAGTCACACATGTGGAAATACCCAATAGTTTCTCTGGTGTGAAAAACTATAATAGTACATAAGATCTTAATGAGATAATTGACAATGTGAAATAGGAAGAAGAAGGCTAAATGTGTAAGGAAAGTGGGAAGGGTAGGGGAAAGGTAATAAGGGAAAGGAAAAACTAGGAGAAAATTAAAAATATGGAAATAAAGTGTTTGTAAATGGGGAGGGGAGGGGGGATGAAGCGAGGGCAGGGACAAGGGGAAAAAATGAGAATCAAGATCTATCATGTAAAGGTACAAGATCCCAATAATGAAAGTATCTGTACTGTATACCTAAAATGTACCAATAAACTCAGTGGAAAAAAAAAGAGAAATGAATGCTTTCCTATAAAATCAGCAAGAACATATTTTCAAGAACATCCTTTTAGCCCTTTTCTTTCTTTTTATGAGATGACAGATACAGTAGGTGTTTCCTGAAATTTTTTAGCTATTTTGTGATCACAGCTGATGACCACAATAGGACAATAGATATATTCTTCCATTCAGATACTCTGTCTCCCGCTCCTACAAGGGTTTCTCAGTATACAAATTGTTCTTAAGGCAGCCGAACAGGATGCTCCCTAACTATCCCTTTACTTTAGTTTTGCTATAAAATTTTAACAAAGCATTTAACCTCATTGTCTCAAAATCACACATGTCCCATCTAGAGGAGTCCTGGTTCCTGAAGAGGCAATGTGGGAGAAACTTCCATTATCTTCAAAAATTATTTTTTCTTCCACTACTGATATATATATAT
>NW_022900927.1:47125692-47180572 GCF_012274545.1 Fukomys damarensis | reverse complement strand
TTATTCCAGCAAGACCTGCAAAGTCAAGGAACTGTCACAGGGAGATAATTTCTTTTTACTTCCTTTGACTTTTCGTTATAATACTTACAATGGCATAGTGAGATACTTATCATGAGAATTCAAAGGACAAGAAACTAAGGTTTTTGTTAATACTTTTACTGAAGTATAATTGAAATACCTTGAGCTGTACATATTTAATATGCACAATTTCATCAGGTTTTTTTCATTGAGTTTATTGGCATTTTTAAAGCATACAGTAGAGTTACATTTATCATTGGGATCTTGTACCTTTACATGACAGGACTTGGTTCTCATTTTTCCCCCATTCCCCTCTCTCCCTTGTGTAATACAAGATGTATTAAAAAAATGACACAATATCCACTTCATTCTCTTAAGTGCTCATGTGGTAATGACTAATTTCCTTTTATATCTTCCATCTGTCAAAGATTAATTTAATTTAATTTTATACTGTATTTTACTTAAGAGAGACAGTCTCACTAAGTCCCTAAAATGCCCAGGCTGGACTTTAACTTGTGATCCTCCTGTCTCAGTCTCCCTGAGAACTGAGATTACCAGAATAGGCCCCCAAGCCTGACTTTTAAAACATATTGAATACTTCAAAAACACTAACATCAACAAAAGAAAAACTTTCAGTTTAAGTGAGTGATAAATTACTTTTGCAAGAGTAAATGTACAGTAATATATATGTTTTTATTGTCATGCAATGATCTAGAACATATATATATTTAGATAGTAAGCAAATATTGTGACAAAATTCATCCTTGTTACAACAACAAAGATATAAACAACTGGAAATATAAAATAACTGCATAGTGTATATCCTTAATAGTATTGCCTTTATTGTTGGTAATTGCTTATTTGTTTTTGGTTTCTAATGAAGTGAGAAAAAATAAATTCTAATAAAATTTCAGAGTATGACTAAAGTGTGGCATTGCATTATATTACAAAGACCATCAGATGAAAGTATATATGATTTTGTGAAAAACACACAAGAGCACATAATTCATTGTCTGCATTTTCAAAGCAGAATTGAAAAATATGTAATCTCCGAAAGTTTTTTTTTCTTTTTATTGAGTTTATTGGTACATTCTAGGTATACAGTACAGTTACATTCATCGTTGGGATCTTGTACCATTACATGACAGGTCTTGGTTTGATTTTTCCCCTTGTCCCTGTCCTCCCTTCACCCCTCCTCCCCTTCCCATTTATAAATACTTTATTTCCATTTTTTCATTTTCTCATATTTTTTTCTTTTCCCTATTCCTTTTTGAAAGTTTCTTTATGTTCAAAATCTGCTTAGAAAAATTAATTCTACAAAGTATTTTATGGATTGCATTTTAGACTTAATTCCCGGATGTTTTGGGCAAAGATATTTAGTAAATAAGTGACTATCAGCCATTTTAATAATTAGATAGAAAAAGCATTTTTAAAATTAAAACTGCACTTTGTACTCACTCTTTCTGTACACTAGCCAAAGTTGGAAAAATCAAAAACTGTCCACAGTCACTAAAATCCTCTAGCATTTGACTCTTCGAATATCTGCTGGCAACGTCCCCGAGATGATGTCAGTTTCTTGAACAGGGCAGAACATAATATTCCCTTGGAGCCTCTCACGTGCAGAGTTGGTGCAGTTTAAAATATCGAGTGCACTAGTATTTTTTCTCCAAAAGATGATGAAAATCTTCAGAAATTATGCTCCAGTCTCAATAATAAATGAAATTATGATGTGAAAAAGAAGATGATGGAAACATGAAATGCAAACTGAAGTCTGAGAAAACACTTGAAATTGAACAGGTGAACTAAAAATAATTTTAGATGCAATTATGTAAAATTAAAACTAAATTAAATTACTATATTTGTAAAATAAAATATCTCTGTAAATAGAATGATATTTTTAAAAGAATAAGTTTTATCTCAACTACTGCCATTGATCCTATTTCTCAATATTGTATTTCAAAGAGGTTTCACCGGGATTAGCAGCGCAAGACTGTCTGTTACAGTACATAAAATAATATATTGCTTATTCTTCAATTTTATTTATTAATAAATATATTTATAAAATATTGGATTATTTTAAATAAGTAAACACATTTTTGTCTCCCTTAAAAATAAAATATGACTGAAGTTTTTCTTAGCAACTGCATTGCACTATTATAATCACTAATTATTATGAAAGGTTGAAATGGTTTTAAGGATTCTGACTTATATGTGTCATGGTAATTGCTCTAATAATGAACAACACCATCTGCAATGATTTTCGCCTTACTTGCTGGTCACAGAGCATAATGTACATTCATGAGCGTTATTTTGTTAATTATGTGAACGAAAGAAGTGAATAAAGTAAAACAACATATTTCTTCTTTTTTACTTTTCTGAAGTATTATACTTTTTACATGCTTAGAGCACTATTTTTATGAAAGTACACAATTTTGAAAACTATAATATGTTACTATAAATGCCATAAATCTTTTGTTCTTATCTAATTAAAATTTTTTTGTATCCTCTTTTCTTAAAATTGTAACAATTAATTACAAAATAAAATGAGATTGTTTCACTGATATTTTAGTGTATGCACACATCTCCCTCTCCCTGTCACTACTTTCTTACTCCTTAGTGATCTCTCTTCTACTTTTTAACTTCAGGTCATGTTATGTCTTTTCTTTGCTTGCCTTTTCTTTTTTTGTTTCCATATATGATACTTAAAGTTTTTATATTGTCACGCATGGTGGCACTTGCTTATAATCCCAGCCTGGGCATTTGCAAGACCCTTTCTCAAAAAAAAAAAAAAGTGGCGTGGTGCTGGGGTTGGCTCAGTGTGAAAATTCTGGGCTCAATCTCTGTTACTGACCCTACCCGCTCCAACAAAACCAAAATTGTTTCCTTTGACTAACATCGTCTTCACCCTCTCTTCCAGCCCCTGGTAGCCATCATTTTTTTTCCCTCTGCTTTTATGAGTTTAGCATGATGAAATATCACTTGACATCTGTTAAAATGACTCTTATGCTAACAAGTGCTGACAAGGGTGCAGAAAGAAGGAACTACCTACACACTGTTGGTTGGGAAGTAAATTACTACAGATATTCTGGAAAACACTATTGAAGACCTTCAAAAACTTAAAAGTAGAACTAATTTATAATGAAGCAACCTCTGTACTGGGTATATATTAAAAATAAATGAAATCAGTATGTCAAAGAAACACAGTCCTAAAGTCATTGAAGCCTTAATCATAATGGCCAAAATATGGATAAAACCAACAATAAGAACTTGTGAACTTGAAGATCATCATATTAATGGAATAAATCAGGCACAGAATGTCTCACCAGTTCTCCTAACCTTTCCTTGATGTTTTCCAGGTGGCTACACAATCTTCAGGCTTCGTTGTCTCAAACAGCTCTATCCAGAGACACAGCATCAGGGATAATCAAGGAGCTAAGAGTACTTATTATATCTTTTCCCCCCACTTTGGTCATAGAAGAAATATCTTTCCCTGAGAAAAACTACATGTACTAAAGCTTTTATTACTCTTGGGCCAGAAGTGAATTGCTTGTCAACTTCTAATTCAGGAGAGAGACTGAGAAGGAGGAAAAAAGGACACTAATCCGATTGGATCAACTGTGTTTCATTAGCCTGGCCTGGGATCCTGAGGAGCAAAGAAGTTCAGATTCCTAGTGGCAATGTCAAATGATGCCTCCTGTTGGTTCAGCAAGTAACTGCAGATGAAGAATAGCAGACTTATTTCCTAAAATATATTATTAATTAATATATCTACTGGGAAAACATGAAAATACATAGTGCTAAAGTTGAAAATTCTCATTTTAAAACTATTATAAATCTTAGGGGTGCACTTTTAGTAATTCTATACATTCTTGATGCTTCTATATTTTCTTTTGCAATTTGATTTATTATAGAATTTTTACCACTTACCAGTCCAATTATTTAAATACAGGATGACTAAAAATTGTATATTTTTCAAAAATATAGTAATATAACAGAAAATACAAAAACAATAATTTTGCCAAATTTATTCAATAATTTTTCTGTGTATTGTATATCTTAAAATATATAATGAATAATGCAATGTTATAATCTAGACGGCAGTTTCAAATCTCTTTCTGGATTCTTTTCAAATTATTGTCTTTCCCTGAAGAACACACTTTACACTGTTGTGTTGCCCTTTCATTTTTTTTTCTGTGAGTGCTCTAATTTCAATAAAATGTCTACAGACAAAACATAATGGTAAAGATAACAAGTGATAGACATCCCGGTTGGTGTTTCGCTATCCCATATTTCTCAATTATTTGATAACTTAATCTAAAATGTAAATGACTTTTTGAACCCCCTTGCTTTGAATAAAACAGCAAATGAGTTCCACATTGTTTGGTCCAGCCAGTGCATAAATATTTTATAACAATAACATTTTTCCTCTCTTTTTGATTGCAGGATAGCTTGTTAGATGTTGGTTGTCACTGTCAACACCATCCTTAGAATATAATCTTTGACTACTTTGGGATTTCTTTTAGATTGCTTTCATCTTTCAAATTGTATCATTTCTGTAGTTGACAAGGAGGAGATATCTTTTTGTCTTTCCATTTCATAATACAGAGTTTTCTTCTGTGATATGCTAACATTACTCCTATTTCAATTTGTCTTTTGCTGATCTTTTGGCACTTCTTTTCTATTCAGTTTCAGTGTCTAAAATGTGTCCATTTTGTATTATAAAATAATATGCCTGAGATCTGGAGGTCTAAAAATTATATCTAATGTACTTATGATAAGACTTTTTATAGACTATAGCATAAAATTACAGATTCTTTTTCACAAATAAAATAAACATAAATTAGTAAAAGAAAATATCAGAACTTATTATTCGATATCACTAGAAATAAACATGAAAGGTAAATACAATGTTCTATATAAAAAGTATGCAAAAACACCTGATATAAAACAAATAAACAGATATATGAGAGTATCTCATGCAAATAAGAGTGGCACCTGCTTGAGTACATAAATAAATGCACTGCCTGCGTGATTCTTGGGGTGAAGTGTTAAGTGGTTAAGTTGTTTTATGAGTACTTAGTGCTTCTCACCAATTGGAGGTTGGCATGTTGCTATGTGAGTACATCCTGTAAAAACATGACAATTGTTTCTAAATTTGTATCAGCCAAGAATTGAGCTGTATTGACAAACTCCTCCCTAGCAGTGCATTTGACTATTTGTGAATTATAGGTAGTAGTTAGATGCTACCTAAACCTTTCACTTTTTGGAACCAAGGGAAAAAATACAGAGTAATAGTATTGTCCAGAGCTATGAATTAAGTAATGATGATAAAAATGGAGCCACCAATAATTAGGGCCTGAAATCGTGCTAACTTAATAAACTCCAGAAGTTGCTTTCATTTGAAGAGGAATTCAACAACAAGTCCAGAGAAGTCCCTTATGAACTATGAAGTCTAGTGCTTGTTTCCAAAGGAATGAATGATTGGAAAAAAATTTCTCTTCAAAATCATGGAAAATAAACAAAGTAAGATGAGCACACCTAAAATGTTGATGCAATGATGTATAATCATATATTACAAATCTGTAACAATTGTCCTACATGCTTATCACAAATACTATGTGCATGCCCTGAATAGGTTTTCCGGAAGTCAATTTTTCTCTTATGATCTAGGATTTGTTCTCTCTTATCTAATGATACTGAATGATAGTCGTGCTATCTGAGGCATGCTTTGGATTTTTTGGACTAATGTTTGGTTATGTTTATGTTTGTAGTAATATAAATTTACCTTACTTAAGGCAAAAAGTATTAAGCAGAGTTCTTACATAAGTAAAATACTTTCAAAAGTTATGCTTAATTTATGAGGTGTCTTTAGGAGGTAGATATTGATCAGTTGATTTTAAAAATAATCATAGTGATGATGGGCATAAAATAAAATAGATAATAAAATAAATACATATTAAAATATTATTAAGCTCTAATTAAGTGGAACACTAATGGTATTATTAATTTATAGTAGCAGCAATCTTTCAATCAACTGATGAGTTCATAAAAATTGTGGTTCATAAACACAATGAAATACTACTCAGTCATAAAAAATGAAACCTTGTCATTTTTGGCAACATGGATATACCTGGGAATCATTACTTTATGTGAAATAAATCATGTTTAAAAACACAAGTATTGCATAATCTCAGTCATACCTGGAATCCAAAAATATTTCTGTGGTTATCAGAATATGGAAGAATAGGTGAGGGAGGATGAAGAAAGGTTGGTTAGTAGTTATTAAATCCAGTGAAGAGAAAGTTTGCGTGGGGTGTTACACAGTAGGGTGGCTGCATGTAATCATAGCATACCACGTACTTCAAAAAAATAGAAGAAAGGTTTTTCAAATTTTGATGCAAAAGAAATGCTAAATGTCTGAAATGAATATGTTTAAACTGGTATAAACATAATACATGTATCACTGTATGACATCTTACCCCACTAATATATAGATTTTATATTTTTATGTATTAGTTTAAAATAAATTTAAATTCAACAGTATATAAATCAATTTTAAAATTACTTTAAATTAAAATGAAAGCATGTTTCTGTGACAATAGATTGTGTGACTGTGTGTGTGTTTAATGTTTTGCTTTGTTTTTTTTAGCAAGAATTTTACCTATTATCCAGTTTGAGTAGGTGAGAAAATGTCTACGGGAGGTTGCTAAAACCCCAAACCCATAAAGGCTGGTTAATAAAATGGGTTGTATTTTAACACAAATCTCCAAAATTTATTGATTAAAACTTTCTTTGAATAAGAAAGTATCAAGTCAAAAGTAACCAAATATAAAAGCATTCAACAGAAAAAAGAAAAGAAGTATTATGGATATTAAAAACATTTTCACAAGCCTACTTCCTCGAGAATATTTTCTTACCCCACCCCAGTAGAGGGGATTGATCTCAGGACCTCGTGCTACCAGGCAGGCATGGCACCTCTGAGCTGCATGCACGGTTCCCCCTTACCTCTAAATTAATTCAGGATACTAGTTTAAGAAGCCTACTCTAATGGTAGAAACTATTTCTTCCATAAATATTTGATTAAATATGTGGCTAATAAACTTTTACATAACACCATAATAAGTGAATTAAAATATGTAACATTATTATTTGAGTACAACTTCACTAACCTGTGACCCTAACCCTAACTCTAAATATAACAAGCCTACCACAAAAGCATTGCAATGCCTTTATACTATTTCAAGAAAAAGTATATTTTATTAAAGTATCATGTCTATGAATTTCTTTATTCACTGAGATTAATTAGAAAGTATATATTTATTGCATATATATATATTTTTTAATATATACATGCATACACACAGAAGAGTAATAAGATTTTTCTTAAAATAAAAATAATACTTTATAATCAGAATGTGCCAGTGATCACTGACCTCATATCAACATTAAATTGTTAATATGTTTTAGAAATAAATAGTGATAAAAGATCCAACTTTTTTGGGGGGGTGCCGGGAATTGAACTTGGGTCCTCGAGCTTGTGAGACAGGCAGCAGAACCACTAAGCTAAATCCCCGGACCCAGAGGATGCAACTTTTGATCATTTTATTTTTATGAGGTCCTGTGAGTAATCCTGACAATAAAACTAAAAGCATAGTATCTTTATCTTTATTCTCTTGGCTGAAAATTTTAATTATATTAAAATTATGCTTCCATCAGAAAGTTTTAGGACCCTGCAAAACAGAAGAACTAAATGCAGCATACAATAGGAAATGAAGCTAGGAACTAAAAACCACTGGAATTAGCCCTTAAATTACAGAGGTATTTGAGCTCCATAATAAATGTACATTTAGTCATTTTGAAATAAAAATGTAATATATCTCTTTAATTGCTCTCATTTCATTAATATAAATATGTATAATCTAATACATTTTGAAGAGTATCTCCCTTTCAAATTCTTTTCCAGGTCTCTCTTAGCTAATTGCAAAATTGATTTCACATGTGCAGAAGCTGGAAATTAAAATTTTCAGTTTAAGGAAGTCAAATTAAATAATTATATCACAAATTGAATTATTAAATAGAGAAGTATCCTGTAGTTTACAGTAGTTAATTTAGACAGCTCTAAGAAAATATAGACAAAGGATAAGTTTGACCTGAGCCTCAATTCCAAGTCCTTATGTTTTAGACCATTCCCTCAATTTCTGAGCAATATTTCAGTATCTCTCTGCCCACGACTTCCTTGTCTTACCCTCGCTGACTTTCTACTTTACTTTGCACCTGCTCTCCCTTCCCTCTTGTAGATACGGGCACAGGTCTCCAAATCTAGTCCCCTCATTGGCTTCCAAATGACAACTTTCTTAAACATTTCTTGAACTTGGTAACTCTACTGAAAAACTTGTATTCAGAATCATACTAAGAATTAAATTGTGCCCTGCTCCCCCACCCCCCTTTTCTCCCTCCCTCCCTCTCCCTCTCCCTCTCTCAGTATTTTCATCACATTGTCTCACAAGAAACATTAATTTGGGGGCACTTGAGATACCAAAGTCTTCTCACATGAAGTTCCTTTTTGTTGTATTAGAGATGCTATTGCATATATGCACATATGTTACATGTGTTAAAACATATGTACACTTTGTTGCCTGTTTTGTTGTGGAAATTCTGTGTAGAGCTTGATGAGGTTGTAATATTTTTCTTTGAGTTTGAACCATGATGTAGCTACTCAGACTCTCCAAGCAAAAGATGTCATTAAGCTTGTAGTCTAATCGTGTCTGTAGTGGCAGTTCCATTTCTTACATGATGCTTGTATAAAGAAATAGAAATTGTCAGTCATTAAAATAGAAGGTATACAGCTTTGAGCTTGTCTAAGGATAAAATTGGATTTTCCTGTCTATATTCTTCTGATTCATTTTTATTCCACAAAGCAAATTGCTTTTCTAAGGCATTACTATTCACAGAAAAAGCTTCTGCTAGGACAGATAGTGCTAAAAGCTTATTAGGCACAATTCTTATTATTTTCTACTGAATACCAAAGCATCAGAGAAGATATATATATATGATACAGGATGCATTTTTAAATTTCTGGGCAACTTTATGTGCTTTACTCTTTTTTTTCTTTCATTCCTATTCCTTTCTCATTTTGTTTGTGCCTAACATATCACATTTTCACATTGATTGACAGTACAATAATTTTGCTTTGGAAACAATAGATAGCTTCAGTAAATGGCTACATTTTTAATGATATAATATAATAAATTTTATAAATATCATAAATTAATAAATTTGAGATACTGTTTCTAGCATTTAAATTTCTTGTGTATCATTTTTCATATAATTGATTATGTTACTGTATTTCCCAGTGAAATATATATTTCTACATAACATTATTCAAACAAGAATGAAATATAAGCACAACACATTTGATTCAGAAACACATGACTAAGTTCAATTTCATTCAAAAAAGAAGTTTAAGAACATACTATATAACTTGATGAAGTTCATTTTCATATCTATAAGTAGCACAGGACATAGAAATTTTTCATGTAAATATTAATAATCCAGGGAAAAGGGAGAGTGGCAGGGTTTTGTGGAAATTTTTAATACTTTTATATCATTCATTCTGATAATTTGCCATGGACATAACAAGATCAGGATTTTCAAAGGTATTGATGAGTATTGGTGAGACATATCCTAAGAAAAATAATTCATAGTTCACTTATTGCTGTGAGGAGTCTGCAGAATAAAATTATAGAAAGCCTGAACATGGTGGTCAATAGAATTATTAAGTCTTGAATTTTGTTTGTAACAATATTTAGAGAAAGAAATTACAAAATTTTTTAGATGAATGAAAAAATTGTATTTATAACCACAAAAAATTCATCACAGAGAATAACATTTAAAACTATTTGGAAGATTACTATTGGTTAAGTAAATATTAGGAAGCTTTTCTCAAATATTTCTTTGGAACATCATTACAATGTATTATATATGCAAGACAGGTGTTCTGAACTATTTACTGGTTCATTACTTCCCGCTGACTAGAGTTGAAACAAAAACAAAACCTATGCAAAAATACAAACCCTAACCACAGAGTGAATATCTTCAATGTATTTTCTTGCAAATTTTTCCTCCTTTAAAGGTTTATGATTCTTATTTTTCCCATTTCCCTCTCCTTCCTTCAATCCCTCCTCTTATTTACAAAAGCTCTGTTTCCATTTTATCTACGATCTTAAGGAGCATCCATTTACTAGAAATGTCTCAAGTTAATCTTTTTTATTGCTGAGTAGTACTTCATGGTATTAAAAAGATACTTATTGATTCATTGGTTAATGGGCATTTAGGTTGTTTCTAAGACTTAGCTATTACAAACTGTGCTGCTATAAACATGGGCACACTATATCACTGTGGTGTGATGCTTTTAATTCTTTCAGGATGATACCAAGAAAGGAGAGAGCAGCATCCAGTGGAACTTTTTTTTTCAGCTTTAATTGAGTTTATTGGTACATTTTAAGGATACAGTACAGTTACATTCATTGTTGGGATCTTGTACCTCTACATGAAAAGTCTTGGTTCTCATTTTTTCCCCTTACCTCTGCCCTCCCTTCATCCCTCCTCCCCTCCCCATCTACAAACACTTTATTTCCATCTTTTCATTATCTCACATTTTTTTCTTTTCCCTTATTACCCTTCCCCTACCCATCCCACCTTCCCTACACCTTTAGCTCCTTTCTTCCCATTTCTAAATGTCAGTAATCTTATTAGGATCTTATGTATTATTGCAGTTTATTCACATCAGAGAAACTATTCGGTATTTACACATGTGTGACTTATTTATTTCAAGTGGGAGTATATCTTCAACATGTATCCATTTTCCTATGAATGAATCTATTTTCTTGTTGTTTATGGCTGAGTAATATTCCATCTTATAGAAAAAACACATCATTATCCAGTTTCCAACGGATGGGCAAATGGGCTGTTTCCAAGATTTAGCTATTACAAACTGTGCCGCTATAAACACGGATGCGCATACATCTCTGTGATATGATTCTTTTAGTTCTTTTGGAAAGATACCCAGCAGAGGGATGGCAAGGTCAAATGGAACCTCCAGTCCAAGCTCTCTGACGTATCTCCATATTGATTTCCATAGTGGTTGCACCAGTCTGCACTCTCACCAACAATGGAGAAGGGTTCCTTTCTCCCCACAACCCCACCAACATTTGTTATTGTGTGATTTCTTGATAGCAGCCATTCTTTGTGGGGTGAGATGGAATCTCAGTGTTGTTTTCATCTGCATTTCTCAAATGATCAGTGATGTGGAACATTTTTTCATATATTTACTTGCTGCTTTTACTTCTTTGTTGAGAAATGTCTGTTCATTTCGGATGCCCATTTTTGAATCGGGTCTTTGTATTTGGGGGGGCTGATTGTTTTGAGTTCTTTATATATTCTTGATAATAGTCCTTTGTCCGAGGAACAGCTGGTAAAATTTTTTTCCCACATTGTAGATTGTCTCTTAGTTCTGCTGATGGTTTCTTTTGAATTACAGAAGCTTTTAATAAGATGAGATCCCAGTTGTTGATTCTATCTGCTAGTTCCTTTTAATTTTTGTTTTTTGAGGAATCTCAACATTGATTTCCACAGTGATTGTGCCAGCCTATACTCCCACCAACAGTGTATGTGGGAGGAAATTATGAAGATCAGAGCAGAAATTAATACAATTGACACTGACAACATGATACAAAGCATTGATGAATTGAAGAATTGGTTCTTTGAAAGATCAAATAAAATTGATAAGCTTTTACTAACCTTATTAAAAAAGAAAATAAAAGAATCAAACCCATGCAATTAGGAATGAAAAACATGAAATCACAACAGATCCTGAAGAAATCCAGAAGATCATGAATACCTACATACTTTTAAAACCTTTATTCTTTTTTTTTCTCATTGAGTTTATTGGTACATTTTAGGTATACAGTATAGTCACATTCATTGTTGGGATCTTGTACCTTTACATGACAGGTCTTGGTTCTCGTTTTTCCCCTTATTCTAATAAGATAGAAAATACAGAAGAAATAGACAAGATCCTAGATACATGTGAATTACCAAAAATGAATCAAGAAGATATGAAAATTCTCAATAACCCAACATCACTGAATGAAATTGAAAATGTAATTAAAAACCTACCAACAGTAACAAAAAAAGCCTAGGTCCTGATGGATTCTCAGATGAATTCTACAAGAAATTTAGAGAAAATCTAATTTTACATGTTACTTACTTTTTTCTCATTGCTGAGACAAAATAACCAACATTCAAAGTTAGAGGGGAAAGGGTATCTTTACAGTATATTTCATAGAGGTTTCACTCCATAATCAGCTGGTTCCAAGGCATGGTGGTAGAGGGGCAACAGTAAATGGCAGAGAGAGGCAGCAAAACCAATAAGGGACAGCTTAGTAGTGTTTTTCTGTACCCTTTATCCTATAAAGACGACTGGGATTAGGGTGGTAGTAAATCAGTCACTCACGTGTAATGATTTAGTAATCACATGCACTTAATCCCAGAATCACACCTTGAAGATCCAGGCACCTCTGAAAAAGAAAGCCCCACACCATCTGCATGAGGTTTTAAGGGAACATCTAAACACAAGCCATAAAATAACATTCCTCTTCATACTCTTTATTGAAATTGAAAAGGAAGCGATAGTTCCAAAATTATTCCTAGAAACAAGTATTACCCTGATATGAAAACCAGAGAAGGATCCAACCAAAAAAGGAAATTTCAGGCCAATCTCCTCAGTAAACATAGATGCAAAAATCTTCAACAAGAACCTAGCAAACACAATGTAGCAAGTCATCAAGATTATATCCCTTGGCCAAGTATTCATCCCAGGAGTGATGACATGATTCAACAAAGGCAAATCAATAAATTTAATGCACCATATTAAGAGAGCCAAGGATAAAATTAACATGGTCATCTCAGTAAATGCATAAAAATTATTTGACAAAGGCCAGTGCTCATGGACTGGAAAAAAAAACCTACAAAAAGTTGGAAGAGGTGTTCTTTATCTCAGTCTAATAAAGGTTTTATTTTATTCTGTGTAAAAAGAAATAAAAAAGTTTGCATTCTTTCTTTTCCTCTTTGTACAGGTTATAGATTACATTTCCAATGAGAAGTCTGCTGTCATTCTCTTTTTCTTTAATATGTCATTTGGGTTAGTTATATTTTTTCTTCTTATTTTGAATTTTACCAATCTGTTCATAATATGCCTAAGTGTGATTTATTTGGCATTATTCTTCATAAATTTTATTGGGTTGTTGATACTGATTGAACTAATATTTTTATTCAATTTCAGAAAAAATATTTGTTTATGAACATTCATTTTTCCTACTCTATTATTCCTCTCCTTCTAGATACTCAGCTATATATATTGTGAATTTCTTGATAATGGCATTGCTATTCATGTCTTCCCTTTTTGAGTTTCCATTTGGAAAAAATTCATTTTACCTTTTTTCTGCAAAGGCCAACTCAATGTTCCTTTCCTATGATGCATTTTATAGTTCTATAGTTTCTATATTTTCCTCTTATTTCTTTATTTCTAGCATTCTTTAAAACTGTAGCTATCATTTTCAATTTTTTCTCATATATTTTTTCATATTGAAAGTTTAAGAGTTTTTTTTAAACTCCAAATCTGGATAGAATATATGTTGAATTATATTTATCATTTTATTTGTAAACAATACGTTATATATTCCTACATTTTTGTAATGTGTACAAATTTTTGTTTTGATCAATTGGATATAGTGTAAATTACATTATGCAGATCTTCAACTTTGTATTTCCTCCAATAAAAAGATTTTTTATTGCTAGCAGATATTTTAATTATTGGCAAATCATTTTATTCTAACCCAGGCTTGAAATTAAGCTGAGTGTGGGTCTATTTTAATTAACTCTTAGTCCTAAGGAATAAAGCCTGAGTTCTCAGTCTCCTCCCTTGATAGTCAGCTCCATTTATAGCCATCAGAATTCTCATCTGTTAAAATCTCTGATTTTCTAGCTTTCAGAATCTTTATTCTGTTCTAAGTCGCAGAGTTGGCAAATTACATAAAAGGGAACTTTTTTCATTATTTCAGACCTTTCTGAGTTGTCTAGATGTCAAATTCCATTTTCTCCACAGAGCACGCTGAAAGTGCCACAAACTCTATACTGCAGTCTTATACTCCATCAAGTGAATTTAAAAAATTTCCTGAAAGCGTTTGGATTCTCCTAGCTACTGTATAAGTAAAAAATATATTGGTGTGTTTTTACAATTAGGGTTTGCAATAACTTCTACATTTTAATAGAAACAAATTCCTAAACTCCCTACCCTCTCCCGCATTTCAGGAATTTAAAATTAAGTAGAACAAAAGCTCAGCGCATCTGTTAGAGTCCTCACTCTATTGTCATGGGAATCCGTTTTCATGAGACTTGAAGCAGTCCCGGCATTGGCAGTGTTTTGGATCAGACACCTGTTCACATAAAAGCGTGGTGGGAAAATAATTCCTGGCTTGAGTGTTCCTTTTTAGATGTGAATTTGTATTCCTTTTTAATTATTTAAAAATATTTAAACCTTCTTCTTGATCTTAAAAATCATGTAAATTTGTATAGGGGAGGGATGCAGGGTGAGTGAGTCTCTAAGGATAATGAAATAATCAATGACTGAAACCATTTTCCAATCATTGGTTATTCAGAGCATTCTCTGTACCTTTTAAGAATCCACTTTTTTCTGTTTAAACCCTGATCTTTCTCTTGAAAGATTTTTTTTTTGTATGAAAAGTTCCACAACTCAATAAATTTAGAGGAAAATGAGTATTTGGCCCAAAAGAGGAAAAATAATCAAGATTTTAGGGCTTTTATTTTTTTCTGTTGTAATTCTGTAAAAATGGGAAAAAAACAAGCAGAATTTTAATGTGCAAACATTTTTTGCTATAATCATTAAATTTAGAGGCAGTTAGTGTGTGTGCAGAGTCCATTTCCCACATCCTTCCTCAAGTATCTTCTATTTTTATCCTCAATTCCCTTTTAATCAACTGTAGGTTATTTAAAATAAATTCCTACAACTCAATTGGAAAAAAAAAATATTCCGTGAAGGGAGAACATGTGACCAACACAGATATTTTAATGTATTTCTTGTCTTGAGTATCTTATCTCGTCAAACGTTATTTCTTTTGGTTGCTTTCTGATAGAGCTAACTGCTAAATTTTTGCATTTTATTAAATGTTTATAACATATTTTTCCTGGGAGACGTAGTCATATGCAAGCTGGTAGATAATGTTAGAATAAATAAGTATTTTTAAATATGAGGTACACATATCAATTGCCTCCTCAAAGGAATGGTAAAGAAAGAAAAGAGTTACTTTATAATGGACAGCCCTGATAAATTACTTCACCCAGGTGATCGAGGTAAAATTCGACAGTCATAGGTCCCGGGATTTACCTCAGTGGCGTTGGGCCTGTGTCCTAAGAGCTAGGTCCTGAGATCGAACCCAATTACTGGGCGGGGGGGATTGTCTCAAAAACAACAGTCATACATCATGAAGACAGTATTGACCCTTATATGATGTGATCTAAATCACACTATTGTGGTCTTTCTATCAAAAACCACATACTGCCAGTTGAAGAATGAGAAAAAAAAAGATGAGTTTCAAATAAAGTACATACTATGGCGGGGATTTAGCTCAAGTGGCACTGTGCCTGCTGTACAAGTACAAGGTCCTAAGTCCTATCCTTGGTATCCCACCCAAAAAAAGTTCATACTGTGAAAAAAACGATACTCAAAATTGACATCACCAATAATACAGAAAGTCTAAGTGATACCCAAAAGAATTTTAAAGATTGTGAAGACTAAATGTAATATAGCTTCCTAAACAGAAGACAATAGATAATAAAATATAATTAAAATCTGGTCTGTATTAAATACTAATACATAAATATATGTCATTAATTATGACAAGTGTGTGATGTGAAATAGGCAATGCGATGTCTCTGAGAAGTGTTATTTTTATGTTATTTCTGCAAATCTAAATCTATTCTAAATTGCATTTTTTAATTTACAAAGACTTGCAAAATATGTAATGTCTAATAATCATTTGGTATATTGAAGTCAAGAAGTATGTTTTCTTATGTATTTATTGTTGTTGTTTAAATCAACAACTTTGTTTCTGAAATACATGCTTGGGAGATCATTTAGAAGAAATACATCAAGTAATATTTTTTCTTTCAGATACATCCACAGACTATTCAAAGGATTTTGTTACATAATGAAAAATATAGCTAAGATATCTACTTCTATGGAACTCAGTTTTTAATGTACTATGGGGTAGAAAATAAATAAAATTGGGCTATGTAACAAACAAGAAAATTATATAGTATATTTGAATATGATGAGTGCTCTAGATAAAAGTTTAAAAAAATGTTTTATATCAAAAAGAGCAAAAGATCCAAAACTGGAGAGACTGTAGATATTCCAATACTATAACTCCTATGTAAACATACCAATTTTTATTTTTACTTATTCTAGCATTAAATAAAAAGTGATTGTAGAGTTTTAACTGAAGGTGTATTTTTCCCTAATTTTCTTAAAAACTACATTGGATATTCATCTGCCAAGACTGTTCTTTCTACAATGATTGTGAGATAAGAACATGTTGAAAAAAATGATGAACTCAGCTCATAACAAATCCAGAACAGTAAGAAAAACATTGTGGTAGGTTCTGGATAACAAATTTTCAGATAATAAAAACATCTAGAAACAAACAAGTAAAAAACACAAAAGTGCCAAAAGAAAAATGTTAGGTAGGCAACATACGAACATATTATTTCTGCTGCTTTAACTGCTGTGTGTAGGATTGGAGAAGGCACAAGTACGTATGTGCTCACGTGAATCACTGGCTTATGATTATTAGACACACTATCCTGTGGTGGTGGGGGAAATAATATGGAAGCTTGTCTTCCCTTAATCTCGGAATCAAAATTCAGAAAATCACTATAAAGCCTGGATCCTCAAAGGCTGCACTTTTAATGAAAATAGACTCATGAATTTGGCTGGACTTTCAGGAGCACACAAGGAAATTTATCATTTTTCCCTTTTGAGTTCAGGCTGAAGCTCAATGTTTCACACAAAATGAAAACTTTGTGTGTTTGCATATTATCTCTATGGTTCAGGTACTCATCATGTCAAAAATTAACATATATATTAGTTCCAATTTGGCAATTATCTTGGGCCAACAGTTAGAAGATAACTCAGTAAACTAAACAAACAAATGGAGGCACAATTCTGTAACATCAGCCAGAAGTAAGTTTTAAAAACTAAAGAGCTTTCCTAAAGAAAAGAAAATTTTAAAATTACAAAACATAGGAAGTAATAATCTGTCTTCAAGGAAAATAAATCTTATTAATATTGTCAGTATAAATTAAAATTAATCTAAATAATAAAAGTGCTGGTAAAACAATCTGAAGAAATTTTTAAATTAATTATATTTAAATATTTTATTTACAAATAAATAGATCAGAAAACTAGAGAGACACTACAAAAAAGACAAATTTGAGAAAGTGCAAACAAATCTTAAAATTTATGAAATACTATTATTGATATTAAAAATCCAATAGATCAATTCAATTGCAGGTTAGAGTTTAGAGATATATACAGAGTAATTTAATGAACTGAATAATAAATGTAAGATATAGCTCAAAACTAAGCTCACAGAAATGTTTTTTAAATAATTAAGAGCTGTCACTTACACGTACGAACTCCTCACGATGAATATAATGATTGCAAACTGCAATGACGTACTAATACAAAATTTAAAATATATAAAAATTTAAAATACATAATTACAGTGCCCCAAAATGTCATGGAATTATTACGTGAAAGGAGAACAAAATGTTACAGGCCGATAAAAACATAAAAACATTTCAAAAATAAAAGGCCAAGTGTATTAGTTAGCTTCCCTATTGCTGGGAAATAACGAATGACACCTACAACTTAAAAGAGGAGAGCTTTGAATTCAGCCCATGGTCAGGTATCTCTAAGGTGGAAGGAAGGACACGGCAAAGTAAAGATCCAAGGGTTTAAGATGGCCGCAAAGCAGAGTACTTGAACTGGTGAAGGACAGATGAGAGAGATATAGTACCCAAAGACAACCCTTTGAGACAAGCCCAAAAGTGTGATTTATTAAGCATTAGCTCATTAAGCATTTGTTAATCTAACAAAGATGACATTTTAGGATTACTGGTGACACAAGCGGAAATACTGTGGAAAATAGAAACAACTTTCCCATAATTTTAGAAAGACATACTTCTAAATTCTAGAAACAAAACAGATATAGGCAAAGGAAATAAAAATCTTTTTCTAAGCTCAAGTTAAAAATGCATAGTGGTGGGCCGGGGATTTAGCTCAGTAGTTCTTCTGCTGCCTGAATCGCAAGGACAAGGACCCAAGTTCGATCGCTGGTACCAAAATATAAAATAAATTTAAAAATAAATAAAATAAAGCATAGTGGCAGAGGCAAAGACAAACTTTATCATGAAAATGTATTGCATACAAAAGACAGCAATAGACTTCAGGAAAACAGCAATAGATTCCCAAAATGAGAGAAAGAATATAATTTTTTGAATGAAAAAACAAGTTGTCAATTTATATTCTAGTTCCAGCAGATAAATGAAGACATTTTCAGGTGAAAGTCAGAGGAATAAACACAATCATACCTGTGCTTAAAGACTTTGGAAAGACTGCACTACGAAAAAAAGATTCAGAAAAACAACAAATACAGGAGAATAAGTGAATTGTTAAGTATGTTCGTAAAACCAAGTGCATACAAATTCTAAAACAAAGATTTATTTTTACATTGCTCACAGAAAAAAGGCAATATTTAATTTTCTGAGACTGGCTTATTTTTCTTAGCATGATGGTCTCCAGCTCCACGTATCATTCTAAATTACATGATTTCATTCTTCCTTATGGCTGAATAATGCTTTATTGGATATATATCCATATATATATATATATATATAACCATAATAAAGCATAGATAGATAGATAGATAGATAGATAGATAGATAGATAGATAGATAGATAGATAGATGACATTTTCTTCATCCATTCATCAGTTGATAGGCATTCAGGGCGTTTCCACAGGTTAACTATTGTAAACTGCTCCACAATACACATGGGTATTCAGGTATCACTGCATTATCTGTTATGAAAGCTTGTAGGAATATACAAAGGAGTAGCGTAGGTGAATCAAATGGTATTTTGTTCTGAATGGGAACTTTATAGTGCATACAATAACATCAAGAAACAAATGTATTTTCCAATCTGTTCCACTGATCCTCAGGTCTGTTTCTTTGCCAGTACCACGCTGTTTTTGTAGTGTAGTTTCAAATGGGCAATTGTTATACCCGCTGCCATGTCTCTCTTGTCTAGGATGGCTTTTGCTATTCTAGGTCTCTTCTGCTTCCAAATGAATTTTTGGATTCTATTTTTTTTCTAGTTCTGTGAAATATAGTGTTGGAATTTCACTATGTAAAGAACTCAGAACAATCAGCCTCACCAAATATAAAGACCCAGTTCAAAAAATGGGCATCTGAAATGAACAGACATTTCTCAGACAAAGAAGTAAAAGCCTCAAGTAAATATATGAAAAAATATTCAATGTCACTGGTCATTCGAGAGATGCACTTGAAAAAAACACTGAGATTCTACGTCACCCCACAAAGAATGGCTGCTATCAAGAAATCAACCAATAACAAGTGATGGCAGGGTTTTGGGGAGAAAGGAACCCTTCTCCATTGTTGGATGGAGTGCAGACTGGTGCAACCACTATGCAAATCAATATGGAGATACCTCAAAGAGCTGGGACTAGAGGTTCCATTGGACCCAGCCATCCCTCTGCTGGGTATCTTTCCAAAAGAATTAAAAGAATCATATCACAATGATATATGGACACCTATGTTTATAGTGGCACAGTTTGTAATAGCTAAAACAAGGAAACAGGCCATTTGCCCATCAGTTGGAAATGGGATAAAGAACATGTGGTTTTTCTATAAAATGGAATACTACTCAGCCATAAAGAATGAGAAATTAGATTCATTCATAGGAAAATGGATACATATTGAGGATATACTCCTAAGTGAAATAAATAAGTCACACATGTGTAAATACCGAATAGTTTCTCTGGTGTGAATAAACTATAATAGTACATAAGATCCTAATGAGATAACTGACATTGTGAAATGGGAAGAAAAGGGCTAAAGGTGTAGGCAAAGTGGAAAGGGAATAAGGGAAAAGAAAAAATGTATGAGATAATGAAAAGATGGAAATAAAATGTTTGTAGATGGGAAGGGAAGAAGGGGGTGGAAGGAGGGCAGGGACAAGGGGAAAAAATGAGAACCAAGACCTGTCATGTAGAGGTACAAGATCCCAATGATGAATGTAACTGTGCTGTATCCCTAAAATGTACCAATAAACTCAATGAGGAAAAAAAAAAGAAACAAATGTAATTGTATCAGCTTAAAATATTCAGCACAACAAAGGACACTACAGTGTAAGGTCACAACCTACAGATTAGACAAAATCTTTACTAGCTTTGTTTATGATAGAAATTAGTATCTAGAATATATGAAGCACTAAAAACATTAACAGAAATAGGATAAAATGACCAATAAAATTCTCAGAAGTACATTTGCCTATTATGTATATGAAAAAATTGTTCAAACTTTTAGCCCCCATAGAAATGCAAATACAAAATGAACTGTTTTTCTATCTCACCCTAAGGATAAAAAAAAAAAATACTAACCATGACTTGAGAGAAAGCTACATTCCCTCTCTCTTTTGAATTTAAAATAGTTCATCCATTATGAAAACAAGTCTGGAGATTCCTCAGAAAATATTCTAATGAAATTAACTATATAGCAAGATATTTTAAATGTAGAAAGCAAATACTGGTGGATAATATACGTTCAATAAACTATATTAAAACATAAATATTGGTGATGTCAAAGTTAATCTCTTAAATTAGGAATTTAATATAAAAATAAATATTTCCAAAGAAAACAGAGTGGAAAAAGTAACAAATTTTGAGAGAAATTAATGAATCAGTAAACAAGCAAGAAACAAAGACTAGTAAAACCAAAATCACATTTAAAAAAATAATTATGAAGTCAATAACTTCAGAAAGATTAAAATAAAAAAGCAAAGATCACATGAACTGCCAGAACAATAGAAAACATTAAAAAAAGATATTGATATGTGATTCCTAAACATTGATAATTTAAATTAACTGAAAAATTCTCTTGAAAAAATATAATTATAATATTGAATCGTGTTTATAAAAAGATACGTTCCTCAAAGTGTAATTAAATACATTTCAAATCTGGGTTAAAAAAACAAACTAAAGGATGAGGCTCATAAAATTAAAAAAAAATTGGTACATGTTTAGAATACGTAATGATTACTTTCCTTATGTGGAGTTGGTACATATACACATCACATCTCAATTTTTCATGACATTTTTCTCCCCTTTTTATTCCATCCCTCCATCTCTTTGTCATCTTCCCTTTTCCAAAAGATCTAACTCTCTGTATCCTATTATCTATCTTTACTTTGCACTATATCTATGTTTTGATTTTCTCATATAAGAGAAAACATGCGATATTTAAGCTTATGGGTCTGCTTTGTGTGACTCAACATTATAGTCTTCATATACAACAATTTTTCTTCAAATGACTTCAGTTTATTTTTTATGGCAAAGTAGTATTCCATTGTATACACATGCCACAATTTCATTATTCATTCATCTGTTGATGGACAAAAAGTCTATTTCCAAGATTTAAATAAAGCAAGTTTTGCTGCTATAAACATGAATATACACATATAACTGTAATATGATGTCTTTAATCCTTTCAAGAATAAGTAAAAAGGAATTAGTTGGCTCAAATAGAATTTCAGTTTTTAATGTTTTGAGGACACTCCATACTGATTTCCATAAAAATTGTTCAATTCATATTCTTGCCAACAATATATAGGTTTTTCCTTTTTTCCCTGTAGCCTCACAGGCACATGTTATTAATTTTTTGATGATGCCAGTATTTCTAGTGTTAAATAGAATCGTAGTGTAAGTTTAGTGTTGTTTAAATTTGGATTTTTCTAATGGCCAGAGATTTTGAACATATTTTTGTGCATTTATTGTCCATTTGTATTTCTGAGGAATCTCTATTTTGTTGTTGCCCATATTTGATTGGATCTTTAATCTTGCAGATGATACCTTTTTTTATATATTCTAAATATTTGTCCTCAGAAGAATAGCAGACAGAATTTTTTCCCATTCTGTGCAGAAGTTTTTTTTTTGTTGTTGTTTTTGTTGTATTTTTTGTTTTGTTTTGTTTTGTTTGGGGGGTACAAGGGATCAAACTCAGGTCCTTGTGCTTCCGCGGTAGGACAAGGAACCACTGAGCTAAATCCCTGGCCCCCTTTTTCCCATTCTGTATATATTGCCTCTTTAATCTTAACTGTGTCCTTTGCTGTACAGAAGCATTTAAATTTGACATGTTCCCACTTGTTGATTCATGATGTTATTTCTTATGACATTTGGGTTCTGTTCAGGAGGTCCTTAACTATGCCCATGTCTGCATTTGCCTATTTTATCTTCCAGAAGATTAAGTGTATCTGTTTTAACATTGATATCTTGGATCTATTTTGACTTTAACTTAGTACACGATGGACATATGCGTCTAGATTGAATCGTTCGCATGTGAATGTCCAGTTATCCCAGCACCTTTTGTTAAAAAGGGTACCTTTCCTCATTTGTAGGTTTTTGCCCCCTTTGATAGCTGAGTGTGCCTAAGGTTTTTTTTTTTTTTCTTCCCTCTGTTACACTGAAACAGATGTCTGTGCCAGTACCATTTACTAAAATCATAGTACCATTGTAATACAATTCAAAGTCCAGGATTTTGATACCACCTGCTCTATTCTTGTGTTCATAATTCCATTTCTTAATATTTATTATTTATTCTGCTATTCTGGGTTTCTTCTGGCTTCATATTACTTTCATTATTATTTTCTCTAGTACTCTGAGGAATGCTATTGATATGGTGATTGGGATTAGATTTAATCTGAATATCGATTTTGGAATTATAGCCATTTTTACTAAATAAGTTTTGCATATACAAGAACAGGGGATATTTTTCCATTCTCTGGTGTTCTTTGATATTTTTTATAGTGGTTTGCATTGTAAAAGTCTTTCATTCCCTTTGCTAGGTTCGTTTCTAAGCCTTATGTTTTGGAGCAACTTTATTGAATGTAATTGTCCTCAAATCCGCATACATTGAATGGTTTGAAGAATGTGTTTGATAGCTTTCCTGACAGAATCACGTTGTCCAAATGTTAGTTTTAACATGTGTAATTACTTCAAATCTTATTTAAATCATATGAAGGACATGCTATTATAGTACTTATTTGTACTAATAAAGTATTTGCCGTTGTTAGAATTATGATGTTTCCATATAAATTAGCATCCATTTTCAAAATGCTACTTTTTTATTTAGTTCATTTTTCTCAGTAATAGAATTGTTCTTTCCATTTTTTTTCATTAATGTGGGTCCTGTTTTGCTTTCTTTAGCACGTCTCCTTTCTATATAATATAGAGAAGTTTTAAAGCTTCGTATCTTTTCTTACACTCTATCTAATAGTGGGGAAGTTATGTGCTTTATATAGTAGTTGTCTTTGCATTTATTTCTTTTGAAGTTCTACAGGTAAACTTCTTTTTGTTGCACTGGGGATTGAACCCACAGCCTTCCTACCCCAGCTTATTTCAGGTTTTTATTTTGAATGAGTGTTTTACTAAACTACTCAGATTCAGGTCAAACTTGTGTTCCTTCTGCCTCAGCCTACCAAAGGGCTGAAATTAGATACACATCACCACACCTGGCTATTGGTAAGCCTTTTAAATATAATCTCTTTATTTCTCCTAAGATTTTGAGGCAAACTGACAGGAAAAACTATCTTTAAATAGAAAATACCTTCAGAGTTTTATTTTTTCCTAATTAATATGAGCAAATTAATTGGAATACAAAAGGTTATAATGAGGCTTAAATCAAATGCTTTATAATGTTTTTGTTTTAAAGCATTAGAGTTTTTCTACATTAAAAAGAGAACATTAATAAGCAATGTTATATATAAATTATATACCAAAAATATATATTAACATATATATGAATTATATACCAAAATATTTCAATTATAAGAAGCTATTTTGACATGATAGCAATTTATTACAGATAAAAGAAGAAACAATCAAAAAAGAAAAAATACTATAAGGAAACCAGTGTATTCATAGTCCATTCAGCCCCACATTTTAGATTTTTGCTATCTCATTTACATATGCTCATATTGCTTATTTTTAATATATTAATACAGTTATAATTATTTCAATTGTTTTTTAGTAGAGAATAAATGCATGCAGATTTTCTGTACTATCTTTAAAATAATAAAGAATATTAAAAATATTCTTGCCTGGTGTGGTGCACACATTTGTAAATCTCGCACTCAAGAGGCTGAGGTAGGAGGATCAGCAAAACTTCAAGCCCAGCTTTGGCTAAATAATGAACTCAAGGACAACATGAACTACACAGAAAGTTCTTATATCACCCTTGTAAAAAAAAAATTAGTCTTCTGAATATATTTGTATAATTACATTTACCAATGAGTTTTGTATCTTTATATGTTTTCTTCTTTTTAAAAAGTAATTTTATTGGTATATTTTAGTTATACAATATAATGACATACATCTTTGGAAATTTTCACCTTCACATAATCCATCTTGGTTCTTATTTTTTTCCATTCCCCTGCCCTCCCTTAAACCCCTCCATCCTGCCCTATCTACAAAGACTTTGCTTCCACTTTTTCATTTTTGCATATTAATTCCATTCCCTTCTTTCCTTTCCCCAACCCTTTCCATTTTCCCTTCTATGCCTCTTTTCTTTCTTTTCTTTCTATTTCACATTATCTATTATACCTTTAAGTCCTATGTTGTCTTCCTATTTAATAAAAGTTGTTTTAAGTTTAAAGAACTTTTAGTATTTCTTGCTTGGCAGATGTGGTGGAAATGTATTTCCCAGCATGTTTTGTCTTTATCTCTCCTCTGTACACAAAAGATAGCTTTTTTGGGTAAAGTATTCTTGGCTAGCAGTTGTTTTCCTTCTGAACTATGAAAACCTCAAGCCACTTTCTTCTGTCCTTTAAGATCATCAGGTAAATAGGGATATACTTATTTAGTATCTATCTATCTGTTGTTACTTTGATAATCTTCTTATTTATAATTTGAAAGCTTTAATACAATATGTCTTGGGATATACTTAGTTGATTTAACACTCACTGGTGAGCTGCCCTTCCTGTACCTGGATAATTAAAATCTTACTTAGATTTAGGAGGTTTTCTGTTATCAAGTCTTTAAATGCACTTTCCATCCCTTTGACATTCTCATCTCTCTTAAAGCCCAGTCACTTACATATTTTTTCTTTTTTACGCTATTCCAAAGTTCCCAGAACCTCTTCTGCTTCTCAGTCATTCTTAAAATATTCTCACCTCTGTTGTTTTCAAATGGACTGTCTTCTCTAATTCTTACCTTTGATCTAGCCTGCTATGGATACTTTCTATTGAATTTTTAATTTTGCTTCATATATTTTCCGGTCAAGGATTTGTTTGAATTTTTAAATTTCATTTTTTCTTCGTTATTTTTTGTAGAGGGTTCAATCATTTGTCTGGGTTTTGTTCAAGTTTATTGAGTTTCCTTAAAACGGCTACTTACATTCTTAATCTAAGAGTCCCACCCCCCACATTGATAACTAATCTTCATTGTCAACTTGGTGAAATTAAGCGTGTCCTGAGAGGTGATGGGATTGTGTGGGTGCATTCTGGGCTGTTAAAAGGCGGGACCTTATTGAGGGAAGCAGCTCACAGTGGCATCCCTCTGAAGTGTGCTTCTTTCCTAGGCTCTTTCCATTTCTCTCTCCCTCCCTACTGCCATCAGATGAAAAGCTTTGCTCCCAGCAAGCCCATCTGCCATGATGTTCTGTCTCAAGTCAGGCCCACATTGATGCAATCAGAAAACTATGGAATGAAACTGTAAGCCAAAATAAACCTTTCGTCCTCTAAGTTGCTCATGCCAAGTGTTTTGTGATAATGCTGGAACAGTGACTAACACATATGCTGGCTACTGTCTGGTCCATTTCTGGCAATTTATTACTATCCAGTTTGTTTCTGGTAGTCAGGGTTTCTTGAAAGTTCTAGGCCAATATTCTACTACTGAACCACTTTCCCAGCTCAAAATTCTGAATACTAATGCAGGGTTAAAAAGTCTATTTTACTTTGAACACATAACTGCTATATAAACATAGACAAGATATTTTGTCTTTTTATGTTGCCTTTGCTTTTATTGACAAATACAGTCTAAAATAATACCTAATCTCACTGGATTGTTGTAATCACTTTAAATGCTGCTATGCACAAGTTAATTGAAGCGATTTTATGGGCTTCTCAACTTGCAATAGGGCTATATTGTGATAAACTAATTGTAATTATAAAATATTATAAGTAAAAACTGCTCTTAATCCACCTACCTTAGAAAATATCACAGCTTACTAAATAAAGTACACTCTAGGAAGCAGTTGTTTAGAACCTTGTGATTGTGGTTGACTGGCTGGAGCTGGAGCTACTGCTCTGTCCTACATCAGGAGAGTATCATGCTGCAGACCTCTCGTGCAGGAAAAGATGAAAATTCAAAATTCAAAGTAGGCTTCTTTTCTGAATGTGTCTTATTTTCATTTCATAAATTGTAGAAAAAGTCAAACCATCATACTCTGAGTATCATCTGTATTCTTTCTCCTACTGAGTGAGCAGTTGTTTTCAAAGCATATTGGTTTAAAAATGATAAATGTTCTAAAAATGATGTAGATTAAATAGACTTCCAAATGGTTATTAAATTATTTTCAGCATGCTTGTCATAACATCCATAGGCCAGGAATAATCTAATTGGTTGAATACTGAATTTACCAGTAAAATAGAAAATTTTAGAAAACATGGAAAGTGGCAATATTATGAACTTTTAAAAATGGACTTTCTGTTTTGTCTATCCATGGCCTGTTTGAATTTCTTGTTTATTTGTAGATTTCTAGAACATACGCTCTGTTAGAGATTAGCAATGAGAATTTTTCACTCTTTCTAAAACACATACTGTGCTTATTATACACCTCATTTCATTCTAATTATTCTGGCAAATCATCATGAGATCTGTCTTTTTTATTTTACTTAATGCATTTTATTTTAGTAGTAGACATTAAAACATAGAAATATATATTTTTCTCTTTAAATAAATGTGCTTTAAGTATACATGTATTGTTTTATATTAATGCCCTCCTAGAAATGTACATTAAAATCATAGTTTATATGATTAGTCTAATTTTTTAGAATTTCTAATTTATTAGTATAAAACATGTTTTTTCACATTTTAAATCAATTGTGTTTACATTTACATAAAAGTCCAAGCTATGTTTTATTTGAAGTGTACATTTTTTGAAATGTATCTGATCACAAATGAAATAGATAAAGAGAAGAAGAACAATGCAAGCCAATGTGGGCATATTTTTCTGAAATGCTTTAAAAATGGTCCAAAATGCCTCATTGGTAATGTACAACAGCATTCATATAAAATGGAAGGTAATCTTAAACTGATGTTTAAAGATAAAAGAAAACAAACACAGCTGTGTGCAGTCTATGTTCAAGGACAAATTCATCTGCTTTTTCTCTCTGTTTCACTGTCTTTTCATTAAACTATCAAAGCATGTTCATCTTTTTGGTGTCCTGAATGTAAAAAAGGGGCAAAACCCCATATGGCACTATGATAAATCAACTACTTAATTGCATCTTCAAAGAAAAAGGAAAATAAACCTATTCAACACACTCTTAAGAAAAAGGAGTAACTTCTGAATTAACATGGAGTCTGTTTCTTTCTACTTTCCTCTAAAGTATTTCCAAAATAGGAAACATATGAAAACTCATCCAAACTACTAAGTCTAAGACCAACAGAAAAACAAATGCTAAAGCTTGAGATTTCAATTAATATAAATTGCACTTATAAAAAACACCAGTGGCAGATCCTTTGATTACCTCATGAAACAATAGACTTGCTCAGATGAAGTGACACAGAGTCACATTTTTCCCCCACTGTTTGCCCCTGATTTAAAGAAATACAGTGTGTACCAAACAGAAAATTTGGGAGCCATCTCTTTTCTTTCTCCTGCTGCTATGCACTCAAAATGAACATCCATTATATGTTGCTTTTCTCTTTAGAATTTTACAGAGAATGCAACTCTTACCAATTAATTGGTCAATACCACATTGCACCACATGAGGGAATGAATTTAATGATCTTATAGTCAGGTAGGAGCTAAGAAAAATCTTTATGCTATGCCTGTCAGTACTACAGAAACATATGCAGTCTTTCAATATCCAGATACCTGCCTATGGGAGAAGGATATAAGCATATTTTCTGCAACATGTATCCTGGACATGAGAGTAAAAAGTTTCTTTATAAACACTACATTCTAGAAGTAGATTTGAGCCGGGTTGCACCCTTACCTAAATGCGTAATAAATATCCAGAATCAGACATCAAAGTAAACCAAACCAACAAAACCTCATTATCACTGTTTGGTAGCTATGTAATATATGTTCCTGGATAAAAATAAGAACAAGTATATAGACGTCAACAGATTTTCCACAGGAAAGAATGGAATATGAATAAAGACACTGCTACAGTGCAACCTCTTTGAGGATTGCAGGCCACCAAAGATGGGGAATGTGTCTTCATGGTGTCCCGAGCACTTAGATGTGACATAGTGAATAACTGTGCATGAATTATGTAAGGATAAGCTGTGATTGTAGAGATAAAAGCAAACAATGTGGAAAAGAAGAAAAAGAGAGAAATTTTAGATCAAGTAATTCAAATCTGAATGAATAGTTTGATACTACCAAAACCCAAATGTGGCTGTCAACACAAGATATTTGAGGGAAAGAAGAGTTTAAAATGTGTGGTAGTAGACACTATTTCTATGGTTAAATGATAAAATCTTATTGTAATCTGATTTAAATGGAGCTTTACATAACAGTTTATTGACTAGTTTTGTTAAAAAATTTTGAAAATTTATTAGAGACAAGCAAAACTGCTAGGTAATGGTTTTGCCTTATCTGTACCCTACAAGAAGGCAGCCACTAAGAGAAAGGATGCAAAATTTCTTAAAAGAAACTATTGACTTCAACAAGAAAATAGAGGAATTATAAACTTGGCAAAATAGAACAGACGTTGATCTTCAAGCCAGTTTACCATAAATTATCACATACAAGGTTGTAAAATTTAAAAGCAAAACATCATACATATAAAAATACATTGTTTAAAATAACGTTGTGAAATGTTATGAACCCAAAGTACAAAACTGTGGTTTGATACAATTTTGATTTATGCATATTTTAATAATACACATTTCTAATTACAGTCGTATCTCAGTTCATGAATTTAATTTGTTTCACAGTATTGGAAAAGATGGCCAAATTTGTGTTTGTGTGGGAAACATGGCCTGCTCCAGTTGTCACCCAATGCAGAGCTGGCAAACAAAAGAAATATTTTGTCAAATTCTTCTGTTTGTGAACCAAATTGTTTGCTGACAGTGTTTGTGAACCTAGGTAACACTATAGATAACTATTATTTCTCAAATTTTATCATTATCAGTCCAATTTTTTCTTCTTGATTTTTACTTTTTGTGACCTAGGGCTTTCTGAAACAAAGGCCTTTACATTGAAGTATGTCCCTACACCTTTTTAGTTTTTAAATTTTGAAACAGGGTCTTTCCAAGTTGCCCAGTGGGGGTAGGACTTTGCAATGCGTCTCACAGCTTTCAAGTGTGCTGGGATTACAGATATGCAACTTCAGGCCCAACACTGCTCCTTGCAGAGTGGTATACAGCATATATTTTTTGTGTATCTTCAATAAATTAGAAACTTTTATAAAAAATATAAAAGTGGTCCTTATTTCTGAGAAGACATGATTTTTCTATTACAATTTTCATAAAAATAAGAAAGCATAGAAGTAGCAATAGAACTGATATTAGCCCATTAGAATTTTTCATCTATTTTGACATTTACGAACTGGTAACACACTGAGAAATCATAAGTTTTGAACATGACTCTGAGTGAACAGAGATTATTATTACTATTTGTATTCTCATTTCTCTGTCTTTCAGTAAAAGATGTTGAATTTCATTTTCTAGTTAATATATAAGCTTTTAGATATTCTAAAAACACAATAACAAAATTCCATCCTCATTTGGTTCTTCTTCTTTTTACAGTTAGTATGTAAAAACTAGGTATTGTACAATGTTATATAAGTTAAATAATACAGTCTATAGAAAAGTATTAATTCTACACAAGGGAGTGTTTGTATTCCTAAGAAAACAAAGCACATACACATATATTTCCCCTAAAAAATAATGCCAAAACACCAAAAAAACTGCAACAGTTGAGCTAATTTTTGTTAGTAGTGCTTAGTGAAATTTGAAACTTTCTTTAATTCATTTCCAAGACCTGAAACAGAATAATAAATATGACAATTGCTACTCAATATTTATTCAATTAAAGATTTTTCTAATTATTCAATAAACTACCTAGCAGAATTTGGAAATCAGCATTACACTTTGTAAGTTCTGATCACTAAACCTACACTAATATAAATTTTGGAATAACTGATTAATGTAGTTTCATAAATACTATAGATACTCCTCATTTAATGACCAGGTTCAATTCATACAACTAGATCATTAAATGAATTGGTCACTAAATGAACGAGGAATTGTATACAGTATGTACAGTATATCTATATAGTATTACAATATAATTTATATAATGCATATATTACAATATAATGTATAATGTATAGTACAATAATATTTATATAGTATTACAACATTGAGAACAAAGAATTGGTCAGAGGAAACTCCAACTTGATTTGCTTTTATTTGCATAAATCTCACATACAAAACAATAATGTATAACAGTACATAAAACTACACTACTGTAGTGTACATAACAATCAGCAAAAATTAAAGTACTCAACAAACGAGATATACTGTAGGAAAAAGAAGACATTGAGGCTTAATAAACAAGATGCACAGAACTGTACAAAAAGAGACAGATAAGAAATCCAAACAGTCGTTAAACAGGTAAGTCATTAAATAAGGACCATCGGTACATTATAGTAGGAAGCATAACATATCTGTGTATAGCAGATCTGATTTTATATATTAGTTGCACTTTCTGGTGAACATATAGAGGTATAAAAATCAAATTAAAATTGGAGGAAAGAATCCACACTATAATTGGAACTGGAGAAAACTTATTTTTGAGAATTACTAAATGAAATCAAGGATTGGAGTACTGAGAGATTGGATGATAAGACTTAAAGACAGTGCTAAAGAATACTGAAAGTTCAAACATAGCCAAAGTATAGCCACTACCATCAATTATCAAGAACCCAAGAAAGATCACCCAAGTACTAAGGTCCAGATCTTTTTGAATTTCTTAGCTCCACGAACCAGTGTACTCCATGCAATGTGGAGGATGTAAAGATAATTTAGATATAAATGTACAAAATCTCAATGATGAATGTAACTGTATTGTTTATCATAAATGTAGCAATAAACTTAATTAAAAAGGATAATTTAGATGGTTTAGAGTTGTGATGATGAAAGTTTGGGACTCAAAAATTGTTATCTGTTTTTCTCTCTTGGAAAATTAATTGAGTCTATCTAGGAGTTGAAGTAGGAAATAGAAAGGCTTTGGGGAAAAACAACTATTGAGTTCATTTTTTACCTACTGCTTTTGAGATGTTAATCTTCACTAGTATTATTCCTGTTGCAAAGGGAAGAATTTCCCTCTTTCTGTCCATTGCAAATTCTCAAGTCCTCCATTACTAAGTTGTCTTAAACATACTATTCTATAATTAAGAATTTTGCTCCTAAAAACATTTCTGCTTTTTACAATATCACACAATTTGTCACATAAAAACACCTTTTACCAAAATTGTCTTGATGAAATTTACTTTTATAAACACTATCACAAATCAACATTGGACAGAATAACTAAAGAGCTATAGTGGGTTATTTATTATGTGTTAATTTCTATAAATAATTGTTATGGCTTAGATCCAAAAGGTTCCCTAAAGTATTCTTCATTCAGAGGTGGGGCATTTGGAAAGTAATTGGATCAAGGGGTTGTTACACTCATAAGTGGATTTATTTTGTAGTTCAAAGCTCAGTGTTTTGTTAGGAGGTGGGACCTCATCAGAATAAGAAGGTGACTAGGGAAATAATATGGAAAAGTATATTAACTCTAGTGCCCCTCTTCCTCTTTCCTTACTGGTTGCCATGAAATATGCAGCTTTCTATTTGCAGGCCTCTCTGCTTCATAATTTCTGGCTTGAATCCATACAACACTGGACTGAACCCATTGGGCTATGACCCCAAAATACTTTGTTACAATTAAGGGAAAATGACTAATACAGAATCTTAACACCCAGATTGTGGTACATGACCATGTGGTTCAAAAGTTATTGGAACTCCTTTGCTGGAGGAGTTTGTAAAAATTTGAAAATGCAGGCTAAAGAAACAGTGTAATATTGTGAGTAGTGGTTGATATATGGTATTGGTCAGAGCTCAGCAGACCAGCATTTGGATAGAAGTGTTAAGAATCAAATCTATGGTCATGAGGTTTTAGTTGAGGGCAACAAGTCTATTAAAAACTGGACTAGTGGTCATATATGCTTATTTTTGAAAATAAGGCATTTTCATTTTTTCTATGTCTTAAGAGACATTGTGTGAGACTGATTTAAATGTGGTAGACTAATGAGTTTGTCAGAAAAAAAAAGCAGCCCAATGTTTAGGCTGTAGAATGGGTACTTCTGCCTGCTGCTAGCCAGATCTACAGGAGCAAAAATCAGAGCTGAAATATTTGAAAAATTTGCAGTTTTTTTCAGACAGGAATCAAGGGTAAATTTGGTCCAAGGACAGCATGGTTGAAAAAAATTGTAGTTAAAAAAGCCGAGTACACTTTTTTCATCAAGGCAATAGGAAAGATTAGTTGGGGACATCTCATGAAATTGTTGAATTCGACTCATCACAGGCTCAAGGATGTGAAGTATAAATATGTTTAAAATACATTATTTTTAAGAAATTTTTTTCTTGGGACCAGGGTTTACACTCAGGACTTTGCACTTTTCAGGCAGGCATAGAACTACTGAGCTTTATACCCAGCCCATAAAATAATTTATTTTGATAACAGAGCCTCAGAAGACCATTCTCAAGCAGTTTAGTGACTAGGGCAGTATATTCTTGAGTTAATCCATCCAGACACTTAGAAATAGCTGAATCCATGGACCATGAAGGGCAGATTAATGCAAAATGGTGGAGGACCTTGGCATCATTAACATGGTGTTAGTTCTTCAGGCATGTACAATGCAAGAGTTATTGGGTCACAGAGGTTTACAACCATTTTTCATAGAGAGGCCTGAGAGGTGAGGCAATAAATATGTCCTTGAGGGGACCATAAATGAAGCTGTGAGAATGCAGCAGAAAATAAAGTGAGGACTCCAGGAATTTGGAGGTTTCAGGACCATGAACATCTGCTGAGGAAAACCATCATTATTGAAAAGAATTATCTGAGATAAGCCATGTGGGCTTTCATGGTTAAGGCTTTGGGAGTAAGACCGATCAAGTCCTTTAGAGCTTATACCACAAACACAACCTGCCCTGGGTAATAGACATGGGGCTACAGTAGTAGATGTTTCCTCTTAATAGTCTTGTTTTAGTTTCAGTTTCTTCTTTATCCCTCTATTCCTTTTGTAATGGGAATGTTTATCAGGTGCTGTTATATGTTAGAAGTATTAAACTTTGTTTATTATTTTTACAGTGGCTCATAACTAAGAATGTGGCTTTAGTCTCAAAGAATACTTTGAACCTGGACTTTTCAGCAATGCTGGGAATGATAAGATGTTAATTGTCCTTAGAGATCGAATCAATTAATTTTACATAATAATATGGATATGATCTTTAGGGGGGATGGGGAAAGAATCCTGTTTTTCAAATCTAAAATGGTCCTCAAAGTCTCATCTGGTAAGAGGTAGAGCTTTTGGAGAGTGTTTGACTCATGCAGATATTATATTCATAAGTGAATGAAAATGATGAATTTGAAATTGAATGGACTGTTAGGTGACAGGGACTCACTGGAACAGATGAATCACTGGGGATGTCACATGGAAGGGTTTTTTCTTATGCCTAGCTCCTTCCTTCTGCTTTCTCTTTTCTTTTTCTCTTCTCTTCTCTTCTCTTCTCTTCTCTTCTCTTCTCTTCTCCCCTTCCCTCCCCACCACCCCCCTTGTACCAGGTATCAAACTCAGGACCTTGAGCTTGTGTGGAGAGGGGCAGAAATACTGAGTTAAATCCCCAGCCTTACTTTCTTTTTTCTTACTGGCTACCATGAAGTGACTAGCCTTTACTGCCATGACATTTCTTTATACTATTTTTAACTTGGAGCCTGTCACCTCTGTTCTAAATAGACTGACACCATAGGCCAAATAATTTGTGCTTAAATTATAGTCAGGACTTTAGTCTCAGCAATGGAAAAGAGATAATGTAAGTACTATATATTACTAATGGAATAAAAGGAAGAAGAAATAAAAAAAGGAAAAATGGAAGAAAGGGTAAGAGTGTTAGTACTTTTGTCTCCATTCACTCAAAGTCATTATAAAATCAACTTCAGTAAAAACTAGATTATTGATTGATATTAATGATGTTAAATTACTTTATAAAATCGCATCTATCATTAAAGCTTTATCATGAATAAAAAACATATAAATCAACAAAATCACTTGCCACTAAAAGGGAAATATCTCAAAATACATTCCCTGTTGTGAGCATATCACTCATATGTATGAGATATAGATAGGTCTCTGTCCAATTTTTTCATGTACAGGCTCTTCTTATTCCTTGAAGTCCTTTGATTATCAACTGTTCTAGAATTTTTCTTTTATAATGACTTCATTTCCAAATTTTATAGTACATTTTTATGCCTTAATTAATCTTTGTCCATCTAAGTATTGAAGATAAGCTTCTTGAAACTTTACTTTTTTTCTCTTTCTTCTTTCATTCTTGATACACATAAATTCCACATGAATGCAATAAAATTTGGCAGATGCTTATTTTGTTTCGTATCCAACTCTCTCTGCAAATTTAAATGTTATTTTTGGAGCTCTACTTATCCTCCATATCCTTAATTTTAAATTTCAAATTATCTAAGTATTTTCTCACTTTTTGATATTTATAATAATTTATCTTGATATTTCCATATGAATTCATTTTCTATACTCCCCTCAGGTCTTCCTATTCATTTCCATACTTATTTTAATGACACAAAACGAGCAATATTGCTCTTGTATTGTTAAAGAAATAAAACAGCTCATTTAAAAATAATATATTTTTGAAGAAATAAAGTGCAATTGTCTGAGGCTTTTGTTTTCTTGTCCTCATCTTGCCATTTATTTTCTATTCAGCACTGGATATCTCCTTTATATAGAACGGACATTAGGTTTCTCATTATTTTTCGTAAAGAAAAGAAAGTTGTATAATTATATTAATATATGAAAATCATAAATCCTTAGTTAATTCTACTTGCTATTATTAAAATTACTAATAGATCTTAATGGATCAGGGGATCTAAATCAAGATCATTGAAGGTGATGTGCTACTTTGACAAAGTACCTGTTAGTTCTTGTAATTCTACCACCAATTGCATTGATACTCATAACTTTAAACTGATTTTAATAAATGATTTGTTGAAAGGATCAAAAGAAATGTTTCAACTTCTTCTATTTCGAGCTCCAGCAGGAGCACCAGCCAATATTGGAACAATCATCCTTTTTATGCTCACTTACCCTATCAACACCACTGGAAGGGTATTTTTATCCCAATGATAAATGGGAAATAGAAGCTACAAATGTGTATGTCAGGTCTTTCCCCTTCCCCTCTCTCTTTAGCTATGCCTGCTAAAGAGATCACATTAGGCGCATACTTCCCTAATCTTTTTCCTGAAAGGGCTGGAAAGTGGGCATCTAGCACTGCTAGAGTTCAGTGATTGACTAATCCTGTATAATTTAAGGATGCAATTCTACTTTTTTTGTGTACATTCAATAATCAGTTACTGTAATGGGAAAGAAACAACAAAAAATAAGCATAAAATGAAGAGGAACCAAATATTTAAAAGCAAGCATTTAAAAATAGATTTAAGGCATAAAACAAACAAACAAATAAACAACAACAGCAACAACAACAACAAAAACACCTGCACATGGCCAAAACAGTACTCAAGCAAAAGTATATAGGATTAGTTTTATTTATCTATGTATTTTTATGTGTGTGCACTGGAGATTGAACCTAGGGCCTTTTGATGATGCATATGAGCTAAAACTCCAAGCCTTGAGAATACGCGTTAGGATATTCATTTCTCTTGGAAAGCACAAACATTCACAGATATTTGATTTGTCCCATTGGAGACAATGTTATCCAGGATGGTCCCGAAATCCTGGGATCAAGTGATCCTCTTGCCTCAGGCTCCTGTGCAGTTGGCTATAGACTAAAGTTACACACCATTATGCCTGCTATATAAATGTTTGGTTTCTAAAATTAAGATAGACAAAATGAAATTAGCAAGGATTTATGATTATAGATATAAAATAATCCATTAAATTAAAAACCAATTGCATAAATTAACAATATTGTTGTTTTTTAGAAATTTTAACAAATATTTTTGAATTGTGATCAAAATATGGTGAAAGCCTGCATAAGTAATACTGTGAGAAAATATTGTATAAAATTACTGTATTTAACTTTATAATAATAAATTTGACAAGATAGACAAAATGATCATTGTTCTTAGAAAAATATATACTCCTTTAACACTGGCTCAAAACCAAGTATAGGTTCTCAAGAGATCATAACTGTAGCAAAAAGTATTAAATTTTGTGCCTGTAAACAGAGAGACAGTGCCAGGGTAGTTTTAGAGAAAATGTTAGCAAGTGCTAAACAAGAGGTCATTCTCATCTCTTAAAATATCCTGAAAAGAAAAAAGAAAGGCAAGCCTATCCAACAAAATTTACAAAGATTAAAGTTCTGATATAAATTTCTCTAAAGCCAAAAATTATCAACGAAACTATCAAGTAACAAATAAATGTAACTATTGTTCATTCTCACATTCATGACCTATGTTCAAAATGAAAAAAATGAATTATTATAAAATTAATCACATATTATGTTGTTAAATAATTAAATGCAATCATCGGTGTTTAAATAATTTCTTCTGACAGTTCATTAATTCTCAAACTGAGCATATAATAGAATTCAGGCGGCAAAAACTTACTTAGCTTTAAAAGGAAATGACACATTTTGCATAGCAAGAACAAAAGTTACTATTCCCAACAGAGCTTCTCGTATCCTACTCATTCCTCTGTAGAAGATATGAGGCCTTAAGAGATGGAGTCAGTCTATGTATTTGGCCCAAAGAATACAAATACAAATGCAAATACATTAAATACATTTATATTGAGTTAACCAGGTGTATGTGACTCCCGGTCACATATCCCCACAAGAATATGTGAAATAACTCATTTTCTGTGCAGCTGCATGATCTCAAAATCTGTTACTTATCATACAATAAAAAATCATGACAGTAACATATATGTAATTGATCTTGGATGTCTCACTGAAGTTTATCTTGGATCTAGCATGAGCATTATTCTGACAGTGAATTGTTTCAATTTAATGAGAAAAATTTAATTAATTCATTCTGCATCCCTGCACAAATTGCTATTTCTTGTCTGCGGGTAAGGATATTTGGGGTTATATGAAATATATTCTTTTTGGTGAGTGATGTTGTTGATGTAAACCAAAGACCACTGTTAGTGTTGGAATGATAGGTAATGTAATATGACAAATAAATTTTCAGAAATAATTGACTAAATTCAGGCCACATTTATATTATTCCCTCTATAACTGGGAATAAACAAAGTTATTTAAATTTTAATGGACAGATTATATAGTTATGATGATGAAATATTAAAAGGATCACAATTTTTAAAACTGTGTAAGTATTGAACACAGAACTTGAGATTTAGTCTATATAATCAGACAGAAAGGAAAAGAAGAAGGAGAAATAATCTCATTGAAAGGATGAAAATGTCATGAGCAAATGATCCATGTCATGAGAGAATTCAATGAGTAGAATATAATCATGTACTTTGGAAACCAAGGAGCTTGAAGTGTGTCACTTCAGGAGCATATTTCTAGATGTCTTGTTCAGGAACCCTCTGATTTCAAATAAGCTTACTGGGTAAACGGTACATATGTACATTAAGCAGGGTTGCAAATGAAGATCAGTATGCTAGTTGTATTTCTGTATGAACAATAAATATTTGGAAGATAGAAAACTAAGCAATGTTAAGTATATAATAATTGAAAATAATTGTTATAAGTCAGTTTGACAATTAATATAGTAAAATTTAAATCTCCAGAAAAGAATTTCGAGACTATGTAAATAAATGAGGAAATGCATTGTTGTCATGAATCAGAAGCCTCATCATTGTTAAGATTCCACGTTGCTATATGTTGACATGCAGTGGTCCAAATCAAAATATTTGAATGCTTTTTACTTTGATAGAAACTATCTGATTATTATCAATGAGAAAGAAGATAATCAAGTAATATTCAGTACAGAGGTGGTGAATCTGCATTTTCTGATTGCAAGCCTATAAAATCTACAATAATCAAGAAGGCATGACATTGCCAAAAGAGCAGGCAAAATAATAGAATAGAGGCTGGAGAGAGACACATAACTTTATGGTCATTTAATTTTCTGTTAAGGTGCCATAAGTTTACTTAGTAAATAAATTATTTTGATTATATTATTCTCATGAAATTATATAAAGAAAAAAGAAAATCTCTGACTGCATTTGTAAACATTTCCATCAAGTTGTCAGAAACATGTTCTCTTCTTTTATATTCAGAAATTATATTATTCTAACCATTTTATGTTCTCAATTCATTTACTGTCTTGCTTTAGAACCACCCCCATTTATGTTTTTTAGAGAGGTTCTCACTATTCAGCCTACCCTTGAGCTTAGTATGTAGCTTAGACTGGTTTCTAACTCTCTGTGATCCTCCTGCTCAGCCTACTGAATGTTGGGATTACAGGCATGCACCAATGTACCCAGCATAGGTTATTATTTTTTCAGAAAACTTTAAAACAATTATCAATACTTTATCTTGCATGTTCTTTGATTCAGTGTTTGTTTCTTCAACTAAACCGTGAACTCCATTCTCCTTAAAGAAAGTTGAATTCATCATTGTCTTTCTAGAGCAAAGACCATATAAGGAGACACAATATGGAACTTGGGAATAGAGCAGCAAAGCAACCTTTCTTGCTATCAAGAGCAATTCCAAATTCAGCATAAATAATTGCTTTATTCTTTAAAGTAAGCTTATCTAATGAGCAAGCTGTTTTATTACTTATATGTTAAGTTTACACATTCAGTTGAGGCTGTGGGAATAACAAAGACTCACATGGAGCAGCTATAACTTGAGCCTGCATTGCACGACCAGAAGATCATAGTTTGGTTTGTATAGAGTGCAGAAACTTCTTGTATAAGAGAATGGAGAGCAGCGCAGGCATCAAGCAAAAGAACGCCAGCTGCACCTGCTTTGTGAAAAAACAAAGCCTCAAAGTCGAGAAGGAAGGATTTCCGAATTAAGTTTCCTGCGGGGTCAGATGTCATTCTTCACAAGGAAGAATGCTTCAAATTTCCCCCAGCCCTATACTATGCTCTTATATTTGAATTCTGGAAAGAAAGACAGGCGCAATAAGTTAAAAATGGAGCAACTGTTTTCAGGTACACCTTTGTAAGATATTACGATAAAAGACTAGCGTTATTTGGAAACAATAGGGGAGATGTGGTATTAAGACTGGGGGAGGTAGTGTAGCTTGTTCCTTTAGCCCAGTGCAGGCTTAGGTACAGGGGGAAATGGCAGGTGGGTGAGCTAAAACCAAATATCTGCCTGGATAACAGGCATCCTTCTCATCAGCGAAAGATGAGAACTTCAGGTCTCCTTGTTAAGGCACTCATTAAATAATCTCTTTGGTTCCCAATTTAAGGAGGAAGACTAATAGAGTGAGGTCAAACATGCACAGTTTTGGGAGGCCCTTCAAATATTGCTAAACTAAGTGTGAGCCTTACAACTTACACAGGTTGTTCAGAGAATGAAAAAAAAATGAAATGCTACAAATAACACATAACTGAAAAAGTTAAAAGAAAAAAACATTATCATATAAGGGCATACTTTGGAGATCCAAATCTTTCTGAAAAACTCAAATAAGAGAGTATGGTGGAAGAGCCATCATTTGTATAGAGAAAGAATAAATTGCTGGCTTTTTACACCCCTTGCAGCTGTCAGGATATTTACCAAAAAGTAAGAAAGGCCATTTTCTTGTAGATGCACTTCACTGATCAAAATTAACCACTTTGAAAAGGACCAACACAGAACACTTAAAGACACCCTGACTTTTTCTTACAAAAAGGGATCGCAGAAAATAGTGTAAAGCTAAAAACACTGATGATTTTAAAACTTGCAGTTAAATAATTTTGATGGCATCTCACTTACTATTTCAACTTCTATTGATGGTTTTCTGACCAATAAAATCTTTAAATTTTCTCAGTCATTTTTAATTAATGAGCTTTGAACATTCACAGGATTGAAAAGTGTAGGACTAAGAACTAGCATATTTGCTGATGCTTATTTTTATGATTATTAAGATAAAAGGTAAATTAGGTGAGAATATTTTTCTAATTTTTATGTAAACTATGCTTACAGAGTAGAATTATTTTCATGGTATTTTTATTCACTTAAAACACTTATATAATTTCTGCAGTTCTTCATAGTCCCTGATAGTTAAGCTGCACACCATTCTAAGAAAAACTCTAAAGATGCTCTTTATGTATAGCAATTCTCAAGCATCCCATCCATCCCTTGTGCTCATTGCAAATAACTTTATTAATTGCACTTTTTTTTTTTAAAGAAAGAGAACTGGTAAGCTGAGTATTTTGTTTTCTTTCAATCAGGAGGTGTTAGACTTTATTGCCTGAAGTGGTACCATTTGTTCTCTGTGAAATATGGTCAGCATCACCTTGCTTTTTTATTAAGTGTATATTTATAACCTTTAGAAGCAAATGTACTCTATCCACATGGCTAGCATTTATTGTTTTATGTTCTGCACGCAAAGCTGCTTTTCTTAATAATAAGAAACAGCTGTTGCAAGCCCAACAATGAATGCAACGGGTCATACATGCCTAAATTAGATACAAAGGGAGCCAAGCAGGACTAAATGCTTTAATTCTGTCTCACTCTTCCATGATTGATGCACTCTAAAAAGAGCTGTTATATACTGTGCTGAGATTTAACAGATGCTAAAAGGAACCTGTTCCAGTGTACATTTGTTAGGCAGCTGTGTTTTACACCAGGAGAGGTTATAATGGGGAATAAATGTTTCCATGACAGTAAGACAGACAGAAACTACACTCAGAAAAATAATGAAAAATATTAGCACAATCCACAAATGTAATCAATCATTAAATAAGTATGTACATACTACTGTCACAGTTAGATCTCAGCTCATTGGTTTGTTTTGAACATTAGTGTGTAGAGATCACATTTCATCTAAAGCTCAATTCCTTACTTAATGATAACTTAATTATTGAACTATAGATGGTGATGGTTACAAGGCATATGGAGTATTGTATATTTAAAGGAGAAATAGAAATAAACAGGACACATGGCAAGAAGTATACGAGGATCACCAATAACTGCTACTATTTTATTGTCTGCTTTCAAGAATTAAAAACTCATAATTTGATTCTGCACTTAATATTTTAAACATTAAAGGTTCAGATTAAAAAAATATGAACAGAAAACAAGTCACGCATGAATAAGAGTACCTATTTTGGAAGAAGACAATTACATATAAAATAATGTCAGCAAATTTACACACAAAGTTTTTAAATAATTTTCTTTTTAGAATATATGTTTGCATACCTTTCCATTCATATAGATAATGGCTAACCTGAAGATATTTTAGTTTCACAAAATAATGTTTATATTTATATTGAACAATGTAAAATTGTTTTAATATAGAGAATAGAATCCTGCATAAAACTTGACATTATGTCAACAATACACAGAGATAGCTTATTACTATTGATGTATACTAAAAGACTTTTAATTGAACTTTACTTATGTTAAGTGAAAATTTTTGGTGCTCTAAACAAAAGTATTTCCATGATTCCAGAGTAACACCACAGAATTCCTACAACTCAGTACTTCAAAAAATAATAAACAATTGCAAAATAAAAAAAGGAGTAGAAAGAGGTTTAAATATATAACAGGTGTATGAAAAATGCACTCACTCTCACTGATTATCAAGGATATCCAAATGAAAACCGCTATGAGTTATCACTCCCTTCCAGTTGGGAGGGTTATTATCAGAAAATCAGACAAAGAATGACTGCTACTTTAAAGATGTGGAGAAATTGAAACTCTTCTTTATTCATGGTCAACATGTAAATGATATAAATGTTATATAGATTCTTCAAAAACTTAAAGCTATAACTGTTTTATCCTGTAGTAATCATATTCCTGAGTAATTACTCCCAAAGAATGGAAATCAATATCTAAAAGAGAAATCTATATTCCTATTTCATTGTAGCACTATGCACAACAGCTAGCTTATAAAAATAGGACAAATGTTCACACATAGATGAATGAAGACAGAAAATGTATATGCACACAATACAATATTATTCAGCTTTTAAAAAGGTAATTCTGCCATTTGCAGCAGCATAGATGAACCTAGAAGACATTAGGCTTAGTGAAATAACAAAGGGACAAATAGTGAATGTTTTTATTTATTGGAGACACCAAATATATTTCAGCTCATAGAAACAAGGGATAGAATTTTGATTACCAGAGGCTGGGCAAAGGTAGTTGGTGAATTATTCTAAAATTAGTATAAACTTTCCTTGGCGTAAGACAAATAACTTTAAAAATCTATTGTAGAAAACAGTACCTATAGTAAGCAATCCTGTATTATGTATTTAACATTTTTTGAAGAGTGTAGATCAGTGTATTTCTCATATTATTTGTTCCAAAGAGATAAACACTCATACATGCTCACCCAGGAAACAAGGAAACTTCAAGATGATAGAAATGTCTACTGTATTAATTGTGGTGATGATTTCAATGATATATGCTTAAATTCTAACTTATCAAAAATATACATTAATTCTGTATAGTTTATTGTATATCAATTAAAGCTCAGTAAGCTGTCAGAGAAAAAGTAAAGGTCAAGAGTTATACTGCTGGAAATTCATAATTAACCTTAGTTTATAGTAAAATAATATATATTGTCATAGAAATAATTTATTTTATTCAAATTTATATACATACAAAACATGTACTGGTATATATATATATATATATATATATATATGATTATGAATTATCCTATTACACAAAAAGTAATTCTATTTAAATATTGAGTAGTTTAATATTTAAGAGTCAGAGTAACAGAATAATGATACTATAAGTATATATGGAATATTGTTTTACTACGCGCAAAGGAAATGCATTTACAGACTATTTCCTTGAAAAATGTCAAAGGACATAACTTGTAAATAACTAATTGCTCATAATTCTGGACAAAATATTTTTATTTAAATAACTTTCTATTGCACTTTATATCTGAGCAAATTTAAAGTGCATTGAAAACAAATGTCTTAAATAGGCAATTTGATGAGTTTTGATAAACACATACACTGTCAACCCAAAATGGCACTTAAGACACAAAGTTGTGTGTATTATATGGAAAACTTGGAACCCATAGTCCAACGGTTTTTGAGGAAACTATTATTTTTATTTCGGTCATCATAAATGGAATTTTCCTTTTTTGAACTTAATATGAATAAAATCTTTATGAAACTACTTAGTTATGTGTTTGTCTTTCATAATATTATAAAATGTTTTGATGTTATTCTTCAGTGATATTTAATCAGATAACTATAGCATAAATATATTAGCCATTTACCTGTTGATATCCTATCCATTTGAGTTATAGACCATAAATGTCTAAAATGAATGAATCTTCTATCAATCATCTAGTGCAAAACATTTTCTGGATATATGCTTTAATTTATTTCAAGAAAAAAGCTAGTTGTTCAGCATAAGTAATAGGACAGATGTCTATGTAACTGTATTAAAATATTAAACTGCAATTCTGAATGGCTGTGCCATTTAACACTGGCACCAATAATGTATGAGCTCCTGTTTTTCCTTATCATCTCTAGCATTTGGAATTTATTTTCAATGAGCTATTTTAGGATGTGTGTGTTTGTGTCTTACCATGTATATGTATTGAATTTCTATAATGAATAGAATTAATTAGGATATTGATCCCCTTTTGATGTGCATATTCACAATTTGTATATATTTTGAAATGCCATTTCAAGACTCTGAACAAATTTTTAAAATTATTATTTAGTAGTTCATGGATAATAGTCTTTGGGCACATGTAATGCAAAAGTTTTCTGCATGTCTGTTCTTTGTTTCTGTTATGTGAATGGGTTTTTGATGTTTATAAGGACCAAATTACTACTTTTTTTCGCTCTTATAAGGGCCTCTGAAGGAATCTATGCCTAACTCATCATTATGTGCATATCTGTATATACTTGCTTCTAGATGTTTCATAGTTTTGTCTTTTAGTTGAAGTCTCAAATTTATCTCATGTCTTGTGTATAGTAAAAGAGTACAAAAGTATAGTAAAATTGAGATCATGTTCTCTCCAGGACTTTGTACAGTTGTTTCAGCATTATCTGTTGGATGATCTTTATTTTCTTAATTTAAAATTGGAATGTCACATTCATGAAATAAATTAATGATTTATGGTGGACATATTTTTTATTTTTCTAATTAATACACATTTGCAGTATATAATAATTACTTTTATTGTAGGAAATTTGTACATATATGTAACATCTTTTAATTATATTCATCATACCACTGATATTTTTATTTGCATCTTCCTACACTGATACATCAAAAAGTCCTCACTGTGAAAAAAAGACCTTTTGCAAAAGCAAGGGTTGGAAAGAAGGAGAGAGTAGGAAGGGTGAGATGAAAAAAAACAATTAAAATGTGTTTTGTATATGTACCAACTCCCCATGATAAATGTGATCATTCTGTACTGCAACATGCATGAATAAAAATAAAAATAAAAATAAAACCCCTCATAGTTTACTCCTTATCCATTTTGCACCCATACACATCTCCTTAATGGGAGTTAATCTTCAAATAACACCAATACATCTATATTTTTTTCTAGCATGATATAATTTTTCTGAACATAGTAAAATAAAACAATCTCTTTCCCAAAAGATTACAAAGTCCTTGGGTCATGCTTATTCTTCACCTGTGATACTTATGTAACAACTGATAAACAATGCTAGCTATGCTAACACACTAAATGTGAAAGAGGTGAAAGAAACAAAATTCTGGTTAATATGTATATAAACATGGTAATGTAACAATAAGTGAAATTATTTGCAAATATTAGTTTCCTTGTTTCTGCAACATTGTCATAACAACCTCTATTACTCTGCACAATCCTTTTGCCTTCATTCAGTAATTTGCCTATTTTGTGTTCTTGGCCTGTAGGGTGACCCAAATCTTCATTCACGAAGTATGGAGGCTATTGAAAGTCTTACCTTTTGCTTATCTCCATGTACAAACATGTACTGTTAAAAATTTTTTTTAAAATATGGGTTTGGGGAAATTGAGTTCATTTTCCATTGAAGTTAATCAGTAGTAAGATAGTAGTACACACTACTAAGCCATACCCTAGGAGAACACCTGTAGTGACATATAGTCTCCTTACATCATTGTGTAGTTCTACCCAAAACTTTAAAGTTTTGTTTATATTGATTTTTAAGCTCAGCTAATGATCAATCAAAATGAGCTTATCATATTTCCTAAAAATTAATGTGTAAAATATATTTTGCCATTGACATATATATGGTAATTCATAATGTCAACTATGTTGTTTGTTGGTATAGACTGACAACTATAATTTCTGAGTTTTGACTTGTTCTGCTTATCATAAAGAGATATGTACGACAATCTCTAGAATCTGGATTTTAAATTTTCTTTCTGTTTCTATTGTTTAAACATCACTGTTTTTGAAGCTTGCTTTTTAGAAGTATGCACAGTTCAGAATATTATTGGTATTCTCAATTAATCCATGATTTTTATCATTTTTAATGGCATTTATTTCTGGTAAGACTTTGCCTATAGGTCTAATTTATGTGACATTAATATGACAATATCTTCTGTGATCTTCATATTTACACTGTATATGTTTTTGTGTCTCAATTTGGTTTTTAAAATTGTTATGTAATTGTAGACATATAGGGTACAGTGAAACAAATCAATACATATGTAAAATGCATAATGATTGAAACACTATTAGGATTTCATCCATCTTTTTTAGACTTTTATAAAATTTCTTTGTGTTGGGAATCTTTAAAACTCTATTTTAATTTTTTTATAATATATATAAAATTATTGCAAGCAATAGTTTTAGTATTGTATAATTTTGTTTCTCTACATTTTAATCTTCTCTGATAAACACTATACAGTCTTTTTTATATCTAAACTAACCTCTATCTTTCTAATTGAGAGTATAATTACTTTTTAGTTGCATTTTTTTGTTTGTTTATTTGTTTTTTGCTACTGTGGATCCAACTTAGGACCTTGCACTTGCAAGGCAGATGGTGGAACCACTGAACTAAATCCCTGGCCCTTTTTAGTTATTTTTATGGTCATTATGGCTAAAATTGCTTCTATTATTTTGGTATCCTACTTTAGTTTAACTTATTTGTGTTTTTCTAGCTGTCATTTGAGTTAATTAAATATCTCTAGATTTTCATTTTATTTATTGTTATGCCTTTCTAGATAAATTACTGATATTTTCTTACTGCTGCTGTTACTTTATAGATTGAAATATGCATCATTAATTTGTAGCAGTCGACTTTGAGTAGCATTGTACCACTTAAAAAAAAAAGATAAGAAGACTAAACCATAAAATCAATTAATCATTCATATCCTGATTAGTGGGAACAATTGTTCTTTCCCACCCTCTCCCCCCCAGTAAAACAAACAGAATGTGATTCCATTTAGGGAATTTGACTCTATTTAATTGTCTTTAAAGAGGTAATTAAAGTTAGGCTGGGAGCTGCCATCACTCCAGCACCAGGAGGGCCTGCTCAGCCTGGACCCACCTTGGGAAGGATAGCCATGCCCTCTCCCACCAGGAGCTGCCATCGATCCAGAGCCAGGAAGGTAGCAGCGCACAGCTCCCCCAGTCCCCATCCCCATGTACGCACTCTCAGTCCTCCTGATTGTGCTAGTCTTTGGACCCACTCTGCAGAGGCAGAGGTGGTCATAAAGGGTATTTTTCTGAGTTTCCAACTTTGAACATCTTTAAAGAAGGGGCATGGGAAACCTGTAGTGGAACGGTGTGGAGTTCAACCATTCAGGAGGTCGGGGAACTCAATCTGGCCTTGCAGTTCAAGGTCAGTCTGTGTCGTGGGGTTCTGCCATCAGCTAGCTGAGATTGGAGATCTTGGTTCTGCACATGGCTGCACATGTTGTATATTATGACAGCAGAGAAATAGTTTGAAAGAGGCCCTTCAAATCCTTTTTCTTCTTTCTTTTCCTCATTCCACTCTGCAAATTCTTTCTTTTTTCTGTCCTCTTTCCCCAACTCAGTATCTTGCTCCACCATATTATCCCTCATCTCCCTTTCTGTTTCTGCTCCTGCCCTAACTCAGATTTCTTCTTTTATAATTTTTTTCTCTTTTCTTTATGTTCTTTTCTTCTGTCATTCTACCTCACACAGGGGTCAGTGGGTTCAAGGGAAAGTGAGACCCTATTGCTGTTAAGGGGATATATTCTTGTCCTTGTACTTCTACTCTGTCTATCCCTTTAAAATTCAACAGTTTCCTGAATATTGTGTGGTCATTATATGTCCTCTGGCTTCACTTGAAACTTTCTCCAATTCTTTTACTTATCTACTCCTCTTGTCCTAGCTCTGTCTGAGTCCCCATTCTAAATGGTAAATATACTATGTTGAAAAGTTTGTTCACTGCAGACATGTTCTGGATTGCTTCTTGATTTCAATTTAATTCACATAGTTTAAGTGTGATAGACTAGTGACTACCACAAGTGGTCAGTTTCCAAGTTGTGTTTGATTGTATCAGTTGGGATAAAAGATTGTGGTTGATTAGATGAGCTGTTTTCTCTGATATTATGAAAATGAGAATGTCTGTGGGTTGTTAGAAACCCAGAAGCTAGGGTGCAACTATACCAGGAAGATTTGGATGATAACTCAGAGATTAAATCAAAGACAGCCCAACAACAATAAAAAAAATGAGAAAACACTTAAGCAAGACACAAAGACAGACTTCCAGTTCACCGATGGCAAACAGTAGGGCAAATGAGGATGAAAAGGCTGATAGTGAACCACCAGGACACCCTGAACTCAAAGCACAGGAAATGCCAAAACAGATCAATGAGGCTCTAGAAAAATTCAAAACAGAAATCATCTCCCAAATAACCATAGAGATGGTGAGCAAAATGAAAGTCATTAAAAAAAAAAAAAAAAAAAAAAAAAAAAAAAAAAAAAAAAAAAAAAAAAAAAAGATGAGCTCAGAGCCATGATAGAAGCCATGAAGGCCCAGCATAAGAAAGAAATGGAAACAATAAACTCTCAACATAGGAAAGAAATGCAATCCATAAAACAGATTCAAATAGATATCCAGGAGATTAAACACTCCATTGAAAGTGTACACAACAGAATAAAAGAATGTAAAGATAGAATCTCAGATAGGAAAGATAAGATTGCAGTCAGTGACCATGAAAAGAAAGGTCTCTTAAAAACAGTAGGGGATCATGAGAAATTGTTCCAACAACTCCTAGATGATGGAAAGAAGAATAACATAAGACTGATAGGAATCCATGAAGTAGCAGGAGAAAATACAAATGACTTAAAAGAGCTGTTCACATAATTAATGACAGAAATCTTCCCAAACAGAGGGGAAGAATTTGACATTCAAATAAGTGAGGCATATAGGACCCCAACTAGCCATGATAAAAAAAAATCTACACCTGACATATAATAATCAAGATCCCAGAAACCCAACAGAAGAACAAAATACTACAAGCAGTAAGAGAAAAGAAACAAATCACTTGCAAAGGAAAGCCCATCAGAATCACAGCAGACTTTTCAACACAAACCCTTAGGGTAAGGAGAGCTTGGAGTGAGATAATTCAAGTACTAAAAGACAACAACCTCCAACCTAGACTGATGTATCCTGCAAAACTCTCTTTCAGAATGGATGGTGAAATAAGACACTTCCATGACAAAGAACACCTGAGAAACTACATGAATACCAAACCAGCACTACAAGCAATTCTATACAATATCCTCGAAAAAGACAATGAAGATAACAACACCATCAGGCTCAACAGAGCAAATCAAATAGGCAAGGCAAGAAACTAAAATGAGAAGGTGAAAAAGTAAAAAGAGTCAACAAAAGGGCAATAACATGACAATAATAAGTCAGTACATATCAGTTATAACCATCAATGTCAATGGCCTCAACTCACCAATGAAGAGAAATAGACTGGCAGAATGTATTAAGAAGCAAAATGTAACAATATGTTGTATACAAGAAACACAACTACTGCAAAAAGAAGCTCATAGACTGAAAGTGAAAGGATGGAAAACAATGCTCCATGTGACAGGAGCCCAGAAAAAAGCAGGGGTAGCAATCCTATTTGCAGATAAAGTAAATTTCAAACCAAAACTGATTCCAGTATTATAGATGTAGGATGGGTACTGTATCATACCTCTGTGAATCTAAAATATCTTGTACCTGCTTTATGATACGTGGTAGTGACCCTGCTTTATTAGAGCTGTTTTTAATGATGTTACTCTAGAATGTTCTCTTTCCAGATGATGATTAAGATGCTAATATAAAAAAATGGTGCCAGGTACCATTATAGTAACAGAACTTTGCTGTTTTCTTGGTATTATTCTTTTCTTTGTTTTTTTTGTTTTTGTTTTTTTGATGGAGTGTGCTGAATGTCTATATTTTTGTTCAGATGACTGCAGAACCTGGAAAAGCTGTTGCTGCTATTGATGCATAACTGCTATTATTGATCTTGTTATATAAATATAAATATGAATTTTTGGAAACTTTGTGCTGTCAACTCTGGAAAAAGTTATCTCAGTTTACTGTGTTGAGTTGGCATTGTACAGAAATTAACAGCCATATTGGTCTAGAAATGTTAATTTTTTTCCATTTGTACAGGAGTAACACACTGTATTAAATATGTAAGGTCTTATCTACATGGGTTTGATTACAGAAACTAATAAAGTATTCTCTGGATATGAAAAAAAAAGAATAATATAAGACTACAAGAGCAAGAAGCAATTTAAATATGTTCAGGGACAATTTTCATCTCAGAATTAAGGATGATTTTAATTTTATATCATTGCCTTTTCTCATTTACTTTCCCTTTTAATTTTATCATTTTAGGATTTCCTATTTTTCATACAGAGATTTCTTTAATTGATCATTATAATTAAGCATAAATTCACAAATTCCAAAGTAAAAAAAAAAAGGTGGTAATTAAAGTTAAATGAGGTCATTAGGTTTGCCTCCAATGACTGGTAGACTTACAAGAAATGGCAATTAGGATACAGACACAGGAAAACTATGAAAACAGAGGGACACAATGCTGTGTACAAACCAAGAAGAGAGTTTAGAAAAAAAACATACCTTGCTGATATCTTGGTCTGTACTCCAGAACTATGAGAAAAAAATTTTTTTCTGAAGTTTCAAGTACCATCCATTCTTGTGCAATTTGTGATGGCATTTCTAGCAAACTAATGAATTATTTATGTTAACATTATCAAATATTTGACTTCTACCTATGCCATTAAATATCCCAGTTATTTTACTGTACTAGCTTTACATGTCAAATGCCTTTGAAAAAAAATAAAAGAAAATATATCACCAGTATACTAACTTTCCTGTGATTTTCATCTCTTTGTTTCTACCTAGAGTCATTGCTCTTTAGTCAGAATTTTCTTTGACCTTTTACATTGTGCAAGTTTCTTGGAAACCAATTTTCTCAGTTTAGTTGTTGAAGAATCTTTTTGCTCCATAGAATCTTATGTCAACAAGTTCTTATTATGTATTAATTTTACATGAAACATTTTACTCATGGCTTCTTTTAATCTTCATTTATCTGATCTGATGTCTATAATTTATATTATTGCTCATGCATTTATTGTATTACTCTCTGAAAGTTTTGGATGTTTTCACATTTTACATTTTGTCTTTGTTTTGTTTTCCATCAATTTGACTATGATACTGTTGGGTATGGTTTATTTCACAATTGCCATGCTTTGAGTTTTCAGAGCTTTTTTGGATATGTGACTTCAGGCTTGTAACAAATTTAAGGAATATGAAGCACTATGTTTCAACTCATTTTTGTTCTTTAAACTCGCTTTATTAGTCTTTAGGTATTAAAATTTCACACTTTTTCAGTGAAATCTTGTCCTGAAAATCACATGCACAATTTTTTCTATAGATCTATTTCTATCTGTTGTTCAAAGTCAGTAAGTGTAAATAGTATATATTAAAATTCAATATCTCATAGTGATATTTGGAGGGTATGATGTTATCAGTTATTATACTTTTCTGTTCCAGAGTAGTCAATATTTTTGTTCATATGCTTTCTGATTGTTTTGTTTTCTTTTTCTCTTCTGAGTTTTCCCAATTTTTCTCTTATTATATCCATATTCTCCTTTAACTTTTATACATAATTGTAATATCTGACAAAATATTATTAGGTAGTTATACCTTAGATGTTATACATTTATTTATTAATTTTTCTCTTTTGATTATCATGCATTTGTGCATGTGTAGTAATTTTTATTAGTTATTTGGTATCATTTATGGTAAATTATAATCTCTTTAGGTTATATTACTTCTCTTTGAAATGACTACAATTTTTATCCTGACATATCTTTTAATTTACCCATGCAAAAAGGTTTTCTACATTTTCTTTCTCCCTTTCAAAAATTGTCTGCCTTTAGTTATAATTTGGTAAAGATAAGAATAAATATCCCCTAGGGCTGGGGATTTAGTTTAGCTGTTCGGTGGCCTGCCTTGCAAGTGCAAGGACCTGAGTTCAATCCCCAGTACCACCCCATAAAAAAGAATAAATATCCCCATGCAAATTAGGATTTGTGTTGAAAAGTCTGCTGTGATTCTTATGGGCTTTCCTTTGCATGTGATTTATTTCTTTTGTCTAACTGCTTTTAGAATTTTTCTTCTGGTGGGTTTCTGGGATCTTGATTATTATATGTCTAGGTGTAGAATTTTTTTTTAATCATGGCCAACTGGAGTCCTATATGCCTCACTTATCTGTATGTCAAATTCTTTTGCTCTGTTTGGGAAGTTTTCTGTCATTAATTCTGTGAACAGCTTTTTTACGTCACATGTACTTTCTTTGATTTTTTTCATGGACTCCTCTCAGTCTTATATTATTCTTCTTCACATCATCTAGGAGCTGTTGGATTGATTTCTCATGTTCCCTTATTATTTTTAAGAGATCCTTCTTTTCATGGACAGTGATCACCATTCTGTCTTCTATATCTAATATCCTGTCTTCAGATTGGCGCAGTCTGCTATATATACTTTCAATAGAGTTGTTAATTTCCTGGATATCTGTTTGAATCTGTTTCATGGTTTCCATTTCTTTCCTATACTGAGCATTCATAGCTTCTATCATGGTCACAAGCTCTTCTATTTTTTATCTGTTTCTGTTCTAGGGTCTCTAATGTTATTCATTTTGCTCCCCATCTCTGTAGTTATCTCGGAAATTACTTCTGTTTTGAATTTTTCCAGAACCTCATTCATCTCTTTTGTTGCTTGCTGTTCTCTGAGTTCAGGTTGTCCAGGTGGTTGATTATCAGACTTTCCCACTCATTTCCTCCAGAATTTGCTTTTGGTAAGCTGGAAGTCTGTGTTTGTGCTTGTGTCTTGCTTGAATGTTTTATCATTTATATTTTTGTTGTTAGTACCCTCCTTGTTTTGATATCTGTGTTAATATTTAAATCTTCCTGTTTTAGCTTGTCATTAGGTTTTGAGTTGCTAATGACTCTAAGGCAATCTCTTTTTCATTACACTGGAAGGACAACTGATTTTGTCAATCACAATACCTTAGCCCAAGTGAAACAATCAGCAACACAAAAGCATCAAACACAGTTTAGAAAAATGTCAATCTGTGGTACTTATTAATCTATCACCTTTAACTATACAAATTAAATAAAAATTGAGGCCAGATCTTGGACAGTGACCTTTATGACTCCCTATTCTTCTATTGTGTGAATCCTGGTGCCATTAAAGCCAGGCCAGCGGTACACAGGGGAGGGGATGTTGTCACCCACATGGCTTGTCCTTTTACTGGTCTACTGTGGAGGTCGGGGTCTCAGGCAGGAGCTTTAGGCTAACTATATGCAATTCTGCCTCTTACCAGTCTGCTGCCAAGCTCTTTTATGCTAGTTTAATAATAAAGGGTTCCAAATAACTATTTTAATAAAAAAGAATTAATACTACTAACCTTTTGATTCTGACAAATATTTAAGGTATACCTACATAGTTGAAACAAAAATTTAAATTAGACTTTGAAAATTCCAGAAAATATAATCAAAATTCAGTCACATAAAAGTTATTTGTGTGAGCAATCATGTAACTCTCACTAGAAAATGTAAAATTAAAAAATCATCTTATAATTTCTTAATAATGACATATAATGGCATTTGTTATATTTCTCGATGATATTGTCCATACAATAATGGTCCCATAAGATTACATTACCTTGTGACAATTTTTAGGTTCATATGACATAGTTATACTGTTCTTTAAACAGTTTCTTAAATTCTGGGAATAATCTGTTCAAATTTCACTTGTTACCTGCTTATGCCAGCCTAAGTGTTTCTCCAAAAAAATCACTGGTTCTTTGCTCAGTAAAGATCAGTATATAAGACAAAGTTTTGGGTCATGCTTGTCAATCTCAAGCCTTTCCTGTGGATAAAGTTGTGAATGGATGCCTCCAACTATATTTATTTCTCTATTTACATTTATATTGAAAATCTTCAAATTAGACTGTGAGCACTGACTTCAATCCAAATCACTGGTTTTATCAACCTTTTTTAGTTTAACTTTTGACAACCATGTCAATGAGAAACTCAGCTCTGATAACATAAATGCATTTGTTCCTTTGAACTATTCCATCTATTCCATATATATATAATTACTTATCACTGCCTTGTGCTACACAGATGTCCTTTCCTAGCTCTGCTTTCCAACAATTGTCATCAGCTTATTGCTGAAATGCCAAACCATCCATAGCCCCTTCCACTGTGATCCCAATTTCCCACTCAAATCCTCCTGTGATTTTCTCTCCTCTCTCTCTCTCCCTCCCTCTCTCTCTCTCTCTCTTTTCGTGTGTGT
>NW_022900927.1:47122724-47125627 GCF_012274545.1 Fukomys damarensis | reverse complement strand
TATATATATATATATACAGATATATATAGTATGCATATATATGTATGTGTATATATATACATATATATATAGTATGCATATAGAAAAAACTATATCTATACATCTATATCATTTCTGTCATTGATTCTTGTAGTTGCTCTTTCATCTTGATTTCCATCACAGATCTCCTAAGACCTTAGTAATATCCCAGATGATAGGAAAATCTTTTGTTCTCATGAAGTGTCTCTTGGTAGTTCCTAGATAAATTTAGGAACAGAATTTATTCTCCAAAAAAATCCATCCAATTAGAAATTTGGATCTTTCAGCCTGATGTCTCCACATTCAGTGAGATGTGAGAAGATGAGAGTTGAGCTTTTCAATAATTGCCAGTGATTTAATAAGCTATGCCTACATAATGATGTTTCCAAAAAGTTTGGAAAGCACAGGGTGCAGAGAATTTTCAGGTTGCTGTACATTTGGAGGTGTCTGGAGAAGTTATGGAAGTGCTGTTCCCTTTCCATGTATTTTGTATTTTTTATCTCTCCATAGACTCCATTGAGTCTCTGTATCTCTTCAGTATTCTTTATTATAATAATAAACTGGTAAATTTGCATAAACTCTAACCTGAGTTCTTTGAGCTCTTGTGAATTAATCAGACTAGAGGAAGGGTTTGTAGGAATCCCTGTTTTACTGTCAGTCAGTCAAAAGTATAAGTGACAATCTATTACTAATGATTGGCCTCTAATGTAGGAGGCAGTCTAGTGGAATGGAACCCTTAACCTGTGAAATTTGATCCCCAATCCAGATAGATAGTGTTGGGTTTGAGTTGAACTACAGAACACCAACTGGTGGGCTGTGGAAAAACCTACACACATTTTGGTGAGCAAAATGAAGTATTGTGTGCAGTATTGTTTTGCCTGGGTAAGAGAAGAGAAAGTGTTCATCCTGTTAGACTCACCTACTGCTGGCTGATATTCTGTATGTATTTCTGCATCTGGCTCCAATAGCCTGAGAAAATCACTCCCTCCTCTAGAGGTCTTGTCTTAACCTCAACAGAAATCCATTTCTACCCCACTAGGCTGGCACAGGGCCACCTAAAGCTCCTTTTTCTGCATTGACACTCCATTTCCTGCTTCTCTCCTAAATAATACCTTCTTTATTCATTTTGACTGTGAAAATTTGCACCAAGCTATATTTTACAGAAGACACATCCTCATCCCTTCAGACTGGGGTTTTCTACACTCAGCTACCTTTTCATGAGATCTTCTGTTAGTGTCCCTTGTTAGTGTCCCTTTCAAATCAGGTTGATTTTTCATAATATATTCTCCTTGTATTGATGCAAACTGGAGACAGCCATTAAACTTCGGCAGCTCATGTCCCACCCACCTCTCCCTAAGATACCTTGTTCACTTTGCTTTAGTCTAGTGCTCTGTGCTAGACTGTGTCATAACTTAGACTATTGTTTTTCTCATTGAGCTTATTAGTATATTTTAGGTATACAGTACAGTTACATCATTGTGATCTTGTACCTTTACATGACAGGTCTTGGCTATCATTTTTTCCCCTTATCCTTGCCCTCCCTTCACTCCATCCTCCTTATTTACAAATACTTTTTTTCATTTTCTCATTTTTTTTCTTTTCCTTATTTCCTTTACCCCACCCTTCCTACTTCCCTTACAACTTTAGCCCTTTTCTTCTTATTTCACATTGTCAATTATACCATTAGGATCTTATATACAATTATAGTATTTCACACCAGAATACACTATTTGGTATTTACACATGTGTAACATTTACTTCACTTAAGAGTCTATCCTCAATATGCATCCATTTTCCTATGAATGACTCTAATTTCTCATTCTTTATGGCTGAGTACTTTGTAATAGCTAAAACTTGGAAACATCCCAGTTACCCATCAGTTGGAGACTGAATAAAGAACATGTGGTTTTTCTATTTTGTTTTATTTGGACCTGGCTTCTGTTCCTATTGGGAGAATGCTGTCCTGCTGTAGCTCTCCTAAACCTGGTACAAATACATACAGTGTTCAGCTTTTCTAGAGTCTTTAGTAATAAGGTGATCAAGAAAGAAAAGGAAAAGAAGCTAAGGATTTAGTTTGGTGGTTCTGCTGACTACCTTGTAAGTGCAAAGTTCTAAGTTCAATCGCTGGTACAAAAATAAATAAATAATAAATAATAAAAATAAAAGGAATAGAAAAGGAGAACAAATGGGAAACAATGGAGTAGGATAAAGGAAGAGAAAGAAGAAAAGGGCCTTTCTTTTTTTTTTAATCAATGAAAAGTATTTCTGTACTAACATACTAAAGTAAGTGTCCATGAATCATTCTCTTAACACACATGCATATTGATGACTTCTTGTGTGCTAGGAACAGGGGAATTTAATTGTTTTTCTTCCTTGCCAAACTAGTCATCAAGAATACATTATGTGTATTGCTAATTTTATTAATGTGAACAACTTTTACTTATTAAATTTGAATGCATGAGTTACATTTTTGTGTGCCTGTGTACATACAAATTAGGTAATATTAGCAGCTGGAATATGAGAGTCTATTTATCTACTTGAGATTTATTATCTGAATTTAAAAGATAAACAGCTGTCAATTAGTTTTACAAATGACACTTCCAATACTTAGTATATAACAAAAATTTTAAAAAGGAAATCAGATGTTACTTCAATTCTCATAAGAAACTTATGAAAAAAGAAAATTATGAAATATGAAATAAGAAAAAGTTTTATTTTTAGTTTTTATAGATAAAAGATTCAAAATCAATTTAAATGAGAACATCCACTTCTGGGAAGATTTAACATATACAGACACAATTTTCTTATTCTTCCCAGTAGTATGACTAAAAGTTGTGGTCATTATATATAAACAAATATGAGAAGACTTTATATATATATATATT
>NW_022900927.1:46985440-47122317 GCF_012274545.1 Fukomys damarensis | reverse complement strand
TATATATATATATATGGCATGAAGAAGACAGAAGCACAGAAATGACAACAAACATTGACCCCCCAAAAAACATCTACCACAAACTACATAAATAAATTGAAAACCTGATATCTCTAACCAAAGAATCCAGAAACCTATAGATAATAACTGCTTCATTGAAGTCAAACACCACAGAAAGCAGAACTGGTCCTATACATTCAACCAACCAGCAACCACACTCTTGGGTATTTTCCCAGAAAAATAAAAATTTATGCTCTCACAAAGTTCTGTACATACATATTTATGAAACTTTACTCCTAATAACCAAAATACTGAGAAATATCCCAGTAATTCTTCAGTGGGTAATTGATTAAACACACTGTGATATATCTATACCTGGAATAGTACTTAGTGATAGAAAGAAAAAAATCCTGTTCACATATACAATATGCTGAATCAATCTCCAGATAATTATGTTGAGTGAAGAAAGCTAGTACAAAAGGAAGTAATCTCTATGATTCCTTTTGTATAACAATCTGGATGGACAGAATTATAGAAATATAGAAAATATCTATGATTGCCAGATATTAGGGTTGGTGGAGAAAGTCGGGAGTGTGAGAGGGAAATGATAATGGCTGCAAAAGGAAATCAATGGGTTACCCTGAAGTGACAGAAATATTCAACATTTTAAGAGTATCAATATCAAACCTATGATATCATGCTATCCTATTCAGGGATATTGGAAGGAAAAACCCAATGAAGCCACATAGATTCTGCATGTTATGTTTATAAAATCAACTACTTGTGGTTCTACAATACCTTCAAAATATAAACTTTAATTTGGAAAGACAAAAGTTTGAGTGGCTGAGTGGCACCACCAGTCTCCAGGTCGCACACTCTCCCTTCTGTGATGTTATGTCAAGGTAGCCACCTAATGACTTCAGTTCACTTTTAGCCAATAAAAGTAATATATTTCTGAATATACAATGACATTTTCTAGCATTTATTCTTTCTGGATGTTTCTTGCAATTAAATACAAGAACAGATGATTATGAAACTTTTGACTTCAAGAATATATGTTCTGGGAACTTTTTTGCTAATAAGATTCTTTCCAAAGACCTCATAGAGGTGAAATGTGGGGAAGATAATGGAGAGGGTACGGTGTAAACTCATGCCAGTCTGTCTAGGATCATCTTCTTTCTTTAGACTCATTCTATGCCAGTGCTACCTCTAAATGTGGAGACTGATCTGGACTGCTAAGTCTGTTTACCAGAAAAATGCATAGCACTAGAATAAAAATATACAATTTAAAACTGGCTAGTTTGTTTTGAAAAGAATGGAAGGGTGGACATGAAACTGTGTTCTTTCCTTTTGCTAATCAGGGCAATGGGTTGCAGTAACACATCCTTTGTCTTGTGAAATTTACAATATGCCCATCCAAGTTGTCATGAGAAAGTAGTTGACCTTTTTTGTCTTTGGTTATTTTTCCTGGAAAGGAGAGATTCTCAAATTTAGAAGACTTGGTATCATAATATGAGAAGCCAGAGAACATTAGGTTTCTCCAGAAACAAAGGACAAAAGGGCATGTGTGTAAAGAGAAATATATTTATTTATTTTAAAGTAATGACTGAGGTGATTATAGATTGTGGCAAGATCAAAATCTGCAGTGTTCTGGCAAATACAAATGCAGAGAAGAGCTGATGCTGCAGTTCAGGTCTGAAGGTAGCCTGCTGCAGAAGTCAGAAAAGCAGATGTTGCAGATGTTGTCTGAAAACAGCCTGCCAGAGACTGGCCTCTTTCTAAAGTAGGATATTTCAACCCTTTTGTTCTAATCATGCTTCAGTTGATTAGATGAGACCAATCCACATTACAAAGGGCAAGCTACTTTACTAAAAACTGTAGCGCTTTAGTGTAAATCTCATTCCTAAATTCCCTAGCACAAAGATCCCCAAAAAAGTTTGTCCAGATGTCAGTATAAGATATCTCAGTCAACTTGATGCATAAATTTACCATTATGCCTGGCGTTTTCTTTAATTTAGTGGAAATATGTAAATTCTTGAGAAGAAAACTGCAGCACATCTTACTTTATTTGGGATAGTGAAGGATTTGAAGGATATAAACTTGAGCAATCTTAAATGTGAAATTGAACAGTGGCATCTAGGTTTCTAATCTGTATTTCTAAGCCATCTTGTATGATATCCTTCATAATTGCAACTGAGATTTTCATTTGAGTTTGAATCCATTGGTTTAATATTGAGCTGCTGGCGGGTAAGTCAGAATAGCTATCTTTAATTCTATTTTATAATATATCACTGTAGACACTTTCTAATGGCTCAATAGATGTCCCTGAGTGTTCTAATGAAAGAATGCATACTAGTTAATTTAGAATTTCAAGTCAAAGGGCCAAACAATATCATGGCCATCTCATATCTGAGATAATACTCATATTGTTTTCAAGTTAATATGACATCATTCAAATGAGTAGTATAAATTAAAGTATATTATCTTTTATCTACAGACTCTTACTCCCTCCTTAAAAGTAAGCAATGATGTGATATTTAAGATTTTTTGTCAATAGTAAAAATATCATGTGATTTGCTTTATAAGTGTAATAAAAGAGTTTTAACCCTGTCCCTAATTTATTTTAACATCTTTATCAGTTAACAGATACAAAACATCTGGTACATAGTAAGAGTTTTCACATTCATACAAGTATTATAATATATTATATTTCAAAAAAAATTTTATTAAGCTAAAACTTTTGTATACATATAGTGTACATACACCCACACACTAGATAGATAGATAGATAGATAGATAGATAGATAGATAGGGCCAATTTTCTCTATTCTACCACATGACTGTGGTATTATTTATTCTTTGAATGTTTGAAAGTATTTTCAATAAAATCTTACAAATCTGGAACCAGTTTCATTTGAAAATATTTCTATTCTTTTTCTTGATTGTTATTTTCTTTCTTATAAATCTGAAGTGAATTTTATAATTTATTTTAAATAAAAGTGTATTTATTCCAAATAAATTTTTCATAGCATTTAGCAACCATATAATGATTGATTTATAAATTTTTCAATTAGTTTTCCTTGATGAACTTAAATTTTCACCATGAATTTTATTAATAAAATCTAAAAAACTCAAATTTAAAGAATGTAAAACTTTGTATTGTTGGTAAAACTATATGGGAAAAATAAATTTATTTTTCATCACTCTGTGATTTGGGTCCAGATTTTTTTCCTAACTTGTTGCAAAGTGAAGTTGATCAACAGACAATTTATTTGAGGGTTTTTTTTTCACATATACAACAAATATAACCTCCTATTTCAATGTTCAGTTAAGATCATTACAGTGGATTTCTGGGTTCCTATGCCTAAATCAACCTGTTGTCCAAAGTTTCTCCTATGAGTTTCTTTTACCTTTAACCCCTTTATATTTCCATTAAGATGTGGCTTATATTTCCATGAGGATGTGGTTTTTCTATAAAATGGAGTGGTACTCAACCATAAAGAATGAGAAACTAGAGACATTTATAGATAAAAGGATGCATACTGAGGCCGTACTCTTAAGAGAAATAAATAGGACACACGAGTAAATATGGAATAGTTTCTCTGGTGTGAAAAACTTAAAGTGTAAATAAGGTTCAAATTGTATAATTGATAATGAGAAATAGGAAAAAAAGGCCAAAGGAGTAGAAATGGGAAGGGTACGGAAAAGGAAAGAAAGAAAAAGAAAAAATATGAGAAAAGGAAAAATGAAAACAAAGTCTTCTAGGGAAAGGTAGAGTGGGTGAAGGAAGGGCAGGGGTAAATCAAGATACAGCTTGTAAAGGTACAAGATCCCAATGATGAATGTAACTTGACTGTATACCTAAAAATACCGATACATTTAATGAACAGAAAAAGAGTATTTGAATAACGAACAAAGAGCAATGAACAACAAAAAAAGCATTTTACTATTATTTAGTTAGAAGAGTTTTTTTTTTTATTTGTGTCTTTGTTTTAGCTCTTGCTATGAGAAGCAGACTTACTCTACAAGCTGTTTTTATAGAAACATACTATGTATTTGCCACAGAAAAACTAAAACACCTCTATTCCTCTCATATTTTACAACTGGAAAGTTGAAAACCATAAGAAATAGAAGTTTTACTTATCATGGGTCAAAAATTATCATTGTCTTTCTTCCTCTGATTGTTTATATTAGTATTTTCTTTCATCTCAGGCTGGATATTTTATGCTTTTCTTCTCAAGTCCTCAATAGCAACAGGCATAGTGTCAGGATTTCCAATCTGTAAGTTTCTAACCAATAAATCTAACTGCCATATTTCATATCTATATTAGAGCTTCAAAAGTCATAAGGAATGAAGCAGCTGCCTTCCTTTTCCTAATTAGTACAAACAGAGAAGTTATGTTTCATTTATCCCTTATCTACATATAAATTATATCTTTTTCTCACTTGTTATAATTATGGACATTTCTCTATTTTAGACTTCCAATACCTCTAGTCCAACTATTACAGAGCTGTAAAACTGATTTCCTTACCTGAAATTCCTCACTGCTTCGTATCATTGACTAAGACACCATAAATGCAGTCTTCATTACTTTCAGCCTTAAGCATCATGTGCCAAAAGGCTGTTGATAAAAAGAATGGAGAAGAGCAAGGAAGGGTGATTGCAACAATCATAAATACTGGATTTAGGTAACCACCATTTTAATCCTTGGTATTTCATGAGTATTGTACCACTAAAAAACTGTTTAACTTATAAAAAGCTTTTATGTTATTTATTTAACAGGTGTGAATTTTTATAATATAGAATACGAAAAAGTTTCCAGGGAAAACAAGCCTGATATGTTGATTTTAAAGAAAGAAACTGTGAATTTCCAAGAGCCTTGGGACTAGTCCAATACTTGTAACAGCTAAGAAATTTGATGTTACACACAATCATTTCAATGTGTCTCCTTTACTGATATTATTTATGATTTTGGACATAAGTAGTGCTTCACAAACATTTCCTCCTAACATCATATTTATTATACATGCAAACAAACCTAATTGTCAAATGAGACAACATTGTTATATGCACTTATAACTGACATGTATTTGAAAGCACTAAAATGCTGCTGGAATTAAGTGTTCTATCATCCTGAAAATATTTTTAGCCTTCAATGAGAACGGATTTATCTTCAGGGGTTTTCCAATATGGATATTTTATGTTATTTGTGGCATCTGAGCAGAAGTACATTTGTGGTGAATTCATAATCTAGTGGCTATCATCAGTGGAAAAGCTGGTGTAGAGGAAATTAACTGGAGGCAAGGAAATAATAATGGCCTGAAACCTGGATTTTCATTTTTGTTTAGACAGTAATTTTCTGAGTCAATAATAATCTTTGTGGTGCCATTCATCTGAGATTTGGTTTCAACAAAGTTTCTGATTACAGATGCTATTAATTTCCCTCTGAAGCCACAGACTAAAACATAATGCAGAATCTTTGATTTATCTCTGTCATATTATCATACAAAATTTTATTTTGTGTTAGGAATAGGAAAAACAGAAAATATATATCTGATTGCTATGAAAATTGAATACTGGTATGCTAGTGAAAAACTAGAGTTTCAACTTCTAATTTGAATTCTGCAGAAATTGAAAACTAAAAATCAAAAATGTGTTTTGTCATGTAGATGTTTATGTCTTGTGCTCAACAAGAATTAATCATTTAAATTTTATTGCAAATTTATTTGCTTTTTTACATAAAAAATCAGCAATCAGCAACTTGGAAAAATTAATATTAACCATAGTTTTTATTTAAAATAAGGCTCTTTACAATAAATTTAGTAAAGATTTTTAGAAGTACTTTTAAAATTTAAGACTTTTAATAAGGAGTGATTGCTTACATTACTATAAAAACAATCTGCCCTACCTTTTATTTTAATAGCCAGTGTTTCAGACATTCCTTAACACTAGTCACATGTTTATGTGCTGTCATTTTCATTCAATATGTCTTCCTTTGTTAGGCTGTGTACTGAAGAGAAAATGAAGCAACTGGGCCACGTGCATCACAAAACGTAGTGTTTTAGCCCTTGGATTAAATCGAATTGATATGCAAAATTTATAGCTACTTTTTCCAAGGTATAAAGAAAACCCAGTTAATCTACATACAAGGATTTTAGAAATGTGGATTGACTCTGAAGAGACAAAGTCCTCATGAGCATACAGGTTGTCATATGGAGTGCAATGGGGATATGAAGTATTAATATTGAAAAAGAGATAGCAAAACTCTTCATCTAAGTAAACTTGGAATGACCATATAGTGCCATAGATATGGCTCCAAATTAAAGAAAAATTCCAGTGGAGAGACAAATGGCTTCATACAAATCTATCAAAGCAGGATCAAAATCCAAAAGTGGTAAATGGATGTCTATCATTCACACACTTTTCGATGCTATTTGATGACATGGAAAGATTTGTTGGGATGTAAATATAAGTGTTAGGAAGTCCTTACACTCTTTTCTTTCATAATTGAAAAAGTATAGGTTAGGAAGAAGGGATGACTGGTGACAGAGATGTGTGGTAGAAAGAGTAAGTCTATGAAACAGAAGCCACAGCAGCAAAGAAGACTGAGTAATTCTTACAGCAATGCCAACTGGAGGGTTTAGGGTAATTTCTCTTTGCCTGAGTTTACTTAAACTCTGCTGTCAGTAAATAATTGAGTAAGTGAGAATAGCAGCATACAATGAAAACAAATTGAAAAGACAGTAACAGTAAACGTTTCCTCAATGGCAATTGAAGAAGTTGACGCCATAGGGAATTAGAACACTTGACTTAGTGTCTACCTGTTCTCTTGTTAGCAGTAACCTAGTTCAGACAGGACAAAGTATGTTCCTTGGATTGATGAAACTAACTCTCTTTCTGAAATTTGATTTGCTTGACTAATAGACTATTGGAAGAAATGCAAAACTGAAACTTATAATATTGTGTTACTTTATTCTCTACCTCCCATATGATTTCATTGTATCCTTATAATTGTTTTTCACTTTTTAATGTATCAACTTAGTCTGAAAGTATAGTAAGCCTTTCAGGTTGGCAGTAACTTTGAATATTAGACTGGATAGTCAGCCAAGGCATGATTTCAAATTCCATGTAAATTTAAAATTCTAAATTACAAAATTCGAATTCATGTAGACTACTCCATGCCTAATATTCACATTTAGTTACTTTTAAGTATTCTGATAACTTTTATTAACCAAACCCTTTGCTATATATTAATCATACATATGTTAATGTCAAAATACAGTGAACCTTGATAGGTCTGGTTATAAGTCAGTACAGGTGAGATGTGGATGTTTACCTGTGTATATGCTATAGTTAACAAGAGGCAGATGAATCTTCCATTAACCTAATTAACCCAAGTTGTTTATATGTAGGACCTGTCATAACTTGAGAATCAGCTGTATTCTTTTCAATTCTGGCTTTCTCTCTTTTTTTTTGGGGGGGGTACCGGGGATTGAACTCTGGTCTTTGCGCTAATTCTGGCTTTCTTAAAAAAAATAGATCAGTGCATTTCCATTTTAAAAATATGAAAAAACATATATAATAATATGTCAATATATAAAATAATATATATAAAATATATTAAAATAATATATTTTTTGTCAAAAATGATGCCTCTGTAAACACCATGTAATTAGGAAGGAAAATTCTCACGTCCAAAAATCAGGTGTAACTACTTGCCAATATTTATGATAATTAGCATGCTATATTTCTCATATATGTATACTTATTTACATATATAACATAAAAGTGTTATATTTCACATATATACATATCTATATGTATATATCTCAAAGGATCTAATAAATAGCATATATTTCAAATTGATTGTAATTAGTTCTTTGTTTTTATTCAGTTTTGTCACCTGTGTGTCTTAGAGTAATTTGACCTTTTTATAAACCTAATCATATTATCTATTTTATTTTTTGTTTACATTTTTGACTCAATATCATGTTTTGTATTTACTTATTTATGCATAGCATGAGTCAGTAAACTTAATTGTGTATTTGTTACTTTGTTGATGGATATATCACAGTTTATACATTCTTCTATTGATGGACAATGAAATTGTAATGAGATTTGAAATAGTACTAACAATGCTATTATGGATAATGTACATGTGTATTTTGATACACATCTTTATGAATTTCTTTAGAATATCCACCTCAGAATAAATGGAATTTTAAGTCCTGAGTATGCCTGCCTTAAGCTTTTCTACATAAAGCGAAACAGCTCTCAAAGAACTTGTACACAATTATAATTCTACTAGGAGGATTTCAGAGGCTTTACTAGATAGTCATTATTTAGATTTGGAGCTCTTTGGTTTCATGTCAGTCTAGTATGTATTTGTGTGTGTGTATTTGTGTTTGTGTATTGTACTGCAGTATTTTGTTGCATTGTTTTGATTAGTGATGAGTCTCATTATTTCAAGTTATTGATATCAGAATTTTTTTTCAGCTTTAATTGAGTTTATTGGTACATTTTAGGGATACAGTACAGTTACATTCATTGTTGGGATCTTGTACCTCTACATGACAAGTCTTGGTTCTCATTTTTTCCCCTTATCCCTGCCCTCCCTTCACCCCCTCCTCCCTCCCCATCTACAAGCACTTTATTTCCATCTTTACTTTAGCTCACATTTTTTTCTTTTCCCTTATTACCCTTCCTCTATCCATCCCACCTTCCCTACACCTTTAGCCCCTTCTTCCCATTTCACCATGTCAGAATATTGTTTATTTGGAAGCAACTTTAGAATTCTGAAGGTAGCAGAGTTTCCATATAGATTTCATTCTGTTTTTTTCCTATTAACCTCTTACATAACAATGCACACTTATGAAAGCTAAGAAACTCACATTGGTAACTTACTAGATTATATTAACAGAATTACAGACTTATTCAAGTCTTGGCAGTTTTCCGGTTAATACCATTTTTGTGTCTAAAGTTCAAGTCAAGACATCACATCACATTTGTTCAACATATTTTCTCAGTTTCTCAGTTTTTCCTTTGTTTAATGATCTTTTCATTTATGCATACCAGTAGAAAGATACTTTGTAGAATTTCTTCAAATAAAGATTTTATTCTGATGTTTTTTAGATAAACCTGGAGTAGTAGACTTGAGGGACAATATTACAGAGATCAGGGTATACTTCTAATAAAATTATGTGAATTCTTCCTGCTTAAATAATTCCTTTATTTTTTCTACCAAATCTATGCACTGCAAACTTAATATATTTCTCTCTCCAAACTATCTCTTAAAAGGAAATCACTAAATCTATCCCATTCTTAAGAGGAAGACAATTAACTCCATTTCTTGAGGGGAAAAATTAAGGTATTTATGACCACAAATTCAAAGCACCACAATGATTAATAATATTGCTTTAATTTTGTTATTTCTTCTTAAAGTCACATTACTAATCGTAGCAATCATCGATAAATTTATTCATATAATGATTATTGTAAATTTCTCACAATGGTTTCTCAGTTGTATATTTGTTTTTTTCTATAAATAATAGTTGAGATTTTTTTGTAGAGAAATATATCCTTTCTCTTCCATTTTTAAATTTTTTTAACTACACATTGATTTGTACTCAGATATTTATTTTATGCTTTAATTTATAATCCTATGTTATAATTATTTGTTTTCACATACAAATTGTTACAGATTTGGTGAGGGGGCGTTCTTGGAGTTGACGTTCCTGTCTCAGACATGCTCGCAATCCTGTTTTATTTTTTTTCTTCAGCTTTTCTTGCTCTCTGATATTGCTGGATTCTCTTGAATTTTTCCCAATATCAGCCATAGCCATCATCCCAATGTACATTGCCTGCTAGGGTCTTGGTTCCTTTTATTGGAGAATGATATTTGGAAACAAAGATCTTAGAACTTTATATGCATTTTGCTTCTGGGTACTTCCAAGTCCTATTTGTGGACAGAGTCTGTGATACCTTCTCTGTTTTAAATTATGTGTAAAAGTAAATTTGTAATTTTTTTCTGTACCTGTTTATTCATGTTTGTATTTTAAAAGTTTAAATGACATAAGGTAAACAGTTTTGAAATGCTTTTGGCAAAGTAAAACTCCGAAGATTTAATCAGCAGTTTTAATATAAACACTAGCTAAAATAGCAAACAAACACTATAAAAAGACATCTCACCACCCACTCTTTACTAAATTACTAAAAGCATTTAGCACCATAGAAAATAGAGGAACAGATTAATAAAAATTTTGCAACCATAAAAAGTAGTTTATACCAATAGTAAACATTTTACACAAAATTATAGCCACGAATGTAGAACTGATAATAACATATACATTAATAGTAATATTATAATTGAGAACTTATGAATCAGGAGGATACAGTGTTATATCTTTAAGCATTCAATATTGGCTATTTCAGCAGTAAAATAAGTAAAACCAGATGTTCACTTGAATTAAAAACACAAGTACTATGTACATTAAACATGTACTGCTACTCACAGTGGTGCATAATTATATTTTCATGAACATTCTGATAGTAACATTTGGAAGAATTTTTGAAAAAGTGAATATGTATTTAAGTACTCAGCCTGCTCTAAAAGAATCACCTCTGAGATAGAGTGAAAATTATGAACTCTTGGCAAACCAATATTATATTTAATTTTATAATCTTAACAAAAATTCAAAGATGTTATGGACTACCAGTTCTTCTAGAAGTTACTTGATTAAAAATAAAACCCTGGCAAAGAAAAGGGTGTTGATGATACTTGAATCAGAAATACTTGCTAATTTTAGGATAAATAATGTGTATTAAATTTCAATTAAAAGATACACAACTTAGTGTGTGTCAGAAAAATCTGTCATTTTTGTGAAATGGTATAGTCAAATTTTCCTGAAATAATGGATAATATCAATTTAAATCTCAGTTCTATAGTCTATTAGTTTTTTGTATGTTCCTACATCTGTCTTAGTCATGCCGCTTCTTGCTAAGGCAAAATATGTAATACTCAAAGTTAAAGGAGGAAAAACTTATTGTAGCTCACAGTGTGCAGAGTTTTCCGTTCATAGTTATCTGGCTCCAGGCAGTAGCATGGTAGAGGAGCACTGCAGGGGAGGAATATTCTATGGCAGGAGGGAGGCAAGAAGGCGGCAAAGCAGTGAAGTAGAAAGAAGCAAGCAGCAAACAATACAAACCACAGCTGCTCTCTTTCTATTCCTTATATCCTATCTGGGCTACGTGGTAGCACTCACACCCAGGGTGGGGGCACCCTTAATCCTACCATCACACCACGAATCAATCCTTGTATCACAGCCTTAATCCCAGTATCACATACTAGATCAGCGACCTCTAAAAATCTCCACCTATGACTGCATGAGGCTTTGATGGAACTTGTGGAACATGTAAACACAAAATATCTTGGAAAGTTAATAAAATACCTATCGAATTGGGGACATTTAACAACAACTTTTTAAAGTCTAATTCTCTTTTTTAGTATGTTTTTGATATAATAAATACAGGTCTCATTTTTGGTCTATCTATCTATCTATGAGAATGATCACATCTTGATTCTTTTTTATCCCAAAGTTATTATCTCTTAAAATAAATGCACAAATGGGGAGAGAATATGAGGAAAAAATGAAGGAGAGGATGAGAGGGGAGAAAAATGGAGGGAAGAGGGGAGAAGAAAGGGGCAGAGAGGAGACAAGAGAGACCAGAAGAGAGGAGGGGAGAGGAGGAGAAGGGAGGGAAGGGAAGGAGGAAGGAGGAGAAGAGAGAGGAAAGATGGAAGGCAGGAAAAAGAGAGGTGAGAAGACCAAGAAAAAAGAAAAGAAGTAAAAAATAATGGGATGACAGGAAAATAAGAGGAAACAATAATCAGTTTCATACATTGGACTTCATCTTGGTTGTAAATCTAAAATCACCAACTGTCCACAAATTGTTTGTGATCCACTGAGTAAAAGTAGAAGTACTTCACTGTAGCACTGAATTGATTGAAAGTGTCTTCTCCCTGGCTCTCAGTAATCTGTTAATGCTTTTTCAATGTGCATCTTAAGTGAAATAAATAAGTCACACATGTGTAAATACTGAATCGTTTCTCTGGTGTGAAAAACTATCATTGTAAATGAGATCCTAATGGTATAATTGACAATGTGAAATAGGAAGAAAAGGGCTGAAGGTGTAGGGGAAATGGGAAGGGTAGGGGGAAGGAAATAAGGGAAAAGAAAAAATATGAAAAAATGGAAAAAATGTTTTTGTAAATAGGAAAGAGAGGAAGGGGTGAAGGCAGGGAAGGGGTGAGGGGAAAAATGAGAAACAAGATCTGTCATGTAAAGGTACAAGATCCCAATGATAAATGTAACTGTACCCTATACCTAAATAGCACCAATAAACTCAATGAGAAAAAAGTTTCATAGTTTAAATTAATATGCATTAAAGTTGACCCATTTTTGGTAAATAGTTCTGTGAGATGTAGAGCATCCATGGATTTGTGCAAATGTTAATCAAGACAGGGAAAGCGATATGCTGTTTGTATCCACTTGCTCTTTCTGACTAGGGAAAGCACTGATCATACCTGAATCCTATAGTTTTTGCCTTTTCTAGCATGTCATATGATAGAAAGGTTCCTTTCTCCCCACAACCCCACCAGCATTTGTTGTTGGTTGATTTCTTGATAGCATCTATTCTTTCTGGAGTGAGGTGGAATCTCAGTGTTTTCATTTGCATCTTTAGAATGATCAGTAATACTGAACATTTTGTAATACATTTATGTTCTGCTTTTACTTCTTTGAGAAATGTCTTTTCATTTCAGATGTCCATTTTTTAATTGGGTCTTTAAATTTTGGGGTCTGATTTTTTTTGTTCTTTGTATATTCTAGATATTATTTATTTGTCTGAGGAACAGATGATAAGAATTTTTTCCCACACTGTAATTTCTCTCTTAGCTCTGTTGGTGGTTTCTCTTGCAGTCAGATGAAAAAGGGAGGAAGGGGTGAAGGCAGGGAAGGGGTGAGGGGAAAAATGAGAAACAAGATCTGTCATGTAAAGGTACAAGATCCCAATGATAAATGTAACTGTACCCTATACCTAAAATGTACCAATAAACTCAATGAGAAAAAAGTTTCATAGTTTAAATTAATACGCATTAAAGTTGACCCATTTTTGGTGAATAGTTCTGTGAGATGTAGAGCATCCATGGATTTGTGCAAATGTTAATCAAGACAGGGAAAACGATATGCTGTTTGTATCCACTTGCTCTTTCTGACTAGGGAAAGCACTGATCGTACCTGAATCCTATAGTTTTTGCCTTTTCTAGCATGTCATATGGAGTGAATATTGCAATGGATAGGTGAAAGACCGAATTTTTTTCAATCAACATAGATACTTTTAATTCATATAATTTTTCTAATACCTTGCTTCTTTTTATTGCTGAGCACCATTACATTTTATGAATATACTAGCTGATTTTGTATCTTGGTATTGTGATTTGTTTCAATGAAAAATGTTGTTTAAATGTCTCTACCATATACTGACTTAAATTTCCTCAGGCATACACCAAGGAGTGGTATAACTGAACATCCTAGTGGTTCCATGTTTAATTTGTTAAAGAACTCCATACTAACTTATGAAGGGGTTATATACATTTACATTCCCACCAAAACTTTATAGAGGCTTATTTTTCTACATCCTCATCACCAATGGTTTTTTAGTATTTTATAATACTACACTGATTAGGATAGTATGGACTTTTAATGTAATTGTGATGTCCAAAGATGGCTAAATATGTTTAATATTTTTTTCACATAATTTTTTACCATTTGTACTTTTTTCAACTAAACTTATTGGTCACTTTTAGATATACAATAGATGACATTCATCATTGGGAATTTGTACTTTTGCATGATGTATCTTGGATCTTACTTTTTCTCCATTCCATGGCCCATTCTTCAACCCCTTCACCCCTCCCTATATAGAAAGACTTTGTTTCCATGTTTTCATTTTCTCATTTATTTCTTTCCCTTAACCCTACACCTCTTACTTCCACTTCCACTTTAGACCTTCACTCCCTATTTCACATTATCTATTATATATGTTGATTCTTATATGCACTTTCAGTTTCTAACACCAAACAACTTATGGTATTTACATATGTGTTTCCTATTTATTTTACTTAAGAGTATCACCTCAATGTACATCTATTTAGCTATAAATGTCACTAATTTCTCATTGTTCACAGCTGAGTGGTACTTCATTTTATATTTTAAAAGAAAATTCCACATCTTCTTTATCCAGTCTCCAGTTGATGGTCAGTTGGGCTGGTTCCCAGTTTTAGCTATTACAAACTGTGCTGCTATAAACATGCATGCACAAACATCACAGTGTTACAATTCTAATTCTCTTGGGAAGATACCCAGCAGAGGAATAGCTGGATCAAATGGGACCTTTAATCCTAGTTTTTGAGGTATATCCATATTGATTTCCACAGTAGTTTCACCAGAATGCTTTCCCACCAAAAATGGAGAAAGGTTCCTTTCTCCCCACAACCCCACCAGCATTTGTTATTGGTTGATTTATTGATAGCATCCATTCTTTCTGGAGTGAGGTGGAATCTCAGTGTTTTCATTTGCATCTTTAGAATGATCAGTAATACTGAACATTTTGTAATACATTTATGTGCTGCTTTTACTTCTTTGAGAAATGTCTTTTCATTTCAGATGTCCATTTTTTAATTGGGTCTTTAAATTTTGGGGTCTGATTTTTTTTGTTCTTTGTATATTCTAGATATTATTTATTTGTCTGAGGAACAGATGAAGAGAATTTTTTCCCACACTGTAATTTCTCTCTTAGCTCTGTTGGTGGTTTCTCTTGCAGTCAGAAGCTTTTTAATAAGGAGAGATCCCACTTGTTGATTCTTTTTGATAGTTCATGTGCAACTAAGATTTGGTTCATAAAGTCTTTTCCTATTCCAATGCCTTCAAGAATTTACCTAACATATCTTCCGGCAAGTTTAGTGTTTCTGTTTTAATATTTAAATCTTTGATCCACTTTGATTTTGGTTTAGTGCATGGTGAAAGCAGAAGTCTAGTTTTTATATTTGGCAAGTTGAAACCCAGTTTTTCCAGCAGTATTTATTAAAGAGTCTATCTTTCCTCCAGTCAGGGTGTTTGGTGCCTTTGTCAAAGACAGGGAGGCTGAGTATGTCTGGAGTTGTGTCTGCATCTTCAAACTTGCTCCACTGATCCTCTGGTCTATTTATTTGCTAATACCATGCTGTTTTATCACAGTGGCTCTTTAGTATAGTTTTGTGTCGGGTATTGTGATATCCCACATCATGCCTTTGTTGCCTATAATCCCTTTTCTTCTTCTAGGTCTCTTGTGGTTCCAAATGAATTTTTGGATTGTTTTCTCTCATCCTGTGAATTATACTGTTGGGATTTCAATTGGGACTGCATTGAATCTATATAGCAGTTTTGGGAGCATGGTCATTTTTACTATATTTGTTCTTTCTATGCAGGAACAAGGAATGTCTTTCCATTTTCTTATATCCTCTTCAGTGTCTTTTTTCAGATTGCTGCAGTTTTCAAGGTAGAAATCTTTTACTTCCTTCATTAAAGTGAATCATTGATATTTTATTATTTTGGACAATATTGTAAAAGGAATTGTTCCCCCAACTTATCTCTCAGTGAGTTTGTTATTTGTGTATGAGAAGGCTGTTGATTTTTGAGTGTTGAGCTTGTATCCAACTACTCTGCTGAATCTGCCAATTTAGTCTAGAAGTCTTTGGGCAGTTTTTTGGGTCTTCTCTGTAGATTATTGTGTCATCTGTAAATAATGACTGTTTAACTTCTTCCTTTCCTATTTTTATTGCTTTAATTTCTGTCTCATGTCTAACTGCTGTGGCTAATGTTTCCAGAATTTTATTGAACAGGAGTGGTGATAGTAACCATCCTTGTCTTGTTCCTGAATTTAGTGTGAAAGATTTTAGTTTTTGACCATTTAGGATTATGTTGGCTGTTGGTTTTTCATTGATAGCCTTTATCAGGTTGTGATAAAGACCATCTATTCCAATTTTCAATTTTCTGTGGGAGTTTTATCATGAATGGTTGAGGGATTTTGTGCAACACTTTTTCTGCATCTATTAAAATGATCATAAGGTTTTGCCTTTGGCTTAATCCAGTGTGTAACATTTATTGATTTATATATGTTAAACCATCCTTACATCACTGCGATGAATCCCACTTGGTCAGGTTGTATCATCTTCTTGATGATCCTCTGTATTCTGTTTGCTAGTATCATACTGAGGATTTTTGCATCTATGTTCATTAGGGAGATTAGCCTATAGTTCTCTTTTTTGATTGGGTCTTTCTCTGTTTTTGGAATCAAAGTCATGCTTTCAGGAATGACTTTGGGAGTATTGCTTCCCTTTCAATTTCATTAAAAAGTTGCAGAAGTAGTGGCATTAGTCCATTCCTAAATTTGTAGTAAATAAACCCTTCAATATAGCAAATTTACCCTTCAGGATTAGGATGCAGGAGTTGAGAGGGAAAGATAGATAAATACAAGGAGAGAGAAGGTTTAGAAGTGAGGCTAGAGGACACAGAAACATTTGGGAAACTGCTGAAGACAAGAGGAAAACAGGAGTGAAAGAAAAAAGACAATAACAGAACAATCCAGTGGCTATAGAGATGCTAGAAGCTGTATTCATCTCAATGACAACTGAGTGAAGGAAAGAGAGAGAATAAAATCTGCAGCATTGTAGTATGCCCTCTATACTACAATACCAGGTACTGGGTTAGGAGGGTGACTTGCTGAGCCCTGGTGCCTTGCATGGATGTCCTTTTATTTTTTTTATTTATTTTTTTTTGTGCCAGGGATCAAACTCAGGACATTACATCTGCAAGAAGAGCAGCAGCACTAATGAGCTCAATCCCTGGCACCATTTGTACTTTTTTTTGACAAATGCCTGTTCCATTCATTTTCCCATTTTTTTGAATGTCTTATCTCTTCTTTTGGTAGTTAAACTTTTGATGCTCTTTAGATATTATGGATATTAGCTCTAAGCAGGCCAGAGTTTCTGGAAATGTTTGGTAGATTTAATTTATTTCTCTCCAGTAAGATCTTTAGTTTTTCTTTCTTTTTTTTTTTTTTTTTTCCTGTATACTTTTCCTGGTGAACCAGTTACATTGTTAGGAGCAGTTTCCTCAATACCCCAGTTCTTATCTGACTTGAGAAAGGAATAATAAAATAGTAAATGTCCTAAAATTATATATGAAATCAGACTTTTAGAAACAAGAAACATAAAAGAAAAGCAGAAGTCATGAGAAAGGAACCTATTTGCAGTGAGATAACAGACCTAAAGAAGGAGATAAATTTGGTTTTTACATAGGCACAAGGAGGACAGTGGAAGAAGATTAAGTTACAAAGTTATCAACATCCAGATAAGATAAGTAGTCTAAATCCATTTATGTTATTAAATTTGTTTTCTGATATTTTCACCTCTACTTTTGGTGGAGTATCTTACAGCCAGTGCTCCCACTGAGAACAAGAGAAGCAACCAGATTTAGTAACAACAAAAACAAAGAAACAAAAGACAATTTTCAGGGAATGGGGAAATATTAAAATAAGGATAGTTAGGGAGACACAGCTGATGTTTCAAAGTCCTATTTTCACTCACTTTCTTCAGTGTTTCAAAAGCATGTGAAGCCCAGAAAAATCTGAACTCTCATTTGTTCAAAGGTTGCTGCTGGAAAAGAAAGACTAGACTTCTGCTCTCGATAATAAAAAAATGACGACTGTAAACCAGCCTAGCATGACACCAGGTCCATCGGACCTGTTCCTTACTTTTCTACTGTAAATTTGTATTTGATGCAATAGTAGCTAACTGTTCAATATTTTTCCTTGAGGCATACAGGAAGCAATCTATGTGTTAACCCACTTGGTATAATGAAGGGCATGGTATGTGCTCATGTACAAATGTGGCAAAATGGGATTTTACCCAAGTTATGCTGCAATTAACTGATTTTGTGTATGCTTACTCGAGCATCACAGGGGATTCGCTAGACCCACACCACTCCAAGATTTGTTATAAAAATTTTTTTTAATAAAAGTTGCCCAATTCAGTACAAAGGCACCTAAAAAAACAGATTTGCAAATTTTTGAGGAGGCCAGCAGTGAGTCATCAGATTACTCATGTAAGGATGATGCACATGGTTCATTATAGTAAAATATATGTTTTCATAACAGAAGAATGGTATGGGCATATGATAATTTTGACATTGGCCATGTGAGCCAAAGTTTCTGTGACAGTGAAATGGAGCAATAATTGAATGATACAGACACAAGGAATGCAGACCGCCTTGATTCACCAATGTGGGTACATGTTTGATTAGTTGAAACATTGCAAAATGGCCAAATGGAATAATCCAAAGTTAGTACTAAGTCTAAAATTATAGTGATGGTCTTGGCAGGGGCGAAATATATTGGATAGAATGCCAGCCCTGACAGACAGTGTTGGAAATTGTAACAGCCAAAATGCTACAAAATTCTGTGAAATACACTAAGGCTGAAATGCAGATAAAACATTCTTTATGAACCGATAATGATATTAAAATGTATTTATTATGACACCTCACTATCTGAACTGAAAGAATTCATATGTCTGCTGTATTTAGCAGGGTTTTCTCATGGTAATTGCAGGATTGTAAAAGACTTATGGAAAAGTGATGAGTCAAAATATAACATAAAAATTTATGCCCCTGTAGATGCAAGGACTTATTATGCTTTCTATTTAGATATTTACCATGTAACTCAGCTATCAGGTTCTTATTTATATAAAAATAAACCAAATGATATTTTGAACAGACTTGTTGCTCCCATCTCCCAGACAGATTGGGATGTGATAGTCAACAATTACCAATTTGCAGTTGTTGTTACATTTGCCAACAGAGCAGACACTGACGAGCACAAGAATTGTATGCAAGAACAAAGCAAAAATTCCAAACGAAATGTTGCAATTTAAAAGCAGAATTGTATGGTAAAATCTTTAGATTTCAGCAATATTTACATTAGTCTCATATACAGCAAAGAAAAACACACTAGTACTGATGTCAACATTGAACCATGATGGAAATATTGACAAAATGAAAGCGTAAGATCGAATTTTTCTAACAAAACCAAAGGTGGAGAAGATACTGTTGATGAGTTAAGTAGCAACTATGATGTCACTAATAGAAAAGCATTGCCCAATGTTTGTGTTTTACTCAATCCTAAAGATGTGCAGCATGAATAGTTTGATAGTTTATAAAAAAAAAGTGCAAAATATCACAGAAAACTTTTCTTAGATAATTGGGACTGAAAGTCAGAAGAGATCATTTACAGCAGATGAAAAACAAAATCATGGGCTGAGGATTTAGCTCAGCGGTTCAGTGGGGTGCCTTGCAAGTGCAAGGACCCGAGTTCAATCCCTGGTACAAAAAAAAAAAAAAAAAAAAAAGGAAAGAAAAACAAAGTCATTCTGTCCGTGAAATTTTGCAAAAATTGGTTTAGCACATTGGTGAGCTGATAGGTGAACAGGCAGGTGCAGAATCACAAAGAACTACTACAACAGCATAAAAAATGAAAAATATAGCAACTGTGTTTTATAGGACAAAACAGGAGAAAAAACGTGTGCTATCAGTGTAAGAGATACTTATGTATGGAACATATAGTTTTCATGTGTGAAGTCTGCCATGTGTGTGACAGTTGAAGCAAAAATTATTTCTGTTATAGATGTTTGTTTGTGTAAATATTGTTCACGGAGGATTTTATTTCTGTTGTTATCTGTGAGTTTTTGTTAGTAACTAAATAGCTAACATGAAAATGTTGATGTCTATTCTAAACACTCATTTCATGTTTGATATTTCATTTTATTGATATTTCACGGCTATGTGCATATTATACAATATAGTAGGATCTCCTGAAAAAAAAAAAAGGAAGAGCAGAAAGGTGACGAGACTTACTGCCATACAGGAAAGGAAAGCTAAGCACATGTGCTGTCAGTGTAAGTGAGACGAGTGCATGGAACATACATCTGTCATGTGTGAAGAATACCTTGTTTGTGGAAATTGAAGCAAAGCTTATTTTTTTCCTAGAGTTCTATTGATATTTTCATTGTATTTCATATAGGACTTTATTTCTGATGTTATCTTTAAGGTTTTGTAAGCAAGTAGACAGCTAATATGAAAATGTTGATATCTATTCTAAATATATAATACATATTAAATGTCAGAATCTTTCTTATAAAATTATATATTCACATTACCCCCAACTCTATCATTCCAACCCTAAGTAATTGCAAATGAAAATATGTGCCCACAAAAATAGAGGTATAAACATGTTTGTATTACCCTTATTCAAATTAACCCCACTGTGGGGACATTCCACATGTCTGTCAAAAGGAGTATGGGCAATGATATCTTGGTTAATTATGAAATGGAGCAATTCATAGAAATCTTACTGGTAACTCAATGGTTTGACCTCCAAAAGTTTATGACAACTGAAAAAAACATTAAGAAAAAGAAAAAAATATCATTGATCTAGTTTTCAGGGTATCATACAATAGGTAAATTTTATCAACAACGTAAGGTGCTCAGAATAGCATTGCCCTCATGCACACAGGATAGGAGTTGAATATAAACTGGTTTTCGGAATCTGTGATGGCTAAATTTATGATCAAGTTATCTGGGATAAATTATGCCCTGTTACCTGACAAAACATTATTTCTGGGTGTGTCTGTGAAGATATTTCTGGAAGAGATTAACATTCAAACTGATAGACTAATTGAAGAACCTCTCCCTTACCAATTGGAGGAAGATATCATCAAATTTGTTGGAGGCTGCCTGAGTAGAACAAAAAGCCAAAAGGTTAATTTGCCTTTTCCTATTGAGGCAGAACAACAATTTTCTTCAAACTTTTGACTTCGTAGCATTTGTTTCTCTAGCCAAGACGGGGAGTTATAAATGGTGAACCAGCTTCTCAGGCCTTCAAATTAAGATTGAATTCACCACCGAATTTTCTGGCTTAGCTTGTAGAAGACAGATTGTGAGACTTATTAGCCTTCATAATTATCTGAACCAATGCCCATAATTAAGCTATTTTTCCATATTGTTTGTGCTGGTGTGTATCCAAAGTCTACTACTAGTTATGTTTTTTTTGATAATTCAAAAACAAAATAACTCTAGGAAGATACTAATAAATGCATCTTGGTAACATTATGAAAAACCAAGATGCATGTCCCCTTTTTCAAAATATATCCAGTTATATCCAGTACACACTCGATACTATATTTCTTTTAAAAAAGACTTTATAGAATTAACGTATTCATTCATGCTCATAGAAAATTGAAAAATATATATTATTTAAGAAAGTTTTTCTAAACTCATAGTAATAAAAATTTTGCTCTATTTAGTAAAATATAGATTCTAAGGAATTTTTCAGATTTTTCAATAGTTATTTATTTTTATTTTATTTTATTTTTTTTGGTACTGGGGATTGAACTTCGGTCCTTGCACTTCCAAGGCAGGCCACCGAAATGCTGAGCTAAATCCCTGGCTATTTATTCTTTTTATAATTCTCAAAGACAATCATTTCAATTTAACAAATTTTGGGACATTTTGTGTTAAGAAATGCATCACCAACAATATTTATCTTCATCCTACAACCAAAAATTTACAGGCTACCTGGATGCAACCAATTATTATAACAATGATATACCTTTGTGATTTTCTACTTCATTTGTCACTGACAGTAAAAATTAATTTTAAACATAATAAAAATATATTGTTAAAATACATGGTTTATAATGTTCTCTCTTTCAAAGAACAAGTTTCTGCAGAAAATTATGGTATTAGAGAAAAAATGATAAACTGTGATTTTAGGAATATTATAAAATCTCCATGGAAAGTCATTTTATGGTACTGTTATACAATTAGAAATTAATTTTGATACTATTAAATCTAGTAAATTTCTAAAATCTAATAAATTAAATATAAATTTAAACTTAATAAATTGGTGAAAGCAACTTCATAATGAGGTGATTTTAATCCATCTAAACTTGTCTGTATCATTTAAAGGAAAAACAAAATTGTTTACATACTTGTTGAGCACTATATGAAAAATCAATTTGTACAATGATTTATGAGTTGAATTGAGTGTTTTCTAAAATATTGTTTTGGAGAGTAATTCAGTACAGTTGTACAGAATATAAACATTGCAATTAGATCATTCCTTAATAACAAGCTTAATCTTTTGGCTTTGCTATTTCTCCAAAAGTATCTATTAACATGTACTTGCTGGTTTCTCAGTACATGTGTGTTTGTTCTGATGCAGATTTGCATGTACTGAAAAACCGATATTTAATGAATATCACTGGATTTTTTCATAGTTCACATGTAGTTTACACTTTATCACTCAGAATAAGGAGAAAGCAGGGAATCCCTTCCTCACAACTGTCTGCAATGTAAGCTCTGCTGTTTTTCACATTTACACTCAAGATTACCCCAGCATGTTTTGATTGAACTTGCCTCAACCTCAGGACTCCAAATGCCCTGTGACTTTTCATTCAGACACATGAAAGCTGGGAGTTGTCAGGAACACCTAGATGTATGCATAGCTCTCACCAGCAAGATCAACTATTCAGGTGGAGTAGAGGTCAGCTTTGTTAATATTGTCCATCATATATACATAAAATAATCTTTTTGGATGAAAGACAGAATCAGACAAGCTATTATTGTAACCAGAAGGAATTTACTATTGCTATTAGAAAGAAGATAAATTTTCTGAACAGAGATATAAGGAAACAACCATGACACATACTGTTTCTGGAGCAAATAAAATGTTTCCTACCTTTTTAGTTTCTTCTATACTGATATTTATATCCATCTCATTTTTAAGGGGACATAATTTATCTTACAATAAATTGTTCCTAGGCAAAAGGTAAAGCTTTCATTGAAATTATTTTTAAGTAAAAATTTTAAGTAAAAATAGCCAAGTGGATTTATATTTTAATTTAATTTATATTTTACTTTTACACCAACTACTGTGGAGTCTTTCAGATGGCCTTGTTGTACTACTGTTGGTTAAACAGTATTTATTAATGAAGGACAAATTATAAAGGAAATTGTTCCTTCTTACTTTCACTGTGTGTTGTTTTTAAACAATAAATAATTATGTTGGAGTTCTGTGTACTTGGTACATACATTTTCACAATATAAAACTTATATTTCCTACATTTTTATAATATAATATTCATACCAATGCTTTTGAAAGTATGAAGTGTAATCACATAAGAAATGTATTTATAGAAATATTTTTTACACTACTGGTATCAACCCATTAATATCTAATGTTTCATGTGTGAAATAATTCTAAGGCCATATGAAAATGAGATAAAAATGTTGATTTAAAGTATATTGCATTACAAATTGAAACTATGCCTCCGCAAACATTTTAAAGGGGAAAGTTAGTTTAAAATCAAATTAATTTTAATATATTCTTTCATTCCTTGATTTCTATCATCCATAATTTATTGTTCCATCTTTCACCATTCTATCTACATGGAGGACACAGAATAAGTTATATGTTCTGTAATTCTCTGAGTCACTATTGATTCAGGAAAACTTCTTTTGTCATTTTAATTTGCAGGATCCCCTGTAACTGATCTTTCAGTTTCCATTAGAATAATTGACTAATGCAATCTATTATAAACAGATAATTTTTTAACTCTTCTGTAATGTATTCACGTCAAACTAAACAAGGGAATATTGATTCAGAGGATCTGAAATAGTCTGAGTATTCTTATTTTCTGGATTCATCCCTGCATACACAACCTCTGTCCTGTCTTCCAATATCTGTTGTTAAGTACTTTTCTCACTTTTCAGGTCCATAATCTTGGAGCTATCCTCAAACTCTATTTTCCTCTCACACTGCACTACACACCAGTCTATCAAAAAATCTTGTCTTCACATTTAGAAACATACAGGTGCTGAATACTTCTCACCAGGTTCTTGTTATCCTGATGTAGACAACTTGCATTTCCACCTTATATATTTTTAACTTAATACTCTTGACAGAGCCTATGAGTATCTGTTGCTTATTTAAAAAAATTAGCAATAGCAATTCCGCTAAAATACAAATGAGAATATTTTGCTTTTCTGAGCTACACTCTGTAAAAACTTCACATTTCTTTTAGTGTTTAAAAAAATAACTTTTTCCAGGGTCTAAAACCCTAAAAGACCGGGCCCCATTCTCTCAGACTTTCTTTTCTACTATATTTTCTATAATTCATTCTGCCTCAGCCATGCCGGGCCTCTTTTATAATCTTAAATATATCAATCACATTCTTGCATCAAGTGTTCTGCTCCAGCTGTCCTCTTTGACCACTGCATTCTTCTCCCAGATATCTCTTTGGTTAATTTCCTCAAATTTTGCAATTTTTTCCTCTAAAATTCATCTTTTTAATGAAGATCACTAGCCCATTTGTGTTAGTCTTCTTTCTATCACTGTGAAAAATTACTCAAGAAGAAGAACTTGATATATAAAATACTTATTTTGGCTCATGGTTACAGAGTTTTCAGCCCATGGTCACCTGGCTCCATTGCTTTTAGATGTATGGCTAGAAAGAGGAGAGCATAATGGAAGAGAGATGCTCAGCTCATAGCAATAAGAAAGAAGGAGGAGAAGGAGGAGGAAGAGGAAGAGGAGGAAGAGGAGGAGGAGGAGGAGGAGGAGGAGAGATCCGGTGTCCCGATATGTATTTCTAAATTTGTCTAAGTTTATATCACTTATGATTTACTTCCACAACTTCATTCAGTGATGGCCTCATCCATGGACTAATCCAGTGATAAAATTAGGACCCATAATGTCTAATCATCTCTTAAAAGTCATCTCTCAACATTCCTGCATTGGGGAATCAAGCCTTCAATGCATATATAATAGAGAGACACTTCGTATTTAATCCATTACACGGTCAGACCTCAGATATTGCTCCTTTTCTATTCCTCAGAATTCCTAAATCCTTCATTATTTTATATATATTTTTTTCTTTCCAGGCTTAAATATGATCTAACATAAATACATACAATTTATCCATTTTATGGGTAGGAATTACTGTTTGAATATTAGGTGTTTATAAAGCCTCTCCAAGTGTGGTAAAAATTCCTTGATTCAAAATAAACTAATTGCCAGGCGTGGTGGCGCATGCCTGTAATCCCAGCACTCAGGAGGCTGAGGCAGGGGGATCGCTGTGAGTTCAAGACCAGCCTGGGCTACATAGTGAGTTCCAGATCAGTCTCAACTACATAGTAAGACCCTCTCTCAAAAACCAAAACAAAAACAAAACAAAAAAACAAAATAAACTAATCATTATTAAGCCTAGAATATGGGGAAAAAATTCTTGGATAAGACGCACAATTGCTCTCTGATTTCTTTTTATATGATGCATATTTTTGGATGTTACCTCTTTTGAAGACAAAAACAGACAAGTAAAGAATTTTATTTTACCCATATGATTACAATAGGAATAGCATCCTCATCTGACAAGGACTATCTTTGCAATATGTTAGTGCCTTAAATTTTTACAAGGAGGAGTTCCCAAGTTATAGTTGGGGTACTTTATAATTGGTACTGCTTTACAATTAAGGGATATCTCTGTCAATCAGCTAGACTGAAAATATTTATCACTGTGTCCAGCTAGCTTAGAGAGACAAATAGTTCACTTAATCATTCAAGAGGCAAAAAAAAAAAGGCAATAAATTAAAGAATCTGTGTCTATCCTGGTCAGGTTCAGGCAAAGAGGGAAAGATTTGTCTTTAGCCTTGTTGCAAGTGAACAAGAAGTTATCCAGAAGTCTTATGTGAGTCATAAAGCAGAATAGAGGGCCAATCTAAGTAACTCATATGGGGAAGGATTTGTGTGTGTGTGGTAAGTCATTTAAACAAAATAGATTGGGAAGAATTACTTACTTTTGTTTTCAAAGCTCTGATGAAATTCAACTTTGTCAGTACTTAGGTACATTTATCTCTCTCTCTCTCTCTCTGTCTCACTAGAGAGCTAGCTAGGGACCTTGTGCTTGCGAGGCAGGCAGCAGCGGAACCACTGAGCTAAATCCCCATTCTTAATCAAATGTAAGTTAGGCAAGTTTTCCTCCTATACTGTAGTTTGGATTTGCTGATGTCTCTCAGTTTTATTGAAACTAAATGAGAAGGTGGCCATTTTCTTTTTGTTATTTAAACCTGGTAATCTGAAAGTAAATATTGAGTCCAACATCATTGAAGAGATGAGTACTTCCATAGATACATATGTTACTTATTTCCACTGATGTATATTATTTCATACTTTAGCACTTTCCTTTTCATTTCCTGGAAACTTGTCTTTATCATTGTTCATGTAGAAATTTTATAATCCTATTAGTTTTAATAATTACATTTTTTTCTAATAAAAATTCCTCCATGCAGATGTGTTTACTATTCTGCTATGCTCTATCGAATCAGAACTAATAAAAAACATTGCCAGATAATTATATGGGAAATTTTTATTGGAATAAAATTTATTTGAAGTATTCATAAGAAGTTTGATATTTATTTTATTTTCCACAAACTCACATTAATATTGGAATAAATATAATTATAAGCTATGAAGCAGCACACAGGCTTGTAAGAAGCTGTTGAGTTTATTAGATCATTGTGTAATACACAAATATATTACATAAATGCGTATGATTGTTTTTCATTACCTAAAAAATGCAAATAACATTTTTGGGCTTTTTAATGGAATTTTTATTTACTGGGATGCCTCTTTCACATGTTTCTTGTTATCTAAAAGCTTCCAAGGAGCCAGGGATTTAGTTTAGTGGTTCTGCAACTTTCTTCACAAGCAAAAGGCCCCGTATTCGATCGCTGGTATCAAAACAAATAAACAAACAAACAAAAAACAAAAAAAATGTACTTCAGTAAAAGCTTCCAAGTTGTGAGGATGACCTTGTACTTAGCCAAGAGTCCACATAGGACTCAAAGACAATAACGATCACTTTGCAAAGAAAACATGAAACCCATACAGACCATTTATCTTTATATAATTGAGCAAAACACTTACTAAGACAAAACAAACTTTAAAAATATTTATGATTTTATTTGTTTACTAAAGGTTTTGTTATTATCATTCAAGCAAACATGATTCTAATCCATACTGTATTTTATATAGCTTATACATTATAAGCAATAATATATGTGAAGTATTTTGTATTAATATCCATTCCAGCTTCAAAAGTAAGGTGAATGGAAGTCAAAATGATAATGTTATTATATAGTAAAATAACAGACAATTGTGTCATATAAGTGCATCAATATGAAGATTATATACATTTTTCTAATTTAGAGAAATGAGTTGTGGCAGACACTTAAAACAATAGATACCAAATAAAGTAATCAATAAAGAGTCTCAGATACACAAGTCAATATTATTTAGAGAATATAGAGAAATCAAAATAATTTATAAGCATGCTCATTATTTGAGAACCATTTCCAAATTCAGTACCTCAAACTTAGTAGACTTAGGAAAAAAATGGATAATGTCCAATAGGAAAGAAACATGAGATGCTTAAACAGCCATCAGATTAATGATTAAAAACAAAAGGAATTGGGCTGGGAATGTAGCTCTGTGACTTCCTGGCAGGAGTAAGGTCCTGAGTTCAATCCCCAGTACAAAAAACAAACAAAAAAACAAAAAAACTAAAGGAATTACACTTACTTGACTTAGGTAAAAGACAGTTAAAGAGATCTAATAATTTCATAAAATGTAACTATGTGACTGATTTGCTACAGGTACACAAGAACAACACTTCTAATTAGAGCCAGTGTAGAATCTGAAAAATGAACTAAACCACCAAAGAAATGGTTCAAGCTATGAATGAGAAAATAGAGGAGACAGTATTTTTACAACTGTCTTCTAATTTGAATGATATTCTCCACAGAATTTCAAAGAATGATGTATATATCTTAGAATGTATATATTATATTAGTCTGTTTAGGCTTGTAGAATAGAAAACTGTAAACTAAATGATTTATAACTAACAGAAATTTATTTTTCACAATAGGCTGAGCAGTTCAAGATCAGGATGCCAGCAGATTCATTGTCAAGTGAGGACCCACTTTCTGGCACATGTCATCTCACTGTGTCCTCATATAGTGAGAGAAGTTAAAAATCAACTTAGAAGGCAAATGTGTGTGTGTGTGTGTGTGTGTGTGATATTTTCATATATGCAAACATGGATTACAAAAACTTGCCTTCTTTAATTTTGTGTTAACAGCTTTCACTGTCTCAAAATTGAAATCATGAACTGAGCACAGAAATGGTAACACTGAGCTTGGGGAAGCACTCAGGATCTTTTCTCCATTTAGAGACCGACTACTTTCCAGGCAGATATTGATCTAGCATTGTACTAAAAAAATCATTATTAAGGAATTATTTGAATCCAAATTTCCTATGGGAGGGGAATAAAATGTGGGAGATCAATGACACTAAAGAAGAAATTATTCATATTTGCATTTTTAATAATTATCTGTATTGTATGACATACATTTTTGAATGGCTCTTTTTTAAGATTAAAAATAAAATTATAATAGTGATATATGAGCTTTGAGTTTTGGAAAATAATTAAGTATAAAGAAAACAATGTGATAATATTCACAAAGCTGTCCGAAATACTTCTTTGATAATCAGGCCTAAAAGACAATTTTTTCTTAGAATATTTATTTTTCAAATAAAACATATATTGTACTTCATGGAGCCATGAAACCATTTTCAGAAAGGTATACAAAAGATTTCCCTCATGAAAATTCTGCTTAGAATTCAAATGAATGTAGGTATGTTATATGGTCAAGTAGACATTTCAAAGTAGCTGAGAAGCTGAAACTAGTTTTATACTTCAATATACGATTTCTAAGAATATCAAATTGACTTGATTAAGGCTCAAGGAAATATATGTTAAGTAATCCCCTTTAACAATAACAGGTAATTTTATATGTGAAAATTTGAATGTCTATAGTGACAGCATATCAAAGAAACTGGCAAACATTAGGAGTAATTCTTTATGGATATGTTATTATTGTTTTAAAAAACAGTGCTAAGCCTCCTTCTTAAGTTCCAAGAAACTTGGCTAAAATTTATTGTTACCAGTCCAAGACATAGGAGATTCCTCACTCCCATTTCGGTGCTCCAGAGTGCCTTCAATAAAAGCTGGTGTAAATTTCAGCAGAAATCTTAAAAATAATTTTACCAAAGGGATTACACTTAAAACCAATAGCTGTGCTCTCCTGAACCTGGAAAACTGGAAGAAATCAGGTGGACTGACTCAAGGATTTGCTTTGTAACATATTTTAAAATCCTGGATTGTGATGCCTTGTTTTGCTCTTGTTAGGTATGTTTTGCTGTTCTGGGTAAATTATAATTTCAAATAAAATTTAGGATTGTTTTCTCTTATGTGAAAACCATTGATATTTTGTTTGGGATTGCATGGCATCTGTGTATGAGTTTTGGAAGTATGACTGCTTTGACTACATTAGTTCTGCCTTTCTGGGAAGAAGAGATATATTTTCATTTTCTGAAGTCTTCCTTCATCTCCTTTCTGAGTACAGTATTTTTCATTGTAGATGTTTTCATTTCCTTGGCTATGTTGGTTACTAGGTATTTAACTCTTCTTGAATTTATTGTGGATAATATTGTTTTCCTAATTTTCTCAGTGAGGTCAGTATTGATTTAGAGGAACTATTAATATTTTTTTCATTGAGTTTATTGGTATTTGTAAATTACATTCATCATTGGGATTGTACATCATTGTACCTTTACATGACAGATCATCTAAACTATTTGTGTGTGTGTGTGTGTGTGTGTGTGTGTGTGTGTGTTGATTTTGTATCCAGATACATTGCTGAATTTGGTTAGTAATTCTAGTATTTATATTGTTGGGTGTCTTCTGTGTAGAGGATCATGTCTATAAATATTTACCGATAAAAAATAAAAATTAAAAAAAAACTTAGACTTTTGAGTCCATAGAAGAAGTGGCTGAGTGGACCCTGTCTCCAGTCCACCAGAGAAAAGCCAACTCCCATGAGGGCTTAAGAGTATGCCTGTTGTCAGGAAACTGATACATGCTTATTATTTTTAGTGTAGGCATATTGTTGTCATACCTTTTAAAGATGTATATAATCAGCAATACTTTGTAGCCTTTAAAATCTTCTAGGTGGTCCTAGAGATCAAACCCAGGGCCTCATGCATGCTAAGCAGCACTCTACAACTGAGTTACATCTCCAGGCCAAAGGAAATTTTTAAAATGTTTCATTTTCTTTATCTTTAATTTCCTTTTTTCTGGTAACTTGTAGATTTCAAAAAATTAGCTAAAAACAATGACTTGTTTTGCCTTATCTTGGCTCCTCTTCAATGTTCTTAGGAACCTGTTTTTTGTTGATCAGTTTAGGTGGTACAAGAGCCTGATTCCAACCAACTTCAAAAGGTTCTCCAATGTTCTCAGATTTCTAGTTGATTCTCACGTTAATTTCTCTTACCGGGGCAGACTTGAGAATTATCTGTGATTGGGTTCTGATGTCTGCCTTGAAATATAATATCAAGTTAATAGAAATGTCATAAATTTTTGTGCTTTTGAAGTTTTTCCCACCTTTAGTATATTTTTTAGAAAAATAAAGCATATGCTTTAAACACTTTTGAATTATTTGACAGATGATATTGCACATATGAAACTCATTTATATATATAATTTTCATTAATGCTTGAATTATTTTCACCTCCGTATGAACATTTAGATAGCAATGAACTGATTTACAGTATAGACTTGTCTCCTGTTAATTTTGTGTTAGTTTATTTGCATACATTTGTGGCCTAGTACAAGCTCACTTTTTAAAATTTGCTATCATTTTGATATAAACAAATCAAGCTAAATTGTGACAACTTGCCAAAAGAAATTACCCCTTGCAAGCATCATGTTGCATTAAAAATGGTTGCTATCTTTTCTCATAAATTTCTGTGTGTTTTATATCAGGATATTTTTCAGAGCATTTATCTTAACATACAAATAGAAAAGGAAGCCCAGGTACTCTCAGAATTTTGTAAATGTAAAAATCAAGGAGTGCTGAACATTATATTTCCTGATGGAGAACACATGTCTCTGAAAGGAGATAAAGATTCAAGTCAAAAGGACTTGGAAACAAAGCTAAATTTTCTGGATCGGCCACAAATGTCATTAATCAACATGGGGAAAACTAAAACTGTGCCACTGAGCTGAAAAAGTGTCTATGCCACTTTTATGAAATGTAGATTTTATAGGCAATAAATTTCTTTTTGTTTTTGTAGGTGCTATTTTTAAATTCTGAAATCTTTATAATCGTTTTATTTTCATTAAATAAAAATAGCTATGATGAAATCTTCATATCACTTTTATATAACTGTTTTGAAGACACTCTAAAGAAATAGTTTTACTCGAAAGATATGATTTTTGTTGAAGTATAAACACAAAGTAAAATGATTAGGTAATTCCTATCAAGCCTGTTTAAAATAAGATTTACATGAACAATTACTGAAATGTTTTTATTATCCTGCAGCATGTTCTCAAAAACTTTTTCCTGATAAATTGTGCTTATATAAGCACTGGATTAAGTTGTCATCATTCTCTTATGTTTATGCTGAATTGACTAAAATTCCTCATTTGGATTGTTTAGTCTATGCTGGACAGGTATGGTATATTCTTATTTTAAAATCTGTGCTATTTGCATAGCTTATCTCACAGGGAATCTTCTTGAACTATTAGCACACTAAATATTTCATTCCTGAATTACACTACAGTTTATGGTTCCAAACTTCTGCTAATTTATTTCTGCAAGCTAAATGCATATGTGTTCTTGATCATGTGTCATTCACTCATATGAAATCTACCTTTTTATTTTTCTTAATGCCAAGGACAACCTCTTAAAGAGAAATTGAAAGTAAACAAAACAAAACTAAATTTTATTGAAAATTTAGAAATGAGGATATAAAACTGTGAATAAGGATATTTTATGAACACTGTATGTCCACAGATGGGCATAATATTTTTCAAAAGTAAAGTATTTTTTTCTATAAAACTTTCAAAATTATTAGTATTGATAAATGTAACAAAGTATAAATCACTTTTAAAGCTCCAGTGTGCTGTTTTATATTGTGTAACATTCTGACCTATTTAAAATGAACATATAGGGAATCCATTTTAATAGTTTCTTCCTGTAGACTTGTGGGACTCTGTATTTAGGAAGTCCTAAACCAAAAATCATAGCTGGGTATTTCTACTCATTTAAAGATTTCTGTATTGGAAAGACTTGAACAAACAACATAAAAAGGAGGAAGAGAAGAGAAATATTGTTCAGAACTCTATATACTATGACAATGTGCTGCATCATTTATTATACATTGCCTCAGCCAAAAATGACATGAGTGTTATAAATCACTAATTTCTCAATTGTGAAAAGGAAGATAGAAATATGAGATAAGTTCATTTTCAGTTCAGGTCATGGAAACTAAAAAATATGCAGGTTGGACTTTTTATGTTAAACCAGATCCCAGAAGAGATCCAATATCATTGTTATTGCTATTACTTCCCTCTTGGAAAAGAAAGCAAATGAAAACATTTTCATTTAGTTTTTGAGACAGTATAAAATGGTCAGGAATAATTTTTTTCTTTATTTAATACATATAAAATTTTGGCTTATTCTTTTTTTCATAAATTCACCAACATTTTAACATATAAATATAAATAATTACGTAAATATTCCCTATTTTGATATTGCATCTTTCTTTCTTTCTTTGTTTTTTCTTTTCTTTTTTTTTTTTTTTGTACCGGTTATAAAATTTAGGACCTTGTGCTTGTGAGGCATGTGGCACCACCGAGCTAAATCCCCAACCCATACTGGATTTTTCTTTATGTTTCTTTACCAACATCTGCTTCCTGGATTTTATTTGAATTTCAAAGAATAGATCTAAACCACTACTGGGATGTGTGTGTGTGTGTGTGTGTGTGTGTGTGTGTGTGTCTGTGTGTGTGCATATATATATGTTAGATAGATAGATAGATAGATAGATAGATAGATAGATAGATAGATAGAATGTATTTTTAAAGTTAGGGCATTCTATATCATAAGACCCTAAGGGATAAAACAGCTGTTTTTAACTGGAGTAATAGTTCTGCTAAAAGAATGAGAACTATATACGTTTGTCAAGGCTTTTTTCCTGTTACTGTGTTAATGAGCTTTCCCTCAATAAAGCTTTTATTTTTCTCACTTTAGGCAGAAGTAATCATAGAAACATCCACAGGTCAAGAGATGAATTATCCGATAGAAAAAACAAAAAGACATTCCTTTATGATCTGCCTTTTAGCTGGTGTTTAATCGCCTAGAAATATCTCCCAAATTCTACAAATTTCAGCAGGCTAAAGATTGAGGTGCTAATCTATCATCTTTATATTTTATATCTCACTGAACAGCAGCAAGCTTATTGAATAACATTATCAAATTATTTTAGGATTTGAAATATGCAGAGAAGACAAATCTTGCTGCAATTTTCATCTTTTTAATCTACATACATATATTGCCTGTTTCTATGTTTAAACCTCTAAAGCAATTAAACAAGGAATTGGAAACAACATCCCTTGCATGTAATGGAATTGAGAGCGACAGTGAAAGAGATAAATAAATGAAAAATTCAATAGCATGAAACAAGAACCTTCGTAAATACATGCAAAGTGTGCAACAGGAGAAAACGTGACGCATATGTAGAACTGAGACAGATAGAGATAAATATAACATCTTTATTTATGATAAAAGTTAGGCTGGAAGATGTGTCTAACACTGCATTAAAGAATTGCACTTATTCACCAAAGTAGACATAACTGGAAAACCACAAACTTCCTCTACTGAGGTAATCCCTGCAAATGTACAGCATGGAGGAATCCCTGACTCCAAAGAGGAAAAAGCTAAACCTAGTATGCCCAGATCCTTTGTGTTAATTCTCTAATGAGAAATCTCACTCCACAAACGGAAAAATAGTCAACTGATAGAGAAATAGCCTTGAAGTGTTATTCTTGTGAATCCCTTCACAGGGAAACATGAAGCTCTGTAATAGACAGATTACCAAGATGTACAACTCCAAGACAGACATCCCCAGGGGCGCTACAGCCTTATCTCTCTTTCACAAGACTCATTAAGCACGAAGAAGTGTTTTGGGGAAGAATGTCCAGATCCTCATGCTTCATCCTACCAAATAAAATAATGTAAATAACTCACAAGATACAGTATATTGAGGTTTTGTGACATTAAAATATCATTGGCCACCATAAAGTTTGTCATATTAATTGAGGAACTGTTATATAGTGAATTTAAAAATGAACAAATTTAACTGAAAAAAATGCTTTAATAGTTTGTTCTATGAAGTCTTGTATTTCACTTATACTTCCCCAAATTTAACTAGTTTATTCCATTGATTGATATGATCATTAGGCTTATAAAATGATATGATATGAACCTAGTGAGCATTCTCTCCTCTTTACTCTATTTAGAAATGCAGCTCACATAAGGACTTTTGGTTTAGTTAATTCTAAATGTTACTCTAAAAGGATGAACAAGTATAAAAAAAACCCAACTCTTTCTTCTGTTAATTTTGTTAATATTATGGATATCCCCACCTTGTCTTTGCAATATATTTAAAGAAAGTTTCCTTTCTTAGACTTACGTAGCCTGAATGATCATCACTAATAAAGTCTCAGGATAGTCTACCTCTGTTTAAGGCAGTAGATCATAGTTAGAGATGCAATTCTCTCCAACCAAATAATGGCTTCTTATTTGTAACAATTGCAGACCTGATTTACTCTCACTAATATCCTGGCAATGTTACTGTGGGGCGTAACTACAGTACTCTTGTTCTTTGAAGAAAATCATCTGTGACATTTAAATTATAATGAGGATATTTTATTGCTCCTTAAATGTTCATTGTCAGAGAGAGAAAAAGTTTAAATTTTGTCTGCATTTGTACTACATCAATCACCAAGAAACTTAAACAATTTTGGCTACTGTTTCCTCAATTAATTAATCAATTTATGATACTGAGAACCGAACTCAGGGCCTTTTCACAGAGTTATATGCCCAGCCCTTATTTTATTTTGTTTATTCTTTTATTTTTTCATTTATTTTCATGCAGGCTATTGCGAAGTCTTGCTAAGGTTGGGCTGAAACTTGGGCAAGTCTTGCCTCAGGTTTCCCAAGTGCTGTGCCACTACACCCAGTTTATAGCAATGTGATAAAAATATGGTGTGTTTAAAATGTTTTAAAAAATCATAGTAAAAGACACATTGCCATTAATCTCTCAACAGATACTCCTCCTCACTTTGAACACACTTATCTCACTAGTCTTGCCACTTTCTGATGTAGATCTGGAAGTTCTCTTTTCTGAATGTCTTTAGTTGTGCTTTCATGCTTGTCTCAATGCCCTGAATCAATTCAAAATGTTTAGCATATATGGCCATTTTGACTTCAGGAAGAGACAAAAGTTGAATGGTGCTGGACCGGGTGAATCAGGTGGATGAGGACACACTATAATATTTTTATTTGACAAAAGTTACTATACTAAAAACAAGGTGTGACACAAAATATCGTCATAATGAGAGATCAAACCATTTGCCCATTTTTCAGGCCATTTTCTTGGCCCATCATTTCTTAAAGAATCTAATAAGCCCTTATAATATTCAGGGATCATGGTAGTGTTCCTGGATACAAACTCTACTTACACAAATCCATTAAGACCAAAAAATGCAGTCAATGCCATCGGGATGTTGTATGTTGATTGACTTGCCTTTCTTTCTTTTTTTTTTATGAGAATAATTGAATCATTTCCATTAAGAATTCCAAACTTTGGTCTCAGGATCATAACAACAGACCTAAATTTCACCTCCTGTGACAACTGAAAAAGCTGGAACTCCAATGAATTTGACAAAGGCTGTTGCTATTTTTAAAAAGTCAAAACAAGTGGAACTATTTCACACTTACTGTATTTATATTCAAATCTGTTGTTAAAATGTTTTGGATAGAACCAGAGATGAAACTTCATACACTAATATTAAGGTTTGAAGTGCTGTTTCTTGTATTGACGATCACTGCCTCTCAATTGAATGGCAATAATAATTGACAATATATAGTATTATATTTTTAATCACCTTATGATATCATTTTAACAATGATTTGAAAATACTGATTACTGAAGTATTGAAAATACTGGTTATATGCAGCAATTTATATGCTTGACACTGTTATGAATACTTTCAAGTGTAACTCTGTAATCAGGTAAACAGGAAATGTTTCAGGACAATCAATATTCGAATGTAACAGAAAAAAGTTATAAGGTTAAGTCAAGCAAATAATCCTAGTATTAGTAAAATATAGCTCTAAAATTTGACATTCATTCATTTTGATTCCTATGTTCATGTTTTTTCTCTCCTGGTCATGATACGCAGACAGGTCTCAGGGAACAAACATAACTTCTAGGGACAAGAGGTTTTACAATAAATTCTAGACATTAAGATTTGATGAACACTACTCAGTGTTTGATCCATAGAGCAAAGTAAAGAAATACTGTATGTATTATGTTAAAAATTACATATTATGAAAATGTCACTGCCAAATAAACCATTGACTTATAAATCGAGTGATTGTGAAACCTGAAAGTGTTTAATTTTATATTCTACACTTCATTCCAGCACACACTTCTGTGATTGTTTCTGTCAGTGATAAATAATGAATCGATATTTTAAAAATCAGTTTACATTTCCTCCCCCTTCAATGTCCCTCTCTCCAATGTAACTATTCAGTTCACTGAAAACCAATCATTCAAAATATTTAGTATTGTGTTGCTGTCCTGGAAGTTTGTGTTCATTGGCACACAAAAGGGGATTTTCCATCAAAATGGCAACAGTTGAGATTACAAGCTAGGAAAACACGTTACTTCCAACTACAGAAACAATAACTGCATTATGTGATTGTGAATAAATCGCAAAGAAAAATACTACATATTGGGGCATAGGGATACCACCAGCAGACACATTTCTTATGCAAAATAATTATTTGCAGGCCTGGGGTTACTTCTGTATTTTTTCTTCCATGATAATTTTCATGTTTTATAATACTTGTGAAACCATTATAAACAAATGCAGAGTTTTTGAAAAGTGTATAGGGAATAAATTCAAGTTGAAGTTTCTCTCACATTTATTATTTCACACTTAATTTTACAGTTAACATATTTAGACTTTTCAGTATTCTCTATTCACTGTGGGTTTTATGACATGCATCATGTAAGTGGGAGGAAAACTACAAAATTTTTTCAAGATTTCATATACTTTCTCCCAATAGTGAATTTTTAAATGGAAGAAGAAAATTCCACATTCTATCATTTTTCTCTTTCCTTTTTATCTAATATCTTTTATTATTTTTCTATTACTTTTGGCTTAGAAAATACCAAACAAATTGCAAATATTTTTAAAAGGTTGGATTACTTTTGCATAATATTGGGCACATTCATTGCATAAAGTGACATTGAACCTATGTCAACCCTATGTCTCTTAGAAGGCACAAATGACATTGTTAGTATAAGATGTTGTTGGTATTATGTTAGCTTATCTCTATCAGATAGACAGAAACTGCAGCTTATTTTCAAGTTATGAATCACTGAGATATTTTCACCTTTCTCCAAACAATATTATTCTGTTTTTGATTCCTTGTATCAAGAAATATTTGTAAATGAGGAAAATGTGCAACTGTCTTTTGAAATGATGAGACAATTTGGAATTATATTGAGCTTACAATGATTTCTTTCTTTCTTTTTTTTTTTTAGATAGGTTCCTATAAATGTTATTGGGATGTAAGGGACTTTTTCTGTGCTAAGAGCACCATTGTTCCTTTCTGGCACGTGGATCATTTTCTGACCCAAACTGAGTCTATCACATCAGTCATACATTCCTACGTTTGAGTTCTGTTGAGCTAGACACCTAAATCAAATTAAGCCAATCAGAAACATCTACTAGATTTTGCATCCTATTCAAAGAGCAGGTGTGTCCTCTGTTAGTAGTAAATTTGATATGTGAGTCAGAATAGCTATTGGTGACCATGTGTCTGGTGGAAAGGAGAGTATAGTATGGAGTGCACAAAGGATTAAAAAGGATGAGTGAAAAGATTATGCAAAGTAGGGCATCAGAACATGCCTTGCCTTCCAGATTTTGCAAAATATTCCATACATTTCCAGTAATTTTTATCTTTATTCCTATTTATAACAAAATGACACTGATTTACTTGAAAGTAAATATGATCTAGTCAGTAAACAATAGTAAATTCCAAATGTCTGAGACATTTGTTTACTTTCTTTGGAAAAGCAATTCTTTGATTTCACACTCCAAGAATGAGTAGCATGGAATATTGATAGTTATACATACCTTGATGCCTAAAAATAATCGGCCAGCAATTAAGACTAAATGATTCTAACCTTGGAATACATTCCATGTATTGTAGTGAAGCTACAATTATTACGTATTCCGTGGGGTAAGCTAAGAGGAAATATACTCTCTAGGATTTTAAAATTCAGATCAATCATGCTAGCCTTATTTGGAGAGATTTCATGATCTGAGGATTATCATGACTCCTCATTACCTATAGCTACATGTAAATAATAATTTATGTTTATAGGATCTCTGACTGTTCCACACACACACACACACACACACACACACACACACACACATGCATTGATTTCTTTTTTGTTCGTTTTTGTTTTTTTTGAAACAGGGTCTCACTAGTCTCACTATGTAGTTGAGACTGACCTGGAACTCACTACGTAGCCCAGGCTGGTCTCAAACTCACAGTGATCCCACTGCCTCAGTCTCTTGAGTGCTGGGATTATAGGTGTGTGCCACTCCTGGCAACACATTGATTTCTTTATCATTGGATGAATTCAAAGATAAATTTAAATGACTGTGTGTTTATTGTTTCATAAAATTAAATCTATTTTAAGAAACAAACGTAATGACTCAATATAAATTTTAATAAAAGCACTGATTCCTTTGTCTTTTCTCTAAAGTTCTTCATGGATGTTTTAGACTTAGCAATACAATATTGTTCAAAGGAAGTCAAAATGGCAGTTAAATGTGGCTGCTCATTCCAGATAATTACTTTTCATTCCATCTTAAACATAGTACACTTTAATATAAAATGACTGACACTGATTATATATGTACCAGAATTTATAAATCGAGAACACAGATAGGCAGGATAGAGTTAAGCTCAGTGTGTTCAGATGCTGTTGATGTCAATTGTTTCTATTTTTTTCATTTCATAGCTTCCCCTGCTATATTTAGTAGTGACATTTAATGTTTGAATTAACAATATTTTTTCTGGCTGTGTGTTACTGCCTCAAGTGGGACAAGGAAACAGGAACACATCACTCTCATCCTCTTCAGAGAATTTCCCTGAAGCTTTATTTATCCTGGGATGGATTCAACATTGTTCTCTACATTTTAAGAATTGTCTTATTCTAATTTACAGATCTAAATTATCTTTTTCTCATTTATTTAGCTTTGAACAATATTTTTTCCTGTAACTCTCTCTTTCCCCAAGGGGACTTACATAATATGGACAATATAGTTTTGTTTTATTCCACTGAAGATAAATAAACTTCATCTGTCTTGGAACAGAGCATGTGGGTGGCATTAAGTGCTTTCTTTTGCTCCTATGCTGTGATAGTGGATTTGGTGTCCAATTCCAAAAAAATGGTGATTGACTATAAACCAATTCCCAAAGTACTATTATGAAAAGTAACAGTGACAGAAAAAAGAATTGAAGGGCTGATAGAAATATCAAAATTAAAGAATAAGACTATATGCATACACACACATATCTATCTATATCTATATCTATATCTATATATATATATATATATATATTTTTTTTTTTGCTGGAACTATAGTTAAAAACATATTCTTCCAGATTTCCAGTTCTCCCCTAAGTAAAACAACTTTCCTGTGGTGGCCATAAGGTAGGTTATAATATTCCACCGATCTCTTCTTCAAAAAGCTATCAATTATACTGTACTTCTCTTTCCCTTGACTTTGGCAGTAGGACTGTGGTGTTTGCATTAATGAATTACGGGTAGAAGGGACATGAGTCACTTCTCAGTGGAAATCCGAGAAACCAGCAAATGCCTTCCCACATGGTTGTGGCTATTGGAAATAGTTCAAATGATACCAATACAAGTCTGGCTCCTATAGCAAGGACAATCATAACTGAAAGAGTCCACGGATCACCCAACATCCACATTTGTGCCCAAACAGAAGTGAGTTATAATTTATGCCTTTACTGATGCTTGGGAATTATTTGCTACTTCAAAATAAGCTTGAATTTCCTGGCAGATACAACTATCTAATCCTACAAGACAACGTATCATCCACACTATTGAGTATGAAATGTCTGCACTCATAATCAGTGTGCACCTGCTAGATTAAGGTGGTCTATAAAACTTTTTTATTTTGTAGTTCTAATTCATGATGCAGCATTATTATTACAAGCAATAAATTTGAACTTATAGGAAGTAATTTAGAGTTAGGGCACAACAAAAGCCATAATGTCCTGCATTTTGAATCATGATCTATTTGACAGTGATTAGGCATGTTGTTTTGTTCAGTTTTATCTATGTCCTTTCTTTCCTGGATCATTATATTCAAAGTTTGCTATTTACCAATTGTTACTTAGAAATTTTGCATTCTTTCATTTTCTCCATTTTATTTTCTGGGAATCTTATCAGTTGTGCATTAGCATTTCTATCATCTATTTCTTTCCCATCTTTTACATATTTTCTATCGCATTTGCACTCTTTACTGAATGTATTTGCACATATACCTTCTAGTTCTTAATTTCTCTTTTTAGCTATATTTATCTTGTTATTTAATTCATTTTTAATATTTTAAAATTTTAATTTGTTTTTACAACTACTTTTCCCAAATATGTTTGAAACCCTCTGTAGAAATTTTGCTCACAAACTTTTTTCTGTCAATTTCAATTTTATAAACTTAGATCATTTTTTAAAATTTCCATTGATTTCAATTATAGGTACTCATCTTCTAGTAAGATTATTGATATTTTTCTTTAATATTATTTTGTGTCTTCATTTGAAAGATTTCTCTGCAAATAAATTGGCACTATTTTTGTCAAAATAAGATTTGCATATACTTCATCTAGGCAACAATGATCTATGTGTTTCAGACACATTTTAACTGTGCTCAAATTTCTTGTCTCAGCACAATACCAACACTCTCGGAGATTGGCTCAAAGCTCACTAACCCAAATCACGGATTGTATTACTAAAGATTTTCTTGAAAACTATTCCTAGCAATTGTGGCTGTGCTTCGAAATCTGCCACTAATATGTGCATTTATTTTGTGGGTGTATTCTTGAAAAACTCTCCTGATTATCCTTTTCTTTCTTTCTTTCTTTCTTTCTTTCTTTCTTTCTTTCTTTCTTTCTTTCTTTCTTTCTTTCTTTCTTTCTTTCTTTCTTTCTTTCTTTCTTTCTTTTTTTTTTTTTCTGGTCTAGGGATTGAACTCAAGACCATGCACTTGCCAGGCAGACACAGCATCGCTGAACTACATTCCTGCCCCTCTTTAAACTTTTCACTCTTAATTCTTATAATGCAAGAAGTGTCCCCCAAAATGTCTTTTCAACATCTAGTTGTCCTGCATTGGTTGTCTCTTAAAGCATCCTCTCACTCCAGAGTGTAAGATTAGACCATACAATCTGTATTTTTCACAAGCTCACATGTCAATGCGGAATGCGGAACCCAGAACATTGGAGAAATAAAGCTATTGAAATGTAAAGCAATTTAGAGATGGATTGAAAGGTCTTGGGGGAATCACTTACATGTTAAAATATTTTCTATTAGAATTTTCACTTTGGTATTACTCCAAGGAATGAAGGTTATAAATGAATAAATGAGAAATAATTGATCCAAGATGAAGAAAATAAATTAGGATTGAGCTAAACTAGTCATGGGGAGGGGGAGACAGGGAGAATTAGTCAGACTTGAGAATTATGATAGAAAACTTATGGAACTTTAGGACTTTTATGCTGGTAAGTGGAAGAATCATATTTGCACCTTTGTATTTTGTCTGTCTTGGTGGATATTGAAAGGTAAATGTTTTGATGAACTTCATTATGGATTAAAGCCGAAACAGAATAAACTACATTGGACACACACAGAATTGTGTGATTCTCTGGGGATATTTAGGAAGCATATGTACATATAAGACTGTGGATCAAGATCTCAATATGGATTTGTACACAAAATTTGAAAATATCGGCCCGTGTGTAGTATTTGAAATTGTGTAAATGAATCAAGTGTCCCAGCATGATTGTGAAGACAGAGAAAAAGGGGAAACTAAGAACACTGGGTATATTAGTATTTAAAACTGGTATGTACATGGAACTAGTTAATAATGTCATGCTAATTATATATCCACCCTCAAATAAAACATGCTCGGACAGTATTCTGAAATGGGATTTGTTTGTCCAGTTTTAGGCAATTAAGAAGCTAATCTCTGACCCTGGATAATGATTCACAGCAGAAATCAGCAGCCATTATTAAGTATGTCGTAATGAGCAGAGTTCTTCAAATGCATGCATTCTTCACTCCTGAGGCTCTGAATTACAGAACTTTTGATACAGTCAGGATTAAAATTCTAGTTTTGGATTTATTTCTGGAATTTTTACATGGAGATAACACTGAAAGTTTAACTGATAGTAACAACTCATTCTATAAGAGAATGTTGCTAGTTATTTTAATTGTGTAAAGGTATGTAAATTGTATTGAATATTATTTGTTTCTGAGAGTCAGTTGAAACCTTTTTATACTAGCAGTAAACTTAAAGGGAAAACTAAGCTTCACATCTTATTCTATTTTTCCCATTTAATGTTTTATATCTCAATATAAACACTGAAGACATACATGTATATATAGAGAAATTGCACTAATATATAGCAAGATTAGATTAGTATCTTTAATTCATATGTTTCATATTATATAGGAGCTATACTCAAGGGACATTTTTCACTCAGAAATCCACTAGGTGGCATTACAAACTGTACTGTTTTAATAATGAATTGATTAAACACATAATAAAATTCTGTTATAAAAAGCATCTGTTTATAATTTCTTCCAAATAATTTCAGCAAGATTTTTTACCTTTCTTTTGGATACTAATAATATAAAACTTTCATTAAAATTCGTATTTTTCAAATGTTTTACTAAAAAAATCAATGAAGTTGTTCAAGTATGTGTATAAATACTGAAAGACAAAGTGTTTTAAGGTTATAATTCTGTTCTTCCGAATCACTTTCAAATTCTCACAAGCTTTAATTTCAAAAATGCACCTGCTTTTAATGGATATTGTCTGAAAAAGGAAATAAAAACAATGAAAATAATTTAAATGGCAAAACCTTGAGAACATTTATTAATGAGAGTTGGCACTGTTAATTTGAGGCTAATGGATTCCAGGAAAATAGTTTATTCCCACTTGTACTTAAAATTGTTAGCCATTCTGACTGTGTCTGCTGGAAAGATTAAACTTGTGATTCACTTCAGAAATCAATTTAGTAAAATTCTTGCTCTAATAGGATTGCATTTTTTTGATAGTCACAGACAGACAATTTGTGTAACATTCCTCCAGTCTGGAGAACCAGTGTGCAGCTTGTTGGAAATTATTAGAAAATGAGGGAAGAAAATTTGCAGGAAGCGATATAAGCGGATAGAAGATAAAGTGGATAGAAGAGCGAGGACGTGTTCGGGAACTGTGCCTTTTAAGAAATTGTGGATACTGAGAGTAGTACTGTCATGCCTGGATGCTGCATTTGAGCCTCTGAGGGAGGAGAGAACTGGGGGAGAGCTAAATCAAAATGCCAGCTACTGTAACTGGCAAAAACTTAATGTGAAAAATAGCTGAATGGAAAAGAGCTAGTGTATTGGGGGAGTGATTTTAGAAACAGCCCTGGGTATATATCAAAATGTTTTACTTAGTTATGCCAAACTATGTAAGCTACAAATGCTGCTTAAATTTTGCTTTTCTCATATGGTCAGGAAATCTGTATTCACTGTATAAGGCAAAAGAGTGCCAGACAAGAGTTAATGCTAAATGTAGCTGCCTTTTCACAGTAAAAGTAAACTTATCCCCTGTTTAATACTATTCTCCCAGGCTCAACTGGAAAACAAGAAACTGAAAGAGAGTAAGATATATGGATGAGTGTAGATTAAAAATACTTATTTTGTTAAGAAATGTGATAAAAAGAGGATAATTGAGTAAACATGATTATTTGTAAAGAAAGCAATGCTGCATTCAGGAAATTCATTTAATTGTGTATAATAACAAATGGTACTTGGATAAATACATTCTAATTTAGATGCAGATGTTAATGATACTCTTTGGAATAAGATATGCTAAATGTAGAGGAAAAATCACAAAGCACCAGTACACAAACTTTAAACGCAATTTTAACATAATGCAACGCTTACGACAAAGACAAATAGGTCATTATCAAAGTGGACAGAGACAAAAAAATCATTCTCCAGAAAAAGAGTGAAAAACAACAGAAAAAACAAACAAAACGCATTCCATGTGTTGTCTTAACCAGAATAAAAATTCAGTTGTAGAAGCAAATATTTTTATAGCTAAATCTCTAATGTAAGTGCCTTTACAGCTACTGATCTTCATAAATGTTTCTATCTTACCATTTTTTGATGTTACGGAACAAAATTTTCATTTTTTTCCTCAGTAGCACTTATTTCAAGCAAATCTATTTAATGTTACTATTTCCTACTAGTCTGTACAAATGAATACATCTCCACTCCATATTAGTAAATCTCTCTTGCTCACACTTAGGTAGTAAATAAAAAAGGTCTCCTGAAGTCTATATACTCAAATTCATTACTTTGGATTATTCCTTGTCTCTTCTTATTCACACACAAGCATGCGCGCGCACACACACACACACACACACACACACACCCCCACACACACTGTCTGATTTTTTTCACACACACACACACACACACACACACACACACACAATGTCTGCAATGCTTTATTCTGTCTTCAAATTATGTCTAGAGTCCAACAACATTTTATTACTTGAACTGCTATGACTATGGTCTCAATGGCCAATGTTTCTCATGATAATTACAATTATAGCATCATAGTACTATCCGTGATCTCAGTATTGCTACCTCTTCTGTATACTAGAGAGAAGCTCAGGTGAGCCTGATATATCTGAACCCTTCCTTGGCTTTCTGTTTCATTCAAAGTGAAAGCAACAGTCATTTTAATGGTTTCAAAATAATTAAATATTCAATTTTACTGCCTCTCCCACATCCACACTACTTATACCTCTGTAGTATACCTGCCAATATTATGCTGTTTGTATGTATGTATGTATGTATGTATGTATGTATGTATGTATTGGTGCCAGGGATCAAACTCTGGTCCTTCTGCTTGCGAGGCAGGTGGCAGAACCACTGAGTTAAATCTCTGGCGATATGCTGTTTTAATAAAATGGACAAATATTTGATACGACTTGCCAGAAGGAAAAAGAAAAGACATTCATATCTAAATGAAAGCAAAAGAACAATTTTAAAAATTTTGCAATAAATTTTATGGCAATTAACTTAAAAACAAAGAAACAGGGCAATTAAAAATCAGAGAAAATTAGTAAATTTCTGATAATATTAAATGCATCAAAATAGTCATAAGACTTCCTTCAAGTTGTATATGTAAGGATCACACAAATCTTCATTCCATTCTAAGAACAAATCAAAATCAGGCAAGTAAAATTACAGAGCAAATAGTTACTCCCAATGTATGTATCAGGTGATGGATACATGGAATCACAACTTATCCGAGGAGGAATTTTAATACACAAATCTTTTCAGGAACCAGTGTCATGCAGGAAAATCTAAATTATAATTGACAAATTTCTGGAGATTCATTATAGATGTTTGATAATTAAAAGGTCTAGATGGGGTGGATCTCCTGCAATTCTGTGTTCTACTTGCTAACCATTTCCAAAGATCTCACACTGAATACCCGAGAAATCCTATCAGGCCTGTAGTAGAAGGATGAGGAGGAGCTATTTAAAAATATTTCTGGGTGGGCTGGAGATTTAGCTCAGTGGCACCGCCCCTACCGCACAAGCACAAGTTCCTGAGTTGATCCCCAGCCCAGGAAAATAATACTTCTAGGTGTCTGTTCTTAATAAGGCCTATCCTCACAAGAAACTATTTTATCAGATTAGAGATTTACAGAAACCTAATAATCTAGAATGAAGGGAAATCATTAACTCTGTTGTTAGGTATTACAGAAAAGCTTCATGTAGCGCTCCATGTGGGCATGTGAAAGTAATAATTAAATGCAGCTGTCTCTACCCATCTTGTTCCATGAGGATCAGGGAGAAAACTAAGAGGGCGATGTAAAGTTCACTGTTGAGAGGCAGAAGCTCACTAACTGAGACTGTATCATAAAATGTTTAACTCTCTTCACAAATCACCATATTATTTAAAGACCCGTGTATATAGTCCTCTGTCAATGGCATCATGACAAACATTCAGAAACAACAACAAAAAATATGTTATTTTAAAATGAAGGGAATTCTGCAGTTAATGAGCATAACTAGAAGAATCAGAATGAGACGCAGATCTCACAGGAAATCTTCAAATCATCTGACAGTGAATTCAAAACAATTCTGATTAATACATTAAGAGTCTAAGAGAAAAAAAACAAGTACACAGCATGGATCAATGGATGGGTAACATAAGCAAGGAAAGGGAAATTTTTATGAGAATCATAAGGAAAGTAGAGGAATAAAAATTGCTCTAAGAAAAATAAAGAATGCTTTTGATGGGGTCATTTGTAGTTTGGACTTGGCCAAAAATAATTCTCTGATCTTGAGAATGCAATCATAGAAAATTCTAAAAGCAAACACAAAGGGGAAAAAGAATGAAATAAATATAATGGAATATTAAAGAGCAGTGGGAAAATTTTAAAACGTGTAAAACACATAATGAGAATAGTAGAAAGGAAAAAAGAGAAAATATGATAAGCAATATTTGAAGCAATAATTACTGACAGTTTCTCTATAACTAGAGTTAGATAGCATTCAACAGATTCAGAAAGTTCATAGAACAAAAACTAAGACAAATACTGAAAATATTATATTACATTGCAAGTACACAAAGATAATGAAAAGAAAAATCTTGAAAGAACTCAATGTAAAAACTTTACCATATATGGAGGAATAAAGGTAAGAAATACATCTACTTTTTTTTAGAAATGTTTAAAGCAAGAAGAGAACAGAAAAAGAAATGCAGAGAGAAAAACACAAAATAAAATTTAAAAACTGACCTAAAAGTCTGTAGTCTATAATATTATGTTTTTAAGTGAAGGAAAAGTGCAGACTTTTGCAGCACAGCAACAGGTGAGGGAATTTATGGTGAAACAAATTACCTGTGAAAAATGTATAAAGAAGTTTCTCAGAGATATGGATAGCATTACAGGGTAGAAATTCAGATATGCATAAGGAAAATTATCAGAGAATAAATAAATGAAGGTAAATTATTTTAAAATTTTCTTACTGTTCTTCACTGATTCAATTAAAAATTCATTCAAAATAATAATAGTAATAATGTGTATGTGCCTATGTACAAACAAAATGGAAGCAATAATACAAGGAGCTAGAGAAAATAGTACAATTTTTAAAAATTTTAAGATACTTCCACTAAATGAAAAGTGGTACAGTGTTATCTGAGAGTTGATTTGGATTGCATGTAAATGTGCATTGCAAAATGTAAGGACCTACAAATATTTTTAAAATAAATTTTAAAAATAGGCTAGTAAGGAGAAAAAAACATAAAGTTTTAACCAAGGTGTGACTCACAGTATATGTAGAGGTTCCTTTAAATCCATCCTGTGTTTATTTTCCTCCTTTCAAAATACATAATTGGGAGGGATATACTTAGTACTTGGCAAAAACCCCATGTGCTTCCTTAACCTGTAAAGTGAGGCTATTATGGTTGGAAAGGCAAATATGGAAACCATTAAAGTTGCTACTAAATGGAGAAAGGTAAATCAAAACCAATATCATCTGCCTGGATGGATTACAGAGATTAGTGCTTCTGTAAATCTTGAAAGATGCAAGAGTGGTGGTTCCCAGCAGAGCCCCCTTTAATTTTTCTATTTGACCTAAGCAAAAGATGGATAGCTCTTAGAGAATATCAGTGAATTACCATAAATTTAATCAAGTAGTGATTCCAATTATAGCTGCTGTACCAGACACGGTTCCTTCCTTGAGCAGATTAACACATTTCTTTGTACCTGGTATGCAGCTATTAATTGGACAAATGTTTTTTTCTCCTATTTATAATGCCCATTAAAAGAAATTTGTTTTCAATTTGCAAGGCAAACAACACAACTTCACTGTATTACCTTGTGATATATCAACTCTCCAGCATTTATTCTCAATTTGGCCAGAGAGATTTTGATGATCTTTTCTTCCACAAGGAATCACACCAGTCCAGCTCATGATATCAGTTGACTGGACCAAGTGACCTGGTAATATTTTTATCATACATTTTAATTCTATCAAGTCATTGTCTAACAAAATTGAGCAGAAGTATTTTACCTGACTAGGACTTCCTTCTTATATTCTTGAAATTGTTTACCTAATGAATACAATTAAAATATACAGTGTGGTGAATTTAAATATGTATATGTTGTGGAATGGTAATTATAATCCATTAATACATCTATGGTGGTATCTAAAATATGTATATCCATGATTGGTATCAAAGAACATTTCCTTTACATTTTATGTTAGTAGTATTATAGTTTCAAATGTTATATTTTATTCTTTAAATTATTTTGTCATTTTTTAACATAGTATAACACACATGTCCGATTTTTATTCTCTTGTATATGGATATCCATTTTCTCAGTACCCATTATTAACGATAACTTTCTTTCATCAATTAGTATTCTCAGCACTCCTGTTAAAGACTGGTTGAATATGTACTTGTTGATTTATTTCTGGACTCTCTCTGTTGTGCTCCACTTACCTGTCTGTTTTTGTCAATAAAATACAATTTTGACTAATATATCTTGCAATATAATTTGAAACCTGGAAATGTGTTGCCTCCACCTTTGTTCCTTTTACTCAGAATTGCTTTGGCTAACCAAAGTCTTCTGAGTTGTATACATCTTGGCGTTTTCTTTTTATTTCAAAAAGAACAGCATTAGAACTTTGACAAGCATTACAAACAATTTGAATATATAATCATAGGTAAATTCATCAGAAAAAAATGACAATTATACATATATATATATACATTCCACATTGGATCACCTAAATGAATAAAGAAAATATGAACAAGACTAAAGAAAAAAATATATAAAGAAAGGTAATAATAAGAGTAAGCTTCAATACTCAATTTTCAACAATGGCATTATTATATAAAATAATATCAAAAATATCCAAACGTTAACAACACTATTGATCAAATAGACCTAACACTTCTATTCAATAAGAGTGGCATGCACATTCTTCTAAAATACACATAAGGTACAAATATAAAAGTACAAATTAAAAAATGGTACAAATATATAAGGTACAAATGAAAATGAAAAATAACAGACATATACTTTTCTTAATTTTTTAGCAAAATTGTTTTTCTTTTCTCTATTTTATGGAAAAATAAGTGTAGCATATTTATTAATTTTAATATGTACAATCACACAGTTTTATGATTTCCATTACAATGAAATATATTATTTTTCATATTCATATGTATATTTTATGTATTAGTTATATATTACATAAAATATAACATTTCTTTCAATGACTACTAGAAAATAATGTTACTGTGTATGCTTGATCATATAAAAAATGCTTACAAACATAGAAGAAAACCAGTCGAAACATGGCAAGAATTTTCAAAACGACTTTATCTTGTGTTTTTATATTCAGGTTTTCAAAAAATATTAGTTATTATGTGATGTAACTTATGCAAAAAACCAATAAAGTAGCTCAAGTAAAGTTCTGCTAAGGAAGTCTGAACAACAGTATTTCTCTGTCCTCAAAACAAATTGCTGCATGAATGTGGCAGTGCCTCGGCAACAGCTTTGCTGATACTGTCACTTGAGCTCTTGGGAATACGCAGCGGATCCCTGACATAAGCAGATATTAGACAATATTACAGAGACTTCCTCAGGGCTGTCAGATATTTTAGTAGATACAGGTATGTTGCATCTGCATTACAAATAGATCCTTTCTTCACTATATATTTTAATTACAGGTGGAAAGTTTCCAAATGATTATAGTCAATATCATTTCAACTAAAATCTAAAATCTTCTTTGTTTTTTTTTTTTTTTTTTTTGGAACCGGGGATCAAACTCTGGCCCTTGAGCACGCAAGGCAGACAGCAAAACCACTGAGCTAAATCACCAGCCCTGGAATCTTCATTTTTAAAAGAGTAATATCTTATTTATTATAGGAGTATCACTTGTAAACAGCACCAGCGATTGTGCTTTCTATTCCAAAGGTATAAAACAGCTCAGATTATAATTATAGAATGCTATTGAAGTTAAAACTGAACTTACTTAAAGAATTACTAATATATTTAAAGTTGAACAGAATTAATTATACACTGGTAACAAATATGTAATCAAATATGTAATCAATTTATATTATATAACCATACAATTAAAATAGTTTGTTATGACTAAGAACTAATAAGTCTTTCTGTTCCATTGAAAGACAAATATAGAAAATACACACATATAAAAAATAAAGTAGCTGAGTAGGGTCCAGCTACCTCAACTTTGACAAAGGAGCTGACCACCCTCAGTGGAGGTAAGATAGCCTCTTCAATAAATGGTGTTGGAAAAACTGGATTTCAACCTGCCAAAGATTAAAACTGGACCCTTATCTTTCACCATGCACTAAATTAAAATCCATGTGGATGGAAGATCTAAATATTATAACAGACACACTAAACTTGCTGGAAGGTAAGTTAGGCAGAACTCTGGAATACATTGAAATAGGAAAACACTTTATGAATAAATCCTCAGTAGTACGGGAATTAGCAGAAAGAATCAACAACTCGGATCTCATCTTATTAAAAAGCTTCTGTACTGCAAAAGAAACCAACAACAGAACTAAGAGACAACCTACAATGTGGGAAAACATTTTTATCAGTTGCTCCTCAGATAAAGGACTATTATCTGGAATATATAAAGAACTCAAAACAATCAGCACCCCCAAATATAAAGACCCAATTCAAAAATGGGCATCTGAAATGAACAGACATTTCTCAGACAAAGAAGCAAAAGCAGCAAGTAAATATATGAAGAAACTGTTCCACATCACTGGTCATTCGAGAGATGCAGATGAAAACAACACTGAGATTTCACCTCACCCCACAAAGAATGGCTGCTATCAAGAAATCAAACAATAGCAAATGTTGGTGGGAATGTGGGGAGAGAGGAACCCTTCTCCACTGTTGGTGGGAGTGCAGACTGGTACAACCACTATGGAAATCAATATGGAGATACCTCAAAGAGCTGAGATTAGAGGTTCCATTTGACCCAGCCATCCCTCTGCTGGGTATCTTTCCAAAAGAACTAAAAGAAATATATCACAATGATATATGCACACCTATGTTTATAGTGGCACAGTTTGTAATAGCTAAAATTTGGAAACAGCCCATTTGCCCGTCAGTTGGAGACTGGATAAAGATGTGGTTTTTCTATAAAATGGAATACTACTCAGCCATAAAGAACAAGAAGTTAGATTCATTCATAGGAAAATGGATACATATTGAGGATATACTCCTAAGTGAAATTAACAAGTTACACATGTGTAAATACGGAATAGTTTCTCTGGTGTGAATAAACTATAATAGTACATAATATCCTAATGAGATAATTGACAATGTGAAATAGGAAGAAAAGGGCTGAAGGTGTAGGAAAGTGGTAAGGGTAGGGGAAAGGGAAGAAGGGAAAAGAAAAAATATGTGAAATAACAAAAAGATGGAAATAAAATGTTTGTAGATGGGGAGGGGAGGAGGGGGTGAAGGGAGGGCAGGGACAAGGGGAAAAAATGAGAACCAAGACCTGTCATGTAAAGGTACAAGATCCCAATGATGAATGTAACTGTGCTGTATCCGTAAAATGTACCAATAAACTCAATTAAAGCTGGGAAAAAAAGATAACATTTAACTGTAGAGTATAATGTGCAAGACAGTGTGATCAGTTTTTTCCAGCAGAGCTAACTGATAGCATCCACAGTTATATAATCATGTTCTATAAGAACCCAGTCTTAAAAATTAGTATCTTTTTAGGGCATTGTCTATCAAATGATTTTGCCCATGAACAATTTATTAATGGGATTTACATTACAACACAAAATATGCTAAAAAACAGGCATATGTGCACATGCATATAATAAATGCTGAAATCAAAGTTTCATGAAATAATATTTATACCTTTGTACATGTACATTCATATTTTCAACTGTATCCTCTTTAATTATGTCCACAAATTGATTTTGCAACCCCCTTAATGGATCAGAACCTTTTGACTCATTATCTTTCTTAGAAGTACCAGTGTTGTTAATTGTGTTCGAGGCTTTTTCTAAGAATATGGAGTTTGGAGACCAGGCAGAACATTTCACTGTTTGCTGTAGAAGGGCCAATAAAGTAAACAATGAGGCCAGAAAAGGAAAGTTAGGTGTGTGTCAGGATAGGATGGAGGGGGGCTTTTTACTCTGTCTTTTCTTTAAGGATTCATGATAGATATTTTCCAGTCAAAAATTCAAGACATGGTTAAGTCTTACTTTAACTCGAGACAAACCTAGCTGAGTCTGTTAATGCTGTGCAGTGGAAAGAAGAGCGAAATCATTGAAATGTATTTACACAACATAGCGTTGTCATAACATTGTTGGACTTGTCCATTACATGTATGTTAGTCTACGTGATCTCAATACTTCAAAACAATTTTTATGAAAAATTTAGGGTAACAATGAAAATCAACTCCCATGTGACATAATGATAAGAATAGAGTTGGTATCAGGTAATCGAATATTGTTTCTATAAATAGCTTCCTAGAATTTTGCATTAAGAAAATTAATTTTAGGTTATGGTTGCAAAAGACATTCTCCAGAAATCCTCCTTGTGTAACTATACTTAGGGTACTGGCAAATAGTGAAATAATCCTGTCCATGTATTTGGTCTCAAAAGATGTTTTTAATATTATCTGCAGTTTTGCTGTACAAATCTTCAAAAATAATGCTATCAATCACTGAATCCTATGAAAAGTAGAGAACACAATGCTGTGGAACTTAGACTAGATGCATATGAACACCAGTATATGATGTTATTATTATTGAGAATGAAATTTTAAAAGACAGTAAGGTTTTTCACCTGAATTTGGTTCTTTAACCAAGTAAAACAGATCACTATTTTCCCTCACTCATTTTCTTTTCTCCTGATATGCTTATAATGTTATAATCAAATACCATAGAAGTTTAGATTGTTCCAAACCAACTATTTTTTGAAAGTAGAGAAAATTTATAGTGGGAGTACTTTACATTACATATAGTTTACCATTCTACTACACTTTTGGAAGAAGACACTTTTCCATGGAAATCTTATTCAAAAGAAAGAAAGAAAGAGAAACAAAGAAAGAAAAAGAAAAGGAAAGAAGAAAAAATGGCTGCGAATAGTGTAAAGCAGAAACAGGCATGGAAAAGCTGCGATATGATTCAGCACAAGTTGCCACATTCTGAGGTATCATCATAAGCTATTGTGCCCTCCGCTTAGCGCCCACTTCCTAGAGACCATGGAAAAGGAAAAAGGGCTCGATGAAAAGCATCATTTAGCCAGCCACCTGGTGTGGTCCCTTATCTAATTGTATGACAGACCTTAGACCAGTGACTGTGAGTTTTCAGTGATACACATAGCCCATTGCAGCACACGTGCTATAGGTTTGCCATCCCTGCCTTAGACCTGTTAAGAAAGTTTCTGTTTAGTTCTTAGCAGTAACGGAGACACTAAAAGACCAATGTATTAATATGTACTTAATCAGTCAATTATTTATTTTCACAGTCACTCACTACGGAAGTTATTCTGATACCATTATGCAGCATTTAAAATGGTAATATTACTTACAATTTGATTGCTTACACATACACAGTACTGATTTAAATTGACATTTATCTCTATCTCTGAAATTTCCCCAATGTCCATAAAAATTCCAATTCTTGACTAATAAACTCTCTACTTACCCCTAAATGACAGCAGACTCTTCTTTTAGGGTCTTTATTTCTACGGAGTACTCCTTGTCTTACTCTCAACCTCAAGGCAGCTTTAAAAATGATCCTTTAAAAGGAAAAAAAAAAAACCAAACAACTTTATTAGCGCTTATTCTTTTCAATTTTATTTCTGTTGTACAATTTTTCAGTTGTAGTTCTGCAGATTCAAACATCTTCTCTATTAGCTACTTAATCACCACTATTTTTTCATAATTTACTTTTCTTAAAGTTCAAATTCTATCCCTTCAAGCAATCTTGTTAGTTCTCTGCAGTGCCACAACCTACTTTCTTTTTTTTTTAATGCAAAAACAACAAACACCACAGCATAAATGTTTAAAAGAAAAGGAAATAATAACAAAAATAATTTTGAACCAAAATACATCCTGGTATGTACACACATTAAAGCTTGTAGTTAACTGCAAAAATAAAAAATCTTCAACAAAACATTAGTAAAAAACAACAACAAGCTGAACAATTTATCAGAAGGAATTAACATCGCGATCTGGTGGAATTTCTTCCTGAAATGCAAAGATGATATTTACACAAGTGAAAGTACAGCACCATACTGCATCACTTTAATAGACAGAAGAAGAAAAAAGCTACACCTTTATGTAAAAAAATTCAACACATTTTACCATAAAACAGAAAGAAACACACAGAAAAGAAAATTACCAAGACATAAAGACCATGTATAAACAGCATTTTCAAAATTCATACTCAATCATGAAAAAAAAAAAAAGACTTTTCTTGTATGGTCAGAAAGACATCATGGATGTCCTGTCTTCCCACTTGTATTCAGCATGGTGATTGTGGTCCTAGCTGAGCCAGTTATGCAAGGACAATAAACAAGTGACATCAAATTTGGAAAACAAGAAATCATATTGATTTTATAGTGTTCATTTGTACAGAGTGGTCAGTGGGAAATAACTAGTGTGTTGTTGCTAAACATGGAGTTGGAATGGATCCTGTTAACAAAACTAAATACAGGTTGATGCAGGCACAATATGAGACGTGAAACATGTCAGCACACGGTAGTTCTTTCGGGGCAAACACTTTTTAGTTTAGTTCAAATTATTCCTATACCCATTAATCATAACTAATTTCCAAGACATGCAATTACCTTTACTTAACAGATCACAAGATTCAGACTTGGAAATCATGTATTTGATTAAGCCAGTTTATTGATTTCTGTTATAGTTTAGATCTAAAACATGACCCAAAAGTCTCATTCAATGGTAGGGCCGGGCAGGAGGCTGGGTCACTAGTCCAGGACTTAAGAGTGGGAATTCTGATTGCCAGCTCCTCTCTTCTCTCTGCCTTGGGCGGAAAACCTCTTCCTCTTCCTTGCACTTCCCCCATCCTGTTTCTGCCTTGGACCCAGCAGACTGAAGCTTCTGAAACCATGAGCCTAATAACCTCTCTTCTAAATCGTGGGTGTTGGTTATTTCATTCAGGAAGGAGAAAGTGCCTAAGACAATCTGCTACACAAAGATATTTTGTTCTAAAGAATGTTTTCAAAAGGCCCATTTCGGCCATAGACATGCTTAAGTCCAATGAAGCATCATTACTTTGGGTATGTGGCTATTAATGTTGGTTGCCAACTTGACTCAATGAGAGGTGCCTAGACAGTGAGGAAAGCACCCTTCTGGGGGTCTCTAGGAGGGTTTTCCTGAGATAATTGGCATATGGCTGTGCAAAATGAGGGGGAAAGACAATACCTGAATTGGGTGGCACAGTCTAACAGGCCAGAGATATATATATATATATTTCTGTTGTTTGTCTGCTGTCACTGACCACAGACATCAGATTTCAGTATCTTCAGCCTTTGAAATCAGATTTTCAAAGTAATCCTCCAGATAATTGGAACTTTCCAGTAACTGGACTGAGCAGTCCTGATGTCCTGTTCCTCTGGAGAACTATGGTTATTTTCAAATGCATGTGTGTTGTGTTTCATTGATGATAACACCTGAGTTCAGAACTTCAAAATTACCTTAAAAAAAGTTTTGACCTGCTGTTTCTTCAAAATAAATTGAAACTAGGTTTTGTTAAAAGCATTTTTCAAACACTTTTTACTAATGCGTCAACATGATATTCAGCAAAAGATTCTGGTAGGGACTACTGATTCTATTTAGTATTAATTTTGACTATTAAGCTGATAAAAGAAAATAGCAAATTGTACATTTTAAGGGGTCATCAAATTTTTGCTTTTTTCCACACAAAATTCTGTTCTGTCACATTTTTCCAAATGAATTTTCAATCCATTTTCATAGATTACCAATACTTTTATAAGAATATAATTAATTTATGTCTATGTGATTTCCCATCTGTTTGTAGATCTTGGAACTGTTCCTATTTTCTCTTTGTTTGTTTGGAGAGAAGCATTTGTGTTCTTTCAAAACAAGAGGGTATAATTTCTGAATAATAAGGTGAAAGTTTTAAAAGATTATAAGGTAGAGAAAAATGGATGCAACGATAGATGTCCTAGTGAAAAATAAAAAACATTTTCTATTCTGACTCATAATAGCAAGACAATTCTTTCAATTGTTCTACGACTGGCAGAGTTTCATTGTGATTTCAACCCAAATGCAATTACAGCTCAATTTCAGCCCAATTACATTCTGCCTAATTATTTTAAAGGAAATTTGTATTTTTAATGCTTGAATACGTAATAATAACCTCAAAATTTATATGATAAATTTCTTGTAACAAAAAGTTTTCAATTCGAAATAAAAGCAGCAGCATATAATTTTCTATAAAACTAAACTTTGTTAGAAAATAATTGTGCTTCTAAATAAAAATATCTAATATGTCGGATTCTCCTTATAATTTGTCATGTTTTGAAATTTTAAAAAATGCATGATTATTTATTAGAATTGTACCAGATCCTTCTCTAAGCTGAAAAGGGATGAAGTTGATGTGCAAGCTCAACCAGCCTGGTCCTTTACTAGTTTCTGAAAAGTGGAGTAATCCTTCCCTTTTATATGTATAACATATTATTCAAAAACATACTGAAAGTGTGTGATGTGCTGAAAATTAGATTTTATAAATATTTTGACTCAGAAATTTTAACACTTTGTATTTTAGTTCTTTTAAAAATTTGTCTCAGGATCCTAGTTCAATCGCTGGTCCAAAAAAAAACAAACAAAATTCTCCTTTAACTCTGTATACTTGTGCTTGTTTATTATTTAAAAAATAAGTGGGCACATAAAGAATTTTTCCATATAAACTATAAAAGTACATGTCATATTATTAAAGAATGTAAAAATATTGTTAAATTTATTTTTCTATTACCGAATTGCTGTTATTTTACCCATTACTTCAATAAATATACATCTATTAATAGTACATGTAGTTGTAGTTCTATATTAATATAATACATAGCTAATATAAATATATTTTAATATATCATGTTTTTGCATTAACCCATATCAGCATTACCTATGTATTACTACAACAATTACATAATTTTGTGCCTATCTAGATTAGTCAAAATCTAAAATCATCCCCAGTACAACTCTTTCTTTTAGCGGCATCCTGATTTTTACCTTTCCTCTATTCTCTCCATGCAGTTCAAGTGCTGAGAACTCAAAGGGGGACTTAGTAAATTAGAACATCCCAGGTACAGTGATAGAACACGCTGGGTGCATACCTAATGACAGGGAAAACATCTAGCTACTTGGATATCAATTGGTCAGCACATACAAAAACATTATAATTTAATGAACAGTGACATTGGATGCCCCTCGGGAAGACAAACAGCATAAAGGTAAAAGCAAAGTCATGAATAATGCTAGACCTGATGAGCCTCTTTTCAGAGTCATGAGTAAAGGGAGATATTTGCATGAACATTTCATTTACGCGAACCACAAACACGCTATCCCTTAGTAAATATTAATGTGTAATTCATAATTAAATCTATAATTGGTATATACTTGTGCATGTAGTATATAATTATATTATTATTAAACACGTTAGAATTAATGTTTTTATTTGTCAAAAGTAAAAGAATTCCAATTAATACAACACCATCAGTACTAATAAAATATTATTTTCCAAGAATTTAACAGCTATTTCATTTTGTTGTAAAGTGTTGAATATTTGTTTTTACTTTTGAATTCTTCTCACTTTTTTCTCTGACCTTTATCATTCAGCTTCTTCCTTTCTCCACACTTAATTATGTGTGACATGTGTTTTAGATAATATTAGAAAAAAATTAGAAAATATAAAAATGATCAAATATATTTTCCTGATTTTATAACTCATAAACAAACCTGTTAAATATTCACTCTATATACAACCAGGTTTTATATTTTGTTAAATTAAAAAATGATTATACTCTCCTTAATGATGTACACACAATATTTTTACATGATGTTATACTGTAGATATTACTGTAGGTTTCTAATTCATACCAATCATCATTTAAATGATTACATAACATGCCCTTATTGCTAGAACAGTTAGATTACCAAATTTCTTTGAATTGTATATTTTATATTATTATAACATTGTGTTAGATACTGTTATGTAGGGCCGGTGCTTTAGCTCAGTGGTGCCACCGCCTGCCTCGCAAGTTCAAGAACCTGAGTTCGAACCCAGGTTCCAAAAAAAGAAAAAAAATTGTTATGTAAAATTATATTGGTGTGTTTCTCTGCTTTTTAACAATAAAGTTATAGAAGTTATTTTAGTGAGTCAAAATTTACACAGAACTTAAGAAATCTTACTGTATTTTGAGTCATTGTTTTTCATAAGATTATCCCAATTTATTCTGATATTCAGTAATATGAAGTTATAGCTTATTATTATGTGTGGTACTTAGTGAGTTATATTTTCATGACTATAAGACTTTTTTTTTTTTGGCACCAGGGATCCAGCTCGGTTTTTTTTTTCTTTTTCAGGAAAAACACAAGGTTTACTGCTTTTTTCACTTGAATTCATCATAGTACAAGCAGTTCTAGCTAAAGGAATGAGGTAAGAAACAGAATTGTCAGCTTTCTCTTACTGTAGCATGATGCATTATTAGAGATTATTAGAGATAATCATCTTATTAAAACATTTATTTATCACCTTATAAAGCTAGTACATTTTGACTCAAAATTTTGATGTCATTCAAAGACTTGCTCCCATTGTTGCTTTTCAGTCTGTGGCACGGCTGCACATTACCATGGAGAGTAGATGGTGGAGCAGGAGGTGAGAGAAAGAAAGAAGGAGTGGATTGCTACAAACCCTTTCAAGGGCACACTTGCAATGATGGAAAATCTTCCTCTGGGCTTTGCCCTGTAAAGGTGACAGCATTACCTAATATTGTCAGCCTAGAGACCAGGTCTTTAGCATATGGGTCTTTAGGGGAAGTTCTACATGCAAACCATAGCAAAATTTCTCTAAATTAGAAAAGAAAATTATCTACTTGCATATGACATGATTTTATGTGTGAAAAATTGAAGCTTCCCTAAAAAACTACTATAAATAAAAAACTACTATGAATAATAAATAGATGTAGCAAATGTACAGGACAAAGTCTGCATATACAAATTTATGTATGTTAACCAGAACTACCTCAAAAGGAAATTCAGACAATGATCCCAATCAAAGTAGCATCAAATAGAAAAGAAAATAGTAATAAAGCTAAATAGTGGAGGTGAAAGATATATGTGCAAAAATAGAAACACATAATTTAAGAAATTAAGGAAAACATAGCTAAATGGAAAAAAAATACTGTGTTCATGGATTAGAAGCCATCATTGCTAAAATGTTCATAGTAATCTAATGATCTATATATTCAGTGGGTGGTTTGTAAAAATATTTATGATAATTTTCACAGAAGTGGAGGAGACAATCTTAAAATCTATATGGAAACATGAAAGGTCCTCAATAGCCAAAGTAATACTGAGAAAGATGAACAAAGTACGAAGCATTGCACTTCCTTATTTCAAAATATATTACAAAGCAGGATTCAAAATAATATGGCATTATCAGTACATTACTATTCAGTGTTCTGATGGGATATAGAGAGACAGGCAGATAGACTTACAGACAGACAGATCGACAGAGACTTTCAGAGACTATGCCATCATTTTTGGCCCTCAATTGATATCTAGCTTTTTTTTATTCAAGGTAAGTTTCATACAGATCTGCACTACTCATTTTAATTCAAAGCTTAGACTGATATTTATTACGGCAGAGTACACATGCAACCTCACTTATAGTCAAGAAATTTGCATATTTATCAAAATTGGTCACATATCTATGAAAAATTTTAGGCACATTGCCTGAAAGTCTTTGCATTATGTGTTTGATGATCATCACTGGCAAACTAGCAGAGAGAGGAAATAACTTTTCTTGGTAACTTAATGATTTGATGCAAATAAAATACAATTATTGAAAAAAATCAAGCCATTATTATTTTTAAGTAAATGACATTTCTAGGTCTATGTACAGGGGTGTGTGTGTGTGGTCATTTTGACTGTGGGGATGAGCTGGAAGTCACATGGGACAGATCTAGTGACTAAGGTGGATGAGGACACACCGCAATGTCTTTATAATTACTAACTGTCTCATTTTCATCTCACCTTCTAAAGACACTCACAGAACTTCCAGAATTGCTTCAGAAATTGAAATGAACAATAGCAAAGATGTTTTCAAAGCAAGGGAGTATTTTGGAGAGAGATGATGGCAATGTGTCTTTTATAAATAATTTCATTTAAATAGTCACTGTATTTTTATCATAACTTATGATGTACTTATGTAAAACTGCTGTCAGAGTAGTCTTATGTAGAATAATTAATGTAATTATGCTTGTATTTCACATAAGAGCTCTTACCATTAAGGGTAATATTGGGCACTCGAAATCACTAGTCTCATTCTATGCAAGCCATTGCATGTTTCAATAGTAACTCTCCAACAAAGCAACTATTATTTATTTGTAATTCACTAGTAAGTATCTATTTTTAACTCAACTACAACCACTTTAAGGAAAAAAGTTTTTTCCCCTACCTTGTGTCTACTGAGGTACCTGATCCATAGAAGATCATCAATAAACCATGATGAGTGTAGTGTGTAAGTGGCCAGGACAGAGTCGGCTCTCAAGTTAATATTTTCAAATGAATGAGTCACAGCTGTCATGACAAAATTAATGTTCAGCTCTGATATTTATCCTTATCAAATTCCCACATTTTATTTCTCCTCTTTCTGGTTTTGTTCTTGTACTCAATTCCCATTTTATTGCAACCTACGCTATGTGTGTCCCTAATGAAAATCATTTCCTTTTTATTACTTAAAATAAATATTATATATATATATATATATTTACAATTTAATTGAAAAATAGCCTCCTGCACTTATGATAATTGAGTTTGTGTATTGTAAATAGATATAGAATGTTATGAAGAAATGGACTTTCTAAAAGTGCAAATGCTTGAAGCTCATTGTCAAGACTTTGAGCAAGAGAGAGACAGTGACAGATAGATGGGAGAGAGGGAGGGAGGGAGAGAGAGAGAGAGAGAAACGAGAACAGCTTCAGAACCATAATACTTAGGGAGAGTCTGTGACAGAGGCTTTATGATTTGATATCCTGAAATAAAAGTGGACTCCACAGACTTTATTGTTCCAATTGTATAACAAGCTTTTACTGAAAAATAAGTAATAAATTTTAAGTCCTATACTTAAAAATATTTCACTTTTGAATGTCTACTGCAACTTATTGGGTCTTATGCCAAGGCAGGGAAAATCTTTTATGTTGTTCACTTAAGAGGTTTCTGCACAGGTTTCAGCATGAGGACCCAAGCAACCTAAAGCCTTGATACAGAGAAGGCTTAGTAAGCAGGATTCCAGACCTAGGTCTCAAGGCCCTCAGCTTAGATATAGGCATTAATAAAGCAAAGGATAGAAATTATATAATTTAGTGTTGTTTTTTGTTCATGCTATTCCATCAAAACTAAATTATTTTCCATTGCTCTTTAATAAACAGACACAGCTGTAAAGCTAAATTCTCCTCTGTGACAAACACATTTTCAGTTTTTAAAATGTTTGCTTTGTGGGCTGGGAATTTAGATCCGTGGCATTGTGCCTGCCTCATGAGCTCAAGATCCTGAGATAAATCCCTGGCATTGGAAAAAAAAATAATGTTTGTTTTGTGTAGAGTATTATTTTTTTATCTAAATTGTTCATATTCTTATATTTAATATATAAATGATAAATTTTGAACAATAACAAAATAACTATGTCTCATGATAAATTCCTGAATGATAAGGAAAATTTAGAACAGGCAAATAGCAAGAATAAAATTGTAGTTTTATATAAACTGTTTAGGAAAATCCATATTATAGATATTTCATTCTTTAACAATCAGAGGTTGTCTATTTTTGAAAGTATACTCAAAATTGCTAAGATTCAGATACACTCATATTTGATGGGATGCAGAGCTTTTTAAAATCTGACTTGATTGGATTATAATAAAAGTGATATCCCATAAAATCAGTCATTTTGGTTTAATCACTTTCTGTAATCTCACTCTAGAGAAAAGATTTGAATATCTAACATCATACTTAGCCTTAGCTTAAAAAGTAAATGCAGCTTATGTATTTACACATTTTCCAGAAAAGGCAATTTTAAGCGCATAAAAAATTCAATAATTTATAAAAAATAGAAGTGTTTTGTGATTTATTGTCAAATAATATGAACCATTACTTTGCAAAATCAAATAATTAACATGTAATATTTGGTGTCCTCAAGTCTGAGTTCAATAACATTTCTCTTAAAATTAATACAACATATTTTTCAGATATAAAACTTCAAATCTCAAAGGGGTACTTTTTTCATATTACTTGTTAAATTATTTGATCACCATGACTACACATATTCAACTCTTCACACCTGCTGGTGAATAATCTTAAAATGTTTTGGCATCTTACCTCTTCATAGGGAAAAAGAAAGTCAAACTCAGCTTCTTGCTGACCCTAAATTATAGCTTACATGAGGCTAGGATTTGATATCCACATTCTTTTCCCGGTGAATATCAATCTCTGTGATTCTTGTCTTTCTGAAGCCCACATACAGATCTGAGTTGATGTTCACATAAAGGGAAATGATTTTGCTGGTGATTCAGGTCCATTGACTGATTTAAGTGGAGTAAGTTGTGACATATCTTTCATGACTACTTGTATAAGATCACTGAAAAATGCCTTCATTATATATTCCTGAACTGTTTAAGTAATCATGTCTGCTATTGTAAATTCTATCTGAGACTAATGGACTGAAAGGTGAGTTATGAGTCCTCAAGTGTAGGTCTTGCTATAATATGATACTTAATTTTTCTTGCCCAAACCTTACATAATATGGTAATATTGTAAAATTGTGTGCACTACGAACACATGACTATTGGCTAATAATCTTGGCTTCTTTACTAAGTAAAGAAAAATATCACATCACATATTAATAATTAAAGGCATATCTATCCATAGAAGATAATATATATTTTCAGAAAATAAATGTTGTTAGCTGTATAAAATCAAAAGCATGTGCAATCTGGCATCAATTTTAATTGTATTAACATTTGTTTGCTCAAATTTCAGATTATTAGGCATTCATCTTTTTTATCTCTTGTTTTTAGATGCCTGATGAATTGTATTTTCATCAAATTTTCCACATAAAACACATTTATTCAAGTGGAAATTGAAGCTACAGCATCTTAAGGGACTTAAGAGTTATTGTTTCCTGCTTTTATTGTAATTATTTTTTCATTTACTATTTATTTATTCATTTATTCAATTTTTGGTTTGGTACTGGGGATCAAACTAAGGACCTTGCACTTTTGAGGCAGGTGTGGTGCCACTGAGCTAAATCTCCAGCCCTTACTTTTTATTATTATACATTAACAGTACATAATGTTTACATTCCATGTGTGGAGCTGGTAAATTTATATAACCTTATTAAGTCCTTTTTTCATCTGTTAAAACCAATCTATTGTGTTTAAGCAACGACAACTGTTTCTCCTAGGTATATTTTAAAAAGGTAAAAAGAATTATTTTCCCATTAGATAAAGCCACTCTGAGTGAAGTTTTTGTATATATAAAGTCATATTTATAAAGTCTTCTTATATGAATGAACATACCCAAATATTTTAGACAATGTAATATAATTATAAAACCATCTCAGCACAAATAATAGTGGAAGAGTAAATCAAAAAGTCCCAGCCAACATTTCTAATATTATGTTAATCTAAAAAGCATCCTATTTCTTCTACAGCAGACTACTATGAAGAGAATATAGAGATATACTCTTGTGAAAAAAAAAAACTGAGGAAAAAGAACAAGCGAATCATTGAAAAGGTAAGAATAATGGTTTTCCACAATTGTATATATTTAGGGGATATTAAGTTAGGAAGATAGTAATAATGGTACATAAATTTATTTTTGAGAATGTAGCTTTCTGTATAAAATTAATCACCACCAGAGAAAACATTTCAAGCTGGATTGATGTGTTTGATAGATGCTGAGGATATATTTATCATATTCTAACATAGTCATTTAATTTAAATATCTTTCCACATATATCATATTCTTTGTTCAGCTGAATTTTGACATGAGTTTTATATCTCCTAGAGGCAGCTATTTGTATTCTCATCTTGTAAGAGCATGAGAGATAGTTTATTATGTAAAATTATTATGTGAATGTATTATCATTCACTTTTCTAAGACTATGAGACATTCTCACATTGCTAACAACTGAAAAAGAAATGTTATGACATTGATACTACTTGATTCCTACTTGACTCTCTAATGTTCAAAAGATTTTATTTTGTCATAAAGAAATACAACTACTGTATCTTCTCACTAATATCATAAGCCCACAATCTCCATTCATGGCAGTCACCATTTTCTTCAATAATTTTTTTGAGTTCACAATTTTTAGATACCATATGAAAGATTGTTTAGATTTGTAATTCTGTGCCTGGCTTATTTATCTTTACATATTATCCTTCATATTCACAAATGTTATCACTAAAGTCAGGTTCCTTCTTTTCAAAGTTTAAATAGTTTTCCACTATTCTTTTGTTACTGGACACTTAAATTGATTTCTTTATTACCGAAGGATATGGAGGTGTAGCTGTGCATTTAATATGCTGATTTCATTTTTAATATATATGCAGTTGTGAGATTGCAGTATCATATTGTAGCTCTATTTATAACTTTTTGAGAGGCCTGTGCACTATTTTATATCGACAATGTGCACGGACTCTCTTCCATATCCTTCAAATTGTGGTTATCTTTCCTCTTTTCATTATAGATTTTAACATATGTGACATAAGAGCTCACTATAATTTTAATTTGCATTTCTCTGAAGATTATTGATGTGTCTTTTTTATACACCTGTTTCAAACTCATGTGCTTTTTTTGCAAATTTCTATTTTCATATTTTGACAAAAAAGTTGTTTTATCATGCCTTCTTGGTAGGTTGTGCTATATTTAATAAATACAAATTTTTCTTAAGGAATTTAAGAGGCATATGCAAATTTCATTTCAAGCATATACACACACAAACAAGATGATGCCTTTACTTTTTTCCTTTTATGTCACCATTCATTTAATTGTTATGATTGTTATACAGTTTCAGATGCATGTTGTTATTACTGTTAAGATGTGTACTTATTTTTTAGTCACATTCAGACATGTACAGAATTCTCACTACTATAGGGATATTGTTTTCTACTTTTTTGCCTGTTATTATTTGTGCCTTTACAGACTAAATTTTTTTTCAATTTGGTACATTGTCTTGACTAATTATTTGGTCGTGTTATGCTTTTATTTTTCCATTTTTATTATCTAATATCTTACCTTCTTACTACCAAATATTGTATCTGGTCAACATTTTTGAGCTAATGCTTTAATACTATACCTTTCTAATAACATTTCCTTGTTTTTTAAAGAAAAATTTAAGATTCTACTACTACATTAAGGAAACTTTTTCATTTTATCCTTGTATAATTTAGCCACATTATTTATTCTCAAAATATACTTAAATATCATGCTATATTTTGAGATAGGTCAAATTTTATAATTTTTTTCTTATACCCTATTAAAGGGAGTTCCCTTGCATCTCTTCTTTATTTAGTGTATATTCCATTATGTGCTGCTTTCTAATTTTAGGATTTTTGTATATTATTTCTTTTTATTCCCTTTTTGATTATCTAATTACTTTCAGAAACTGAATCATTTTATTCTTTATTTCATTCTTTATTTTGTTCTTTAGGTGTACTGATTTTCTAATATTACTTAGAGCCCCAGATATTATTACAATGATAAATGAATATATAAAAAGAATTGATTTCATGAAATAACTTGATAAAACCCTGAATAACATTAAAAAGTTGTTAAAGAATATTTATGTATGGGAAACAGAAAAAGAACAGGATAGTTCAAGTAAAAAGCATTGCCAATAGTGTCAGGCAAATTAGGGACCTAAGACACACATCGACAGCTCAGTTACAAAAGCTTTTTACATTTATTTCTTCAACTATACATGGAGATAATACAGATATTTGCTAAATGGATAAAACTAGCCTAGATTCATCTTTCATGAATAAATTTAAAAAGATAAGTACATATGTGTTCCCATTAATGACAACGTCATTTTTTGTATAAGACTACTTGCTGGATAAATTTTTCTTAATAAATTTCCTAATGAGATTACATTTGATTTAATTTTATTTCTTCAAATACTGACACTCTAAAAAGGGATACTTTTACTTCCTTAACTTATCAAGATATATACTTTAACATATAGTACATTAATTAACATTATAATTAATTTTATTACAATATTTTACCTTTTAAAAAGCCATAAAATTGATGATGAATTAAATATACATTAAATTGCTACTGATAGAAATAAACTTTAGTTTCTTTTTGTAACATTTTTATTGTTATAATTTTACTGTTATGCTAAATATAATAGTCATTTATTCCAGTTTCAAATGTAATATACATTAGACTGTATAAATATCTCTGCTTTCATTTTCATATTAGACATTTATGTCTTATAATATTTTCCTAAAAAGGAATAACTGAGGTTACTCATATTGATTTGATAATTATTATCATTCTAAAAAACCCCTTTACATCAATGAATGCATATTACATTCTAGTTGTAGCTTTCAAACTTGTGATTTCCTAAATTTATAAATCAACTCTATGCAGTAACGAGTTTGGCTTCCATTTTTATGAAGAAAGTGTAAGTTTCATAAGACTATTTGAACTATAGACACATCTTTAACAAAAGAGAATGATATCATTAGATAGAAAGTGGAGTTGAAAGGTAAAGAAGAAGATTGAAAAAAGAATTAAGATTTGTTATGTACATGTACCAACTCCACAGGGTGAATGTAATCATTATGTACTGGTGTAATCATTGCGTACTACAAGTAAATACTAATGAACAATTACAAATTAAAAAACATATATTACAGACACCAATTCATACACAATTAAAAATCGGCACAAAGGACAAGCAGATAAGGCCCAGATAGATACAAAATTCTGAGCTAATAGGAAAAAAAACATTATTTTTTCAAAATCCAAGAAGTTTATATTATTGAGACACTGAATGGTTAGGAGAATTTTAACTAGAGAGCCTTCCAACCAATTCCAATTTGTCTCATTTTGTAGTACAGGAGAATTACTGTGTTATGCGATATATATTACTTCTATATATTTAATTATATTTAATATAATCGAGTGCAAATTATAATATATTGTAATTAATTATATTTCATTATTATATATTATATAATTAATCATAGTAAATGCTCAGTCAAGTGGTTAACATAGTTTCTGAAATTAGATTCTTTCAATTTGAATCTGAACTATATTATTTACTTATAATAATATAAATAAGTGTTAGATTAAAATGTGTTAGATAAAAATATATATCTAACATTGTTTAAGTTTTTTAATCTGCTGATATATGCAATGTAACATTATATATAGAAGGTCAGCATTAGCCTAGAGCAATGCTCAAGAAGTGTTAATTATGTCCCTTTACTTCCTCTATATCTGCATTGTGAACCACTTCTTCTGTTTCAGTTATCAGTACTTTCAGATTAATTACTACTTCTGGTGCTATTACTAACACTATCTTCAATTTATTAAATGTAGCATTGTATTCTAATGATTCAAAAATATTTTAGAGTTAAGCAACCTTAAGAAAAGTAGTTACAAGGCCCTTGCTAACTTTGTGGACTGAGAAAATTACTAAAACTATTGAAATCCTAGAATTCTTATATCAAAGGATAAGGATAATGAAAACACCTATAAAGCTGACATTTTTAATATGTGTTAAGTGGTCTGTAAAACCTCTTGCACATAACAGGCATTGAAAATATTGCTCCCTGTTCTCACTCTAAATTTTTGCTTTTGTAGTCCATGATTGAAATTTATAGTTTTTATCATCATACAATGATAATCAAAATATCCTATGCTTTACTCTTGTATTTTCATAAGAAAACAAGAACTACTGTTTATAGCAATAAAAGAAATAGAAGAAATATACTGATAAAATATTTCCAGTATTGTGCAATGATTTTCAGTGTTTTTATATCTAAAAATCCTAACAGAACATGAGAATTTGAAGCTAGAGAAGAAAGTTAAATAACTTTATTGAGTTTTTGTCAATATTTTCTCTTAAAATATATTACCCATGTATAAGGTTGTTGCCTTTGATTATGTTAAGTTATATAAGAATGACTTTTTTGCAGAATCTGCAATCAACAGTGATTTTATTTCAAAATAAATTCCTAAAAAGTTCAGACTCTTCGCAGAGGATTAAAGATATTTTAATCAAGGGTTATAAAATATCTTTAAATGGTGAAATGCTTAGAAAACTCATATATTTTGGCTGAACAGTTAAAATAACTTTTTATTTGATAACTGGGATTTTAAAGTGAATATTCTTTACAATTTCACAGAAGGTCCTGGAAATGCTATAGATAAGTCTTGAAATTTGAAGGCAAAAGTAACAAGAAAAATTTAAAAACACCTGTTCAAATAAAAGCCAGGGACTGTAAAACATCTATACACTAAATCTGTGTATAGTATTCTTTCTAATTTTTATATTTTCCAGCCAGAAGACCAGTGTGATAACATTGAATAAGGTAAGAAAAACATATCCAGAGATTAAAAACTCACTCATGACAAAGTGAATTATCTTAAAACATAACTTTCATTGAGCACTATTAACTAAATGGGTGATTAGTATATTAAATTTACATTTCAAACATTTTGGAGAGTAAATATTTTTCCCGGATAAACACAGTTTTCTTTTCCAAGGTAATTATTAGACTATTGACAAACTTCAACTCTGAATAATACCTATATTTTAATAATCTAGATGTCTGTCATAAATATACAGTTTTTACAGCTGTGTCATAAAGAACATGGTGCTAAAAATGAAAGTGATAGCACAATGTTAGAAATATAACTAAGGTCTAGGTTGACAGGTAAAAATCACACAGTAAGTTCTGGTAGTGTGCTTAATTATCAATAGATACTTGCTTATTTACAAGAAGAAACACAAATATTGACTGTATTTAGAATTGCTATCATGTGTGATGGGACTACAGTAGTTTTATGATGAAATGAACAAAGTATTTAAGTGTCAGAGGAGATTTTTTTTCATTTAAGAAGAAAATGTATTTTTGTTAGAGAAGGTAGGTACGTCTGTTAATTTTAAGAATGCAGACAATCACTTTATGGCTCAAATAAAAAAGAATAACCTGATAATCTATTTAATGAAATTAGAAAATTTTCAGAACTGGATGTTCTAAGTACCTGTGTTTCTGAGATTGTCGTTTCTATTTCTGAAATTTAAGTTATTGATCCTTTTATTGTACAGGTTTCTTAGCCTCTAATCTATTTTTAATTAATTTTATTGATATATTTAAGGTATATAGTACAATGACACTCATCATCGGAAATTTGCACCTTTACATAATCCATCTTAGTTCTTATTTTTTCGCCATATCCTTGCTTTCCCTACATCCCCCTCTACAAAGACTTTGTTTTCATCTTTTCATTTTCTCATATTAATTCCATCACCTTCTTTCCTTTCTCCTACCCCACCCATTTCCCCTTCCCCTTTGCCTCTTTTCTTCCTGTCTCATATTATCTATTATACCTTTTAGTCCTTTTTTACACTTTCAGTTTCTGTAGCATGAGAAACTATTCAGTATTTACACACGTGTGCCCTATTTATTTCACTTAAAGAATTAAAAGAATCATACCACGGTAATATATGTGCACCCATGTTCATAGCACAAAGAGTAATAGTTAAAACTTGAAAGTAGCCCAATTGCCCATCAACTAGACTGTGGATAAAGAAAATGTGTGTGTGTGTGTGTGTGTGTGTGTGTGTGTTTATAAAATGGAGTACTACTCAACCATAAAAAATGAGAAAATAGAGACATTTATAGATAAATGGATGCAGATTAAGGTGATACTCTTAAGCCTCTGTACTACTGACATTTCCCACTGGAAATATCTGTGTTGTTAAGGAATGTATGAGTGTGTTATTCAGAAAAATAGAAACAATTGTGTTGGACTAAGGGTGCAGCTCAGTTGTAGAGTGCTTGCCTAACATGCAAATTCCCAGTTTGAAGCAGATTTGAGAGATGATAAATAGATAATTTATGGGAATTTATTCGCATGGATATGAAAGTTGAAAAGTCCTACAAGAGGCAGTCCGCACTCCAGAAAACTGGAAAAGCCAATGATGAAACTTTCAGACAAGCCTGAGGATGTGTGAGGAGGCCCGTGGTGAAAGTCCCGAATATGAGGAATTAAGATAGAAGGACAGATTCACCGCTTGGGAAGAGAGGCAAATAATCACCTTCTTCTGCTTGTGTTCTTGTTCTATGGCGACTTCAATGGATTGGTTGTTGTTTCCTATACTGATGGGGAGAGATCTTTACTCCATCAGATGATTCAAATGTTAATCTCTACCAGAAACTTCCTCACAGACGCACCATGAAATAGCGTTCCATTGTCAAGCCCCAGCCTGATCAAGCTGACATGTCTGATGAACTCATATCCTGAGCATTGTAGGACATGTACCAGCATCCCTGGTGTCCACTCATACAAGCAATTACCAATACTATCCCCATCATGGCAATCAAAAATGTCCCCAGATATTATTCATACTCTCCAGAAGGGACAATACTGCCCTGATTGAAAAAGTTTGCTTTCCTAATAACAGGAACATACAATATTATGTCTATTTATTATTTTATGCCATTTTGTTTTTTGTTTGTTTGGGGGGTTTTTTGGCTTTTTTTTTTTTTTTTTTTTTTTTTTTTTTTTGGGGGTTTTTTTGGTTTTTTTTTTTTTTTTTTTTTTTTTTTTACTCTTGTGAGTAAAGTTATATTGAATATGTGCCCATGAACTTTTCTATAGACATATATTTTTAAATTAGGGCAAAATGTACTGAAATTGCAGAACAGAAAGCATTTTGTTTGAGCCATCATCTTTCCACAATGTGGTACCAGAGATTGAACTGGGGTCCTTGAGCTTTCGAGGCAGGTGGTGGAACCACTGAGCTAAATCCCCAGCACCACAATTGTAGACATTTGAGTGATCCTCATATCTATGTGATCTGTGCAGTTCCTTGCTAAATTACCTCATATTTTCTGTCTTAGAACCCCTCTGAATTTGTCTCATTCTCAACTTGTTGTAGGTTTCTCTTAGGAAATGGATTCATTTTTTTTCAGCTTTAATTGAGTTTATTGGTACATTTTAGGGATACAGTACAGTTACATTCATTGTTGGGATCTTGTACCTCTACATGACAGGTCTTGATTCTCATTTTTTCCCCTTACCTCTGCCCTCCCTTCATCCCCTCCTCCCCTCCCCATCTACAAACACTTTATTTTCATCTTTTCATTCTCTCACATTTTTTCTTTTCCCTTTTTACTCTTCCCCTACCCATCCCACCTTCCCTACACCTTTAGCTCCTTTCTTCCCATTTCTAAATGTCAGTAATCTTATTAGGATCTTATGCATTATTGCAGATTATTCACACTAGGGAAACTATTTGGTATTTAAACATGTGTGACTTGTCTCTTTCACTTAGGAGCATATCTTCAATATGTATCAATTTTCCTATGAATGAATCTATTTTCTCATTCTTTATGGCTGAGTAATATTCCATTTTATAGAAAACCACATCTTCTTTATCCAAGAAACCATCATCAGAAGTAAGAGACAATCTACAATGTGGGAAAAAATTTTTACCAGCTGTTCCTCAGACAAAGGACTATTATCAAGGATATATAAAGAACTCAAAGCAATCAGTCCCCCCAAATATAAAGACCCGATTCAAAAATGGGCATTTTTTCATATTAATTCCATTCCCTTCTTTCCTTTACCCCACTCCTCCCATTTACCCTTCTTCTTTGCCCCTTTTCTTCCTATTTCACATTATTTATTATACCTTATAGTCCTTATTTACGCTTTCTCACATGATGCATGTATTTGCTCAATAAGGGACAATCAGGCATTTTTTGTGTGTGTGTATAGGAGACTCACTTCAGTACAATGAGTGGGTCCCATTTCAAACAGCAGAACCACCAACAGAAAGTACATAAATAAAAAATTTGACAGTAACTAGGCCATGAAAAGAATATTCATTTATGGTAAAAGAGCTGAAAGAAGGCACAGAATAACTGTTCATCCTTACTAGAAACATGTGTGTAAGTCAACTCAAATATTGTGTTTCTCCTCAGAAATCTGAAAGTAGACATGAAAGAGCCCGAAATATTAATTTTTGTGTTGAAAATAAATTTTAGCAAGTAGGTGATTTTGGAAATGTGAAATCAAAGAATAAAGAGGATTGACTGTATTTATAGTCAAATGCTTTCCCCAGGGAATCCGAGAGAACTTGATGTTATTTTTAAGACTTGATGTATTTAAACTTGCATGATATAAAAAAAAATGTGAATCAGCCAAGTTCAAAAATAAATTATCCTCTTTTTTGTCTGCATGGTAGCAATCGGTGCACATTTACATAATAATGAATATAGACTGATTTTGATTCATCCACATAGATGCTTAGTTTAGAAAAAACTTCTCTTTCTTCATAACTCTCTACACTCATGAAAAACAATGTCAGCAGCCACAGCAAAGGGACAGCTTTGCTTTCTTAATTTTCTTGGTCCAGAAATGCAAATTGCTACCCTAAAAGTTTCTATACATCTCACAAATAAATATAATTAGAAATAACCTGTATTTCACTAAATCAGTACCTAGTGTCAAGCTTCACTCTGGGGAATAATGGTGTATGTGACACCAAATTTCATAGCTCTTTCAGTCACAGAAAAAAATAAAAATAAAACAGGTATTACCAAATTCAAAAGTAACACGATAGGAGATTTTGTTGCTCTGGGATGAGACAATGTGTCCACAGAGAGAAAACATTAATTTGGTGAATACATTTGTGTTTGCCTATCAATGTAAAAATTATAGTAAAAGATGAACATCTAAATTAGCATACAAGCCACTCATGGGTACAATTCTATGTTTTCTCTTTAGAGAAAATATTAAAGAAAAAGGTTTAAATGTAATTTCACTGAAGCAGGGAGGAAAAAAACATGATTAGTTAGCCAGACATTGAAGATTTAATTGATATCAAATGATAGCTGGCTAATTTTTTAGCAAACAAACAAATACACTCATGTACCCACCATTGATTATATTTGACAATTTTTGTTGTGAAAAATTTTCACCAGTCTATTGTCTAACTATGAACACAAGATGAGGTTAAAAAAAAAAGTACAGATAAACACAATCAGCTTTCACAAACTGGCATAATCTGATTTTATCCCAGCACTGTTCTTTTGTATCTCTTAACTATTTGTTTTATGAATGGGAATTTTTCAGTGATTCATCAATAAAATTCGATCTTAAGGAACATGGCTTATCTTGCATTATATGCTGCTCTTGGGACAAAAAAAGTCTAAAATCATTGAAAGATATCTGATCTTCCTGACTTATTTTTTATGAAACATTCATTCATTATTGAAATATTATTATAATTATTATTTAATGTTAAACAGAAAAGTATCATTTATAAATATCCACCTTGATTAATAAATCATTACTCTTTATAAGCACACTGATTCATTAGATACTTAGCTTGAAATGCTTACACTGACATCCAATCTCACCTTTCTTCTAGTTTCCTTCCTAATGTGTAATGGCTGAGTGAACAGGTGAGTTTGTGCAACTTCTAGAGATGAATGTGTTGGTGGAAAGAAATTGAGGAGAGAGACATTTGTTATAAGTGACACAAAAGTATTACCAACAAGGAAATTCACCAAGAAGAAATTATATCTTTTACTAGGGAATAGCAAATAGCTTTTGATAAAATGTCTCATGAAAATATCAGTACTGTATGAGAAAAACTGAGGACTTTTATTCAATGAAATGATTATTTATTTGATAATTGCAATCGGGGTTAATTATCAAGTCTGACTTAAGATATTTGAAGTTGATACTGAAGACAAGAAACAGAGAAGCAATATTTAGGATCACTGATACACAATTCTGTCCAAATTTTATATACTTTACCATTTAGCTTGTTATTACATAACTTTGCATAAATTCATGTTTAAAATACCTTTAAATTTTATGACTTGCCAAGTTAATACAGTAGTTTTTATATCTACTTCTATTGGAAACAGTTATTTTTCAAACTAAATGAAGCCATATATATCTTCAACCATTCAAATCATATTGCTGATGTTCACTTAACACATCTGCAAAAGTATAATTTCAAAGGGTAAAAGTATAACTCTCATACAAATTTGTCTCAAATATTTTAACTAATTAATTGTAGACCAATAAGATAAAAAGTAAGATCAAAGAGCAATTGATGATCTTACATTTGCAGACAATGTAATAAAAGGAAGTTAGATTTTTTATTACTGTTTCAAATAATATATTGGTTAAATATCACAGGAAAAGAGTAATAAACTTCCACTGCAGATAAATTATTTGAACATCCGGAGATAATTATATAGAATTCTCTACCTTTATCCAGAGAGAATTATCTTCTTTGGATGTCTGAAATCATGGATAAAGTGCTCCCACACTGTGTTAATGACTATGGCAATTTAAGATGCAATATCAAAGCTAGCATGAGATTATTTTACCTTTTATAATGTTACAGATAATATTTGTTCTGATAATATATATTAGTAACCACAGCATACAGATTTTTTCCCCTTTCCTTCCTGAGAACATTCACTTTAATTTGAAAGAAACACTGGGTGTCTATTCTTTCTCATCTCTGAATTTGCTGTCTCATGAGTCTTGCACATTGGTAAGTAAAATAAGGGTCAATTGAACAGAAGGTCTGTGCTTGTGATAATCAATGTGATAACAGCAAGTACTATGTGAGTAGGAAAGGGTACAGTATACAGTGTCCATAGTAGACAAAGGCAAGACTCATGTGCCTGGCAGGAAAGGGTGAGATGACTGCAGATTTGTACTCAGTTAAAACTTGTACATTTTTTATTTATGGAATTTTCCACTTATGTTTTATAGCACGGTTGACCTGGGTAACTGAAACTACAGAAAGAGTATCCATAAATAATCGGAGATTAAAGTAATTGTAATATATAAATAAACAAAGTGGGGGACATGTATTAACTTGTCTACACTTACAAAAGAGCATTTAAGGTTGTTTCATTAAAATGATGGGGTATATCTCAGAATAAGTACACCTAGAACTAAGATCTTGATTTCTGAAATTACTTTTGAACTGAAGGAAACGGGGATTCATAGATAAATGGCTTATTCTATGAATAGAGCAGTGAAAACACAAGATGACCCTGAAGCAGCTTACAATTCTATAAAGTAGAGTTCGAACAAGGAATAAAGAAAAAGGCATGTCAGAGAAACTCAGGGGCCAAACTTGAAGCAGTTTCATTCACCAGGGAGAATGATATGAGGCGCAAAATAAACAATGCAGTGTTAGATTATTACCCCACATTCAAAATAAATATTTTGCCGATATAAATAAATGAATGAATAATTGAGAGAGAATGGAAAATTTAACTTTACTGTCCAGAATAAGATATTGAAAGAAGAAGAAAGAGGAGAAGAAGAGGAGGGGAAAATAAAATTACAAACACTATCTTCTTAAGGTAACATCTGCAGTGAAGTTGTGGATATGATTTACCTTCTAATATGATGCAATAATGAGAAATTAATCTCTGTTTTGTTCTTTTAAAAATCTTATAATATTTCAGATATCCAATTTTGAATCGGGTCCTTATATTTGGATGGGCTGGTTGTTTTGATTTCTTTATATATTCTATAGTCCTTTGTCTGAGGAGCAGCTGGTAAACCTTTTTTTCCCACATTGTAGGTTGTCTCTTAGTTCTGTTGATGGTTTCTTTTGCAGTGTAGGTTTTTAATAAGGTGAGATCCCCGTTGTTGATCCTTTCTGCTAGTTCCCATGCTACTGAGGATTTGTTCAAAGAGCTGGGACTAGAGGTTCCATTTGACTCAGCCATCACTCTGCTGGGTATCTTTCCAAAGAATTAAAAGAACCATATCACAGTGACATTTGCACACCTATGTTTATAGAGGCACAGTTTGTAATAGCTAAAACTTGGAAACAGCCCATTTGCTTATCAGTTGGAGACTGGATAAAGAAGATGTGGTTTTTCTATAAAATGGAATATTAGCCATAAAGAATGAGAAATTAGATTCATTCTTAGGAAAATGGATACATTTTGAGGATATACTCCTAAGTGAAATAAATAAGTCACACATGTGTAAATACCAAATAGTTTCTCTCGTGTGAACTATAATAGTACACAAGATCCTAATGAGATAATTAACAATGTGAAATAGGAAGAAAAGGGCTAAAGGTGTAGGGAAAGTGGGAAGGGAAGGAAAAAGGTAATAAGGGAAAGAAAAAAATAGGATTAAATGAAAAAACAGAAATAAAATGTTTGTAAATGGGGAGGGAGGTAAAAGGAGGGCAGGGGCAAGGGGAAAAATGAGAACCAAGACCTGTCATGTAACAGTACAAGATCCCAATGATGAAGGAAACTGTATTGTATACCTAAAATGTACCAATTAAACTCAATGAGGAAAGAAAAGACCTCTAAAAAAATCTCGTAATAAGTCATATTTTTGAAAAAAATACCCCAAATTGAGGAGGATTCTTGGTCAGGATAATGGCAGACAAATTCTCATCAACAGTTGCAAAGAGAGGAATATGAAACATTTGAAAACTAAATGCAAAGTCAATTCATGAATTAGATCTGAAGAAAGAATTGTAATGGGAGTTGAAATAATGTCTGCAATTTAACAAGAATATATTGATGGTAGTTTCTTCAGTTTTGACAAATACACTTTGGTATTAAAAATGATAGCAACTAATAAAATTAAATTAATTGAGAAGTACAGGAAGTCTCTGTATTTTCTTTGGAAGTTTTCTCTAAGTCTAAAATTATTCTTAAACAGAACCTTTCTTTTTTAAAGAGGTGATATTTGAGCAGTATTTAAGTGACGTCAGAGAGTGATTCTTGGGAATATTGGAACTGGACAGGAAAGTAGGATCCTAGCTACAGAAAAGAAAGGCTGGTGTTTGCCTAGTGGTTCAAGAGCCACAGGCAAGTCTTTCTGGTAATGAGATCATGAGGGATCAGTAAAAGAAGAACTATTTCTTAAGGGGAGTAAGGCAGTGTTCATGTATGTGTGCGGGGCATGTATGTGTACATATGCCTGTATACTTAATTATGCTTATAGGGATCTGCATACATTTGTATGATTTTAGATTCTTTTTAGCCTGTGGCAATTAGAATCTTGATTTATCCTTCTGGAAACTACAAATATTTTTACAAAGAGGAGAATTTTTCCTTAGTGGAATCAAGGACAATGGAAGAAATGATGTAGGATGTGTATTTCCGTAGTGATTTATATGTGGAAATTTTAAGTCACTGTTTCTAACAAGTACAAGACAAAATACATTAGTGCACTGTTGAAAAATGTCTCAGATCTGAGTTTACTATATGAGTAGTGGAAATATCTTTACTTGATCATGATCACAATACAGTACTCTTTAATATAAAGCTTTCAGTTCAAATTGGTATACTTTTCTTTATTTTCCCTACAATATGAATATTCTAATCTCCACATCTTGACCATATTCTAAGCATGAAGAAATTTAAGATTCTTTTTCATTAACATTCTTTGGCAATTGCAAAATATTCCAGAAAGCTCAGTGATATCTTGGACATCTGATGTCTCATGGTCACCTCAAGATCAAGTTTAATCTTTCTGCTCTTTTGTGTAGTACTTTTTCTTTTTAATACTTGCAGTCAAGGACACAGAACCTTTTCCAAACTTTGTTTTACTGACTCTTCACATAAATTCTAAATCTTTGCATATAGAGTAGTTTTAAATGTTTCTATGCCTCTAGAAAGAGTAATTTATTATATAGATATTGTATAGAAAATAACTTCTCCACTCCAGAAAATATATCTCACTTTGGTGATATTCAAAAGGATAACCAGCCTCTCAACATCTTGTTTTTCCTTCTTTACTCTTTTCATTCCCATTTTATCTCCATGTTTCCCTTCTTACTTGTGACTTGTTCTCAATTTGTTTTATTTCTGTCTAGCTCCCACCTCTAGAATGAGATCTGTGGCACTGTATGCACATGAAATACTAGATGTGCTATCTAGGTCAGTTTTATATGAGGACATTTCTTTAATATTATTTATCTTTAGAATGTACATATGTGTGCGTGAGTGTGTGTGTGTGTGTGTACATGTTTGTGATTCACTAAAACATAATTGTGGAAATAATTCAGTTTTCTTTAGCTTCTGATGTTTATAGATCCTACATTTTTTGTTTAATGGGAGATTTTTATTAGCTAATGTGTGTACAAAACAGAGTCCAAAGTAGTTGCACTCTCTTAGTTATTTGTCTGAAGAGCCTAGTTTGGTACACTATCACAAATAAAGTACATGCCATAGATTTATAAATATTTAATCTGTTAATTAAAATCACCTTAAAATTTCCACATAAATGAGGAAATTGAAGTACAGAGAAGATATTTTTCTAACAAATGTAGCACCTGTGTTCTTAAATAATGTCATAACATGTTACTCTTAAAAATGTGATCACTAAAATAAAACAAAAGTACAAAATCTAATACGATCAGTGCAAATGTATATGCAAAATATCTGCTTAATGTTTTATTATTTTGGGTACACTTATGAGAATTAAGTTGCATTGTAGAATTTTAGTATCTATATAAAATTAAATTCCTTGTAAGGACTTATTCTTTCCCAAACTAAAAGAAAGAATTTCCTCTACAACATTATTGATTACATAAATTCATCCATATTTATTTTACTCCTTTTTCCTTTGGATAAGTTAAAGTATCAAATTTTAGAAGACTGAATCTTTCTTCAGGATACAATTATTGTGACACAAAATTTTAAGCATTTTATAAAACTGATAAAATTATATTAGTCTATTCTAAATAATGTCTAATCATTTTTTCTCAGTAAATGAAGTAATGAGAATAGAATTTGAGGCTAAGATGCAAAAATATGTCCAATATATTTATTGACATAATGAAAAGAAAATTCAAATTAATAAGTTACTGAAATTATTGTAATTTCATTGTGTTTCATATTCATTTTTTTCTTCATTGAGTTTATTGATACATTTTAGGTATACAGCACAGTTACATTCATTATTGGAATTTTGTACTTTTTCATGACAGGTATTGGTTCTCATTTATTCCCCTTATCCCTGCCCTCACTTCACTCCTCCTCCCCTCCCACTTTAAAAACAATTCAAGTCCATTTTCTCATATTTTTTTTCTTTTCCCTTATTACCTTTCTTCTACCCTTCCCACCTTCCCTACACCTTTAGCCCATTTTTTCCTATTCCACATTGTCCACTATATCATTAGGATCTTATGTACTATTATAGTTTATTCACACCAAGAAAATATTCAGTATTTACACATATGTGACTTATTTATTTCACTTAGGAGTATATCCTCAATATGTATCCACTTTCCTATGAATAAATCTAATTTCTCATTCTTTATGGCTGAGTAATATTCCATTTTATAGAAAAAGCACATCTTTTTTATCCAGTTTCCAACTGATGATTACATGGTCTGTTTCCAAGTTTTAGCTATTCAAACTGTGCATCTATAAACATAGGTGCACATATATCTCTATGATATGATTCTTTTTAATTCTTTTGGAAAGATGTCCATCAGAGGAATGGCTGTGTCAAATGAAACCTATAGTCCCAGCACTATGAGGTGACTCCACATTGATTTCCATAATGGTTGCACCACGCTGCACTTCCGCCAACAATGGAGAAGGGTTCCTTTCTTCCCACAAGCCTACCAACATTAGATATTATTTGATTTCTTGATAGCATCCATGCTTTGTGGGATGACATGGAATCTCACTGTTGTTTTCATATACATCTCTTGAATGACCAGTAATGTGGAACATTTTTTTCATGTATTTACTTGCTGTTTTCACTTCTTTGAGAAATGTCTCTTCATTTCAGATGCCCATTTTTGAATTGGGTCTTTATATTTGGGGGGGTGATTGTTTTGAGTTCTTTATATATTCTAGATAATAGTCCTTTGTCTGAGGAACAGCTGGTAAAAATTTTTCCCATATTGTAGGTTGTCTCTTAGTTCTGTTGTTGGTTTCTTCTGCAGTACAGAAGCTTTTTAATAAGATGAGATCCCAGTTGTTGATTCTTTCTGCTAGCCCCTGTGCTACTGAAGTTTTGTTCATAAAGTCTTTTCCTATGCCAAAGTATTCAAGAGTTCTGCCTAACTTCACATCATGCAAGTTTAGTGTTTCTGTTTTAATATTTAGACCTTTAATCCACTTTGACTTTAATTTAGTACATGGTGAAAGATAAGGGAACAGTTTTAATCTTTGGCACGTTGAGATCCAGTTTTTCCAACACTATTTATTATAGAGGCTATCTTTCCTCCACTGAGGATGGTCAGCTACTTTGTCTAAAATGATGTAGCTGAGTACATCTGGATTTGTTTTTGTGTCTTCCAGTCTGTTCCACTCAGACTCAGGTCTGTTTCTTTGCCAGTACCACGCTGTTTTTATCACAGTGACTTTGTAATATAGTTTCAAGTTGGGATTTGTTAAACCCGCTGCCATATCTCTGTTACCTATGATGGCTTTTACTATTCTATGTCTCTTGTGATTCCAAATGAATTTTTGGATTATTTTCTCTAGTTCTGTGAAAATAGTGTTGGAATTTCAATTGGCATTGTATTGAATCTGTATAGCAGTTTTAGTAGTATGGTCATTCTCACTATGTTGATTCTTCCTACCCAGGAGCAGGGGATATCTTTCCATTTTCTTATATCCTGTTCAATCTCTTTTTTCATAGTGCTGTAGTTTTCAGTATAGAGGTCTTTTGCTTCTTTTGTTAGATTGATTCATAGATACGTCATATTTTGGATGCTATTGTGAAAGGAATTGTTTCCTTAATTTCTCTCAGTGAGTCTGTTATTTGTGCACAAGAAAGCTATTGAATTTTGGGTGTTGACCTTGTATCCAGCTACTCTGCTGAAAGTGTCATTTCTAGAAGCCTTTTGTTGGAGTTTTTTGAGTCTTCAATGTAGAGTAGCATATCATCAACAAATAAGGACAGTTTAACTTCTTCCTTATCTATCTTTATTGCTTTAATTTCTTTCTTTTGTCTAATTGCTATGGCTAATGTTTCCAGAACTATATCGAAGAGGAGTGGTGATAGTGGGCATCCTTGTCCTGTTCCTGATTTTAACTTGAAGGTTTTCAGTTTTTGGCAATTTACTATGATGTTGGCTGTTGGTTTTTCATAATAGCCTTTATTAAGTTGAGATATAGAACATCTATTCCAATTTTTTGCAGGGTTTTCATCATGAGTGGGTGTTCAATTTTTTCAAATACTGTTTCTGCATCTATTGAGAGGATCATATGGTTTTTCTCCTTGACTTTGTTAATATAGTGCATTACATTTATTGACTTACATATGTCGAACCATCCTTGCATCCCTGGAATAAATCCGACTTGGTCAGGATGTATGATCTTGATGATCTTCTGTATTCTGTTTGCTAGTATCTTATTAAGGATTTTCTCATCTACATTCATTAAGGAGATTGGCCTGTAGTTCTCTTTTTTAGCTGTATCTTTCCCTGGTTTGGGAATCAAAGTGATACTTGCTACTAGGAATGAATTTGGAAGTACTGCTTTCCTTTCAATTTCATTGAAAAGTTTGAAGAGCAATGGCAGTAGTTCTCTAAATGTCTTGTAAAATTCAGTGGTGAATCTATCAGGATCTGGGCTTTTCTTTATTGGTAAATTTTAAATTACATTTTCAATTTCATTGACTATAATTGGAGTGTTTCTTTGTTCAACTTTGGTAATTCATAAGTATGTATAAATCTGTCTATTTTTTCTGTGTTTTCCATTTTATTAGAGTACATGTGCTGAAAATAGGTATTAATGATCCTCTGGGTTTCTGTTGGATCTGTTGTGACTTTGCCTTTTTCATTCCTGATTGCATGGATCTGAGCCTTTTCTTTCCTTTTTTAATAAGGTTAGCTAAGGGTTTACGATTTTATTTATTCTTTGAAAAAATCAACTCTTTGATTCATTTATTTTGTATCATTTTCTTAGTTTCCATTGCATTGATTTCTGCTCTAACCTTTATAATTTTCTCTCTTGCTTGAGCTTTGGGTTTTTCTTGCTCTTGTTTTTCTAGGGGTCTAAGATTCATCATTATGTTGTTTATTTGAGCTTGATCTGTTTTCTTAGTGTGGGCATTCAGTGCTATGAATTTTCCCCGTAGAACAGCTTTCATTGTGTCCCATAGATTCCTGTATGTTGTATTGGCCTTTTCATTTATTTGTAAAAACTGTCTAATTTCTTCTTTAATTTCCTCTGTGATCCATTGATTGTTCCAGAGAGTGTTTTTACAATTTCTATGTGTTTGAGAAGTTCCTATGATTTCTTATGCTATTGATCTCCAGCTTGATTGCACTATGATCTGATAATATACAGCAGATAACTTCGATTCTTTTACATTTATTCAGACCTGTTCTGTGAGATAGTATGTGGTCTATCTTGGAGAATGACCCATGTGCAGCCAAAAAGAATGTGTATTCTGATTTTATGGGGTGGAACACTCTATAAATGTCTATTCAGTCCATGGATTCAAAATCTTGGCTGAGTTCTAGTATTGCATTTTTTATTTTCTGCCTTGATGATCTGTCTATTTTTGATAGTGGGGTATTTTGATCCCCCACTACGCTTGTATTAATGCTTATTTGATTTTTCGTGTTACTTAATATTTGTTTTATATAGTTGGGGCATTAATATTAGGTGCATATATGTTTATGATTTTCATCTCTTCCTCTTGAATTGTTCCCTTTACAAGGATGCTGTGGTCTTCTTTGTCTCTCTTAATGAGTTTTGGTTTGAAATTTACTTTGTCTGCGAATAAGATTTCTACCCCTGCTTTTTTCTGGGCTCCTGTCACATGGAGAATTGTTTTCCATGCTTTCAATTTCAGTCTTGGGCTTCTTTTTGCACTAGGTGTGTTTCTTGTATAAAACATATTTTTGGATTTTGCTTCTTAATCCATTTTGCCATTCTATTTCTCTTCATTGGTGAATTGAAGCCATTGACATTGATGGTTATAACTGATATGTACTGACTTATTATTGTCATGTTATTGTCCTTTTGTTGACTCTTTTTAATTTTCTCCCCTCTCCTTTTAGTTTCTTGCCTTGCCTATTTGATTTGGTCTGTCGGGCCTCATGGTGTTGTTACCTTCATTGTCTTTCTCTAGGATAACATTTAGAATTCTTTGTAGTGCTGTTTTGGTGTTCATGAAGTTTCTCAGGTGTTCTTTGTCATGGAAGTATCTTATTTCCCAGTCCATTTTGAAAGAGAGTTTTGCAGGATACATCAGTCTAAGATGGAGGTTGTTTTCTTTCTTTCTTTTTTTTCTTTTCTTTTGGTACTGGGGATTGAACTCAGGTTCTTGTGCTTGAAAGGCAGGCTGCAGAACCACTGAGCTAAATCCCTGGCCCTGAGTTTTTTTTCTTTTAGGACTTGAAATACCTCACTCCAGACTCTCCTTGACCTAAGGGTTTGTGTTGCAAAATCTGCTGTGATTCTGATGGGCTTTCTTTTGCATGTGATTTCTTTCTTTTCTCTTAATGCTTGTAGTATTTTGTTCTTCTGTTGGGTTTCTAGAATCTTGATTATTATATGTCTAGTTGTAGAATTTTTTTTATTTGTGGCTAATTGGAGTCCTATATGCCTCACTTAACTGTTGTCTAATTCTTCCCTTCTGTTTGGGAAGTGTTTTTGTCATTAATTATGTGAACAGCTTTTTTAAGTCATTTATATTTTCTCCTGCAATTTCATGGATTCCTATCAGTCTTATGTTATTCTTCTTTGCATCATCTAGTAGTTGTTGGATCTACTTCTCCTGATTGCTTACTGATTTTAATAGACCTCTCTTTTCTTGGTTACTGACTGCAATCCTATCTTCTATATCTGAGATCCTATCTTTGGATTCTTTTATTCTGTTGCATATACTTTCAGTACAGATTTTAATCTACTGGATATCTGTTTGAATCTGTTCATGGATTCCATTTCTTTCCTCTATTGGGCATTCATTGTTTCTATTTCTTTCTTATGCTGGGCCTTCATGGCTTCTATCATGGTCCTGAGCTCATCTATTTTTTTTTTTCAGTTTCTGTTCTAGAGTCTGAAATCATGACTTCCATTTTGCTCACCATCTCTATGATTATCTGGGAAATTATTTCTGTTTTGAGTTTTTCTAGAGCCTGATTGATCTGTTTTGTTACTTGCTGTGCTATGGGTTCAGGGTGTCCTGCTGATTCACTGTCAGACTTTTCATCCTCATTTGCCCTACTGTTTGTATTTGGTGAACTGGAAATCTTCTTTGTGTCTTGCTTAAGTGTGTTCTCATATTTATTTTTGTTATTGGGTTGTCCTTGGTTTAATTTCTGGGTTATTACTTAAATCTTCCTGATATAGCTGTGTTTTAGCTTTTGAGTCTCTAATGACTCAAAGACATCCTCATTTTCATAATATTGGAGAAAACAACTCATTAAGTCAATCACAATCCTTTATCCCAATTGATACAATCAGCAACACAATAGGATCAAGCACAACTTGCAAATTGACCACTTGTGGTAGTCCTTAATCTATCACCTTTAAACCATGTGAATTAAATTAAAGTCAAGAAGCAGCCCAAAATATGTTTGCAGTGAATAAACTTTTCAATATAGCATCTTTACCATTTAGGATGTGTTCTTAGACAGAGTTAGGATGAGAGGAGTAGATAAGTGAAAGAATAGGAGAAGGTTTTAAGTGAAGCCACAGGACATAGCATGACCATACCGTCCTTAGGAAACTGTTAAATTCAAAAGGGATAGACAGAGTGCAAGAATAAGGAGAAGAATATATCTCCTTAACAATAATAGGAGCTCACTTTCCCTTGAAACTATTGACCCATGAGTAAGGTAAAATGACAGAAGAAAAGAACATAAAGAAAAATGAAAAAAATGACAAAAGAAGAAGTTTGAATTAGGTCAGGAGAAGGAACAGAAAGGGAGATGAGGGATAATATGGTGGAGAAAGAGACTGATTTGGAGAAAGAGCACAGAAAAAAGAAAGAATTTGCTGAGTGGAGTAAGGAAATGAAAGAAAAAATGAATTTGAAAGGCCTCTTTTAGATTATATCTCTGCTGTCATAATATGCAATGTGCACAGCCACGTGCAGAACCAAGTCCTCTGATCTCAGCTAGCCAATGGCAGATCCCCACGACTAAGACTGACCTCAGGCCACAAGGCCCAGTTTGCATTCCCTGATGTTTTTTGGTACCTGGGATTGAACTCGGGTCCTTACACTTGCGAGGCAGGTGGTGGAACCACTGAGCTAAATCCTCATCCCTTTTTTGTTTTTGTTTTTGTTTTTCCATACAATTCTATTACAGGTTTCCCCCGCCAATTCTTTAAAGATGTTCAAAGTTGAGAGCTCAGAAAAATACCCTTTATTACCACCTATGCCGCTTGCTAGAGCTGGTGGTGGTGCAGGAAGAGGAGGGCAAGGCTTCCCGAATGGGCCCATGCAGGCTGAAGGGAGAGCAGATCTCAGAGCAGCCTTCCCAAATCTCACCTTTCTCACTGGGGCTGGTGGCATGCAGGCAGAGAAGGGTGCCTCATATTCTCTTTTTTTGTTGTTGTTTTTTTGAGATGGGTTCTCACTATGCAGTTGAGACTGACCTGCAACTCACTATGTAGCTCAGGTTGGTCTCGAAATCACAGCGGTCCTCCAGCCTCAGCCTGCCGAGTGCTGAGATCACAAGTGTGCGCCACCATGCCTGGCTCATTTTTAAAAGATAGCGTTGTAAAATTTACACATTGCATGTAATATAAATAAATGTCTTATAAGTATTTTGTAAAACAAATCTTTGTAGGCTTTCCTTTAAATTGGCTATATCCTTTAAAATTAAATATATCTCGTTTTTGTTTTTTTGGTTTTTTTTTGGTACCAGGGATTGAACTGGGGCCCTTGCACTTGCAAGGCAGGCCCCTGAACTGCTGAGCTAAATCCCTAGCCTGACATATATCTCTTTCTCCTTTGCATTTTTGAAAGAATTTATGATGTTACATGATTTTTTTTTTTTGAAAATTTATGTAGTAAGATTTCAGTTGCCATTATATAATGAAATTTTCTCTTGGTAAAGATAATAAGGGAAAAGAAAAAAATGTAAGAAAATGAAAAGATGAAAATAAAGTGTTTGTAAATGGGGAGGGGAGGAGGGGGTGAAAGGAGGGCAGGGACAAGGGGAAAAAATGACCTGTCATGTAAAGGTATAAGATCCCAATAATGAATGTAAAATGTATCAATAAACTAAATTTTTTAAAAAAGATATTACAACTACAAGTATATAGATCAAGAGACATTATGTCTATGTAAAAAAATTATTTGGAGGTTATGATTTAAAAACATAAGCTTAATTTATTACATAGCAAATTTATTTAAAGGATTGTTTCATTGTCTTTGTTTCAGTTTCAATGAAGTACAATACATAAATTCCAAAGAATATCCCAGTAACAACAGCTTAATAAATGTTTATCATTGATTACAAAAGGCTATTTAAGGAGTAAATTAGTCTTGATGTATTCATCACATGATTATCAGGGGTCCTGTTATAGGTTTACATATACTGCTACTCTGATCTCTGTGACATGGTTTTACAAAAAATTATGACAGGACAAGCAAGGCAATGAGCATAGCTGAATACATTAATCCTATAAGAGATTGCAGTAATCCTCAAGGACTTTAGTGGAAACCATCCAGTTTGCTTCCTTTTTCTCCCATCTGCATTTTATTAACATCTTAGACACACTAGAAATTGTCTAGTAGAGTTATAGTATATTATTTGCTATGATCTGAAAATGTATGACAAAAACCCACAACTAAAATTTAAATCCATATTTAAGTGAGCAAGAAATTTTAATGGCACATTTTGTGCTACCTTGTGAGGTTCCTACACTTTACAGGCATTCAATGCTATTAAATGCTAAAAACCACCAAAATTATCAGTGGATTAAAAAAACAGTTTGTTACACAGGAATAGTATTATTCTATGTAATTTAGCTTTGTTCTAGGTTGAGAGTTTTGAACACAAAACTTCTCTGCCTGCAGAGACAGCCAGGTCTGACTGGATAGCCAAAGTTTACCAAAAGAGAAATATTGTTATGAAGATTCAGTATATTGGGACTAAAAGAAAATTCAAGGCTAGTGCTGCCAACATTTCAGTGTTTCTAGCTAAGTCAACACATTCTGTTAAGGGTCAAGTTTCACTGAGTTTTCTTTTTTAAAATTTTGGCTTAGGAAGCACATTCCATCATACACTTTATTCCTCGGATCCTGCCTATACTTTCATCACCAGGCACGTGATAAAAAGTAATAATTTACATTCAGTATATTCTATGTGCAAGTATACTCGAAGTATTTTATCGTGTTTTACTAACTCAGTGAGCATCTAGCTTATTGTCATTTTACACAGAAACAATTGTTTCTTGAGAAGAATGCAGGAATCAAAGGTTTTCTTACAACACTAATTGAAGCATTAATTGAACTCCAAAACACAACATTCAGCCTCCTCATTGATATGCCAAACGATATATACTAATGCTTGCCACCAGCAAAGGTAAATATTCCTGTTAGATCTTTCCCGTTACAAGACTCAAACTCAAATTCATTCTACCAGTTAGTTCTCAGTTGATTTTAACTCGTTAATATCCCTTATTTGCTAATGGCTTTGCATGTGGTTGCAGGTGAATGTTAATTGTTCTGATGTTTTAAGCTGTTGTTAAATACTAATAGTAGTTCTTGGTGAGGGTATTAAAGGGTGTATCTCAATAAATAAATATTGTGTATCTCACAATAAATAAAATTTTATCTCTATTTAAAATATTTTAATAGTAAAGCTTTTTAGAAAAGTTTGTTTCATACCAAAAATAATAAATTACATCACATAGGGTTCCCTGTCTGTAGTCATGCACAGCATCTTCAATTTCAACATCGTCTCAATCAGATTTGTCAGCACATTTCTGGACCATATTTTCTCTGGAAAGAGTCCAGAGAGATTCCCAAAAGAGGAGGTGAAGAAACTAATTTGACTTACCTTCAGGAAAAGTTCATGAATGCCCATAGCAGAAAAATAAGGTTAAGGACTAATCAATAAGTGTCAAGGGAAAGGTTTAGGAGAAAAAATACACACCCAGAAGAGAGTAGAACTATTTATGTTTGTCTTGATGGGGTAGAAGTCTACGGAATTTGTAAATATACTAAAAAGTCCAGTTTGAGTTTTCTAGAAAAAAAACAAATCCCAACCACGGAAAGATAATGACAAATTTTACTGGTGAGAGACAAAGTCCTATGTGTTTTGTAAATGAGTGACCAAAGATACTTTTCCTGAAAACATTCTTTGAACCTCTCATCTGTTCCTTTATGTAATGAAAGATTCTTGCCCTTTATTTTGTCACCTAAGTTAATTTATGAATTTACAGTACCAAAGCCTACATATAAGGGTGCCAAAGGTCCTGTGTCTAAGTCCTTAGAATGGACAAAAGTGACTGACAATGTTTTTTCAAAAATATAGTATGCCCTCCCTCAGTGTCTGGCACTAGGAACACCTGACTTGAGAAAACCTTGTATTCACTTATCTATCATAAAATAGGAATTGCTCCAAGTGTTTTGACAGAAAAGCTGGGAGAGGAACCCAAGCTAGTGTCATATTTGTTTCAAAAAAATTAGAATAACTGCTGGATGGCAACCTTGCGGAGGGCATTAGAAGCTACAGCTATGCTAACAGAAGCAGCCAGAAAACTAACTTGAGCACAAAAACTAGAAGTCCCAACTTCTCCCCAGGTCAACACTTTTCTTGAGACAAAAGTTCATCTGTGGCTGACAGGGTAATAACTTATCAAGTACAAAGCCATGCTTCTAGGCACTCCAGAAGTTACCACAAGGACTTTCATTACTCTTTTTTGTTTTGATACCAGGGATTGAACTTGGGTCCTTGTACAGGGCAACCACTGAGCTAAATCCTTGGCCCTTTGCATTACCCTTAATCCTGCCTCTCAGATTCCCACAGGCTCAAAGTATAGTCAGTCTCAGAACAGGTGATTTCCCAAACATATCTGGGTTCTCCATAATCTTGGCTTATGTTACCCCCTGTTCTTGATAAAAGATTAAATTTTAATAAAAGATCTGGCTCTGGTTTCCTTTCTCTCCTTGACATTGTCTGTACCCACTAGGACCTGCTTTTGGGTCACAAACTCTCCGCTTTTCAGAATTAAACACCTGTTTAAGCTTGTCTGTTTATGTCATTTCTTTAACAGTTTTGTTGTATGACATTGACATTGTCATTAAGCAAGTAAATGCAGTGATTGGCTTTTCCTCACTCTGGTTGTGTCTTCTCTACAAATGTTTGTAGCTCTGTCCATGTTTTTTCAGAATTTTCTCTATTTCACTAGAACTTTGCTGCATTATTGTTGATATTCCCTCTCCTCTTCAGCTGCTATTCTCTTTTGCTCAGCCAGGAGTTGCTGAAGTTCCTCTGTAGATAACTCCCTGGTGTTCCTCCACCAGTTCTTCAACATCACCGGTGTCTACCGCAACCCTTCAGACTGCTATCATGACAGTGTCATCAATCACAGGGTCATATGAAAGCTCAGACTCTTCTACACACCCTTCTAAGCCTTTCTCCAGTATAATTTTAGGCTTCATTTTCTTACAGGCAAGTCTCAGTGTCCTCAGACACTGGTCCTGGATTTCTCATTTAATCCCATACCGAAAAGGATGTTGTAATGTTCCTTCCAGAACTCTTTAAGGTTTAAGTCTGTATCTAAGACAATCTGAAAGCACTTCAGGAATGGTTCTTTGGTACATGGCTTGTTAAAGTTATAACCTACTGGCCCATAGGCTATAATAGAGGAGTTGTATTAGGTGCAAGGAACTCAACAATTGCCACTGGAATTCTTCAGCCAATTCTTCCAGTGCTCATGGGTAAGCAGGAGCATTGTCCATGATGAGGAGAGCCTTGAGAGGTAAATCTTTGTCCTCCAGATATTCTTAACAGCAGGACAGTAAACCTCCCTGATCCACTCAGGAAAAAGTACTCTTGTTACACAAGCTTTTGTATTAGATGTTCACATGACTCCCTCTAGCCTATTCATGATGACTCATGTTTCATGAACATTATAGGGGTCTCAGAATGATAAACCAAGAGAGGCTTTATCTTGAGGTCACCATTCACATTGGCACAAAGCAGTGTTTAGCCTATACTTTATTGGTCTGTGGCCTGGCATTTTGGCATTTTCTTCTCTTCCTGGGTGATGTAAACTCTCCTGGGCATTTCCTCCAGAAGAGGCCTATTTAATTAGTTGAAAAATTGATAAAAGTAAAAGCGATTTCTCTTTGTCATCACTTCAAAGTGGTGTATGTAATTTTCAGTGGTCCTTTCATCAGCACTGGCTTCTTCACCATACCTACTTATGCTCTGAACTCCAGTTTGCACTTTAAAATTGGGAAACCAGCCCTTATTTGGCACAAATGTATCACTAATATCTCTAGTTGACAGATTTTTCTTTTTGAGATCAGCATTTATAACCTTAGCTTTTTCACCAGTTATGTATATATTTCACAATATATATATATATATCATAAATTTTGTACACACACACACACTCAGATAGACTATAACCTGCTATCTTTCTTTCATTTATCCAGATTGATAATAGCCTTTCTACCTCATCTAGCATTGTTGACTGTGACTCATAAATTTACGTAACACCTTTAGCAACACTAGCTTCCTCGTATAAATCTTTTTCTCTGTAAGCTTTTCAAGATGGTGGATTTTGATACACTGTACATATTATCAAGTTTGGCCACCATTCTCATATTTCTCTAAAATTTCTTTTTTAAATTTGTGTTGCTTTCTTTACCTTCCCTTCCTTCTTTAGCTTTCTTTGTCCTTTTTGTGAGCCATTTTGATAGCAGTAGTCACAATGATCATATAAAGCATTGACCATAAACACAAGTATCTTTGCTCAGACTGGTGCTTACATATGCTTACATAGGCTTCTGGCATCACAATATTTATTTATAACTGCAAAAGTAGCTTGGTCACAAGTCAAGACTTTGAAATTAGTTGGTCTTAACTCAAGTGATTTTTGTGTGAGGCCAGTCATAAATTGAGGGTTCCCTGTACTTTAATATAGTTTTATTTGCATTTTGCTAATAATTAGGGATATAGAGTGCCTTTTCTTATACTTGTTAGTATTTTTATGTGTTCTTTGGAAAAATGTCTTTATATGTTTTTAAATTGTTTTTCATGATTTTTTAAATTTATCTTTTAGCAATAGAATTATGTTCTCTATATATTTTGGATATCAATCACTTCTTAGATATAATGATTCATAAATGTTTTCTCCAAATGATAAGTTGGTTTTTAGTTTTCATAAAATTTCCCACTATTTTATAAAGGATTTTAAGATTGACAATATACTCACATTTTTATATTTTTGTCTCTAATGTCTAAGTTTTAGGTATATTATTGAAAGAGTCATTAATATGGCCAATATTAAGGAGATTTACCCTATGTTTTCTTCTGGAAATTCTGTGACATCTCTTCCAAAATTTCTATGGATTTTTTTACATGGAAGTGAGAGATTCTCCAGGTCATTAATGTTTTATTAACTTCCATGTTTAGTCTAGTAAATTATATCTAAATTTTGAATCTTATCCCTGTAAATGTGATGCTCTGTCTGTACATGAAAGAAATCATGGGTCAATTTTGCTATTTTTGAAAAAATTACATGAACTTTCACACTTTTCACCATCACTGTTATTATCATTATTACTATTACCATATATTTCTATTACCTAAGGGAGTAGGGATCTTAACGTACCTTTCAAAATTTTTATAAGATAGAAATTAATATAGCATCTTCTACAAATCAGGTGCAAGGTCAGTTCTTACTAAGACAACTTCACTTACTTTGCTCATCTTGCTTTTTCTGCTCTTGCTTTCTTTTTACCTGATTCTATTTCTCTGCTGACTTTTTTCTTATGAAAGAAATAGTTCTCTGCTATTTTTTCCACTAGTAAAAAAGATAGCATGCCATGGATTCATAAACACTGATTTGAAGGCTCTTTCCAGATCATTAGGCTTTTACTGAGTGGTGGGTCTAAATTAGAAAGTTACAATGGCCTTAAACCCTTACCTTTCTCCTTGTCTTATCCACATCATTATTCTACTTCAGATTCTTTTTCTTCTTCAAGATTGTCTTTTATCATCACTTGACAGCAAAGTACAGTACATGACAGAGAGCAATTCCTTTAATACCTGGGGAAAGAAAATAAATGATCATTATAAAAGAAAAGAATAACACCTTTAAAAGTATAAAAAAGACATTTATATGCAAAACAGGTGGACAGGAATGTTGATTCTGTTAGATATGAATGATCATTGATCAAATATATTAAAGAAAGCAATCTAATTTTATATATAATGAAAAGTGTTATATATAAATATATTATATAATGGATATTACTAGCAATTCCTTTAATACCTGGGGAAAGAAAATAAATGATCATTATAAAAGAAAAGAATAACACCTTTAAAAGTATAAAAAAGACATTTATATGCAAAACAGGTGGACAGGAATGTTGATTCTGTTAGATATGAATGATCATTGATCAAATATATTAAAGAAAGCAATCTAATTTTATATATAATGAAAAGTGTTATATATAAATATATTATATAAAATGGATATTACATACATAATATATAATTATATATAATGGATGTTATAATTTTATATAATTATATATAATGAAAAGTATATATATATATAATGAAAAGCAGCATCAGTTATCTATCATCCATATTCATTCTGAATACATGATATATTCTTCAAAATTTTTTCTGGGTCACAGTATCATTATCTGAACTGCTAGACAGATTTTGTGGGTTCATCTGATTTAGTTCTAAAAATATAAATTTACATTCTCACTTAAATTGATAAGTGGATCTGTTACCATAACAGAAGCATGTCATAAAAATAGAAGTTTCTACAAAGTGTGAAGAAATAAGTGGTGCCTTTGCCAGGGATTTAGCTCAGCAGTTCGGTGGCCTGCCTTACAAGCGCAAGGACCAGAGTTCAATCCCCAGTACCAAAAAAAAAACATAAGAAAAAGAAATAAGAAAAAAGCCGGGTGTGGTGGCTCATGCCTATAATCCCAGCACTTGGGAGGCTGAGGCAGGAGGATCGCTGTGAGTTTGAGACTACCCTGGGCTACACAGAGAGTTCCAGTTCAGTTCAGTCTCAACTACATAGTGAGACCCTGTCTCACCCCCCCAAAAAAGTGGTGCTTTTAGAATAACCCAAAATGCAGTGTCCTATTTACTTCTCACTAATAATTAAATAGTAGAGGAATGGTGGGCTGCTTGTGGTCTTCCCACTAGAAATCATTAAACAAACTGAGATGCAAATGTAATTGGCACAGTAAAATAAATTCCAAGCTTTTAAAGTATTTTTCTGTGATGATAGACTTTTGCTCTCAGACATCTCTTTCCCTGTAATTTTTATTTGTAATTCTTACACACAAACACACACACACACACACACACACACACACACACCACACCACTGGAGTAATTAGTATAAAAAAGAAAGGTTAAATAATATTAACTGCACAACCAGCTGCCTGACAGAAATGTCACATCTTAATCACATGATATGGAAAATATATAAAACACATGAACTAGAGAAAATCATTATGCTAATTTCTCATGTATGTCTTTTCAGATAGACAGGAAAATACAACTTTTAAGAGAGCTATCTAATGAAATTTCTAAGGTTTACTGAGTTTTCTCACCTATATTTCTTTTAGAGTGTCATGCAGTTCAGAAGGAATGCACCCTTTCTAAGAGTGTTAGGAGAACATTGATTCTGTTAGATTTGAATGATCATTGATCAAATGTGCTAAAAACAATCATCTAACTTCACAAGTTTTTAAAACAAATTGTCTCTTACATTGCATTTTTAAATATTTCATTTTATTGATTCATATTCATCTTACAGAATAATGTATCTCATATTGCTATATAGCTACATGCATAAAATATAGTTTGATTATTTCCATCCCTGTCATCTTTCTCTCCCTTTGTATTTGAGAATTATTAATTATTGTGACTTTGTGAGAAATTCATGCATTTCTTCCTGGAAGTCTGTATCATATCTCTTAGAAATATAAAACATTTTAAAACTTTTTCCTTTAAACTGTGTGTTTATAGATAATTAATCTTGACACTAATTCAAATTATAATGCTTAGCATTGTACACACAACTTTGTAAAGTACCTAACATGTGCAAAAACTGGCTGAAAGACATATAAATATATATATTAAAAAATATATCCTTTTATTGATTTTCAAGATCTTGCAAACTAAAGCTCAGGGCAGACGTTTAACATATTTTACAAAATAATAATGGTGGTATGCAGATTTTGATGTAAGTGTTGTAGAGATTTAGCAGAGGACTAGACTAGTTCTAACTGGGAAATTTTTTTTTATTTTGCAGAGGTATTTAACTGGTATAAATACCAAAAATGTTACAGGAAAATATGAATTAAAGAAGGATTGATTATTGTGGGGAATTTCCAAAACTAAATTAGAGAGATGAAATGTGTATGTGAAGGATTTTTTTTCAGTTTTTAATTAAAATTCAATGAAAACAAAGACAGCTTCTTTGGAGTAGAGCTTTAAAATAATTTTATCAGGTAAGTTATAACTTTCTGGTTTAAGTATAGAGATTAGAAGTTTTATTATTTATAAACATAAATCACTACACTTAAATTGATCTTAGTTTGATGTATACATTTTGAAAACCAGATTTCCTGATAAATGTTTATAAAAGACTGCAAAATTTTGACTGCTGATTTTTTTTACTCTCCTTTCACCTTAAAATTTATTTGACTTACTTTCTGCAGTTTGGGATATATTGGCCAAAGTGCTGAAAATCTTTGAATAGGAACTGTATTATTTTAGACTTTCTTCCCCCCCCCCTTTAAAATATACTTCTAATACTCAGGAGCACTGCGATGATTTGTCTGCAAGAGGAACTGGAATATTTTCCTAACACATTTCAATGTCACTTGCAATGAGTGTCCTCAAAATGTGGTTCAGGGGAGGTTATAGGATATGTTATGAAAATTCACCACAAATATATTTCAGAAAAGGTTTGGTTAGATTTTCTTAAAAAATTATATAGGTATAACTGGAACAATTGTTCTGGGAAATGATTTCATTGGCATAATACTAGTCACACACTGTTATCTTTTTTGGGTGTTTCCAAACTACTTCTCTAAGTATAATTTAGAAATCCTGTCTTCTTGCTTTCCATTCTCTTATAACCTTCATATCATAGTAATTTCAGGAAATAATTGAATATTTTGTTCTTAGTATATATGAGACCTTTGTATATATGTTCTAAATATATTTAATGAAAATTCTGTACCTCGTAGCTTAATAATGTAGGGCATAAAAGAATGTTCCCATACCCTTTTTTTCTTATGATGCGATAAATAAGGAAATGCAATATAAGTTTTAGTAGAAGCAATGAATACTTTTTAAATATGATAACTTCATTGAATTCACTTTCTAGGCAAAGAAGACCAAACCAAAGTAAATTTCCATTATATTCTTTGGTAAATCAAAAAATAGTTGCATAAAATACAAAATAATTCATTGAAAAAGAAAACAGTATACATTGCTTTAAAACATTAAATAATCAACAGTATTAAAGAGATAAGATACTATAACTAGTCTCTTAAATTGCCTTCTAATTTACTATCACTATTTTAGAATAAGGTAATTCCCAACCTTGGCTATCATCTAGCTTTTGCCCCCATGTACCTTCAGTTCTTTGTGTTTAATAAAGTGGGCCATAGCTATTCTATACAACCTCTAGTCTCTCACATGAATAGCCCTCTCCATTATGAATAGCCCCCCAAGAGGGGTACACCTGTTATAGCTGATAAACTTACTTTTATTATTAACTTATTATAGACCCAAGGTCCATCGTTTAAAATAGCTTTCACTATCAATATTGTATTTGCATCCCTAACTGTTTGTATTATTTGTGTCAGACAGGGTATTTTTAATGCCTTAAAAATTCACCTTTTATTTTTTTTTTATTATTATTATTATTTTTTTGTACCAAGGATCGAACGCAGGTCCTTGTGCTTGCAAGGCAGGCGGTGAAATTGCTGAGCTAAATCTCCGGCCCCATCTTTTCTCTTTCAATACGTATAACTCACTGATACTTTTCTTCATATTTAAATCATATAGTCTGTAGGTATTCCAAACTGACGTCTTTCACTTGGTAGTATCCATTTATTTATTTCTATCGTTTTTGAGCTTGATCGTATCTTTTCATAATGAAACATCAATCCATTGTCTAGATTTACCACCAATTATCCATTCATCTTTTTAAGGATAGTGTTTTTCATTCCAAATTTGAACAATGGTGAATAAAGCTTCTATAAACATCTGCATACAAGATTTTGTGTAGACATGTCTTCAAATTCTTTGGGTAAAATATCAAGGAACATGCTTGTTTGAATGTAATAATCATTTGTGTATTTTGTAAGAAGACATCAAATCTCTTTCAAAGTCAGTCTATCCTTTTGCATTCTCACCAGCAATGAATCATTATTCTTGCTGCTCCACAACCTTGCTAGCATTTGATTGTTTCCATGCTTTGGATTGCAGCTATAAGAATAGTATGCGGTGGAATTTCATTGTTGTATTATATTTTCTCATGACATACAATATGGACTATATCCTAGTTATTTCCTATCACTGAAAGGCATTAACCGACCCCTGCAAATGAAAAGAGGAGAGGTTCATTTGGTTCCAAGGCAGAGTGGCATGGCAGAGGGAAATGGAAATGAGAAACAGCCCTTGGTGGGCCAGTTGGAAACGGAGCAAGACGAAGGGCCGAGGGGGAGAAATACCCTTCCAGGCCATGCACCAAGTGATTGACCTCCTGCACACAGGCTTCACTCCCAACATCACACTCACCTATGATCTCAGCAGTATGCTAATCCACTGAGGGCGTCACACTTCTATGATCCAATCACCTGCAAAAGCCACACCTGAGTCCAGGAGCACATGAGGCTTTGCGGGTACATCTAGATATAATCACAAGCATCGTCTTTTTTTAATGTTTTTATATATGTGTTCCTTCTTTATTAGGTATCTGTTAAGGTCTTTTTTTAATTTATAGAATGTAGTTCCTTAATCCGAGATTTTATATTTAGCACAACAATATTTATCATCTATTTCTCTTTTGGTAATATATACATTCTAATATTATTTTCTTCCATTTTGTGGCTTATTTTCTCATTCTATTGACAGTGTAGAAATTTTAATTTTAATAAAGTCCAATTTATTAATTTATTAATTCTTTCTTTCATGGATAGTTCCCTTGGTATCATATTGAAATTCATTGCTCAAGTCAACTTCACTTAGATATTTCTTATTTTTACATCTTTTATCTCTTTTATTAGTTCTTTGTTAAGATGATTTGTACTTTGTTTTTGTTTTTTTTTTTTTTTTTTTTTTTTTTTTTTTTTTTTTTTTTGGTGGTACCGGGGATCGAACTCAGGCTCTTGCGCTTGCGAGGCAGGCCACGGAACTGCTGAGCTAAATCTCCGGCCCAATTTGTACATTTGTTTTTACATATAGAAATCCAGCTGTTCAAGTATCATTTAATGAAAAAGACCAATGTTCTCCTTGAATTGTTGTGTTCCTTTGCCAAAGATCAATTAACCATTGTTGAACAGGCTTGGGAGTTATTGCTCTATTAGACTGATCTGTTTCTCTTTCACCTAGACCGTACTGTTCGGATTACTGCAGCTTCATAGCAAATCTCCAACTGCTAGTGTCGGTCTTCCCACTTTCTTGTTTTCTTTCATTGTTATTTCCTTCACTGCTCACATAAGCTTTAGAATCACTTTATTTTTCATCGGCTGAGTAATTTCCTGGGATTTTAAATTCATATTGCACTGGTTCTATATATCAGTTCAGGTTGAATTGCACTTTAGTAGTATTACTGAATTTTCCTGTCTGTAAACATGGAATATCTCTCAGTTTAGCTTTGTAACTTTTCTCATGTAAATCATATACAGGTTTTTCTACATTTACATTTAGTCATTTCATATTATAAGAGTTGATTTGAATGATATTGTGCTTTTAACTGCAAATTACATAAACTCTTTGATAACATATAGGAAAGTGATTGATTTTTATCTTAAGTTTATATTCTGTAACTTTATGATAGTTGCTTATTTGTTCCAGGAGCTTCACTGTTGTTGCTTATTCTTCCTAGTTCTTCAGGATTTTATACATGAATGATAATATCTCTAAGCAAAAAGTTATTTTAATCTTTCAACTCAGTATTTTTTGCTTTTTTTTTTTGCCTTAGTTTATAATTTCAGTATGATTCCACACAAAAAAAAAAAGGTTAAGGAGAATATCCTGGGGACTGATTCTAGCTTCCCACCACTAAGCATCATGTGAGTTATATATTTTCTGAGGTTATTATACTTCATTAAATTGAGGAAGATACCCTTTATTCTAATTTCACAGAGATTTTTGTTTTCGTAAGTGTTGTGTGATCTTGTCAGTTATTGTTCTGCAGCCATTGGTTTGACCAGATGAGTATTCTTTCTTTTTCTTTTGGCACTGAGGATTGAACTTGGGGCCTTGCACTTGTTAGGCAGGCAGAAGAACCACTGAGCTAAATCCCCGGCCCTTAGAGGAATATTCTTGTTTAGCCATTTGATGTGAATCATTGCATTAGGTGATTTCTGTATGTTGAACTAGCTTTGCAGACCTTGGACAACTTCTATTTCTTTATGCTATGTAACTCAATATATTGTTGGATATGATTTTGTAGTTTTGTTTTTTTTGTTGTTTTTTTAATTATTGCAACTACATTTGTGGGGAAAAAAAAAACCTTTGCAGTTTTCTCATTGCTATTTATTTTTGCTTAATTTGGACTTATTTGCTTTTCTTTGCTAGTGTTTTAGACAGCTAAATTAGTTAAAAATTAATATGTAGAGACAAAGAGTTGAAGCCTTTAAGGAAGTCAGTATAGAAGATAAAACACACCACGATTGTGACTGAAGGCAAATATGAAGACAGCCAAGCCCCGAGATAGAGACATAATAACCAGATCTGAACACCTCCCTAGAGATAAACAGCAATTTGAGATTGTATTGTAGTTAGCACCATCTGGTACAGTGAACTCATAGGCATCAGATACATAGGTGGGTGACAATAACATCTGGACCCCTCCTTTTCCAAGAATGTCTATTCTTTCCGATATCCTTGCTACTTGACCTTTTTTCCCTTATTGGATCAATATTAGTTAAGCCACTATACTTAAAATCCTGTAAGTTAGTTGTAGTTTGACCCCCATTGTACCCACGTTGTGATTTTACTTAATAAAATATTCATGACAAAAGCCACAGCAGCAGCCTGCTTTCAGGACTCCTCCAGTCTCTCAGGAGCTTTCTGTTGACTTTCCTACACTTGAGCTCCATGGTCCTGGACATTTTATTCTTCAATATTCATGGGGACATTAGCTCAGCACATCTCATGTTTAACAAGCTGGGGGTTATTTTTCCCACTACACTAGTTCTTAAGAACTAGAAGCTGAGATTATTGGTTACAGACATTTTTTTCTCTCTAATATATGCATTCAATGCTATGAACTTCCTTCCAATCACAACTCCTGTTGCATCACATAAATATTCATAACTAAGTATCCTCTTTTTTGTTAAAAAATGTTTAAATTCTTTCTTTTGAGATTTCACCTTGACTCATGTATTATTTAAATGTACACATTGAAAAAATAAATAAAATAAATGTATATGTTGTTTAATCCATATGTTCAAGGATATTTTAGTTACCCTGTTACTGTTGTTTTTACCATTTTCTACTATTGTCCACAGCAGACATCATATAATTTTTAGTCTTTTACATTGTGTGCATGCATGTGTGTGTGTGTGTGTATGTATGTGTGTGTGAGTACTAGGGATTGAACCCAGGAATTTTCCACCAAAATATTTCTCTTGATTTTTTAAAAAAAATTATTTTGAGGAAGGGTCTCACTAAGTAGCTAAACTGCCCAGGCTGGCCACATTTTTGTGATTTTCCTGTCTCAGTCTCAAAACAATACTGAGGTTAGGCATGCATGTATACCATACCTAGCTTATCCTTCAAAGTTGTATTTTATGTCTCAAAATGAAGTCTTTCTTGTTACTGAGACTGAGAAGTAGAAATGGATTATTTAATGATAAACTATTTATCCAGCTTCCCTCTGCTAAGAGTGGAAACTGGCCAGGTGGTTTCAATAGAGCCAGATTTTTAGCACTTTTTTTTCTGTTTTTTCCAAAAGCTGGTGGAATCTCCATCTTTGTATTCCTTGTCTCTTGTTCTACCTCATTACCCCATTTGTGCATTCAAGAAGGTTGGACGAGTTGCCCTCTCAATTTGATCAAATCATGAATAAATTCTTTTTATGGCTTTTCTTTTATTCTTCTTTTTAATAGTGGGGAAAATTTATTGAAAGATTCTGAGAGAGACAGAAGGGGTACTGGACAGTGGATTGCCCACTCACCCTACTTTTCAAAGATGTATTATACAGGAAAGCCATGTAGTGAGGTCGGTACAAAGTGAGACAAAACTGTAAGACCCAATGGAAAATTACACAGTGGACATGAGGTGGGGCAAAACCATGACCAAACAATAAGATTTCAAGTACAGTCCACCTCTGTCATTCTTGATGGTGGGCCAGAAAACAAATAAAGGTAATCTAGCCTAACATACAGGACTCTGTCTGGCCTTTCCCTTATAAGTAATACATCTACTTTTAAGGAAAAAACAGAAATACAACCTATTCTTTTATTTATTTTTAGAAGGAATCATATTTTATTCAATTACTCAGAAGTAAAATTGAATGTATGATTTAATGTTTTGCCATTAATTTGCTCTACATTAGGTGAAATTGAATTCTCTTTTTTATTAGCACGTTTGTAGATCATAATGTTTAATTTCTTGTGTGAAACATGTTATCACTTCTGTTTTCATCCCCTTTCCTTCACCCATGGCATCTCCCTTCCTTGATTCTCTCATTTGAGAAAGATCTATCTCCCTACTTACTATTATCCATCTTTCATTTTTCTGAGTATTTCTCCATTTTATGTAAATATCACATTTTTTAATCCATTCATGGATGGGCATACAGGCTGCATCCAAAGCTTAACTATTATGAATTCTACTACTATAAACATGATCTTTTTTTAAAGAGAAGCTATAAAGAGATTTATTATCATTTATACATATTTAGAGAATCAAACTATGTGTATGTTACTGAATGTTGATACTAAATGTATCAAATATTCTTCTCTAGTTTTGTTCTTGTCCCTGTCTTCTGAGACTGAGTACAGAAAGCAAGAGTCAAAGTAGGCTCTCAAAAATATGAAATGTAAATATAATCACATTCAATAGATGTAATATTAGTGGCATTGGAATTCTGCTTGCCAATACATCCTAATTAAGTTGTAAAAAATTAAAATATAAATCAAATGCATAGATTTAGCTGTAGTAAAAGAAAATGAATACGTAGGTTTGCATTTTTATTAATATATAGCAACTTAACCTCATAACAAGTGATATATCAACTGAAATGTTTTGCTTTTGAAATATCATCATTAATTTAATTGTATTTTGTTGTATCATTACTTTCAAATTTGTGACTTAGCTGGTTGGCAAATGAATAAAATATCCCATAATCAATTAAAATTAGTTATTCCCTGAAATATGTGCAGATAAACCAACAATTTAGTGAAGTATCAAAGAAATATTGCAGTTTGGAAATCAACATTTTTACATATATGTATAAAATCATACAATGTGCCAGGGAAAGAAGAAAAAAAAGAAAAGAGGAATGAAATGGACAAGTTGTTTTTGAGTGGACTCATATTTGAATAAGAGGCTTCATTGACAAAAGCCATGTCCTCTTATATAAGCATGACCAATTGTTACACTACTGTACTTTATTCTTTTGTTTTTTTCAATTTCTTTTTTGCAGTTGATCTGCCCTTTTGGTACTTTCTCGAGGTTTCTCTCATGCTCTAAAACAATGCAATAAGATTTCTCAAACTATTTATTAACAATATTTCTATGATGATGTTAATTACTTCAGTTTAGTAAAATATCCCTGTCAGTTTGATGGACCTAACAATATTTAAAACAATTCTTTCAAACTTGTGCTGTAATAACTATAATTAGACACAGAAGCTATCAGAGAAACATGATTCTGTGGGGACTCATTAACTTTATGCCATACTCAATAAGCACTGTACAGTTAATAGAAGTGGTTTATTGGGAGCACTCTACAGGAATTATTCACAAACATCGAATACAGTAAAGAGGTGAAATGAAATTTTGCAACCTGCTGACATGTGAGGCAGAGAAAAAGAAAACTCAGGGGCATCACAACAGATAAATGTGATTTGTCATAGTTTCACTGCAAGTAGCCATCAAAATTACAGGATGTAGCTCTGTTTGTTGACTTACTACTGAATGAAGAGCAAATAATACCTCTTAGGTGGAAAATAAAGTATTAATCTAGATATTAAATTCTAAATCTTCACTTTTATAACTTAGGGTTAAATTTACTATGTAACAATTACTTGAACCCATGTCATTTTAACTACCTTTAGAAAAATATATAACTAAATTCTCTCCTTGTATAAAACTGAATGACTTTGGTAAAATAATATTAAATGTCAACCTAAATACTAAAAAATAGAATACTTTATATACTGGTGTAGATATGTAGAGTACACTTAGAATTTGGTTGCTTCAGAATGATATTTTGGCACAGAAGGATTAGGGACAGTTCAATTAAATTCTACAATATCCTTACCCAGGCTTAAGTGACATTGGCTCTTATAACACATAATTAAATTATTTCTTTAGTTACCTTTCACAAGAAAATTGTGGCTTTCTGTAAATGATGCACTAGACTGTAAATTTAGAAGATAGCTTCACATTTCACAGCTTACAGAGATAGAAGGGTAATGCAGACAACTATTTCTATTGTAATAACCATCACACTAATACATATTTTGATTCATATTAAAATATCTACTTCAAAACACTCTACATTAGTTGCAATAAACCTCTGGAGATATAAAAATCACATGGAATTGCTTAATGAGTCAATCAAAACTAAAGGGAAATGATAATTCATAGTTGAAAATCTCAAAGTAGAATTTAAAGCAAAACAACGTTAATAAATAACAAGTTTTATGCTCTGGTTTGTTATTTTCTCTTTCTTTAAATTAAAATGTCCAAGTATTAGGAACATAAACATTTACTTTTTTACATCTAATTGCAAATGGAAATATCTTTCATCTCTAGGAATCGGATTACCTGGTTATTCTATGAGTTTTTCCTCCCCTAATAAAGAAGGAGCCAAGCTGCATCACTGAATTATTTGAATGAATTTGCAAACTTCCATTTCAGGGAAGTAGGATAATGGGGCTATTCCCCTTGAATGGTTTCACCACTTCACTCATGTCTAAACTATTTTTATAGCTTGGCATTGGTCCAAATCCTAACAGTAGGGGTACTGACAAAATTCTTGATGTGTTCAGAATTGACTGGCTGTATTTAAACCTTTACAACTCAACAGAAAAGTGTGTTGCACATGTGGCAAAAATAGTCATGTTTTGGGTTGTTCATCCACTCATTGTTTCCTATGCTCTGCTACTAATAAGATCAGGAAGCTCTCCCAGAACTTTGACAGATTATTTTTAAAAGTGTGTTGTACAACACATCATAGTGTAAAATTCTAAATCGTCAACATACAAAATAATAAACTGAAATTGTATCATATTTGATAAATACAAGAAAAGATATCTGAAACTGCTTTAAAAATTTCCACAACAGCAAATAAGAGTTTATGGTCTCTGAGAAACATGCTAAGTCTATGCCTGTATTATCTTATGAAATAGTCACAGTGGCTTTATGTGTGTTCGAAGTTACTAAATAATAATTTAGGATATGTGAATATGATATAAAATAGACAAAAAATATTTTATAATTTAAAACATATTTTAGATAAAGACATAGAGAAGGACAACAATAATATAATAACATAGTAATCCAATAACCTATGGTTGTAGACACAGTAAGTAGAAAAGAAAATATTTGAAGCATGATTCCATAGACTGTACTTTTAGTCACTATATTATTTAATTTTTGTTTTTTTAAACTTTTAGCGATTTTTTGGGGGGGTACCAGGGATCGAACTCAGATCCTTGTATTTGTGATGCAGGCACTAGAACCACTGAGCTAAATCCCTGGGCCTTTAAATGATTCTTTAACAAAACATTCTATATTTTTAGAAAATCATCAATGAATATTCTAATTTCTGATAAGCAACCACATATATTCATTACGTCTGTTTTTCCTTTTTAATTTTTATTTATTCTTTAGTATTTATTCATTCAATTATAGTTACATACCTTGCATTTAGTTCATACATGTACATAACAGATTTTGATTCCTTTTTTTTTTTGAACCAGGGATTGAATTTAGTACCTTGCATTTGTGAGGCAGGTGGTGGAGCCACTGAGCTAAATCCCTGACCCTAGATTCTTATTCCTTTTTATCCCCCTTTCTTCCCCCACTCTCTCCATCCCTTGATCCCATCCCCATGTGACAAAGATCAATCTACCTTCTTCCTATTGTCGATCCTTTATTTTGCTTTTTACAATTTGGGTTTCTCAAATAAGACAATCTATGTGATATTTAGGAATATGTGTCCGATTTATTTTATTAAGATTATGTCCTCAAGGAGCTTCTACCTTTCTGAAAACACCACAAGTTTATCTGTGTTTATGCCAGAGTAGTACTGCATTGTATGTAAACAACACAATTTCTTTATCCATTTATCTCTTGATGTACATGTACAATGATTTCAAGATTTATTGATTATGAATGCTATAAACATGGGTATCCACCTATCACTACAGTATGATATATTCAACTTTTGGGGGAAGATAACCTATGAAGGATGACTGGGTCAATGGAATCTCTAGTTTTAGCTTTTTGATAAATCTCTGTGTTGATTTTCACAGTAGTTGTGCTAGGTTACATTTCCACCAACAACATAGAAGGTTCCTTTTTCCCCTGAAGGTGCATCAACATTGTTATTACTTGATTTCTTGATAAGGCCATTCTCTCTGGGGTAAGACAGGATCTCAGTGTTGTTTTAATTTAAAGTTTTCTAATGGTTAGCAATGTTGTTACTCTACCTAGAATACTCAAAAACTCCACCAAAAGACTTCTATACTTAATAGACAGATTCAGTAGAGTAGCTGGATACAAGGTCAACACTCAAAAATCAACAGTGTTCTGGTACACAAATAACAGACTCACTGAGAGAGAAATTGGAAACAATACTTTTCACAATAGCATCCAAAAAATGAAATATCTAGGAATCAATCTAATGAAGGAAGCAAAGGACCTCTACATTGAGAACTACAACACTCTAAAAAAAAAAAAAATAAAAGAGGTCAAAGAGGATGTAAGAAAATGGAAAGACATTCCTTTTTCCTGGGTAGGAAAAAGCAATATAGTGAAAAGGCCTTACTTTCAAAATTGCTACACAGATTCATTGCAATCCCTATTGAAATCCCAATAGAATATTTCAGAGAACTAGATAAAACAATCCAAAAATTCATGTGAAACAAGAAAATACCTAGAATAGCAAAAGCAATTCTGTTCAACAGAAACGTGGCAGGGGTATCACAATCCCCAATTTAAAACTATGCTACAAAGGAACTATGATAAAAATAGCATGGTACTAGCAAAAAAATAAAAAAAAAAAAAACAGACCCAAGGAATACATTAGAAGACACAGAAAAACTGCAGACACACTCAGCTACCTCATCTTTGACAAAGGAGCCAACCATCCTCACTGGAGGAAAGATAGCCTCTATAATAAATGGTATTGAAGAAGCTGGATTTCACCTTGCCAAAGATTAAAATGAGACCCCTATCTTACACCATCTACTAAAATAAAATTGAAGTGGATTAAAGATATAAAGATTAAAACAGATAATAAATTTTCTGGAAGATAAGTTAGGTAGAACTCTTGAAGACATTGGCAAAGGAAAAGATTTTATAAACAAATCCTCAGTAGCACAGGAACTAGCACAAACCACTAACTAAGAGACAACCTACAATGTGGGAAAACATTTTCACCAGCTGTTCCTCAGATAAAGGTCTACTATCTAAAATATATAAAGAACTCAAAAATATCAGGCATCAAAATATATAGACCCAATCCAAAAATGGGCATCTGAAATGAACAGACTTCTGAGAAAGACAAAGAAGTAACAGCAGCAAATAAACATAGGAAAAATATACATCATTGGTCATTCAAGAGATGCAGATGAAAACAACCCTGAGATGTTCCACCTCATCCCACAAAGAATGGCTGCTATCAACAAATCAACCAATAACAAATGTTGATGGAGTTGTGGGGAGAAAGGAACCCTTTTCCATTGTTGGTGGGAGTGTGCAGACTGGAGCAACCACTCTGGAAATTAATATGGATATACCCCAAACAGGTGTTAGAGGTCTCATTTGATCCAGCTAATCCTTGCTGGGTGTCTTCCCCAAAGAATTAAAGAATCATAGCACAGTAATATACTCACCCATGTTTATAAAGGCACAGTTTGTAATAACTAAAACTTGGAAACAGCCCAATTGCCCATCAACTGGAAACTGGATAAAGAAAAAGTAATGTGTGTGTGTGTGTGTGTGTGTGTGTGTGTGTGTATAAAATGGAGTACTACCCAGTCATAAAGAATGAGATACTGCAGACATTTATACCTAAGTGGATGCACTTTGTAGCCATACTCTTAAATGAAATTAACAGGACACACATGTAAATATTGAATAATTTCTCTGGTATGAAAACTAAAAGTGCAAATAAGGATCAAAATGTATAATTGATATTATGTAATAGCCAGAAAATTTCTAAGGGTGTAGGGGAAGTGGGAGGGGTAAGAAGAAGGTAAGAAGGGAAAAAAAATATGAGAAGACCCCTAAAAAATGGAAACAAAGTCTTTGTAAATAGGAAAGGTTAGAGGGGGCAAAGGGAGGTCAGGGGAATGGAGAAAAAAATAAGAACCAAGACCTGTCATGTAAAGGTACAAGATCCCAGTGATGAATGTAACTGTATTGTATACCTAAAATGTTCCAATAAACTTAATGGAAAAAATAATAAAACATACCAATTGCAGTTACACAGTTAAATAAACATCAATGAGCTCACTCAAATCCTGAATTTTAGCATTAAAATTAACTTTTGAAATAGTTCTCACTTGGTAAGCAGCTGGTATATTTTAACCTATCAGGGACTGTGCTATAGTCTTGTTTTGTTTTTTAAACTTGGAAAATTCAAACAAAACTGCAAGCCTTTTCATAGCTATTTATTGTGATTTATCACTTGAAGTTATGTGCACTTGCCTGTAATATAATAGTTTTATAATCATATTTTATGTTAAATGTGGAAATCTGATTTGTGTTATTTTTTAAATATTAGTTGCATACTCCTATGATTATATAACTTTGGAGTTTTGCTTTTATATACTGACATCTGCTGTAAATTATGGCACTAAAACCTGAAAGCTACCATTAAAATATTTTAGGTTGGCTTTAAAAGCTATATTGTAAATGCTACAGGCCTCAAACTTCAAGAAAATAATAATAAAGGTATGACTTCAAAATAGGTATAAAAATGACAGTAACTTTTTGAGGATGAGAAAGAAGTAACACAACAGTTTCCAGAAATATTACCTTTTGTTAAATTTAGAAAGTGCTTGAAACTTGAATTATAGTAAGGCTTCAAGATTAAGTTAGAAGTAATATCTGAAATTATAGAAAGTTTTACAATTTTACATAACAGAAAGACTCAAAATGTTATTTCTTCTTATAAATACTTTTGCTACAAGTGTGAGAGCCTTTGTTTTTTACGTACATTTTTTAAAGAATATTTTAAAGTGGTTAAATTTATATTAAAGTTTGTTTATAGTGTTAAATATAATGCGAGTTTGAATAATATTAGAAATTATATTATAGACGTTAGAATTTATATTACTTAAGGTTAGAATTTATGGATCCTATGCCATTTTTTAAAAATCCTGTCAGCAGGAATTGGGGCAAATAACTGAATCTCTTTGAATGAAAATTTTTTAGCTGTTCAATTAGAGATCTAATATAAGCATATCTAAATATTGACACTGCTATATGGTTAAAATGTATCAATTTTTAAAATGAAGAGAATATATTAAAACATAAAAAGATGTTATTAATTTTCTTCCAGACCCCTGAAATAGTTAATATTGCAATAGAGTGAATCACACAGCATTCCTGATTTACTAATGCATATAAACTTTTGTGTATACTATATTAAATACACTATGGCACTATGTCTAAAAAATGCACATACTCTAAAATTAAAAGTAGCTTCTTGCTAAGCTAAAAAAATATTAGCTCTCAACCAAGCTTTCTGTGAGTAATAAACCAGTTGGTTCTGGGTTCTGCCACAGTGCAGATCAGGTTGTTGGATGCTCTGGATCACGAATGCTGAAAGTTAGGGTGTGTTACATACTCAGAAGTAGACAATAAGGAAGTTTGCTACATTTTTTTGATTTTTCCTTTCACAGAAGAATTCTCTGAAGAATCATTTGTGTGATGGTGTGTGATAGCATTTTATCTTCAGAATTTCCAGCAAAATTGTCTTTTATTTTCTCAGATTTTGCTGTTTTTTTAGCAACTACATTTACAATATGCTAAATATTTATTGTCCTTTGAATGTTTCCAACACTTTCATCAGCAGATTTCATTTCAAGGAACCGCTTTCTTTGCTCATCCTTGAGAAGCAACTCCTCATATTAAAGCTTTTCCTTGAGATTGTAGTACTTTAGTCACATCCTAGGGCTCCACTTTTCATTTTGTTTCTTCTGTTATTTCTCACAACTTCAGGGACTTCACCCCTTGAAGACTTCAAACCATCACAATTATCCAAGAGGAATGAAGTCATTTTTTTTTCCAAAATGCTGGCAACACCGATGTTTTGACTTCCTCCCACAGATCAAAATGTTTTTAATGGCATCTAGAGCGATGAATCCTTTCCATGGGGTTTTCAATTTACTTGGATGAAATCCATCCTAGGAAACTGCATCTATGGCAGTTGAAACCTTATTAAATGTATTTTTCAAGTCATAAGACTTGCATTTTGAAATGATTGCTTAATCCACTGACATCAAAATGTATGTTGTGTTGGCAAGTGTGAAAGCAATTTCATGTCATTGTACATCCACGTCAGAACTCTAGACTGACCAGATGAACTGTCAGGCAGAAGTCATATTCTGATAGGTTTTGTTTTTGCTTTTGTTTATTTCTGAGCAGTAGTTCTCAACAGTGGACTAAAATTGGCAAAATATTTTGTCCTACATTGTTTTTATATTTATGTAAAATAGGTCACATAGATTTGATTTAATTATTAAGGGTTCTAGGATTTCCAGACAGTTGAATAAATATTGCTTTCAACTTTAAGTCAGCAATGATATTAGCCTCTATTGAAAATGTCAGCTTGTGTCATATTCTGATAGGTTTTGTTTTTGCTTTTGTTTATTTCTGAGCAGTAGTTCTCAACAGTGGGCTAAAATTGGCAAAATATTTTGTCCTACTTTGTTTTTATATTTATGTAAAATAGGTCACATAGTTTTAGTTTAATTATTAAGGGTTCTAGGATTACCAGACAGTTGAATAAACATTGCTTTCAACTTTAAGTCAGCAATGATATTAGCCTCTATTGAAAATGTCAGCTTGTTTTTTTGAAACTTGAAATCCAGGCAATGATTTCTTTTCTCTAGCTATGAAGATTTTAGATGATATCTTTTTTCCTGCAATATGAGGATGTTCCATCTACAATGTAAAACCTATTGTTTATACTAGACACCTGCATCGATTATATTAGCTCAGTCTCCTGGATTTCTTGCTGACACTTCTGTACCAGAAGTTGTGACTGTTTATACCTTTATGTCATGGAGGAAACTTTCCTTAAACCTCAAGAAGCAGCCTCTACTAGCTCAAACTTTCCTTCTGCACCTTTCCTTCAGCCTCTATTGGTCTGTTTTGGTTTGTTTGTTTGTTTTGGTACTGGGAATCGAACTTAGGACCTTGTGTTTGCGAGGTAGGCAGCAGAACCACTGAGCTAAATCCCCAGCATTCATGGATCTGAAGGAATAAGAGCCTTTGTCTTGATTTGTCTTTGTTTAATAGAGCATCTTGGCTTGTTTTTATTTTCCATCTAGGTCATGAACTTCCTCTCTATTAAGAGTAAACCTGATTCACTTTCCTATCATTTGTGTATTTACTGAATTAGTATTTTTAGTTTTTCTTCATGAACGTTTTCATTTGCACTCACCACTTAGCTAACCCTCTGGTGAAGGTGTCCAGCTCAACCTGTCTTGGCTGCTAACCTGAGTTCTTCATTGTCATGTTTACCTTCTGGTATACAGCAAGAGATGTGCTACTGTCCTTTTTTACCTGAGCACTTACAAGCAATCATAGGGCTATTTATTAATTAGCCTAATTTTAATATTTGTGTATTTACTGAATTAGTATTTTTAGTTTTTCTTCATGAACATTTTCATTTGCATTCACCACTTAGCTAACCCTTTGGTGAAGATGTCCAGCTTAACCTGTCTTGGCTGCTAACCTGAGTTCTTCATTGTCATGTTTACCTTCTGGTATACAGCAAGAGATGTGCTACTGTCCTTTTTTACCTGAGCACTTACAAGCAATTATAGGGCTATTAATTAGCCTAATTTTAGTATTGTGTCTTAGGGTATAGAAAGACCTAAAGAGAAGAGAGAACCATGGGAATAATTGTTCCATAAAGAGTTATAACACATACACATTTGTCAAATAAGTTTGCCATTTTAAATAGTTCAACATTTATGACATCTTTTACATAAGTAACATCAAAGATCATTTATCATGAATATAATGGTAATAGTAAAAAACTTGAAACACTGAGATTATTACCAAAATGTGACACAAAAATGTCAAGTGAGCAAATGATACTATAAAAATGTCACTAATAGGTTGTTTGACATAGTTGCCACAAACCTTTAAATGTAAAAAAGACTGTGAAACATGATAAATTTAAGTAAGCCTATATATGTAAGTGACAGACTCATATTAACAACTTGATGTATATATGCTAATGGTAAAATATATGCAAGCTAAATATATATAAATTTAAGATAAAACATTGAAATTACTTTTTTAAAAATAGAAGTGGTTAAACTAACATGACAAAGCACTTCAGAGCAGAGAAAATTACTGGAGAGCATGAGGGGTATTACAGAATGATAAAATGATCAACCCATGAGTAAGAACTAACAATCTTATCGTTTTTATAAGATGCAATTTATTTGAATAATAAGTTAGAGTATTTTTTCTACTGCTTTAAAAATGCTTTGCTTTTACCTATCAGGTTGCATTTTTGCTGCCATGAACTAAGGAGTCAGTCCTATCATTTTCCCCTGCATGTTATTGCTGAAAGCTTTCATGATTTTCTTCTCTATATTTTGTTTAAAGAGACTGAAAAATTAAAAAGCATGTTTTATTGTATTTCCTCTGCAATATTCTGAGTACCTAGAATATGGAGATGCTTTTTCTGGAAAAGTTTGGGTAAATTTTCTTCAAATTATATGTTTCTGCTTTTTCTTACTTTTCTATTTTTGAACACTTACACTATAGACTTGAAATTATTGATAACTGTATAAATTCAGAAATGTTTACTCCTGAATTATTTTTTATAATTTCAATTGATTTTATAGTCCTAAGTTTTTTGCAGATATTCCTTCTCCTTCTACATGAACTAATAGTCACTATTTTAATCTTTTTGTTAAGTTCATAATCTGCTAATTTCAGTTTCTTGGTAATTGGTGGCTCTGAAATTATTTCTTTTGAAAAGGGTTCCATTTTTAATTTATTCATTACTATTATAAGTTTTCAATGTATGTCACAAATTGTGAATAGAATAAGTGTGAGAACTGATATTTTATTTTTGTAAAAAAAGTATATTTTCTTTTATGTCTGGGGGCTTGGAGGATCATTACATTTCACTGGTTAATTGGAAGTGGTCCGCAGTCATTGAGCTACTTGTGTTGCTGCTACAATTGCTAGAGTATCTTTGATTTTATCAATAGGGAATCTGGAGTCAGGGATAGGTGGTACTTTTAATCATATTTAGACTCATTAATAGCATGATTTCAACTTTCAAATGCTGTACTTTTATAGCTCATAATTCTGAGATCCAAAGCAAACTTAATTAATGAATATTAAAAATAGAAAATATAGAAAAGAGAGGATTGCTATATTCGGTTAAAACTAAAAAAATTAGAAAGCAAAAAAACAATTCATAGTAATTCTTATTTCTATTTAAATGTGTGTTTTTAAACAACGATTTCCAAGGTAAAGTGGTAATCTCTATATTATTGGATTAACATGAATTATAAATAGCTGTCCTTCTAATATAAATAAATGTATGTTGTAAAGGAAATTTTATTTTTATAAAATTTCCAGGATTTATAAAATATAATACCTAATTATATTTTTCTGGAAAGTGACAATTTATGTTTTAATTACTGAGGAAATAATCCCTGCAATTCATATGTGATAATTTTTTTTTCTGTTATAAAAACTAATACTTTTTGAAATCTAGTTGTGTCACAGAACTGTTTCTGTCAGTTAACTCATCATTTTGGGTGGTTTTTTTTTTGCACAGTTTAATTTCCTCACAGAAATTAATGAAACGAAGTTTTGTGAACTTCACAGTTTTATTTAAAGACAAAATTTATTTATAAACATTAATAATACTAAGTCATGAAGATGGTATTAATCTCATTGATTCAATAAACAGAAATAGATAAAAATCTAAACAGAAGAGCATTTTATACTATGAAAAATACTGTTAAATTTTAGCAAACATTTATTACACAAAATTGATATAATTTATGTAATCTACCTATACAAAACCATGTTTGCCCAATGTAAAAGGGTGCTCAAAACTTATAGTGAATGTTTAATTTTCAAAAAGGTTATTACAGTAAGATATATTGTCATTAACTCCCCTTAAAATACAATATGTATTTTAAAGATACTTATTCAATAATTCCTGCACTTTCTGAAGCAGTTCTAAACATCCTTTTACTTGATTATCTTTAGGAGCATGATTAAAAAACTAGTGAGTATTTACGATGTGCCAAGCAATAGAAAGATAGGCTTATAAAAACACTAAAGTATTCCTCCTCTACCTTATTTACTGAATCTGACACAGTGTGGCTTCTAGAGTTTTTACAAAGTCAAGATGATCATGGAAGATAAATATTTGAATCCATTCAGGACATCAAAGTAGCCATGACAGCGCAATTAAAAACATTCACAGAAGAGGAATTCCAGAACTGCCCAGAAAGGGGAAAGAATGAGAGGATATGTGTGTTTGAAGCAAAGAGGAGTATTTTGAAATAGATTAACGAGAATGTGTTTTTTTTCTGTAATAATTTTTAAAATTCAAACATTTACCTATTTTTATCACATTTGGTACAATGACACATATCCATTACTTTGGAGAACTTGAAGTTATAGTTTAAGAAATTGAGTTCAAAAGAGATCTCAGTGTTGTTACTGACTTGCATTCCTTAGAGTAATTTCTAATTTATTTTAGGAAGAATGGATGTGTGTGCAATGTCATTGACATATAGATTACATTTATTAATATAAATAAATGCATTAAGGAAATCAAGGAATTTTCTTGACACATTGAGAAATATAAAATTTAAAATGCACAATTTTTATACTGTCATTGATTTGTTTGCCTCTCAGCTTCTCCTTGACAAATGTAAAATATTTAACCATCCCATAGAGTTTCCATCTGCATTAGTCAATGGGTGGTTTTATGCTGCTTTATTCACTACACTCAGGTGGTGAATCTTCTATTTTACTAAAAAATGGTATCATGTTTATTTAAGGACAAAAAGTTATCAGTAGTCACCATAGGCATTTTGAGCTGCCTATTTTAAATAGTGATTTATTTATTCTGTTTCTTACACCCACCTGGATCTTCTTGCACCCAGCAATACTTAAATTTGAAAATAAGTTTTCAACAAGTGACCACCAAATATAAAAACAAACAAAAAGGACTTTCAGTTTTTTCTCTGAGTCAAGCTATTTGAGTGCTTCACCTGCTATTTTTAAAAAATGGTTTCCCTTTATTAATCCTATTTATTGTGTGCATACATGTAATTTTTATTAATTTTATTGGTTCATTTTAGGAATGCAATATAATGACGTTCATCATTGGAAATTTGTACCTTTACATAATATATTTTGGTTTCTATTTTTCCCCATTCACCTGCCTTCCCTTCAACCCCTCCACCCTTCCCTATTCACAAAGAGTTTGTTTCCATTTTTTCATGTTCTCATATTAATTCCATTCCCTTCTTCCCTTTCCCCAACTTCTCCTAATTCCCCTTCCTCTTTGGACCTTTTCTTCCTATTCCACATTTTCTATTGTGCCTTCTGATCTTTATTTACACTTTGTTTCTCACACCAGATAAACTATTCAGTATTTACACATGTGTCCTATTTATTTCACTTAAGAGTATTGTCTCAATGTGCATCCATAAAGCTATCAATGTCCCTAATTTCTCATTCTTTATGTCTGTGTAATACTCCATTTTATTTTAAAAATCCATATTTTTTTAAATCCAGTCTCCAGTTGCACAAATGGGCTGTTTCCAAGTTCTAGCATTTACAAACCATGGGTGTACATATATTGCTGACTCTTAATTCTTTTGGGAAGCTACACAGGAGGGGAATAGCTGGGCCAAATGGGACATCTAGTCCTAGTTTTTTTAGATATCTCCATACTGACAGCCCCAATGGTTGCACCAGTCTGCACTCCCACCAATAATGAAGCAGGGTTCTTTTTTTCCCCACAACCCTGCCAGCATTTTTTATTGGTTGATTTCCTGATAGCAGCCATTCTTTTTGGTGTGAGGTGAAATGTCAGCATTGTTTTCATTTGCATCTCTCAAATGACCAGCGATGTTGAACATTTTTTCATATATTTATTTTCTAGTTCTGCTTTTTTTGTCTGAGAAATGTCTGTTCATTTCAGATATCCGTTTTTTGGTTTGGGTGTCTGATATTTGGATTTAAAAATCTGATTTTTTAAGTTCTTTATATATTCTTGGTAGTAGAACTTTGAGGAGGAGCTGGTAAAAATGTGTTCCCCACATTGTGGGTTGTGTCTTGATGCCTTTGGTGTTTTCTCTTGCTGTGAGAGCATTTTTAATAAGAAGAGATACCACTTGTGGATTTGTGGTACACATGTATTTTTAAAACATTGTACTGCTCATTAATATAACTATTTGATAAATGTTTTCTTATTCAGCCTACTTCCACTGGGGACAATTGCAGGAAAGTAAGAACTCATTATATAAAAGTGTTATGGAAACACTACTGTGTTTACAACTTGTGTGAGGTGCTTGTAATGTAGTCCACAGGAAAAAGATAAATTAACTAAATGTATAATTCATACATTCTCATGTTCCAAAACTTAATAGAATAATGTGATTTTATATCAGTGTTTATCTGAGTTGTAGGAAGGATTAGAAAATCAACATTACATATTCTTTCTTGCCATTTTGTCATATAGTCAGAAAAACATCTATCTTAATGAGAATGGTTAATGACAACAATTAAAAATAATCTACATATAGTTGCCTAAGTAATTATCACTATGTTATGTGATTCTCATTAATTGCTTTCAACTGAGGGAATTTTAACTACATCTTGGAGCAATTCATCCTGGTTAAGTATTTCTTTAGTAGGAAGCTCATTAACTTTCCTGACCTTTTCTCTTATTGATGAACAGTCTTTAATTTCAAATAATCATTTTTTAAATTTTTCTAAAATGTGGTTGCCTGTCACTTATCCTCCAAGTGTCTATAAATAATTACTTATATGTAAAACAGTCACTTATATTAACCTGTATTTTATAACTGCAGTCTGTCTACTGTGTATCTACATGATATTGAAACTTGCCCATTACTTATAGGGGAATTTACACAAATAGAAGACCAAAAACGTGTGCTCATAAGGAAATACCTATTGAACGAGTGACATTTGAACCTGGACGAATTAAATATTGTCAGGTTTATGGCAGATACTTGCTAAATTTCTCATAGCCAATTGTGGTAGTTCATAGAACTTGCTGAAAATGGCATAGGCAATAAAACTAATATTCTTATTATCTTAGAATCTCTAAGAATATAACAATAAAATCATTGGTTTCAGCTAAGTAAAGGCTTCTCTGTGTGGTATGTTTCTGGAGAGTCTGACTATACTTGTTAATAGAGCCAGTATTTCCATATTTTCTGGGTGTCTCCCAGGTTAAATTGGCTGAGCCTGGACTATATTAGTGGTTCTATAGTAGCTGGATTACATCTGGAGACCATATATACACTTTCTCCCTTACCACTTCTCACTTGGTTGTATTTATTGAACTTATAGAAGTGCTGAGAGAGTCATGGCAAGCAGCCTGGCAAGTGAAAGGTGCCATCCAACCCAGTTTAACTCAAAAGAGTAGATCAATGTCTTCATATGTAAATAGCTGATTGGGAGCAACTTTGCTGTCTCTCATTTGATATATAAGCAATAAAATAGACTTTATTAGATGTGCAAAAGTACAACTGTGAGAGACTTCTCTTTCCTTTAGCTAATGTGGGAATGTTTTCTATTGTCTCATTCCATGGAAATATCCACTCAGCTTTCCTGCTTTTTCTAAAACTAGGGTATGGGAGTCAGACATTTCCTTTGACCATGTTCTTTCAATAGTTCTCAATGCCTCATCTTTTTCAATTTCTACATTTTCAAGAAAATTGAGGAAAACCAGCCAATCTGACTCCTTTTGAAAGAGGAAAGTGGGAATTGAGCAAGTCAAATAACATCTGGGGGTTCCAGGTACAGGTGATCCAATTAGAAATAGTACAGAATAAATTCATAGCAACTTTCAAATCGGTAAACCCATCATTCTAAAACACTATGCTTTTCCTGAAAAAAAATGAAACTTTCCAAACTTTCCATCTAAATTCTGTTTTTTACGTTACTCCAGCATTGATATTGGATTTTTATTCTGAAAAAACTGACTACCGTTGGAGCTGGGGAAGATCCCATTAAAAATATACGTCACAGTGTGTGCATACATTTATTTGTTTGTCTGTCTGTTTTGCCCCTTGTGAGAACTGATGCAGAATTCCCCCTATTTTTGTACTTCATGGGCTTTTTTTTTTACAAATTTTTACAAGGAATATGGCACAGTTTTAAAAGATCCATGGTCAAGTTTTATTAATAACTCTGAAATATTGTTTGTACTCAGTAAGTGAAGAAACATATCTATAATTCAGTAGAATCACAGTAGGAGCTGAGGACTTGCCAGTCCCAATTAAATGGCCCTGATATTGTCCATGATCTTCAAGAAACATTAAAGATAAAAGTGAGATATGTCAGTGTCAACTTGAGGAGGACATGAAAATTCCTGTAGAACAAAGGTTTTAGGAGAGTTTGAAATCCAAGATGATAGTTGTAAAACATGAACTATTATGTTATTTTGAATTGCATAGAGTGTAAAAATAATTGGAAAAATGACAATCAATGAAAGATTTGATATACTGATATTTTATCATACCATCATCATCACATTTGGTTCCATTTGTACATACATTAGCTTTCAACTGTGATACTTATTTGTGAAAAACAGTGTTATCAAATATTTTTATGTTTTTAAGCATAGGTACAAAAATTTCTTACAAAACACCCTGTTTGTTTCATAAAAATTTAGTTCTGAAGATGCTTTAGGTTTTTTCCAACTAGCCTTGGTCTTCAACAGTTCTGCTTCCTGCCCAACCTCTAAACTTCTCACCCAGATGCAGCCCAGCAATGCTTCTGGCAGCAGGCAAATCCAGGAAGGATTTTTCTTTTGTTTACAAAAATGAGAACAAAAATTGGCCCTGGTGAAGACTACATGATAGAAAATCATAGAATTTTTAAATACTACTAAGAAAATGCAAGGACTTCATCATAAGAAAGATAATCACTCTGGAGCAAAGAGTAAGAGATATATCCTGAAGAGGCCTGAATTCACAATTATGAATACTGTCTTTTTGCTCTATATGAAGTTTTTATCTAGTACAGTTGAAGAAACTTACTTTTCTTGTTTCTACAAAAGAGGCAGCATCTTCTGCACTTGACAAAATTCATTGCCCATTCATGATAAAACCCTGCAAAAAAATTGGAATAAATGGTCTATATCTCAATTTAATAAAGGCTATCTATGAAAAACCAACAGCCAACATCATATTAAATGGCCAAAAACTGAAAACTTTCACATTAAAATTAGGAACAAGACAAAGATGCCCACTATCACCACTCCTGTTCGATATAGTTCTGGAAACATTAGCCATAGCAATTACACAAGAGAAATAAATTAAAGCGATAAAGATAGGAAAGGAAGAAGTTAAACTTCATTATTTGCTGATGATATGATATTTTACATTGAAGACCCAATAAACCCCACCAGAAGACTTCTAGACTTAATTGACACTTTTAGCAGAGTAGCTGGATATAAGGTCAACACCGAAAAATCAATAGCCTTCTTGTATACAAATAACTGACTCACTGAGAGAGAAATCAGGGAAACAATTCCTTTCACACTAGCATCCAAAAAAATTAAGTATCTAGGAATGAAGTATCTAACAAAAGAAGCAAAAGGCCTCTACACTGAAAACTACAGCACTCTGAAAAAAGAAATTGAAGAAGATATAAGAAAATGGAAAGATATCACCTGCTCCTGGGTAGGAAGAATCAACATAGTGAAAATGGCCAAACTACCAAAACTGCTATACAGATTCAATGCAATGCCAATTGAAATTGCAACACTATATTTCACAGAACTAGAGACAAGAGTGAAAAAAATGCATTTGGAACCATAAGAGACCTAGAATAGCAAAAGCCATCCTAGGCAACAGAGACATGGCAGCAGGTTTAAAAATTCCCAATTTTAAACTACACTACAAAGCCACTGTGATAAAAACAGCGTGGTATGGCAAAGAAACAGACCTGAGGATCGGTGGAACAGATTGTAAGAAATAAAAACAAATCCAGATGTAAAGTAATGTTTATTTGCCAATACAGTGCACTTAGTAATATGTTTTCTCAATTCTCTTCTCCAGATCTCAGTAAATTCCTATCAAACATTAAAAAAAAACTCAGTGTAGTCCACTAACTTTTCAATATGTTATCTTAATGCATTGTTCCAACATCTGTATTTCTTTTAGTTGATAATTGATCTTTTTATCCTTTTATTTATCCTATGTTTTAAATGTATTTAAAAACTCTTCACACACATATGTCCTTAAAATGGTTAATTATGCATGAAATTTTTATTTAAAATGTAATATGCTCTGTCTTGTTAATTTTTAATTTTATATCTTTTTGAGTACTTTATTAAAAATAAATATTGCTACAACAAACATAATGAGCAACTACATATCATCCTAAATTTACTTCTATTTAAGAGGCCAATTACTCATTGTTGAACATTCATAATGAGCTTGTAAATGTGAAGAAAGCAAAAGTTAAATAGATTAGTAGTATAATTAGTCTGCTGTAGAGAGATTATTCTGGTAAGAAAGATCAAAAGCAATAATTACATCACACAGTTACATAGATTATACATATATATATATATATATATAATGGTTTATCAACATAAAAGTGTCTACATTTAATTTCAAGTGAACATAGAAAGAAAGTTTCTATGCAGTGTACCATAAACAATATTTTAGAAAAGACTTAAAAACATACTGTACTTCACATCCTTATTTTCTTGGTTTAATTCAAGATTGATTATTATGAACTAGTCTGCTCAACTAAAATGATATGCTATTTGGATAGATTATGTGTTAGTGGACATGTCAATGATCAGAAAAACAATTCACTAAAATAAACAGTAAATCTGGTGCTTTCAACCATGATGAGTACAAGACAGAGTAAGTGAGAACTACATCAGTATGACGAGTATTTTATGTTTGTGTCTGTGTGTGGCTGGTATAACAAAAGTTCTATTATGAACACAGAATTTATTGTATACATTTTATCTGCAACTATTATCTCTCAGAAAAATTCATTTCATTATGAGATAGCTTCAACATTCAGTGTGGAAACATAATTCTATTGAACATGAAAAAGATGTTTCCAAATAAATGGTGTTGTATCTTACTTGGCTTTAATTAAACTCTAACAGACACCAAGGCATGTTTGAATTGATATAAACTGGCAACAGTCTCCTCTGTAACTGTTTATTCATATTTTTATCTATACCAATCTAATACCCAGATATAGCACCTGGCAAAAGAACGCATTATATATATGGTTATTTAAAGATCTAAACTCTCTGAAAGGTGAGAAATTGGGTATTTCAAGTGATCTACAATTTATAACTGAAAACACTAAAGTTCTGACTTATATTCATGTATACAATTTTGAAAAACATCACCCAAGAATTTTACATGGAGAATTACTGCATAGTTTAGATTCAAAATTTTCAGGAATGCCAAGCAACTTGTTCAAGCTTCATTTCTGTCTTCCAAGATTAAACAGGATTCCTTTTCACCTATCGCATAAATATGTTCATTGGCTTTACAAACTGACACAAATTTTCTAAAATGTAGTGATTACTTGAAATGAACTGATTTTCCCCTCCTGTATAAATCAACAATTTTGTGATATATAAACAGTAAATAGAATCTGAAATATTTCATCAAAAATGGAATGAAACTACATTTCAGTTAACTTTGTTGTCAGAATTCAGTCATTACTTTAAATAGAAATAAGAAAGTACTTTTTAAATTTCAAATGACTGAAGGCTGAATAAATTAAAAAACCTTCAGGATTTTTTATTTGGAACTGATACTATAAAATGTAATATGAATGCACCTATGCTCAATTTACTTTTTACTCATTTTGATTTATATCATTTTTACATGAATACTTAGAAGTTGCTTTGCAAAACTTCTGGAAATATTTCTAAAAATTCCATGTTTTTTTTCCATTCTCCTATTACACAATTCTTTTATTTGGAATTTGGGTATTTTAGGTCCATAAGTATCTCTTAGCCCACCTTCTATAATGTATTTTCAATGTTATTATTAATTTTTTTCTTTTTTCCTCAATAACCAAAGTATTTTATTTTCCTTCCTGGGATTTTTTTTGTTTTATTTATCCTCATTGTTCAGGTTACATTATGAAAAATTTTGTGAAGCTTGTGAGAAATAAATCATTTACATTTAAGAATGAAATTAAAGAGGACTACTACTGTTTGTCTTGTCTGTAACTTGCCAAGTGCTGAAGCCTTCTATTATAATGAGTGTTCCCAAATGCAAAAAGCACATAATTTGCCTTAGGGTATAATTGTAGCTATCCTAGTCTTCCCAGTAATATAATAACTTTTTTAAAAAATATGTCATCTAGGAGCTGGATGCCTGCATTCTCCACCTACTATGTCCAGGAACAATGTGCTGCCAAAAGTTTGGCCTGACAAATTAGAGTCTTCTCACATGTTAGTCTAAAGGTCATATGGGACTCAATGTTGGCAGTTTAGCTTTTCCTTATATTTCATCATTCTCTGACAGTGTCCTGGACTTTGATTTCCAGTGCTCTGCCTTATCAGGCAATACAAACATAACTGTTCTTCTAGATATTTACTATAACCATTTCCCCCTATATAGTCCCATAAAACTGTTCTCAGTGACACGGGTTTATGGTACTTGGCATAATACTTAGCTTTGAGTTAGAACTCAGTGATGTTTATTTGAATAATTAATGTCTTTCTATAAAATCTTCTTTAATTGATGCTTTCATCTTTCATGCAGTGAAAGAGAAAAAAAATACTCAATGAATAGGTGTGGTTTGTGTATTTTATATGCAAACAGGGGTCTGATAACAATCCATCCTAATTTTGTTAAAGCAAATACCACACCATGGACTTTGGATGAGAATAAATGTATAAATACAACAATGCAAGTATTTTTTACTGTGATTGACTTACTAAATGTTCTCCAACTGGATATGTCTTTCATGAAGAAATCTTTAAACTTACGTGTCTAAACATACTTGTAAGATAAGTAGAAGGAATTACACAATTATAGGTGAAAATAAACAGATCAAATTTAAATTTAAGGAAAAATGTCATAATTACTTCAACTTTTATTTATAATAAAAAACATTTTATTGCATTTCTTATTTGGTTAGCCTAGATTTAAAACATAAATGCGTTTTATACTATTGAACTACATTTATTTCAAAATATTTTTGAAAGTTGAGAATATTTCTGAATATGATTTAGGCTGATGAAATATTTCAGGATAATTCAGGTCAATACAGAATACATTCGTCTATTCATACTCTAAAGAAAATTAAGATTGGAATAGAACTAACACAATCCAATTTCTGCAATTTAAAAAGGATAATTCCTGTCTTAATAAAGATCATAGAAATATGCACTCATAAAGCCTAAACTAAAATTATAGTGGGTATATATACTATATATATATATGAAGATTGTGTAACATACTTTGAGATAACTTGAAAATTATTAAAAGTAGAAGTGTAAATGAAGTTTCCATTAAAATAATTCTCAAAGAAAATTTTATAAAACATTTTATATCATAGAAATTAGTATTTTCTTTTATCATAAACCATTTTTTCTGTAATTCTTTTAGACAGGGTCTTCCTATGTAATACAGATGGCCCTTGAACTCTCCAAGTAGCCAAGCTGGCCTCAAACCATGGCGATTGTCCTATCTGTTTCACAAGTGCTGGGATTACAGTAATATGATCTTATTTAATCAATTAGTTAGGGAAGCTATAGATACAGTTTTCAATGATACCTGTCTTAAGATTCATAGTTTAGTACACTACTTTCTCCTACTATAAGATTTAACAGTTCCTCTATTAAATGTCTCCCAGTTTTCTTGAGAGACAGGAGTATATATCTGTGCTTGTCAAAAGAAATAAACTATGTCAGTGACTTTCAGTAGAATTGTGGAATAACTGAGTATTAGTACCTAATATGTGATTTTCTGGCGTGTTTTAAAACAAACTTCTACTGTTTTATTTTCAATTATATTGAGTTATATCAAACATAAATAGATTACATGAGAAGAATAGTTTTTAGAAGCAGATGGTCCTAAGTATAAGCTCTGGCTTATACTTATTTTGTGTTATCTTGGAAAATTTACAAAATTCCTTTAAGATTCAGGTATGTCTTTTTTCTATATTGTGGCTTGAACCTAGAGCCTTCATATTGAGGTTCATTTCCTAGTCCTCTTATTGGTTCATTTGTTTGTTTCATTGGTTGATACTGAAAAAGGGTCTTAATAATTTTCAAAATTGCCAAGGTAAGACAACATCTTGTGATCTTCTTGCCTCAGTATCCCAGAATGCGGAGATTGCATGCCTCACCAGCATTTATAGCCCCACTTCTAAAAAATGTAGCGGACTTAATCATTTAAGAGCATTGATGCTTCCCCATTCCCACCATCCCTAGCCTCTGAACAGCAAGGACCAGTGAGGACATGCAGAACCATAAGGAGCTATGCTGCTAACCCACCCCCACCACCCCAGACCTCCAAGCAGCACAGACCCCTGAGGAATGGGGCCATGTGGGTGCTCTTGCAGCAACACCCCAGTACCCACCCCACCACCTCTGGCCTTGTGGTTGGGCCAGTACCTGAGTCCACACCACAGAAGCACAGAGGGGGTCATAAAGGCCACAGTTCTGAGCTCCAGAAGATAGAGCAGAAGTGAACAACAGAAAGGGGGCCTCTCTCAGGCTCCTTGATGAAAATTGAAGCCCATTAGGAAAGTGAAGAGAATATCTGCAATAAAGGCACACCAGACCACTGTGCTTGGTAATTTGGAGGGCTCACCACCTCCCGGTGGAACCTGGATTGATTATCCTCAGGGAGAGTGAATCTGGAACCTGCAGTAGAACCTTTGAGAGTTCAATCAACCCTGCAGAAGGTGAAGGAGCTCAATTTGAGCCTTGCAGCCAGAAATCAGCTTGAATCTCAGGGGTCTGCTGCTGACTTGCTGAAACTAACTGACTTAGATCTGCACACTGCTGCCCACATTGTCTATTTTGGCAGCAGAGCCATACCCTGAAGGAGGCCCTTCATTTTTGTTTTTTATTGTTTAAATTATCTTTTTCTTTTACTCTTATTTTTAATTTTTTCTTTTTCTACTCTTTTCAAATTTTTCCTTTTCTCCTTTTTCTTTCTCTTTTCTTTCTCTCTCTCTCATTCTCTTGCTCTCCATATTGTTCTTCATTTCCCTTTTTGTTCCTATTCCTGCCATAGTTCAGATTTCTTTTTTTTTTTCTCTCCTTTTCCTACTTTTGATTGTCATTAGTTTCAAAGGAAAGTTAGTACAGTTTTTAGCTTCCCTATTGCTCTTAGGTTGTGCTATTCTTATACAAAGATCCAATTCTTTCAATCTGTCTTTCCTCTTGTCTTCAACATTTACCTAGATTTTGTCATCTTCCTGTATCCTCTGGCCTATTAATCTTCCCTATCCTTCTACCTATCTCTACCTCTCTTCTCAATTCCTTTTAAGTCCCCATTCTGAAGGGTAAAGTTGCTATATTGAAGAGTTTATTCACTATAAACATATTTGGCCTTTGATTTTTATTTAATTCACACCGTTAAAGTTGTTAGATTAACAACTATCACAAATTTTCATTTTCTAAACTGTGCTTGATATTATTGTGTTGATGATTGATTGGGTTAAGGTGTTGTGATTGACTTAATCAGTTGTCCTTCCTGGCATAATGAAAATTAGAGTGTCTCAGAGTCATTAGAGCCTCAAAAACTAAAGATGAGCTATATCTGGAAGATCAAAGTATTAAGCCAGGAATTAAACCAAGGATAGTACCAACAGAAAAAATAGAAATGAGAAGACATTTAAGCAAGGCATAAATACAGACTTCCAACTCACCAAAGAGAAATTCAGTAGGAAGCAAGACGGAAAAGTCTGACAATCAACCACCTGGACACTGTGAACTGATAGCACAGGAAGTAACAAAGCAGATGAATGAGGCTCTAGAAAAATTCAAAACAGAAATAATTTCTGAAGTAACTGGTAACTAAAGAGATGGTGAGAAGAATGAAAGACATGATAAGAGACTCTAGAATAGAAAGATTAAACAAAATACACGAGTTCAGGACCATGATAGAAGCTATGACTGCCCAGCACAGGAAAGAAATGGAAACAATGAAACAGATTCAAACAGATATCCAGAAGATTAAAAACTCTATTGAAAGTATATGTAACAGGCTGAGCCAATCTGAAGACAGGTTATTACATAAAGAAGACAGGATGGTGGTCAGTGACCATGATAAAAATTAAAGTCCTTTAAAAAAGTAAGGACACATGAGAAATCAATCCAACAGCTCCTAGATGACACAAAGAAGAATAATATAAGGCTGATAGGAGTCCATGAAAGATAGGAGAAAGTACAAGTTATATATAAAAGAAACTGTTCACTGAATTAATGACAGAAAGCTTCCCAAACAGAGCAAAATAATTTGACATAAAAATAAGGACTGCAACTAGCAATGATCACAAAAAATCTACACCTAGACATAAAGCAATCAAGATCCCAGAAACCCAACAGAAGAAAAAAATGCTACTATCAGTTAGAGAAAAGAAACAAATCACATGCACAAGAAAGCCCATCAGAATCACAGCAGGCTTTCAACACAAACTTTCAAGTCAAAAGGAGACCAGGGTGAAGTATTTCAAGCCCTAAAAGAAAACAACCTAACCTGCAATCAAGATTGATGTATACTGCAAAACTATCTTTCAAAATTGATGGGGAAATAAGATACTTCCATGACAAAGAAACCTGAGAAATTTATGAAAGCCAAACCAGCACTTCATACAATTCTAAATAATATCCTGAGGCCCAACAGAGCAAATCCATCAGGCAGGACAAGAAATTAAAGGGGCAGGGGGAAATGTTAAAAAGAGCCAACAACAAGACAATAACATGACAATGATAAGTCAATACATATCAGTTATAACCATCAATGTTAATGGCCTCAATTCACCAATCAAAAGAAATAGACTGACAAAATAGATTAAGAAGCTAAATCCAACAATATGCTGTATACAAAAAAAATGCACTTAGTTCAAAAAGAAACTCACTGACTGAAAGTAAAATTATGGAAAACAGTTTTCCGTGTGATAGGAACCCAGCAAAAAGTAGGGATAGCTATCTTATTTGAAGACAAAGTAAATTTCAAACCAAAGCTAATTAAGAGTGACAAAGAAGATCACCACATCCTTGTAAAGGGAACACACACACACACACACACACACACACACACACACACACAAATAATGAATTGAAGAGTTGTTTTTTTTTTGATAGAATAAATAAAATTGATAAACCCTTAGCCAACCTTATAAAGAAAAGGAAAGAAAAGGCTCAAATCAAATATAAATGCACCAAATACTAATGCCCCCAATTATGCAAAACAAATATTAATGGACAAGAAAAAACAAATAAGCACTATTACAATTGTAATGGGCAACTTCAATATACTACTGTCACAAATACACAGATCATCTAGACGAAAAAGTCAACAATGAAATATTAGAAGTGAACCAAGCTTTTGAACAAATGGACTTAATAGAAGTCTGCAGAGTGCTCCATGCCACAAAATGAGAATATATATTCTTTTCAGCTGTGCACAGGTCATTCTCTAAAATAGACCACATACTACCACATACTAGCTCATAGAACATGTTTAAGTAAATGCAAAGGAATTGAAATTATCCCATGTGTATTATCAAACCATAGTGAAATTAAACCGGAGATCAATGGCATAAGAAACCACAAGAGAATAAAAAATACATGGAAATTAACAACACTCTCCTGAACAACCAATGGGTCACCAAGAAAATTAAAGAAGAAATTAGACAATTTTTAAAAATAAATAAGAATGCCAACATACAGGAATCTATGGAACACAATGAAAGAACTTCTATGAGGGAAATTAATAGCAGTGAATGCCCACACTAGTAAAATAGAACAAGTTTAAACAAACAAACTACTGTTGAATCTTAAGCTCCTAGCAAAAGAACAGCAAGACAAATCCAAAGCTGTACAATGGAGGAAATTATGAAGATCAGAGCAGATATCAATGCAATGGAGACTAAGAGAACAATTTTTAAAAATCAATGAATCAAAGAGTTGGTTTTTTGAAAGATAAATAAAATTGATAAATCTCTGCCAACCTTATCAAGAAAAGGAAAGTAAAGGCTCAGATCCTTGGAATTATGTCTGAAAATAGTGAAGTCACAGCAGATCCCTCAGATATCCGGAGGATCATCAATACCTACTTTGAGAACCTAAACTTTAATGAAATGGAAAACAAAAAACGAATGGACAGATTTCTAGATACATATGGATTACCAAAGTTGAACAAAGAAGATAAAAAATTCTAAACACCCCAATTACAATCAGTGACATTAAAAATGTAAGTAAAAATTTTCCAGCAAGGGGAGTCCAGGTCCTTGGGGCTCCACTGCTTAATACTATAAAACATTTAGAAAAGAACTATTGCCACTACTCGTTAAAATTTTAATGAAATTGAAAGGTAAGCAATGCTTCCAAATTCATTCCTGGAAGCAAGGGTTATTTTGATTCCAAAACCAGGGAAAGACCCAACCACAAAAGAGAACTACAGGCCAATATCCATAATAAACATAGATACAAAAATTTTCATTAAGATACTGGCAAACAGAATACAGAGGAAGATCATACACAAGAAGATCATACACCCTGACCAAGTTGGATGCATCCTGGGGAAGCAGAGATGATTCAATGCATGTAAATCAATAGATGTAATACCCTATATCAACAGAGTCAAGGGAAAAAAACATATGGTCTTCTGAATAGATTCAGAAAAAGCATTCAACAAAATTCAAAACCCAATCATGACACTCTCCAGAAAATTGGAGTAGATGGTCTTTATCTCAAGGTGATAAAGGATATCTATGAAAAACCAAGTTAACGTGATACTAAATGGTCAAAATGCTAAAATTAGGAATAAAACAAGGATGTATGGAAACATTAGCCACAGCAATTAAACTTAAAGAAATAAAAATAGGAAATGAAGAAGTTAAAGTGTTATTACTTGCCGAGGATGTGATATTCTACATAGAAGACCAAAAAACCTGCCAAAAGATGTCAAGATTTAATTGACAGATTCAGTAGAGAAGCTGGATACAAGATCAACACTTAAAAATCAAAAGTCTTCTTGTACACAAACAACAGACTCACTGAGAGAGAAATTAGGGAAACAATCCCTTTCACAATAGCATAAAAAAAGGAAATATCTAGGAATCAATCTAATGAAGGAGACAGAAGACCTCTATACTCAAAACTACAGCAAGCTGAAGAGATTGAAGAGGATATAAGAAAATGGAAAGCCATCTCTTTCTCTTGGGTAGGAAGAAACAACATGGTGAAAATGGCCATACTTCCAAATTGCTGTACAAATTCAATGCAATCCTGACTGAAATCCCAACAGCATATTTCACAGAACTAGAGAAAACAATCCAAAATTTCATTTGGAACCAGAAAAAACCTAGAATAGCAACAGCCATTCTAGGCAGCAGAGACACGACAAGGGGTATCAGAATCCCCAACTTGAAATCATACTACAAAGACACTGTGATATAAACAGCAGGAAACTGGCAAAGAAACAGACCTGTGGATCAGTGGAATAGACTAGCAGATGCAGAAGCAACTACAGATGTACTCAGCTATCACATCTTTGACAAAGTATCAAACCCATCCTCAGTGGAGGAAAGACAACCTCTTCAATAAATTGTATTGGAAAAACAGGATTTCAACTTGCCAAAGATTAAAACTAGAACCCTATCTTTCACCATGCACTAAATTAAAACTGAAGTGGATTAAAGATCTAAATATTTAAACAGAAATGCTAAATTTTCTGTAAGTTAAGTTAGGTAGAGACATTTATAAATAAATTCTCTTTAGCACAGAAACCAGCACAAAGAATCAGCTATGGGGATCTGATCTTATTAAAAAGCTTCTGCACTGCAAGAGAAACCACCAACAGAGTTAAGAGACAATGTACAAGGTGGGAAAAATTTTATCAGCTGCTCCTCAGACAAAGGATTGCTGTTTAGAATATCTAAAGAACTCAACAGACCCCCCAAATACAAAGACCCAATTCAAAATGGGTCAGAAATGAACAGACATTTCTCAAACAAGCAAAAGCAGCAAATAAATGTATGAAAAAATGTTCAACACCACTCAACACCATTCAAGAGATGCAAATGAAAACAATGCTGATATTCCACCTCCCCTCAAAAGAATGGCTGCTATCCAGAAATTAACAATAATAAATGATGGTGGTGTTCTGAAGAGAAAGGAATGCGTCTCTATTGTTGGTGGGAGTGTGGAATTTTGCAACCACTCTGGAAATCAATAGGGAGATTCCTCAAAAAGCTCAGATTAAAAAAAAAAAAATGTAAAGGTCCCATTTGACCCAGCTATCCCTCTGCTGGGTATCTTTCCAAAATAATTCAAAGAATCATACCACAGCAATATATGCACACCCATGTTTACAGTGGCACAGTTCAGTTTGTAATAGCTTAAGCTTCAAAACAGCCCAAATGACCATCAACTGGAGACTGGATAAAGAAGATTTTTTTTAAAAAATATAAAGCAGAGTACTACTCAGCCATAAAAAATGAAAAACTAGAGACGTTTATGGCTAAGTGGATGCACATTGAGGCCATACTTTGATGCAAAATTAATAGTATACACATGTATAAATACCAAATAGTTTCTCTGGTATGAAAAACTAAAAGTGTAAATAAGGTTCAAATTGTATATTTTATAATGTGAAATAAGAAGAAAAGGTCTAAAGGAAAAATATATTTGACACACATGAGGATATTTTTTGTCTCATTGCTTTGATATATTGACAGAGTGATAGGCCTAAAAACCTCTACAAAATATCAAAATTATCCTTGTTATCTTTGCATGAAATAATTTAAACATGGCTCTTATTCTCAGTACAAAGGAATTTAATTGTACACTCCATTCTTCAAAGGATCTATTATTTGCAAGAGATCCCATGAACATTATTAGAATGTTAATTAAGAATTTAAGGACATTAATACTGGTAAATGTCATTAATTCTCCACCTGTGCCAATTTCAAAGTTGTCATCCTCTTTTAAATGTACCTTAGGTAGCATGTGCATGACAAAGCTGTTAAAACAGGTGTGCGTGTGCCCTTATTCTATGCTTTAATTCAAGTTATTAAGGTCACACAATAACAAATGTTGGTGGGGTTGTGGAGAGAAAGGAACCCTTTCTCCATTGTTGGTGGGAGTGCAGAATGGTATATGTGCATCACAAAGCTGTTAAAACAGGTGTGCGTGTGCCCTTATTCTATGCTTTAATTCAAGTTATTAAGGTAGAGAATGGGAAATAAAAAATATGTGAAGCAACTAATACTTTTTAGCTATCATGCTAGGTATTTAAAAAATATTATCAAAACATCTGTTAATCACTTTTCTCTTATCTTCTCTCTTTCTCTCTCTCTCCTTTTGGAACAAAGCTGTTAAAACAGGTGTGCGTGTGCCCTTATTCTATGCTTTAATTCAAGTTATTAAGGTAGAGAATGGGAAATAAAAAATATGTGAAGCAACTAATACTTTTTAGCTATCATGCTAGGTATTTAAAAAATATTATCAAAACATCTGTTAATCACTTTTCTCTTATCTTCTCTCTTTCTCTCTCTCTCCTTTTGGAAACAATTTTCTCTTTCTCACTCAACTGGAACTTAACTAGGGATTAAACTTGTCTTTCTGCTAATGAAATCACTTCTTACAGGTACATGTGGCCACTCAAGTTAAGAGCATCTGAGCTTCAACGTTAGTCGTGATTTCCATATCATCTTTTTGTTTTTCAGAAAGAAAGCACTTGTGTTATGCTTCTTTCATTCTTCCCAAGTCCTGATGGTACATCTTGGAGTTGTGAGCACAAATAACCACCAATGTTACATGAACCATAGAGAATGGCAAAGCAATAAGAACAAACAGGAGGGAATCTGTGAATGATTCTGCAGAACAGACTACAGATCCTCTTTAATCATTTGTTTCTAGTCCTTAATATCAGACATAAAGAAACTTTAACCTGGCCTAAATATTTTTTTTTATTTTTTCAATAAAATAATCTGTATACTAGTTAGCTAAAAGTGGTAAATATCTGCCAATTAAACTTGAATGCAGGGCTCTGAAATACACACTGCTTGCTTAGACTTGAGAGGCAGACTCAAATGCTGTCAATTCTCACTATTGTGTGGCAAAACATTTAAATTGTAGAATTCTAACCTGGAAAGCAGAACACATGCTCACAAAGCCTTTAGCTGTGGGGAAATGAAAGAATCCAGTAATTTGGGATCTTTCAAAGGTTTGGAAAACCTACTCAATTGTAAATTGCAGGAGATATTATTCTTCTACAGAGATTTCTTCTGAGGCAGCCAATCAAGAATTTCAGCCAGATATTATGAGTCAGACCTGTAGGAAAGATTCATTTAACAGAATTGTTTTGGCTGGTTATTGCTTTATATGAACTCACTAAAAGCAGCAGGGAATGGATGATCTGAGAGTATAAACTGGTAAAGAAAAGAGAATCTATAGGTTTAAAAATGAGGTCAAAAATAGATCTTTAGTTTGGTTACTCAAAAGCATAAATTTCTGGAAGCAATTTGGCCAAAAACCCATTACATAATTATACTGCCAGAAAATAAGCCTGAATTATATAAATATCTATGCTCAATTTACTCCTAAGGAGCTCTTAGACTTGAAAACTTGCTGCAGTAGAAAGTGGATTCCAAATATTCACCATTCCCTAGAGTAGGCATGAATTCTAGAACTCATTCAAATGTAACTGTACAGAAAATTGATTCATTCATCAAAGTAGATTATGTTTCACTGCATCATCACAATTTCAATGATATGAGATTTTAAAAATTATATATTTTGGGTCTACAATGTCTAATGTGAGTTCTGGCATCTCTCCAGTTCTGAAGATCTTCAGGATTTAGCAAAATAACTTTGTACCATAATGGTAACAGACAAGTGCACCATCATGAAAGTACTTCCTTATAAGGTCATGGCCAAAGCCTTTCATGCGGCCATAATTAATTTCAAGATGGTTTGATAGAAAAATGTATTCTTCACTTCAAATGTAGAGGAACTCAGTTTCAGAATTATATGCAGACTGAATACAGAAGCCATCAGAATACTAAAAGTTATCAAACTTTGAGTGACTTGAATTAACTGTTTAGTAATTTGCATTTTATTCAGTAGAGAGTAAATGGGTTTAGTTAAGGGAAAATAATGGGCATAGTTATTTGTTGAATAAAATAGATTACTATTTTTTAGATTATTACTATGACATCTAAGTAGATCTATGACCTATTGTTACTATTCCACTTTTTTAAAAAACCTTAGTGTTTTAGTTGGCCACATAAATACATTTGTTGTTTTGGATTTTCTGAAAGAAATTTCAAAGTTCATTTACATTTAAATATTTAATTTCTAGGTTAAATTAAAAGTAGTTTCAAAATGGCAGATGATGACACAGTATAACCTCTGTGAAAAGAAGAATGAGAGATTAAGCGATTGTGTAAGTCGCCATTTATTGTAGTTTTGATAGAATTGTTGCTAGATTGATAAGGAATCCCAGAAAGAAGGATTGATCAGTAGAACTACAAGATGAGCAGAAGTGGCCTTGCTTTAGTAGCCCAATAGTTATTGGCTTGATACAGAGCAACAGAGAGCATGACCTTGGCCATATGCTAAAGTTAATTCAAAGATACAACAAGGAGATGCTAACAACAAATGCTGTTCCTTAGAACATCTTCTTGTAAAGGGCCTCTGAAAAAAGAAGACTGGAAATGACTAGTGCTATATCAACTTCTTGGCTAAACACTCTTACACAAATTTGTATATATGTTATGGAACTAAACATGCAAAGACCCATTAGATTAGAGTGATTAACAACACTCATTACAAATTGTTTTCCTCTAAATTGTTGCTGTTTGTTTTAATGTAATGAAGGAGTGTACACATCAATTTAGTTTCTTAAATATCTTCCACTAAAAATAAATTTTAAGTTTTACTTTGGTGCTAATTTGTATAGAAAGTGGCTACTATAATTAGAAGCATTGTTTTATGTTGGTTGCATGAGATGGTGTACTGTAAACTAAATTAGGCAACCATCTTTGTCCCATTATTACTGACAGTTGTAGTTCAATAAATTATTTCCCACATTGTGGTTTCTCTCTTCATTGCTGTTGGTCATTTATCTTATTGTTCAGAAGCTTTTAAATGATTGTTTGTGCTAGTTCACTGGCAACTGAGGTTTTATTCATAAAGTCTTTTCCTAAGCCAATGGCTTCAAGAGTTCTACCTAACTAGATTCTTCCAGCTGGATTAGTGTTTCTTCTTTAATATTTAGATCTTTAATTCATTGTTATTTTAATTTGTGGGTAGTGAGAGGCATAGGTCTAGTTTTAATCTTTGGCAAGTTGAAACACAGTTTTTCCAGCACCATTTATTAAAGAGGCTATCTTTCCTCCAGTGAGGGTGTTTGGCTCTTTTGTTGAAGATGAGGTTGACTGTGTCTCGGGTTGTTTCTGCACCTTCTAATCTGTTCCACTGGTCCTCATGTCTGTTTCTTTGCCAGTATCATGCTCTTTTTCCTCACACAGTAACTTTGTAGTATAGTTTCAAGTTGGGGATTGTGATACCCCCTTCTCTGTGATACCCCCACGTCTAATTGCTGTGACTAATGTTTCCAAAACTATATGGAACAGGAGTGATGATAGTGGACATCCTTTTCTTGTTCCTGATTTTGGTGTGAAGGATTTCAGTTTGATTTATATATGTTCAATCATGCCTGTATTCCTGTGATAAATCCCGCTTGGTCAAGGTGTATGATCTTCTTGATGATATTCTGCATTCTATTTGCCAGTATCTTATTAAGGATTTTGGCATCTATGTTCATTAGTGAGATTAGCCCATAGTTCTCTTTTAATAGTTCTCTTTTTCACATCTCTAATTGTCTTGTACAGTTCAGCAGTGAAACCATCAGGATCCTGGATTGTCTTAGTTGGTGAGTTTTAAATTAAGTTTTTCAATTTCATTGATTGACACTGGGTCATTTAGAATTTTTAGTTCATCTTTGTTCAATTTTGTTAATTCATACATATCTAGGAATCTGTCAATTTCTTTTGTATTTGACATCTTATTGGCATATAGGCTCTCCCACTAGGTACTGATGATCCTTTGGATTTCTACTGGGTCCATTGTAATTTCACCCTTTTTATTCCTAATTGCATTTGCATGGAATTGAGTTCCTTTCCTTCTTTCTTTCTTTCTCTTTCTTTCTTTCTTTCTTTCTTTCTTTCTTTCTTTCTTTCTTTCTTTCCTTTCTTTCTTTTTTTCTTTCTTTCTCTTTCTATCTTTCTTTTTTTTGATAAGGTTGGCTAAGGGCTTGTCAATTTTGTTTATTCTTTCAAAGAACCAACTCTTGGTTAATTTTAATTAATTTTTGTATTGTTCTCATAGTCTCCATATCATTGATTTATGCCCTGATCTTTATAATTTCCTCCATTCTGTGAGCTTTGCTTTTGTCCTGCTCTTCTTTTTCTAGAAACTTGAGGTTCAGCATCAGGTTGCATAATGGAGCTCACTCTGTTTTCCTAATATGAGTATTCACTGCTATGAATGTCCCTCATAAGACTACTTTCATTGTGTCCCATAGGTTCTGATATGTTGTATTGTCATTGGCAGTTAATCATAGGAAGTGCCTGATTTCTTCTTTAATTTTCCCTGTGGCCCATTGGTTATTAAGAAGTGTTTTGTTCTATTTACATGTGTTTAAGAAATTCTTCATGTTTCTTTTGTTATTGATCTCCAATATCATCACACTATACTCTGATAATGTACAGGGGATAACTTCAATTACACTGCACTTACTTAAACATGTTCTATAAGTGAGTATGTGCTCTATTTTGGAGAACAACCCATGTACAGCTGAAAAGAATGTGTATTCTGATTTTGTGGGCTGGAACACTCTGTAAACATCTGTGAAGTTCATTTTTTTTCAAGAGTTTGAGTTCTAGTATTTCATTTTTTTATTTATCTAGTTCATCTATTTACGACAGTGGGTTATTGAGGTTCACCACTAATATTGTGTTAGTGTTTATTTTATTTTTCATGTCTGTTAGTATTTGTTTTATATAGTTGGGCACT